>NC_059326.1:156552142-157214285 GCF_018350155.1 Leopardus geoffroyi
GGCCTTACTGGTGACACTGGAAATGATGTGTCGTTCAGTCACAGAGTTTTCGTGATGATGCCAAAAACAATGAGTCCACTTTCCAAACGTGGTTAGCTTGCTTTGTCATTTCTCATGGACATCATAGCTTATTAACAAATAATAATTTTATTTATTTATTGACAGAATTTGCAGCTTTGCTGAATTTCAAAAGCACTTAGTGAGCTGCTGCAAAACTCTAAATGTAAGCCCCTGACTTTTTCCATGTTGTAGAATTTGACTCAGAAGTAAAAAGAGTTTCATTTGGTGTACGCTGTTTTCATTAATCTGTATTATTTCTTGTTCTGAAAATATTTATTTATATTGTACATGTAAAACATTTTAATTTAAATATTTTTTCAAATCAAAATGTAACATCCTCTGTTCGAGGGATTTGAGACTTAGAATCATGACAAGGATATTCATGCATATGTGTACCTATAAGCATGTAGCTACCTGTTTTCTTCTCTGTAGGCTGTTGAGCTAAAATTACTCAGTTTAGTTTTGTTGTAAAATAAACATTTCTAAAATTTACAATAATAATACTCTCTTGGTTTTTAAATGCAGTGAATGTGCCAAGTTTGACAGTTTAATCCCTTGATCTACCTTATTTTAGCAGTTCATGTACAGTTTATTTCTACTCCATGTAATCACTATTCTGTAAGTGAAAACATATTGCTACGTACTAAGTTTTACCAAATATCAAGATTATAAGTGGTAACTAAGTAATAGATTTGAGATTATCTAAAATCTTAATGTGTAGTATGAATTTATGTTTCAATTTGCAGTTTTTTTTCTAACAGCAATTTATGGTAAGACTGAAAGAAAGGGTGTGGATAATAACCACTTTTGAAATTGGAGTTGCTTTACTTGTGGGAATAAGTTACACTGTGGTATAGCTGAAAAAGAAACATTAAAACTTCCATTTAGCTTTTTTTTTTGTAACTAAAGTGATGATCTCACAGCAATTAATCTACTAAAGAAGCAAACTTTAGTTTTATCTCGGAAATCTTTTAATAAGATACAAATTCTGAGTGTTTTATTACTGAGTTTATAATCTAAACTGAAAACTGCTACATTTCAGCTGCTATATCAGCTCTGAATAAAAATCAAGGGTTTTTTTTTCTATATTTTTAAATCAGTAATTTTTTACACATACTGTAAGAAATATTAGTTGTTTCTAGTTAGCCTTCAGATGTGAAATAAAAGCCTCATTAATATTTACTTAATCTGCCAGAGTATCAGAGAAAACATGACGCAGCAGAGACTGAGGAACATTAAAATACTCAGAAAGATCTAGTAAAATGTTTCCCAACATGATGAATAAGGACATTTTTATTCCAGAGAATAGCCACTTTACTTCAGTTGTGAAGGCATTGTGGAATAATTGCTTGGTCAACTAATATAAACTTAAATACATAGTTTTGAGATCTAACAGGCATAGTTACAAATCCCTATTTAATATCTTAATAGCTAAATTATAAGGCAAGTTCCTTTCTGAGCTTTTGTTTTCTTACCTATCAAATGGAAATAACACCAGGTATTATCTCTGTCATGATAGAATTGTTAGCCTATCACCTTATATGGCTCTTAATAAATGTTGCTTCTTTTCTAACTCTTACCTTCTCTTTTTAGCTACAATGAATCACTTAAGATAGTAATTGCTTAAATAGGTGATAATTCTAAGTTAATAAAATAATCAGTGCTATGAGTTAGGGTTTTGCACAGCTAAGAAAAAGTAGTTTTCTAAATTAAATTATCTTAAGAAATATCATTTAGTTGCAATGAGAAGTAATTTTTCATAACCATCTATCTGCCCACTTTTGCAAGTCATGATAATGTGAAATATTAAACACTAAAATGCTATTGAGGTCTCTGCCTTTAATCAGGTATCATTGTAGTTTTGCACTGACTCAGAAGTACAACTTGGCAAACAGATTACTATGTTCTTTGTCCTAGTTAACAATATCAATATATGTATATGAATTTGAACAAATGTATGTGAATTTAAGCCTTCAATGAGAAACTTCATTTCTAATATTCCTTATGTTTTATTTTAGAAAACAATAATTGCTTCAGATTGATCTTAGAGGTAGATGAAATAGAAATATTAATAAATAAAATTCATAGTCTTTTTGAGTCCTGGCTTTTAGTTGTAACTGTTTCAGAGTTCCAGCAGCTGAAGGCAAGGCTGTTATGCTATTCTTTTTCATACATTGCTAGATTTAATATCGTAGTTCACTAGATTTGTTTTTAAAAAATCCTATCAAGGCCCTCATTACAAGTGTAAATAAATCCTGGAATAAGATTTCTGAGCTGTTAAGATGCGCCCTTCCCCATATGTAATCCCTACAAATATTTGGAATATAAAAGGTTTTAGAATGTTTACTGGTAGCTTCTTAGGAAGGGTCTCTTTGAAGTTAAAATTTTCTAGCTTGTTATTAATTTCCCTATGCAGAATAAAGTGGTCTACGTTTATACATTTTCTGTCATTTCTTTAACTCCAAGATGACCAGAAAAGCATTTATCCTTATATAAATCAAATGTGAAATTAATCAGTGTTTTTGTCTCTTGAACACCTACTATATTCCAGGTGGTGTGCTTAACAGGGCTGACTGCAATAAAAGGAAAAAAGCTTACAGTCTAGGAAGGTAAACTAGATTGAAATATTGTTACTTTTATTGTCTTCTATATAGGCTGTTGAAAAGCTTTTCAGTTTGTGTGTTTCTAAAATGTGTAGTATATTAGATCTGAAAGTTTAATCCTTTGATCATTAGGATTTTAGCAATTCTGTTTTAGAGTGAGTATAATGTGGGGGGTGTGCTTTTGCAATCTTAGGGAATTAATACGCATTCCAGGTAAACACAAATGCATTAATGCTAGGATACTTTATATAAACACCAGGAAATGTTTGCCATTGCTGTCTATGCTATTACAGAAAGTTAAATGAATACCTTCTCATGAAAACCCTATTGCTGGAATGTGCATTCCATATGCCTTTACACACCTTTCCAGTTAAGTTATGAACTTGATGAGAGCCTGTCACTGTTGCTCCTGAAGCAGTAAGAAAGGGTCATCTTTGAGTGACATGAGGCTCTCTTTCCCTCAGGCATTTATCACGCAGCTTCCACGCCAATCTCACCTCCTGCTGACGTGGAGCTTGCAAAATTCTGAATGATAATTGTTTTTATAACAAATGTGGATTGAGTTAGAAAGGTTGGGGGATGGCATTATTGGAATTAGGCTGTGCCTGGTGTTGTCAAAGTGTAGACATCAGTTCCATGGAAACATTGAATACTTAACTCTTTCTTGTAAATCAAATCATGTTATCAAAAAATTAACCTTTTGGGTTGAAATGAATTGTGGTGGGAGGATATTCTCTGGCAATTATTTGCTCTGATTCAGAATTAGAAATTATTAGACTAAATTAATTGGAAAAGGTTGTGGGATTGTTTCTGCTTGGTTCCAAAGCATGTATTTTCCAACTATTGCAAATTTTACTAAAAGAAGACCTTTTTCAGATGAAACAAAAGATTTTTACCATCATGGATCACTAGATTTTTTAAAAAGTTTCTCGTTTTCAGTAAGTGCTAGTCTTTGAATCATGCTTTCCAGTTCATGAAAGCCTCAAGCAACAAACGCCCATAAACATCTTTGTTTCTTGAGACCCATGAATTTATGTGAATTGTTAAGAAGGAGGGGAAGACATACTAAATTAATTGAGAATAGAGGCTTCTTAATGTTTCCCAATCACAAATCCAAATGATTAGCTTTTTATCACAGAGGAGTCTGCTGTTTGGGAGTACTTTTGTGTTATAAGCAAAATTATAATCTGATATATAGATATTTTCCAATATTTTGTATGTTTGAATTAATTACTATAGGCCTTTTTTTTTTAAGTGTAAGTGTATAGTTTTTGTTATAAATTCACTTACACTCTGTGTTTAAAAAAAAAACTAAAACATAACTCTTAGGACTAGATATACGTGATTTTTTTTATAATGTTGTCTTTGTACTGTTGAATATTTTTTTTCTTGTTTAAAACAGAAATAGAGTGAACATATCTGGGTTTTTAAACTGCTTTCCTGAAATAAGATCCAGTAGTATTAAATTGGCAAGGTAACCAGTAATCAGTTATTATAAAACCAATACTCCTAATAAAATAAGTATATGATATAATTTGTAGATCTATGTAGTGTGTGTGTGTATATATATATATATATATATATATATGTGTGTGTGTGTGTGTGTGTGTGTATATATATATGCATATATATATATATGTGTGTGTGTGTGTGTGTGTGTGTGTGTGTGTGTGTGTGTGTAGCTTATAACATGTAACATTGCTCTTAGTATAGACCAAAAAATAAAAGTTGCTTATTCAGGCATTTACAATTAGCTGTCTCCAATTACAACTGACACAAACATTTCCTCCAATTTTTTATCATGGTTTCCAAATCTTGTTAGGCTATGAAACCCAGATTTGGTAAATACAATCTCCTTTCTTTCAAAAGCATCTGAATTGGAGCAAATGAACATTTATGCATAATGGGTGTTAAACATTAATAGAGAATGGCTAACTGCTTTGGAACATAGGATTTAGTTCTACTGAAGAATGTGGTTTTTTTTGTTTGTTTTTTTTTGTTTTTTTTTTTAATGTAGTTAGGAATTCCAGCAGGTAAATTGCACTAAACAGAAAATCTGGAATCCAGCTTTGAATTTACACCTATTATACTATCATTTATCTTAATAGTAGATGAACTGAAATTTCCAATGATTCTCCATTTTTTTCTGTCCTCAAAATGAAATAGTCCGGTTGAAAAAATCATTAATCTTCAAGTGGTGACAGATAAAAAGGACTTAGTTTGTTGTCAGTACTTCTCAACTTAAAGGTTAGGTCAGCAATGGCTTATGTCATGACACTGATAAATTTTTCTAATGACCAGAATAGTTTGATTTATAATAGTTTTTTGTTTTTGTTTTAAGGAATATGTATCTTTGCTATCTGACTCCATCCTAAAGATGCATTTCTCTATTTTGCGTTCTTTCTTTTTTTACAACATAGAGGTGAAATGACAGAGCAATAAGTAATACTCAGTAAAATTAAGCATTTTAAGAGCTTTTCATGAATTTTTAAAAGCATGATTGTAAAGATGAAAACTGGGCAAAGGGCTAAGGGGAAAATGGTCAGGAGTCTTTGTGGTTTAAAGGACTCAAGAGGGTAAAGATTTCTGTTGACTGAGAAGTTAATGAAAGTATAAAATCAGACAAAAAGCATATAGGCAGATTTCCTAATCTCAGGAATAAACTAACCTATCTTTGAAATTTTTGAATAATGTTCATTAACCAAAGGGTCAAGATATTTGTTTTGTTTGAGGGTCTTTTACTCCATTAAAAATAAAGGAGAATCAAAATCCCTGGTTTACTGGTATTATCAGAAATAGGCTATCTTGACTAGCAATATTCAGGCCTTTCTTCAAGGTTAGGCCAATCTAGTTTCTTTCCCCATGACTTCAGTTCCTTTACTCTTCCTTGCACAATACTTGTAAGTTCATAGTCATGTTATTGGAGGAAATGGGCTTAAGGAGAGTTGAAAGCCATTTACAAAAAAAAATGGTTAGACTGGTTTTCTCTCAATGCCATTTTTCTTGACTAATTTTAGTTCTTTTTTAAAAATAGGATGTAATTAAAAATTAAATGTAATTAAAAATTAAGTAAAATTACGTAGGGGAATATATTATAAGCAAATATGTTGCTAATAGTGGTTGTATTTGTGATAGAATTTCGAATATTTTCTTCACTTCTCCAAGTTTCTTTGTAACATGATTCATATTTATAATGCCAGTAACTCATTTATTTTTTAAAGTAATGCTCCTAACGTAAGAATCAAGTCTTGAAATTTTTCTAAAACTCTTAATCAAAATAGCATCTACTGGATTTTTAAAATATAAAGTATATCTGTGATGCCTGGGGGCTCAATTGGTTGAGCATCCCACTCTTGATTTTGGCTCAGGTCACGATCTCACAGTTCACGAGATCAAGCCCCACATGGGGCTCTGTGCTGTCAGCATGGAGCCTGCTTGGGATTTTCTCTCTCCTTCTCCCTACCCCTTTCCTGCTTGTACACACACCTAAAAATAAATAAACATTAAAAAAATAAAATATAAAGTACGTTTCTAAAACACGCCATTTTTCTTCAGTGAAGGATATAATTAAATACAGTACCATCTAATGTAGATCTCAAAAAAATATATGTGGAGTGTGTGCCTCACCCCACCTTTGATTGTGAATCATTTTACTCATCATTTTACTCATCATTTTACTGATAAATGCTGCTTCAGTCTTCTATTCTAAGCCTCTTCCAAGTAGTGTTTAAGGTGGGGTCATTAGGAAGATTCTTAAATCATTAAAGATTAAACTTCTTCATGTAGAAACCTTGTGGAGTCATGATAACATAGCTTCACTATGAGCCTTTTCTGATTTTAGAAGTATTCATGGAACCTGAAGAATTACTTTTCTGATTGTTTTTTGTTGTTGTTGTTGTTATTGTTTTTTTCAGATTCAACACCAAAAAAAAGCAGGGAGAAACTAAGACTCAATCAAGGCTGTAGCTTAAATGCATTTGAAGGGAGTTTACTACTGTGTTACTGGGCATTTTTTTTCTTGTATCATCAACAGACTTGGAAAAAACTCACTTTTTAGTATAGATTTTATTCTATACAACATTAATGCAGATACAAGCAGCCAGTGTCTACTGAGAGAATTCTTACTCTCTTCTCCAGAGCATATTATTTTGCACCTCTTCTGTGAAGGCTAGGAGAATGATTGCTTGTAAGGTACTATTTTAATAGTACAATTCAAAATAGAATATTTTAACAATTACTTTATATGAATTCTGTGGATACCTGTAATGTAACCATAATGCAGTGGTGAGTATTCCAGTAATTGTTTTTGGAGGGAGATTTCTCACCTGCTTGTCCGGTTTGTCACAGTCACGGGAAGTCATGCGTTATCAAGTACTTCTGTGTTCTCCGTATCAGCTTCTAGTGCCACGAGAGGGGTGTGTACCTGCTGCCCCACCCCACAAGAGTTAGTGTGCCTGACTCTTGGCTATCATGTGCCAGATGTTTTGTGCTAACCCCCCAAAAAGGTTTTCTCTGTTAAATCTGAAAATGCATTTTTTTTTATCCTACAGGGAAATTTTTAAAGTAGTGTTCAGTAACTTCAAATGAATAAAATTGACCGTCACATTGATCTATTTTAAAACTACTTTTTCAAACATATGAAGTATTTGACTTTTCCCAGTGGGTTCCCATGTACTTCAAAGACCCTGCTGTAGTTTGCTGGTTCTGTTAATAGAATCTTCCATGTAAGAGTTCCACATCAAAGGCAAGGAGTAAGTATACCATTGTGTAAGATTGGGTCAGAACTTGGGTCAGTTACCTGTCGTGTTACACAACAGAGTCAACAAAAGCACAAACATTATCCCTCTCTGTATAATAGAAAATAGACACATAAGTCTTTATCAAATTTTTCTGAGAGTTTATAAGTTCTTGACACCAATAAGTTGTTTTCTGTGATTTCAGTATTACAGGTTACACAGATTTTGTCTTGTGACAAAATTTTGCTATACAAAGGAGGAATGTTTTGTGCAAATGATGTAGAGTTTAGTTGTAAGGTTTCCAGTTCTCTGAATGGCTTTATTAAAAGATCTCTGAACTTGGGACACACATGGGTATTTCCTCCCTCTCAGCCCTCTTCTGTAGTCCAGCTGCCTCAGTAATTACTCTTGACTGTTGTCTCAGGTGGGTCTCCTGTAATCAAGAGACACTTAAGCATGGTTGGGGCCAGGTGTCCACCTTTCTCTATGCTGTGAGCCTTCCCCTAAACTTGTTACCATTTGAATTTTAGCAAAATAAAATGTCTCAAGTTGACTCATGCCTTTGTGAAGCTTGTCTTTGATAATAAGTGGAACTGAGTCTATATTATCATCTTGGCACAACAGCAGCAACCAGCCAGCTCTTGGAATCTCTCGTGCTTTCCTCCTAAGAAAATAAGAGGTGGTTTGCAGGCTCCTTCAGTGACTCAGGTTGGTCACTCCTTTTTTCTCTTGAAGGAACACTGAAGAATCTCCAGCAGGGAAGAATTATGTTGCATTTTTACTTTTGCTACAAACTGAGAGAACTTTGGCACAGCTACTTACCTATTTCTGTTCTCCTTAATACAAATAAAACATTCATCTTAATATACTAATGCTGTTAATTGACTAGAGCAGAAGAGCAGTGCCATTAGATACTTTTTTAAAAACGGTGTTTCACAATTGTTCAGTAACATTTGGAGACACAACCATCATAATAGATAAAAAACCGTCTACAGAAATACTGCTTGTGCATTTGAAGGACCACTTCTATGCTATTAATTTAAAATGCAAAGAAAGAAGATCTTGATAAATTGAAATCATTTGAGACCACTTACATATTTGATTATTGCACTTTTTTGATTCCAAGCACAAATCCCCTTGGAAATGTGGGTATATAATCATTAACTTCCAGCAAACCACTCACAGTGGTGTTAGTTTCTGCAGCAAGTGACCACTTTGGACATTTAATGTTTGGTTGTTTTTTGTTTTTTGTTTTTGTTTTTGCATAGTATTCTTATATAACAAGAGATTTTGTTTGGTGTTTAATCTCAAAGATTCAGCTGAAATAACTTTTACAATGTGACTGCCACTGTACAAATGTAGAAACTGAGTCATAAGAGATAACACTTTCTCTCCCAAAAAAAGAATGGTTTATGTTTTTTTCTTTCAGTGAGTTACATCACTCATCCTGGGAAAGAGAATTATAATTGAAAGGAATGACACTATTGTAAGTATTCATTACATTTTTTATGTAGTTTTAATTCATACTTGACTGAGCAATTAGAAAAGTATGGTTCCAGATACTCTAATCAAACAAATGAATTGGCATCTGTACACATACACATACTCACATGACATTTAAAGCCCCAGAATTTAAATAAGCATCACTTTAATAATATCTGAAGCTCTTGCAAGAAATATAATGGTGGCTGTCTTTACTCTCTTACATAAAACTTCTGCATAAGACTAGTTAATACAAAATTAGACCACTTACAGCATTACAGACATTTGGATATTCAAATGGAAAAATAAGTTCCCATGGTCCCTGGGTAAGAGAGTTTACTACTAAATTTTTTTCATTTTTAAATATAGAATAAAATTCTATAAAAGATACTTTCCAGAAACCTGTCAATTAAATTTTGTTCTTACCTACTTTAGCTCCAGACTTGATTTTAATATACTGTCATTGGTTGGATCATTGCTTGTGACAGGCAAATCATATAATTAGGTACTTAATAAATGTATCACAAAGCAGAGTTGCTTAAAAAAAATCTTTTATTTTTTTAATTTTTTGATGTTTATTTTTGAGAGAGAGAGACAGAGCACAAGCCATGGGAGGGGCGAATCTGAAGCAGGCTTCAGGCTCTGAGCCGTCAGTACAGAGCCCAACGTGGGGCTCGAACTCATGAGCTGCAAGATCATGACCTGAGCTCCAGTCAGGCACTTAACTGACTGAGTCACCCAGGTGCCCCCCCCCCCTCGCCAAAAAAAAATCTTTTGGGGCACCTGGCTGGCTCAATTGGTGGAGCATGAGACTGTTTGATTTCAGGATTGTGAGTTTTCAGAGCCCCAGTTTGGGTGTAGGGATTACTTAAAAATAAAATCTTTAAAAAAATTTTTCAACTCAGATTATCCTAGTGTATTCTATTGTTCAAATGTAATTTGTAATCCCTATAGCATCTGTCAATTTGAGTCTGTGGAACAATACCAAAATGAACAAGTATTACATTCTTTTTATAAATGAAAAAGAAATTTAATATGCTTTTCTTAGGAATTACCACAATTATTGGCAATAATACTTTCCCATGTGAATGACCTTTAGTGAGTTTACTCACTAAAAGATACTGAGGAAGGTATTAATAGTTGACAAGATTACTGTCTTTAGCAGTCTAACATCTATTTGGAGTGACATTTAATCTCTTAAATATATCTTGAAATATTTACATGGAAAATCTTTAAAAACTAAAGTTAAACAGCTTTCAAAAGGCAAAACTGTACCTATGTGAGAAGGGGAAAGAAATAGTTCAAATTTTATTAGACACAGTTTCTTCTTTTCAGCCTGTGAATGTAGTACTTTTGAAAGCAATGAAGATCCCTCTGAATATCATTTCATGCCTCAAGATAGTTCTTCCTCTTCTATCAACTTCATTCCATGCTCAATCCTTTAAAGGCATTGAGTTTCATACAACAATAGGGTTTTGGCGAAGGTCCTATGTGTGCAAACCAAACCAAGTTCCTCTAAGTGAAGTGTCATTTGTAAGAATATGCAAACAATCCTCCAGCATTCCTCTCTCTACCACCACCACAGAAAAAAAAAAAAAAAAAAAAAAAGAGTACAGATTATACTTAGAAAAGAGTTTTTTTTATTTAATGCAGTGAATGTGTAGTTAACATTACCATTAAACTTAACATCTGAAAGTTGGTAGAATGAAACAAAAATTGGGCATCTGTTAATGGTTACTATGCACTAGGTACATCTGAAGTTGTACTATATCAGGCTTGTAGACATTTGAGTAGACACTGTCAGCACACAACATAAATTTCGCATAAGGTATAATCAAAAGGTATTTTGAACAAATTAGCCCATCCATAAACTTTCTGTAGTAGCATCAGCTTCATGGAATATTATGTCTAAGTAACAAACAGTGATGGTGTGCAGATATAAGCATGTCATTATAAACATGGTGAGCTAAATAGAGCATATTGAGGTCAAAGCCTTTCTGTAGAAAGGGAATTTAATTGACATTCTCTTTCAAGCATAGTGTATAAACAGATCAAAATAGTTCTATCATAAGAAATAGTATTTAACAACATAGCTTTAAAATAAAAATACTTTAAAAATTAGCTTTGATGAGATTAAATTTATTTTTTTAAAGAAAGAATCTTCCTTTAGAGTGAAATATATATATATTTCTGACTTTTCTACATTTTTCCATCACCCCCACCTTCACTCTATCCCAGTTACTAATAAAGTAGTGCAAAAACATTTTCTATAGCATTTTCACCCAAACTTAATCCTGTACCCGGTCAGGGAAGTAAAACATTCTCACCAAATTATTTCTCTCTCCAGAGGTATACTCCCTTGATTTATCAGGGAGTTAGGTACAAAAACTACCATAAGTCTTGGGAATGCAATTTTTAAGTATAGATTCTATGGTAAGTATTGAAACATTTTTGTAAAGACAAACTCCCCCCACCCCATAAGCAGTTGTATCTTTTTTTTTTTTTTTTTTACAAAATAGGTTTCATGCATTCATATTATCAAGAATAGTTTTTCTATAAATGAATATAATGAAACACTAGCATATCACTTAGCACACTGCATTCTCCTTTACAGTAAAATTCACACTAATAACAAAAATTATACTGTGCATTAAAGCATTTCAGTAATTTAATGAGAAAGCAGATACTTTGTGAGAACAGTTGAATAGTAAATATTTTTAGATGCACAGAGACACCAAAAGCAATACGGATTTAGTTTGCTAGTATTTGTGACAACTGAACTCGGTTGCTAACCCACTAACTTGATATAAATTAAAGTAGTGATAGTATAAAAATTCAGATAGGCAATCATTTATAAACCTGGCAGTATTTACGTGTAGTCCTGTAGAGATTTTAAGGTTTCAGATGGAATGATAGAAGGTTTGGAAGTTTTCTTTGCAGAGTATGCAGGATTATCTTGACAGAGTGACTGTACTCTCACTCATTAGCTTAAAATGAGCCGAGTCATATCTTTATAATTTGCACAGGAATGAATGTCAGGATCTGAAGTAGAACTACTATGTTAAATTGAAATGCATCTGTTCTATTATTCAGATTCTGGGATCTCCCTTCTCTTTTGAAATGTATAAAACATAGAAAACTGTAATGGATTACTTAGCAGATAAAAAATAGTCACATTAAAAAAAAAAAACTTTAAAATCAAATTGACATTTACATTTTATGTAGATTTAATAGAGCACAGCTGAGCATTTAATGTGATATTCTAGTTCTTCCACTTGTAATTAGAGACGTGTATATCTCCCAGTGTTACCATTCTTATATTTGTTGTTTCAGTCTGTTGTATTATTATCCACAGCCACCAAGGCTTTCACACAGCAACAGCTAAACCTTTATCAAATTGAGTCTGTACAATGGAAGTATATTTTCAAAGACATATGCCTTTGTACACTATTTACAAATTCTCTCGATCATGATAAAAAGACAAAATAAATAAAAAGCAGGAAGAAAGGAAATGCTGCTGAGGCTGAAGGCTTTTTCTTTTATCTTCCCAAACAGATGCTGGTCTCCTCAGTGCTGGGAGCTGACTAGCCAAGATTGTTTTTCTTCCTTTTACATGGGCTATGAGAAGGATCTGGTTTCAGTTCTTGGTATTGCACCTGTTTAAACAGAGTTCAGAGAAAGACTGGTCAGGTGGTCATTTTCTGGCAAAGGAAGGAAAAGCAAAGGAATGAGAGACTGTGTTTGGAGTCAGGGGTGGGAAGAGTGCTCACCCTGGAAGCTGTATGAGATCTGCAGCTGGGATGCAGAAAACAATAGAGTGATACAGCAAGAATCAGAAGGGAAATCCTGCCAGAAATTACATGAGAGCCCTGATGTGAACTTTGGTTAATAGGCTGGATCTTCACTGTCCGTAACACAAAGCAAAATCATCTTTATCTGTTTTGAAAGACTGGATAACGGTTCTTTGCAATTTGTTTGTTTAATACAGGCTTAATCTCCCTCCAGCCCACTCTCCTGTCTGACACCAAATCAAAAACTCAACTGAAACAAAAGAAAAAAGGTATTGCTGCCAGTAGCTTTAAGATTTCGATTAAAAACATTTTTCATTCATTCTGAAAATAGTTGATGATTAATGGGCATTAGTTAACCTCAAAGAATTTTAGAGGACTGAGATGTGCCCCAGTCTTCAAACACCAGTTTTTCTCCCTGGCCCCACCCCCCCCACTAGTCTCCAAAACACGCAGTTTTAAAACTCAATCCCTGCAGATTATGCAAAGAAAGGTTTTTCACATGTCCTTTGGCACTTCTGCTTCCATCATCTATAGTCCCATTTCCTCCCTTCAGGTAATGGTGACTTCCCTTCACAAACTCCAGCTGAACCTTCCTTGGAGGAAAATTGCCCCTAAGAGCCCGGGTAGGTTTTTGATGTAACTCTCTCTCTCCTTTCTCCACTCCCCATTCTTTATAAAATTCTTCCTGGACAACACCACTTTCCTGAAAGGCAAAATCTGCTACAGGCCTTTTTCACTTTAATTGGTTCTTCTAAAACCTTTGAAATTAAAAGAATTAAAAGTTAAAACCCAAAGCCATACAACATTAAATAGTAGTAATAGTAGTGAAACCTACATACCACTTGTACATCTGAAGGGACTCTGGAAAGGAAGTCAAGTAGTTCATTGTTATCGATTGCATATGGACTCCGCAGCTTTTTTGTAAATTTATTGATACCTGAGAAAGTGATAGATCAAAGATGATTGAAATCTCCAGTTAGGAATTAATCATGTATATTTTTTATATGTCGCAGTGACTTAAAGATCTGGATTAAGGTGCTCCTCAGTCTTGACTGAATGAAGCAGTAAACCCTTTTTTCTTCTTCCCTCCCTCTCCTGTTTCTTTCTCTCCTTTCCTTTGTCCACTTCCTCCCTCCATCCCCACTCAATGGCTGCCCTGGTTTTCTCTGTGTACTTTAATGGCTTCTTCCCCCACAGGAAAGACTTTTTATCTGGAAAACAAAAGGCAGTTGGCAGCACCTTGCACTGCTGCATTTTGCTTCACCAGTCTCACGTGACTAGAAGCCCTGTTTTAGTGTTCCATCTACTATGAAACTTGTCTCCTTACATTGTTTTCAAGGCAAAAAGTCTGATTTACTGGTTTTCCCTTTTTCAAAAGATAAACCTTACTGGGTTTTGTTTTGTTTTTTTTGGCGGGGGGGGGGGGGGAGGGGAGCAGGGAGGGTATTAATATGCAAACTAAATGTTTAGAAGATACTTGTCCTTGTGGGGTTTTTTTTTCCCCCTCAAAATGACCTGAAATGAGAGTTTACCACCAGCTTTTTAAAAAAATGAACCTCTTTTAAAGATGGTGATGCAAGAAGATCCTGAACTCTCCTCCCACACATTAGGTGCTGAGAGAAGGCTTATGTCAACGCAGGTAGGAGAGTCTGGGACACAAATCTCGTCATAAACCTTACCTCCAGCATGGCAACCCATAGTCAGGAACGAACTAAAAACCTGTAGCTTCTCCCTGAGGACTGAAAGGTTTGAACCCCACATCAGACACGCCAGGCTTTTAAGACATGCACCTCAGAGAAGACTCTCCAAAACATCTGGCTTTGAAAAACAATGGGGCTCATGTCAAGGCTACAGTGCTCTGAGAAATGGCTCTTAAAGGGCTTGAATGCTTGAAGTCACCCCCGCGCCCAATATGGAAGCAGGTAATTGAGGGGTGCCTGGACTTTGTATGGGAGAGGCTCATTTGCTGGTCTTGGAGCATCAACTCGAGAGGCAGGCACACATTCAAAGGACAGCTGGTGTGCTCGGAGGGCCCATGACAGGGGGTGCCATCTTTGTACTTTCCCTCTGCTTTGCTCCAGCTGGTGTGTGCCATCTTCATCCTCTCCCTTTGCCACACTCCAGAGTGTCAGTACCTCCCTGAGGGAAGCTTTGACACATGTATGGTGCCCCAGTTTTATGTCTGGTTTTACTTCTAGGGGGTGGCTCAATATGGTGACGTAGGATGATCTTGAACTCCCCTCCTCCCATGAACACACCAAATCTACAGCTACATATGGAACAGTTCCCTCTGAAAAAGACCTGAAAACTAGTTGAGCAACTTCTTCACATCAGGCAACAAGGAAAAGGCCAAAGTGAAGTGGGTAGCAGAGGCTGAGACACGGTCTCTACCCCAGCAAGGCAACCCACAATCACAACGTAACTCACAAACCCGGAGCGTCTCTCTGAGGACCAGCAGGTGATACCTTGTGTCAGGCACCCTAACTTTTAATTCCTGCACCTAACAGATGAGCCCCCAACACATCTGGCTTAGAAAACCATGAGCCCTAAAGAGCTGTAGTGAAATGAGAAATGGCTCAAAGAGCTAGTGTGCAGACTCTCTTGCCCCAGGGTGCAGCACAGAAGCAGCCATTAGAAATGCACCCAGACTTTAAGAAATGAAGATCTTTCCTCTAATCTTAAAGCTTCAGCTGGAGGGGCAGGGACCTGCTGGGACACTCTTCTGCTTGTGGGTGACATATTTGCACTCGCTGTCTGCCTTGTAAAGCTGGTGGGTGCCATCTTTACCCTCCAGCTGGCAGGCACCATCTTCACACTCTCCCTCTGCCACGCTTCAGAGCACCAGCATTTCCTGGATGGGAGTTTTTGCACACATCTGGTGCCTTTGCTCTTGTGGCTGCCAGCAAGGGGACACCCCTTGATTGCTGGGCTCAGTAGGCCAGTATTGCTTCCATTCCTGAGTTGCACGGGACTCTAACAATCAGACCATCCTTGGCAGATGACCATCCCCAGGACACTGTACACATAGCAAAGGGAAAGATCCTCCCAGTTGCTCAGAGAAAGAAGCCTATTTGCAAGCTTTGGCCTTCTGGGCCACCTTCTGCTCCGGCACACTTAGAATAATGTGTGGGAGAGTTCTCAGGGAACAAAGTCCAGTGGATACGGTCTTTGCACTCTCTGCGTCACTAGAGCTCATAAATATCTCCCTAGGAAGGTGCTTATATCCTTGTTTGACACCCTTGATTTTTTGTAGCTGCTTTTGGTGGATAAGGTGCTACTTGTGTTTCTGAGTCCCACACGTTTCTATAGTCCCAGGCTACAAC
Source organism: Leopardus geoffroyi (assembly GCF_018350155.1). NCBI lineage: Eukaryota > Metazoa > Chordata > Mammalia > Carnivora > Felidae > Leopardus > Leopardus geoffroyi. The sequence goes on from NC_059326.1 coordinate 156,568,138, forward strand.
ACACGTAGTCTGTGAAAGAGAACTATTTGTCCTGGAGCTGCAGGCCTACATGACAAGCTTTAAGTTTGGCATACATCTACAAGCTTAGAGACATGCTCTGAGGAAGTGAGTGCAGCAGGGTGTCATCTTTGTGCTGTCCCTCCACCTCACTACAGCTCCCTGGCATCTCCTAGAAAGGAGTTCACACACTTACCTGGAGCCCCAGTTTTAGTCACTGTCTCCCAGGGGATATTCTCTAGATAACCTGGTTCTAGTGGCTAGAGGGGCTTATGTGCAATCCCATAGAAATTATAGATATATATTTGCATTCTTTATATATTTATATTTACATAAATTTATAAATATACATAAATTTATATGTGTATGTGTATATATACATATATATGTATATATACATGTATATATACATATATACATATGTATACATACATATATACACATATATATACATCCATATATATACATTTATATTTACATAAATTTATAAATATACATAAATTTATATATGTGTGTATGTGTATATATACATATATATGTATATATACATGTATATATACATATATACATATGTATACATACATATATACACATATATATATACATACATATATATACATTTATATATGTGTGTATGTGTATATATACATATATATGTATATATACATGTATATATACATATATACATATATATATGTGTGTGTGTGTGTGTGTGTGTATATATATATATATATATATTTAAATTGCATTCTTTAACAGCTGCTGCCCGAGGGTTTGGTTTCCAACCAGCCTGAATCTAGGTACTAACTGGTCTTGGCACACCATCAACTACAAGGAGCTATTAAAATAAGCTACTCAGACAATCAAAAAGGTTAGAGAGACAACCAAGAGCTAAGGCAGGGTTGAATAATAAGGTTCACCTCCTAAACAAGGCCAGCCTTTCAAGAATGGGAGAAGTGTCTTTTCATCTAATGCACAGAAAACAACAGTCAAGGCAAATGAAGAAACAGAAATATGTTCCAGAGGGAAGAAAAAGATAAAAATCTCTGGAAAAACCTTAAGGAAAATGGTAGGTAATTTACCTGATAAAAGTCCAAAGTAATGGTCATAATAATGTTCACCAAATTCAGAAGACTAGAACACAGTGAAAATTTCAAGAAAGAGATGGAAAATATAATGAAGTCACAGCTGTAGAATCCAGTCACTGAACTGAAAAATACATTAGAAGGGTTCAATAGCAGACTAGATGAAACAGAAGAAAAGAACAGTGAACTCGAATACCTGGCAGTGGAACTACCCAGGCAGAGGAGATTAAGGGACATGGGGCAAAACCAAGCATACTAACACAATAGGGGTCCCAGAAGGAGGTGAGAAAGAGAAGGGGGTTGAAAACTTCCCTAAACCTGGGAAGGAAACAGGCATCCAGATCCAGGAAGGCCAGAGAGTTCCAAATAAGAGGAAGGCAAAAAGACCCACACCAAGGCATAGTTTAAAAGAGAAAAGGTAAAGATGACCAAAAAGAAAAGTCCTAAAAGCAGCAAGAGAAGAACAACTTGGTAAGTAAAGGGAACCCCCATAAGACTATAAGATTTTTGTCAACAGAAATTTTGCAAGCTGGAAGGGAGTGGCACAGAAGCTGAAGGAGTTCATTACCATGAAACTGGCCTTACAAGAAATGTTAAAGGGACTACTTCTAAGCTGAAAAAGGATGCTAATTAGTTAAAAAGAAAATATGAAAGTATAGATCTCACTGATAATGGTAAATATATAGTAAGGGTAGTAGATTAATCACTTACAAAGTTAGCATGAGGGTTAAAAGACATAATAAAACTACAATAATTGGTTAAGGGATATTCAAGACTAAAAGATGTTAAATGTGGGACACCTGCGTGGCTCAGTCAGTTGAGCATCTGACTTCAGCTTACATCGTGATCTCTCAGTTCATGAGTTTGAGCCCCACATCGGGCTCACAAGCTGTCAGCACAGAGCCCACTTCAGATCCTCTGTACCCCTCTGTCTGCCCCTCCCCTGCTTGTGCTTGCTCAAAAATAAACATGTTTAACATCAAAAACATAAAACACGTGGATGGAGGTTAAAATGTAGAACTTCCAAATACATCCAACCTTACAATGTTACCAATTTAAAATAGACTGTTATAAGTTGTAATATATAAGCTTTATGGTAACCACAAGGCAGAAAGCTCTACTAGATACACAAAGGATAATAAAGCAACCAAAGCATACCACCAAAGAAAGTTATGAAATCACATAGGAAGAGAGCAAGACCCATCTATATATATGCTGCCTAGAAAAGACTCATTTCAGATAGAAGGACACAGAAAGTGAAGGAATGGAAACCAAAAGAAAACTGGGGTAGCTATGCTTACATCAGACAAAACATACTTGAAAACAAAAACTGTAACATGAGACTAAAAAGGGCATTATGGGATGATAAAGGGGCCAGTCCAACAAGAGGACAGAGCATTTTAGAGTAGTTCTACAGCCAACATAGAAGCACCTAAACATGTAAAGTCAATATTACCAGACATAAAGGGAGCAATAGCAGTATAATACTAGAGTACTTTAATACCTCACATCAACACATAGATCATCCAAGCAGAAGATCAATAAGGAAGCAGTCTTAAATGACATGTTAGACCACATGGACCTAACAGACATGTATAGAACATTCCATCCCAAAGCAGGAGAATATGCACTCCTCTCAAGGGCACATGGAACATAACATTCTCCAGGATAAATATGTTAGGCCACAAAACAGATCTTAATAAAACAGATTGAAATCATATACATCTGAAAAAGGTGAAAAAACCACAATGATATTAAACTAGAAATCAGTTAGAAGAAGAAAACTAGAAAATTCACTAATATGCGGAGATTAAATAACATGCTACTGAACCAATTTGTCAATGAAGAAATAATACCTTGAGACAAATGGAAATAAAACATACCAACATGTATAGGGTACAACAAAAGCAGTTATAAGTGGGAAGTTCATAGCAATAATGCCTACTTCAATTAAAAAAAAAAAAATCTCTAACTTTACACTTCAAGGAACTAGAGAAGAAAACAACAGACAAAACCCAAAGTTAGTAGAAGGAAGGAAATAATAAAGTTCAGAGCTGGTTCTTTGAAAAGATCAGTAAGATGGCAAACCTTGAGTTAGACTTACCAAGAAAAAAAGAAGATTTAAATAAAATCAGAAATGAAAGGATATGTTAAACCAGAAACCACACGTGTATAAAGGAGCATAAGAGACTAGTGTGAACAATTACACACCGACAAATTGGGAACCTAGAAGAAATGACAAATAAAGGTGGTAATAAGCTCCTTGACATTGGTCTTGACAATGTTTCAGAGTGGACACCAAAAAGCAAAGACAACAAAAGTAAAAATAAACAGGACTACATCATACTAAAAAGCTGCACAGCAAAGGAAACCATCAATAAAATAAAGCAACCTACTGAATGGGAGAAAATATTTACAAATCTGATAAGGGGCTAATATCCAAAATATATAAAGAACTAATACAACTCAATAGGAAAAACAAAAACACAGTCCAATTAAAAAATGGGCAGAGGATCTTATTTTCCAAACAAGACCTACAGATGGCTCACCGGTACACAAAAAGATGCTCAACATCACTAATTATCAGGGAAATCAAAACACCTTGAGTTATCACCTCACACCTGTTAGAATGGCCATTATTCTTGTCAAAAGACAAGGAAGAACAAGTGCTGGCAAGCTTGTGCAGAAATAGGAACCTCATTCACTGGTGGTGGGAATGTAAACTGGTGCATGTGGAAAACAGTATGGATAATCCTCAAAAAAAAAAAAGAAAAGAAAAATTGAACCACCCTATGTCCATACAGTTCCACTTCTGGATATTTAGCCAATGAAAACAAAAACACTAACTCAAAAAGATAAATACACCCTCCTGGCACATGTTCATCACAGCACTGTTTATAATAGCCAAGACATGGAAACAACCTAAGTATCCACTGACAGATTAAGGAAATCTTGCCATTTACAGTAACATAGATGGGCCTTGAGAGCATTATGCTAAGTGAAGAGTCTAAGACAAACATCTTATGATTGTACTTATATGTAGAATCTAAAAAAATAATAAACCAAGCTCATAGATTCAGATTGGTAGTTATCAGAGGCAGGAGGTGGAAGAATGGATGAAATGAGTTGAAGGGGTACAAATTCATGGGGATGTCATGTATAGATAGCATGGTGACTCTAGTTAATAATCCTGTACTGCATATCTGAAAGTCACTAAAGAGTAGATCTTAAAAGTTCTCACCATAGGAAAAATGTTTGCACTTCTCCATCTCTGGCAATGAGATTTTCAGAAAGCAATTTTCCTTTTAAATTACACAAAATTTAAATTTAATGCTTGCAAAAGATGCTGTGATTGACTTACTTGGATCACTTTTGGACTAGAGCAGCCAAAAACCATGACAGAGGAGCTATATCTACCCGTACTAAGTTATTCAACAGTGAATCCTCTGCTCCTACCTGAAGAGCAAATGTCGTTGGAGGGCAAACAGGGGAAATTGGAGCTATTACAGAAACAAAAACTGTAATGGGATAGCAATGTCAAAACAATACACAAAACCAGAAGTATCTATCCCACATATTCTATGATACAAGGTAGAATTTCAGTGAGATAAGTCTACTCTGAAATTTATATTGCTCTTAATAAGTGACCAAGCATATTCACACATACAAAATAAATTAACAGCTTTATATGAAATCAACAAACCGAGCTGTAACTTAGAGGATCTTGGCTCTTCTTCAGGAAGTTCAGCAGAATAAACTTCTTTTGCAGTCTTGAATTTGGTCTGTCTCCCCATGTGAGACCCATGTCTTAAATTTCTGGTTAACATTTCAGCAATCACCTAGCACTAAAGAAATACTGTTCTTGTTTTATTTCATTTGATGAAACAAGAGGCCCAAACACATTCTCTTAGAATTACGTTCAAGACAGAGCTAGTGAGTCCACCCCAGGTTACAGAGCCAGATGTTTGCCATGGGCTCTGCTTTTTGAGAACGCTGGGGAAACAGAACCAGAGGTTCACTACCTATCACAGCTGAGATGGCAGTTCTGACCCTAAGTAGGTTAGAGATAATAAACTGCCACACCTCATGCCCTACCCTAATTCCTTCAATAAAACAGCATCTGTTTTAAATACCAAAGGAAAGAATGAAAGACCTTGAACATACATCAGGGAAGCAAGAAGAGTAGAAATGCTTCCCTCCTTGTGTAGTGAAGGTATATCTTATTTGAAACTGTTTAAATTATAACAAGGGAAAAAAGTAATCATTCCCCCGACTCCTAACTCAAGATGTAAAGTAAGGAGAGTGATGATAAAGGGTAAGAGGGCTGATTCAGGATATGACAAGATAGGCCAAAAAGAATAGGGAGACAGGAATCTGAAAACTGGAGGGTTTGGAGACCTCTGATCCCTTTTGTCACTTTTTCCAGCATTTCTTTAAAAATCTCAGAAAATAACAAAACATTCCTTTTCAAGTGTAAACGTGTGTTTTCTGGACTTAATACCCAATTTGGTTCTTTGCATTTTATATGTTTAGCAATCTTAGGTGTATGCAGGCTGAGGGGGAAGTAGAGAGTCATACTTCTACTGAGTCATGTTTATGTATATCATTAATGTAGTTTTATAGGTTAGTACATCTTAGAGAAGGACAATTTTTTTCAAACCAAGAATTTTCTCAGATAAGGAACAGAAGCCCTAAAATAATGAAGGATGCTGAAACTACCACCTAAGTGGAGTCTAGGTCCACAGGAACTGTTGGCCTGCAGCATAACTGCGTTAAAAATTAGGACCAGAAAATACCACCTTTAAAGTGAACTTGCACAGAAGTAATTTTGTTTAGTATACATAAAGCAGGTTTCTTATTCCTAAGCAGCCTGTCAGTGCCAAGGACCCTTTTTCTGCCTCCTAAAGGTGACCTCTTAAATAGGCGGCCATATATAGAACTGTGTTTACGGACACTTCCACAAGATAAAGCACCACAGCACAAAAGCATATTGTCCTAAATGCACCATATGGATCGAAATGCCTCTGTTTACGTATAAGTGGTGAAAATAAATCAGAATGGTATCTAGACAAAGCTACACTTTGATATATGAAGAATCTGCACAACTACATGTTTACAGTATGATGGAGCCTATGGTGCCAGATAAGAAAAATGCATTTTGTAGGTAGACCTAAATCTTTATACTGTTGTGATTTTTAACTGACCTGTCTCTTTTCATCACGGAGTAGCTTCATGATAATAAATACAGGGAACTACTGACAGTATAACTCATTCCTTAAAAATAGTTTGTTCCTAGTATCTAAGGCAGTTTACAAAAAAAAAAAAAAAAAAAAGGCTTTACTTACCCCAGACAAGGACAATGTATCTCAGTGGAATGAAGTACAGGATGACTGTGAACACACAGAGGGCTACAATGGCCAGCCAGCTTAAGAATGGGACAGTCCAGTTGAAAGTACTGAATAAGAAATTAACACATCAGCAATCTGAGCACTTGATACTTTTTTCAAGCAAAGATTAAAATAAATGTGATTCTAACCCACACTCTGGACTAGGGATCTAGTAAGACTGCATTTCTCTCTGGAATAGAAGGCAATTGTAGTAGACTGTCAGAGGACACAGGTTAGTCACAATCTGCTGAGTTTCATGAAAGCAGGGCCCAGGTAAACAAGGCTTGCCACCAACCCCTCCAGATTGTCCCAGGTGACTTCAGGGCCTCAAGGTGCACTAGACTCCTAGGTGGTTAAAAAAAAATTTTTTTTAAATAGGTTTTTCTGCTTTTAAAACTAGTAGCCAATCTTGTTTTCTCCAAAATTTCATAGAGGAGAATGCCCCTGGGCCTACCATTCTTTCTTCTGTCAACTCACACTGGATTCCCGACACTGGAAATAAAATGTCAGCAATTGTCTGTAGACTTAAATCTTACACTGTTGTGTAAATCCTCTTGAGTTTAGAATTCCTTCGAGAAATACTCACTTTTCACTTCAGCTATGTTTCAAATGTAACTAGAAGTCAGGAAGGGGGAACAGAGCAGTTAGATTTGTAAAAATTCACCTGCCATCCTTGCCCTTCCCAGAAATACAGAGATAATTAAGAAATAAAGTCAGTAGTGACTCCTATTCTCCCTGTATTATTTCTGGCAAAGGAAAGCACATGGTAGATTTGTTGGAAAGACTGAAAATGGAGTGTAAGCTGGCAAAGCGGGTTACAGCACGGCCTGCCTGATGGGTCTGCAGTGTTCCCATCCTGCTGCTGATTGATAAGGTAGAGGGGTCAGGGAAGGCTGCAAGACTGAATGTTGACAGTGAGATAACATCAGAACAAAGAACAAAAACAGGATCGGCGAGGAAAAGTAGAAGTTACAAAAAAGACAGTATGAGGAAGATGGGGAGGAATGTAGTGGGACAAAAAAGAAAATGACAGAGAAGTTTAAAAAGATGTAGAAAAGCAGGGAAATCGAACATGGAAATATTGCAATAGTTGAGGATTCTTTGTGTAGAAATTCTGTAGTGAATCTCACGGTTTTTAATGGAGAATGGCAAAATAATAACGGAACCATTGCATGGAGTCCACAATGTTGGGCATATAATTATGTCACCGTTTACAAGCATACAACTGCCTCAACAACCAGCCTCTGAGGAGGAACTAACACATACTGTTGAGTGACACTTTACTGCAGTTTAATGAGAAAAGCAAAAAAGATACCTATGTTCACAGCCTAGATTCTGCCCTTTGACTTTAGACAAATCAACCTTTCTGTGCCTCAACTTCCCCCTTTAAAAATGAGGACAGCTGTTACTGTGGTGGACTGACACTGATGGCAACACATTTATGTGAATCAAAGTGATATTTTTAGAGCTAATCAACTCTAGTAGTCTATTGCAGTGACAAGGGCGCCAAAGACACTTCAGGAAAATATGAAATTATACATGATAGGGATAAATGTGAATGTTTTTAATTTTCTCTAATTTCCTGATAATGTATGTTATATGCACTTGGAGTGGGGTTTGTCCAGGGCAGTTTTTGCTCCTATAAAGGATGATTAAGAGATTTTCTTCCTATATTTCCCCTCGGCATAACACTGAGGTGTGAATCCTTAGCTTTGTGGGCATATACCTTGCCTTTTGTCTGTCTAGGGTCAAATGTTTCCTAAAAATGTTTTTTTTTTTTTTTTTTTTTTTTCTAGTAAAAGAGGCACAATGAAATCAATCTGGTTGTCTTGTTTTCAGTGACTCTTGGGGTCTGGCTTTTCTCTTTGTTTCCTCCCCTGGCCAGAGTGAGCACCCTGTTTCACTGTCACCTGGTCAAGGATCGTGCCTTCCTTTCTTCACTGACACCTGTGCTTCCCTTGGTTCTGCCCATGTGTGGAGAGAACAGAAGGCTGAGGAGGGTCTGCTCGTTTTCCTGGGGCTCAGCTCAGAGCCATGCATCAGCACACCTCAGTGTGCAAGAGCACTGGCTCTGCAGTGAGAAAACCCTCCTTCTGGGCAGCCTCCTGAAGGGCTCCCTGTGTTCTCCTTTCTCCTCTTGGAAGGATAAATGGCAAGGAATCGCTACCAGTGTAGCTAATGTCAGAAAAAAAGACTGCCCTTTTCTAAATCCACAGTGCATCATGAAAACTAAATCTAGAATATGATCTTTCCCCAAAAAAGATGCAATTCAAGAAAGTTCTGGAATGATTATTTAGTAACAAGATGTGGTAATTATAGAGGCTTTTCACTTTTTACTTAATGATTGCTTCTGAATCTGCTTTCTGAATAGATGCATTTTATCTCATGTGACCCCAGGGGACCTTCTCTTTTTTAATATTCAAAAAATTGTGCAGGCAAGATGGCTTCTATAAGACTCACTGGATCCTATGCCTGTTTCTGTACCTCAGCCTACATCTATACCTCTGTCTATACCTGTGGAAAGTTCCATAAAACTCAGTTTTTCCCAAGGCTGTTCCACAGCCAGGATCTGGTCATATCCTCCAACTGTCTCTGATGTTTTCCAACCAAGCATCTGAGGTCCCCAACCACCTAGAGTTACAAAGAAGCCTTTTCCTCTCAGGCATAAATTTGCCTGACCTCAGAGCTGACCCAGTGTCTTTATGGTATAAATGAAATACTTCCATCAGGTATCAACACATAGTGTACCTCAGAGAAAGGACAACACTCAAAAGGGAAATGCCCTATTTAATTTAGGACTTCACACTATGCTCCAGTGGAAAGGGTGTGCAGAACAAAGGAACATTCTTAGAAATGGAAATAACATGGAGAGGAAGAAGAAAAAAATGTGGGACTTGGTCTTCAGATGTCTGAGACTAAAGGCTGCTGTACATTTGGAGTAAAGGGGAAGCTATTCTAATATGATATAAAAAATGGAAACTCAGCACCTATGCATAAGTGGAAATGTATTAAAAAATTATACAAAATAAAATGCATTATTCCTTGAAACATGAAAAGCACTAGGTGAATGACTCACACCTTTAGTTTAAATAATTTACTCCTTTCAAATGTGTATGCCCAAGGATTCATATCTGTAGAACACTTCTGGTGAATAATAATATGAATAATAATGAATAGATACATGAAACTAGAAAATGTAGGTTTATCCAGGTAACAGCACCCCTTGAATAGACTATTTAGCAATCATTATGTAGGCCAATTTTCACATACTTTAGTGGTATGGAACCTTAGTATATTTTTAACTGGTCATTAAGACTTATAAATCCACATCAATGGATTTATAGACAGTTGTTTTTAAAAGTTCATTAGTAAATAAAACTATTGCAAGTAAAACACAAGCAATGTAAAATTCACAAGAATATTCTTAATATAAGAAAATTATATTCTTAATTTTATATTAGCTCTCAATGAAGCTGTATTTATTTTTTTAATTAGGAAAGGTAATTCCTTTTTTAAGAATTATTAAAACTATTAGTTTATTTCATCTGTAATTATGATCTCAACTATTTAAATAGACAAGTTAAAAAATGTTTTTGCAGACTGCTCTATAAAATATGATTTTTTAAAAAATTTTAGAGTTACTCGATGACAATATGTCAACCTATAATAAAATGAAGATGTGTCTTGATTACCTGAAATTCTCATCTAGTTTGGTTTATTTTTTTCCTATCACGATTTCATATTCCATTTAAGAACAAAGTCTTTCACTGTGAAAATGTGCTAAAATTTAGGACGGTGTTATTTCTTCAAAGCTACAAGTAGGACTTCTTTCCAACCAATATGTTCTAAATTTCAGGAAGGAAATTGACAGAACTTTCAGAAAACCAAAGACTGGCAGAAACAAAGTAAATAATGATGAAACTGAGCAATAGATCACCCAGAAGGAGTATCCCCTGCCAAAAAGAATGTGGCATTTCACCCTCTGAGAAACAAATGGACACTCTGTCCCACAGAAGGTCAGGGCTCACATGTCAGCATCACTCACTTCTTTATCCTTTCGCCAAAGGAAGCCACTTCATCTAGGATGTTCTGGACACTGATACAAACCTCCTGGATGGCATAGATTTTATTTATAAATCCCTTTTTTTCACTGTCCTAAAATACAATTAAGAAAAAAGAGAGATTCTGTGTGAGTAACGGTACTCTTCAGTGCTTGAATTCTTGAATTGTCCCTCTCTTACATTTTTAAACTTAAATAAGCTTCATCTCTGTGCATATATAAATGGATGCTTGGAACCGATAAAAATATCAGGGTGTAAAGGGAGATGGAGGACGAGGGGCATCCAGCATCATGGACCTATGCCAACATAAAGGTAGTTGCAAAGCAAGAGACTCCAATTCTGTTGATTTTGCCCTGATGAACAGAAACATTTTAGCCAGAGTTGGGGGGTGGGGGTGGGGAAGGATGTAAAGGTGTAGGAGAGAGGGCAGGTCTCAGAATAACCAAATCGGGAAGACCTGTGAGCAATGAAAACTGAAAGGGGAAAAAAACAAAAAAACAAAACACAAGGTCAATGGAAACTAATCAAGTAAACACTTCCTAAGTAGTAGTTTAGGAAAATCAGATGCAAAGTAAGCCTGGCCCATCTCTTAAGTATAACAGTCCATACCTGATGCAATAGCATATGCTATTTTCGGGTTCTAACTAAACATTTTCCCCCCCCTCTTTGTACTTCGTTCTTCATTTTAAAACTTGTCCTGGTTTTAAGCAGAGCTAGTGTGCTCCAGGGAATGGGTGGGTGGGATTGAGTGTAAAGCACCCAGAGAATGGTGTGAGCCTGGGGGAAATGTGCACATTTTGTAATTTTAGACCCAGAGGAAGAAATAGTGGTGGCCTTTCACGATTGAAATTTCTGCTTAGTAGCCTGGCATCACAGGCACTTGCCTAGGCTGTTTGGTGGAGACCATCCAACCCTGATTCCATGACTCCATTCCTCCATGCCAGCTTGAATATCTATGGAAATGTAGATCCAATTTCATTACTTTAACTTCTTTTGAACACTTCCACACTGTGCCAGAACACTTGAGACCTCATGTGGCAGTCAGTGCTTGCTGAAAGCAGCCAGAAAGCTAGAATAATAATGTCGTCATGTTGCACATTTACATACTGACTTTCACTTTAGAAAAGTCTCAAGCACTTTGCACTGTGAACATGGCTGGGCTGGCATCCTGCCACCTTAGAAACTGAGGGCAAGTGAATGACAGGTGTATCTGCAGCCCCCAAGAACAACAGGCTACAGTGGGACTGAGGATATGGAGGCCAGTTTTAAACATGATCTTTAGATAAAAGTTACTTAGAGCTGTCATTTTAAATTTAATTCCCATGGAGATATTGTCTTCATTATTCATTTGGCTTATATCAAGATAGACTGTCCAGACAATAAGGTAGATGCGATGCATAAGGCTCAAAGTAGACAGAACAATTAAGTACTCTCAAGGTCCCCACTATCTTCAAAAGCCACCCTTCACTTACCATTACAGACATGAACGCATCAATTTCTTGTCTTTTTTCCCTCCCCAGTAATAAAACAAAGTCCATTAATTTCACTTCTGCAATTGTACACTTAGAAAAAAATGGATATCCAGTGGCTCCTTCTGTTCTTTCCTAATTACAAAGTTGGTCTGTTCTAATCATCTCCATGGCCTTCAGTGTTTTCTCTCTCAAACACCGGCTAAATTCATTTATCTCTATGAAATAAAGTGCTCTTACAAGTATTTTTCTGCACACAGAATAAATCAAGCTAGAATCGAAGAAGGCTGGTTGCACAATCAAAATTCATTGAGAATAATGTCTTACCAGTTTGAAATGATCATGTGAAAAAATACTTTTCACAATAGCAATAAAATCCACAATCAGTTAAGCATAACATTAATAAGATACGTACAGAATCTACATAAAGAAAAGAGAGATACTGTGTTTCTGCACTGGAACAGTGATTATTAAAAGAATGTATTCTTTTCTTCTGTTGAACATACAGGTTTAGTGCATTTTCAAGCAAATTCTAATGTGTTTGGAATGCAGTGAAATGGGGAGAATTTGATAAATTTGTTTGGAAAAATAAATTGAGTGCTATAGCCAAGAAATTTTTTGCAAAAGAGAAACAATGAGAAGGCATTTATTGTACCAGGTATTTAAGTAATTAAAATATGAAAGATGAACAGTGAAAGAGAGATTGTTTAATGATAAAGCACCGCATAAATCCACCATAAAGATGAAAGCAGTATGTTACTGGGTACTTGTGTCAACTATTTGTGGAAAATTATGTTAAATCCTACCTCAACAGACTCTCAAATCTACTTGAGATAGCCCAGTTCTACTCAGATCTACCTCAAATAGCCACAAATACATTCTAGATTAATTAAAAAGCAAAACAACTAAAGGTGAATTATAAAAACAGAAGAAAATGTAGGTAAGTTATTTAGTGACCTTGGAACAGGAAATAACTTTTTAAACATACAAGCAGTAAAGGAAGTCACAACAATAATTGGTGGCAAAAGTTACACAAAATAAGAAACTTATTCTGTCAAAAATCCTCATAAATTTAAAAGGCTAAATGGGAAAAAATTTGCAACAAATATGACGCATCAACGGATGGGATTTCCAGTATACTCAATATTGGAAATGTTGGTCTGAAAAGACCTTCATTGCAGTTTTTTTATTATAACAAAAAGAAAAGAAAAAACAGTGACATGTTTTGTGGAATTACTTATAGCACAAACAACTGACATACTACTATGAAATTACAAAATATTAAAGAGAATATTTAATGGAAACAAAAATGCTTATGATCAAATAGATATTGGAGGGGGAGAGGTAAATGTGAGATAAAGTATAATAACTTTTTTTGAAATGGGTGGGTTGGAAAAAAGATGAAGAGAATGTGTCAAAATATTACAGGTAATAGAAGTTACCTCCTATAATATTAATAATTCTTAGCAATTAATGCTTTACTTCACTGATTTCCTCCAATATCATAATTGAAGGAACATGAGTAGAAGAAATAAAGGAATTGATACTCATTGAGCATGATTTTAGGTGGTTTCTCTATTTTTTCTTAATATATTTTTTTTGTATTCTTATATCTGTTTTAAATTATTTTTAGAAAGAAGTCGAAGATAAATACACACATTAAGCATTATCATGTGTTTTTCAACATGGCTCATTCAATCTTCATAACGTCATCCTACAATGTGGCTTTTTCTTCCACTCTACTGAAGAAGAAAGGAAGGATTGAGAAAAGTGACAACTTGGATTAGGACTATGATAGGCCAACTCCAAAGTTTATTCTCTCCATAATATACCATCTTACCTTACCATCCTATCCAGGAAGGTTTCATTTCCTACCCAGAATTCCAGTGTAATAAAAAAGAACAAAAGATTGAAAACATTTAGGAACTTATATTGTAGTCACCATGACCAGCAAGATAATAAAGTCAGGAAACTTGATTCAACAGTAGGAAGTGAAAGATGTGTTAGAAACCACCAGATGTAATGTCAATAATGCAGTGTGTAAATATTAAATACTGGATCTTTGTTAGTAAGATGTGTCACTGAAAGCATGTACAAAGTCTTCTTAGTAGATACTTTAAAATTGATGTGCTGGTCTATGATTACTGGCTAAAGAGTTTTAAAAATCTGCTCACTCTTAATTTTCTGTTTTTTCTCTACTCCTACCCTACTACCCTACCCCTCATCCCCAAACACAAAAAAACAAAATAAGATGGCCTGTAATGTTGACAAAGTTTTGAAAAGCAAATGCTTTGGGATAAAATTTTTATTTTAAAATCTCTTTCATCAAGTCCTATATTCCTCCACTGTGGTCCCCAACCAATGAAGTAATTACTCTTTATATACAGTATATGACCCAAAACTGCAATGGGTAATGGAATTGCTCTGTGTTGCATTCCAATATTTCACACTTTTTTCACTAATGTTCAATACTTTATTAGTAGAGAATAAATTGGTACATTTCTTTTATTGTCGTTTTTGCTTTCCTTTATAAACCAGCTTGGATGAAAGAAATATCATAGGGTAGTTAATCATCCAAAGGCTTGGTAGTGACACTGGTTGTTTTTTTTTTTTTTTTTTTTTAATGCATTATTAAGGTTTCTTTTGAAGATGTAAAAAAAAAAAAATTACCCATAAAAAAAAGCTATAACTATAAATCTGAGAACATGTGAGATTTATATCATACAACTTTTTCTAATGGCTCTATATAATTTTTAAAAATCTTATTATATTTTAAATAGTCCACACAACATAAATAACTGCAAACTTGAAATACAGTGATTCTTTCATATTCACCTATTTTATGATCACATATCACGACAGGAAGTTAACTAGATTTTTCTAAAGAAGTATCTACTTCCTAGCTTTGAAATATTTAGGAATATCTAAAGACCTAAAGAATCAATAGGAGTACATTACATATTTAGAGAATCCTGTCCAGTGACTTTCAAACCAAAATGACAAGTGCCCCATTCATGGGTCCTACTGTGAATGGGAACAAGAACCCAAAGTGATAGGTGTTGGGGGATATGTATTGTGTGGCTGGACTCTCCATGTATCCAGCTGCATCCTGTCATAGTCACGAACGCTATTTAGGGGCCCAGCCAAAGTAGTCATTGTCAGCCCTGTTGACGTGATGGAAAATGGATGTGTTGAACACCTGTACTATATTGGTCACAACAAGTATGTAGAATATGTTTGGTCAAAATATTTGTTATAAAATTAATACTATTTCAATTACTTTCTAGAGTGAAAGAATGTCTTAAGAGTGCAAAGGGGCAGCTATTAAATCTTATGCCAAGAGAAGCATAGAATGGAACTGACCCAGCCAGCAATCTGGGACGTATGATCACCTTACCTATTATTTCCTGGATGAAGCATTCAGATATACCACCCCAAAGAGCTCATCTTGATTATAATTCTGCTTTTCCTTTAAAGTCTTGCTATGTAACCTCTGGTAAAGGGTGAGTGATAAGATTGATATTTGCTATGAGACAGAATTGTTCTAGTTTACAGCTTTTCTGTGAGCAAATAAGAGTCTCACATAGCACAGGGTGTACAACTGTGCTCGGAATACATCTTGTGTTTCATGTGATTTATTTTTTATGCTAAAGATGGTTTGGGTTCCCAACTTGCTTGGTTCATTCAGTACAATGCCCTGCAAAACTCCTCTCAGAGCTACACTTCTAACTTAAGGAAAATACATTAGAAATGAGATATAGATTGAATAAAGACACACAAGGTGATGAAATATTTTCTCTGTGCCAATATTCCTTCTTTTTCAGATAGAGAAAACTATGTTTCAGCCCCAAATCAAGAATACTGAAATTCTCACAGCAGCTTGGCAAGTCAGAGACCCTTTCCTACTGAGTTGTATCTTCGTGTGTTACTCAGTTTTTATTATATCAAATCTTACCCAGGTTACTTAATGCCTTGGCTCTTTAACTCATATTAACCTTAATAATAAGAACCCTCCATTGAGACATTAAAGGATTCTGAGATAATGTTTAAGGTTAAGAGGACAGATGTATACCAGTTAAGACAGTATATTTTTCTCTTAAAAAATAAAAGTTCTCTAAAACATTTACATTTCAGAGTTCTAAAGAGGACTAAATTAAATAAGACACGTACAGCTCTTAGCATAATGCCTGTACAAATAAACTGTCTATAATTATTATTGATAGTAGTAGTAATAATAAAGTTATGGACACGGTTTCTTATTAAAAGAATTTAAATTATCTGTTTTTGCTTATAGTAAAAACAAAATTTTGAAATAATAGACAGAATTCCCTAAAATATGCAACCTTTTTATGGATGATTAGTTTTGCCCCAGATGACTTAGTGTTAACTTGTCAAATCCCATTTTTGAAAATGATGGTAGATCTTTATAATGTTACACAGAGACCATCTTCCACCACCACCACCACCCCCACTTCCGCTGCCCCTGCACATGTTTTTTTTTGCAGAATGAACATTTACCTGGTCTTCATTTTTTGCCTCTTCTCTTGCAAGGTAGCCCTAAGCTTTTCAGTATTCGCTTTCTACAATGCAATTTTTAATTGCATTTAGTTGTGCCTTGCCCTGTTAGTTTAATGTTATACATTTTGCCTGTAACTTTACAATTGATTGTAAAGTAACAGAAATTTACAGAGAAATGGCTCCTGGGCTAGGCAATGTAAACAACAGGCATTTTTTAAATGGCAGCTAAGATTCCTAAGAATTATGATGAAAGCCAGCAAGGAAGGGAAAACAATAGGAGAAAAGAAAGAGAGGTGATAGGAGAAAAAAAGAAAAAGAAGAAGAAGGAGGGGAGAGAAGGAGAATGAGGGCAAGAGAAAGTAGAGGAGGGACTCAGAGATACTCTAAGGCCTTGAAGGAGGATGGAGCATGGGGATCATAAGTAGGGGATGAACATGAAGAAAGGAAGGGAAACATCTTTGATCATAAACACAAAAGACATAAAACCAAAGTACAAGCAAAACTTGTTGCCTGTGTTAACTCTCAATTAAGCAAAAATAATTATTGTAGAAGTCTGCCCATAAATGTTTAATTTTCATTAAATGCAAACATAAACCTTACAGAAAGCACCCAGGGTTGCACGTATATAAGGGTAGTCAAGAAGGAGAGTTCCCCCAAATTCCTTGCAACTCAAACCCCTCATCCATAGGCCCTAAGGGACTTGCAAATCTCCCTCTTCCTAATGATTTAAGAAAATGCCTTATAACTGTCCTGCTAGTGCTTGAAAGCTCTTAAAAGATTAGGACTATATATCAATATCAAAACCTTTGACTTAATCTCCTTGCCAGCAGGCAGGAAGTGTACTTTCTAGAGAGCAGCTTTATAGATTATGCCATCTCAGGCTTTTGTCCCACGGGAAACTGCTCTCAGATGGACTCCCAAGTGAAAGGGCCAGTAGGCCTGGCTCCAGGCTAACCTTTATAGAAGGCACATCAGAAGCTGTGAGGTTCCTGTTCCCAAATAACCAGGAAAATAAGTGGCAAAGGATACTTTCACCCAGAACAGTACAATACACGTTTTGAGATAAGAATTTGTAGGCCTCACAGAATTTTCTGTAAAGACAAAACAGATTGTGGAAAAGTTTTGAAAATGGGAGGGCACACGCAGGATTATAGTGGCCTAGGACAAGTCACTTCATGTCCTTAGACCTCATTTGAAAACCAAAACCAAAACAAAACAAACGAAAAACCCACACAAAATATTTAAATAAAATGTGTCCTCAAATCCCTTCTGGTTCCAAACCAGCCATATTACAGAGACAGTAAGAGCTGTGGTTTAGTTTTCTGCCCCTCAGAGTTCTTTGAGAGCTAATGTGAGGACCTGGCTGGTGGTGGAGTTTATCCTGCTCTTTGTATGGGTTTAGTGGTTGGAGCTTAAGTGACAATAGCGAACAGAAGCACCTAGCTTGTTTCTAAATCCAAATAGCAAATGTCACTCTAGCTTATCTTTACCTTAACTTGTAATGAAAAAGTTGGGTGTATGTGTGTTTTAAAAAGTCTCTTTTGAGGCACCTGGGTGGCTCAGTTGGTTGAGTGTCTGACTATTGATTTCAGCCCAGGTCATGATCCCAAGGTTGTGAGATTGGGCCCTGCATGGGGCATGGGGCTCTGCACTGATTGTGGAACCTGCTTAAGATTCTCTCTCTCTCTCTCTCTCTCTCTCTCTCTCTCTCTCTCTCCCCCTCTGCCTCTATTCCTTGCTTGCGCTCTTTCTCTCTCAAATTAATAATACTCTCTTTCGAAATTGTTTATTTTCAAAATGTGTGTTTAAATAAGATTGGAATTCAAATGCAGAGCTGAGAGGGCAACTGAGAATTTAGAGAAGGCTGTGACCTCCTTATTCTACTCGACCACAATCTGACTTAGAAGATCAGACTTCTGACTAACTGGCTCCATTGCTAAGCCTGGTCAAATCCTGCCTTCAGTATTTCCTTAGCTACGTGGTTTTGAGCAATTTACTTACCTTCATCCATAAAGTGGGGGTAACGATGGAACCCACTTTCATGATGGTTACAGAATTGAATGAGCCTAATCCATTTAAAGCATTCACCATTAATGTCTGGCACATAGGAAGTGCTCAATACCTGTTAGCCGTTAATATTATTAACAATTTGATGAACTTGACAAATACAATAAAACTTTCAAATGCTAATTGTATTAAATCTTTGTAAAGATGACAGAGTTTTCTCCCCTCTTATTTATATATCTAATGTAACCATAGATTATCTTAAATATATCATCCAGTAAGGTCCTTACAACAGTCACACTAGGAAGATAGGTATTACTATTCTCATTCCCTACACGAGAAAACTAAAGACCAGTCACTTGACGTCCTACCTCACACTTCTATCCCAGTCTATGCTCCCTCTTCGTTGGTGCCTATAGCCATATCTGTTCTCATGTGAGATACGGGATTTGAAAAATTAGCAGGGAGTTCTTCGGTTTATAGTATTTCCCACCCAGTGAAAGTTGTGCATCCTCCGTAGGCCAAAGCTAGTCATACTCAAGCAGGGCACACACCTTTTTGTCGTGTGATTTTTATCTGTCAGTGTTGATGCAGGCAAAATTTCCCATTAGAATCAGTGATTGGTTCTTCAGCAAGCCTCATGGCTCAATCAGAGCCAGAATGTATTATTTAATCTTAAATAGTGCAAGCTTTGTTGCTAATCTACCTACTAGCACAGTTTTTAGTAACAACTTAAAAATTCCTGTTATTATAGATACAAAAAAGCATATACATAAAGGTGTGGAAGCCACAAAGAATTTTTTCTTGAATAGATTTGTTATAAAAATAACCATTTACCATTATGTAGGACTTTAAGGTTTATAAAACATTTTAAATTTATCTTCCCACTTGGATGGCAGGGGCAAGCGAATCTTCCATTTCACAGATAAGCAAACTGAGGCTTGGAGACGACCTCATCACTGGTTAAAAAGAGTTTCTAGGATTTTAACCCAGGTCTCCTGACTGAAATTGGGCTCCTTTCAGGTCACTGTCAGAAAGCCATCAAGTCACATGTGGTACTTCTTCACTGCACTGTTTTAGGTATTTAAACTTGGCTCTTCCTAAAAACGAATCTTGAGTTATAATCAAATTGTGTGAGAAAAGAATTATATTAGTATTATAAAAACAATGCTCTTTGTGACATCTCCAAAACCAAGTAAGGATTACTTTGTGAAATCCGGAGGCTATCTTTCTTTACAAATATTTTACAAGACAAACTTGTACCTTTCTAAAAAAGCACATCTGTTGTAAATTACCCCCTTGCAGAAAGAGCGAGAATCTCCATCCTTTCTTTCCCATCTGAGCTTAAAAGAGATTTGTTGACATACTCGAAGGCCAGCATAGACAAAACAGCACAGGAAAGAGGAGGCGGTCACCAGGACCAGGGCTCGGCTTTGCTTAAACTAATTCCACATGCCCCATGAACCATTAGCTGTTTTTTATTTCCTGCTCTAAAGATCTGTAGTGAAAATAATCTGGGGTAGGGAAAAGCTGCACTTATTATTTTTTTCCCTCAACAAGATGCTGTGTTAGCAAATAGAACATATGAGCCACCTTCAGCAAACCAAGGTCTTTAATAATCCATTTTTCAAACACTACTGGTATTTCCTTTCCAAACAAAGATGGACTGTGACTGGAATCAATTTCATTATTTGTATGGTACAATTGCCAAGTTTCTGTAAATAATAGCCATTTAAATACTGGATAATATTTTTTATATGAATCCAACAACAGTTTTATTGCTACTTAATTTCCATGATTTGTTTGTTTGCTCTAAGTTTTCAGTACTCTGAGAGCATGATGTTTGGGGATAGCTGTCTTAAGAACAGCTCCGGAAAAAAGCAATGTTAGAGTCATACTGGTACTTGAATCAACCAAACAAGGGACATTAAAATTAGGAAAACATGATTTGCTCTACCATTTGGGGCTTTTCTCCCTCAGTTTCCCTATAAACTGCACAGTATAACATCACCCCTTGGTGTTGTTTCAGACCTTGGCATAATATAGGAAATCAAGGATAATATTGAGAACTCACTGGTCCCCATTAAGATGATAATGGAGCTCTTCAATGAAATTTGACAAAACAGAGGTGATGGTACAAATAAAGGCCTGGTGAATTTGAAGGGAACTGGGCCATCTTTCTCTATTGATGCCATATGTAGCACATACCTGAATAAAACTTCATGCTCTATGGGATGCTGCTGATATATGGGGTGGGCCTATCCCCTAACCCCCTTCCTTACTGCAGACTAAATCACTAAAACAGGCTCATTCTGAGGTCAACCTGGAAGAAAACACCAGAGGCCCACTGTACTGAGCTGATGGCAGTATTTTTATTTACTTAGTTGTGTGGATCGTGATCTGTCTTGCGATTCACGTAGGAGGAGGGGAGAGCAGTGGGAAGGGCAAGAAAAACTTGGGAACTGATTTGAAAAAGCATCTCCAATTCTTTCACTGGGGATGGCCACTGTGTGAATAGGATAAAGTAAGTGCTTCAGAAACAGTATATATATCTGCATTTAAAGCTGCTCCATTTAAAATAAAAGTACCATGGGCATGAATTGAAACAATGATGTACTTTCCTGAGCTGGTCCTACTCAGACAGATGGCAGGCTTGAATCCTGTCATACATTTTACAAGCTTGTGATTTTAAATAAGTTAACCTCTCAGATCCTTAGTTTCCCCAACAGTAAAATGGAGATAATGTCTCTACCTGATAGAGCTGATGTGGGAACAGAATGAAATCATGTATATAAGGCAACTGGCACATTGGTGGATATTAAATAAAGGTGCTTTCTCGTCCCTCCTAACGGTCTTTCTTGCCAAAGGGTAACATTTTCCTTTCTGGCCTAGTTTTCTCTCTTTCTCTTATTTTCCTTCCTTTTTCATGGATTTTGTATTTAGAAGTCTGATCATCATTCATTCACATCATCTCCCCATTGGAGCAGTGTTCAGCTTAGCCCAAGCTCAGTCCATTCTTTTTATTCATTTATTCAATAAATATTTGCTGAATCCCACCTGCATATCAGACACTATTCTAGGCTCTGGGGATAGCACGAAACAAAGATAGAAATGAAGACAAAATAGCAGAAAATGACAAGTGCAATGAAGAGACTCAAAACAGATGCATGTCCTAGAGAGTTGGGGAGTGACCCAGCAGGTTGGGACGGGTGCGGGAGGGTGAACCCTGTAGCTGAGAACTGGTTTGGTCAGGAAAATAGACACTACTGTAGGTATTTCACACAAAGGAATTTAACACAGTGAAATGGCTACACTGGTGTTGGAAGAACTGAGAATCAAATAGAGTGGCAGACATTAGCGATGCAGGAAGCCACCACCAGAGGAGGCAATGTAACTGCTAGACCACATACACCAACTGTCGCAGGAAATGGAGCCATGGACAGGGCTGCTGGGCAGCATTTGTGATTATGGCAGAGAGGCTCTCTCTGTCTGTTGGGGAGAATGAGGCACCCAGTCCCCACTGGAAAGTGCCCCAAGAAGCAGAGGTGGGGTTGGGAGATGAGGAAAGGCGAGAACAAAGGGGAGGAGAAAGGAAAGAGATGGAGTGGAAGAAATTGTCCAGTTTTTTTTTTTTCCTTCTTCCTTCCTTCTACCATCTCCCCTTGGGCAAATCCCCCAAAAGCCACTGTCAGGGAGCTGGGAAATGTGGCTTGCAGGAGAAAGGTGAGTGAGGATCAACCTGGAAGCAAAAAGGCAAAACCTAGAACAAGGTCTGAATGCCAAGAAGGAGCCTAACCAGGAGATCTAGGGAGCTAGGACCAGTAAAACAAACGCTCTAAGGGAGAAACAAATTAACTTGCTTGAGAAAACAAAAGATGCCTAGACTATGGTAGCCAGGTGAAGGCGAGAGTGGCATAGGAAGATGTCAGAGGAGCAGTGCCAGAGGGCCTTGTAAACCAGAATAAGGAGTGAAGATGTTGGCACACTTGGTTGGCTCAGTTGGTTAAGCATCAGACTCTTGATCTCAGCTCAGGTCATGATCTCACAGTTTGTGAGATCCAGCCCCATGTCGGGCTCTGCACTGACAGCATGGAGCCTGCTTGGGATTCTTTCCCTCTACCTCTTTTGTGCTTGTGCTCTCTCTTCTCTCTCAAAATAAATAAATAAACCTAAAAAAAAGAGTGGGGATTTTATTATAAGTGTGATGGGAAGCCTGTGGAGTATGTCAACCAGGGAATTAATATGATCTAACTGACATTTTTAAAAGACCACTTAGGCAAAATGTATTGTAGAAGGAAAAACAAGAGGTTATTGTGGTAATCTACAAAAGGTGATAGCTTACACCACACTGGACATCCTCAGGATGTTTTGTAAGGAAAATGACCACAGGCAAGTTAATCAACTGTATCTGGGAGGTGAGAAAAAGAGAAATCAAGAACTGCTTACATTTTTGCCATGAGCACTGGAGTAAATGAATGCTGGTTTCACTGAGCTACGGAAGAGTAGAGAAAGAACAAACATGGGAAAAGTGTAGATGAAGAGCTACATTAGGGCCATGAAAGAGTAGGAGTTGCCTACAGGACATCCACCTATGTTATCCATAGGTGGATGGATATATGAGTCAGGGCTGGAGAGAGAGACATGAGAACCCTTGGCATTTAGAAGGTCCTTAAAGTCATGTGAATAGAAGGAGTCACCCAGGGAAAGAATATAGACAAAGGGGCGCCAGAACAGAGCCCCAAGGCACAACAAAACTCAGTAGCTGAACAGATGAGGACGAGCCAGCTAAGAATACTGAAAAAGACTGAAGTAGAAGAAAAATTAGAAAGAGGCATCACAGAAGTCACAACAAAAGTGTTTCAAGGAGGAAGAGGATTTGACAGGTGGAGTTCACTGACCAGAACATCTTCAGTTCAGTGGTGGGGATAGAAGCTTTGCATATATTGAGCAGAGAATGGGAGTGAAAATTGGACAAACCAAATGAAGACCCCTCCCTCACAAAGCATTGCTTGTGAAGGATGGCAAAAAAAAAAAAAAAAAAAAAAAATGGGGGAAGGGGTGGAGAGCATAGACATGTGATCAAGAGAGGGGATTGTTTATTTAAAGACGGAAAATACAGGCTGACTACTCAAAAAACGACCTGTGTTTTAACAAGATCCCCAGGCACATGCATGTTGAAGTTCGAGGAGGGCTACAGTCTTGGTGTATTTTCTTGCTTTTGGAATGATCTAGTAAAGAAAAGAAAGGGAGGGGGTGAAAGGGGCAACAAGTACAGGAGCCATGTGTTTGGGAAGAGGTGGGACAGAGTTTGAGCTGTGGAGGGGAGAAGCAGGGATACCTCCTCCCCTGTGACGAGAGGGAGTGCAGGAGAGTGGTGCAGATGAATTAGGTCTGAGATTTGGCAGAAGAAAGATGTGAGAATGTGCAAGTTCCCACTGCCTTCTATTTCCTCAATGACGCAGGAGGCAAATCATCAGTGAGCCTACTCCTGAGAGTGAACAGGAACAGAGGCTGGGAGAGCCAGTAGCAGGTGTGGGGAACGGTCTTTTCACTGGGAAATGCGTCGCTCAAGTTCTCAGGTCTGTTCACAGGCCTGCTAGGGTGATTTATAGGAGCTCTGCACTGTCCTACTTGCTATTGATTTTGCATTTCATTCTCTTTCACTGCCTTAATAAAATTAAGACTTTTCCCAGCTTGCCTAGCCAGTCTTTTATTTAGCCCCTTTTTATAAAGCTTAAAAGGATGCCATATAACTTACTGTTAAAACGTCTTAACCAGAATTGTGTTTAACAGCCATGACTTGCTCCCCAAAGGAAAAAAGACCCTACTTTTGGACAAAGACGGACTCTCCTGGCCCTGCCCCAGCAGACCTGGGGATCCAGCCTGTGCCTGCGTCAATATCTGACACCTGAGAACGAGGCGATATTTTTGGTTTCGTTCTCACCAATTCATGCTTCTTATTCCAGGCTCTTGTGATTTCTAAGGAGCCAAAGACAGTTCTTGGGTAAGTAACTGTATAAACAATCTAGAACTTAGCCAGGCCACAGGTGATTTAGGTTTGTTTCATTATGCTGGAATGGTGGCAGGAAACCTGTCTCTAAAATAGGTGAACAGTCCCATTACATTCCTATTGTGTTTGCTGTTGGCATGAGGGATCTTTGTTGACCTCTAGATACGTTAGCATCCAATTGCTCGTAGTAAAGAACTGAATACTATCATCCCACCACAAGCTTCTCAAGTTTTTTTTGGTTTGGTTTTTTTAAAGTTTGCTTATTTATTTTGAGGGAAAGAGAGAAAGAGTGGATAGGGGAGGGTCAGAGAGAGAGGGAGAGAGAGAATCCCAAGCAGACTCTGTGCTCTCAGCACAGAGCCCAACACGGGGCTTGATCTTAAAAACCGTGAGATCATGACCTGAGCCAAGATCAAGAGTCAGACACTTAACTGAATGAGCCACCCAAGCGCCCGAGCTACTCAAGCTTTAGTAAAGTGTTTATCCTTGTCCTGGCTCTTTAACCAAACATCCTCCGAGTCAAAATTCTGAGTGAACCTCTAATCCCAGTCTTGTTTGTGCCAGAGATTCCAGCATCCATTGAGGAGGAGGAATTCTTTGCAATGCAAGCTGGAAAGAGTTGGTGACAGGGATGGCCCTACACACAGATGGTGACCCAGAGGCAAATTTCAAAGCCATACCTTGTAGGAGGAGGAGCTCACTGGGCATCTCACCAAAGTGCTCCTGCCAGCTGCCTTTAAGGAGCCCTCCTCTCATCCTGTGACATCCATTCTTCCCTGCTAACTCCCATTCCCAAGTGTTTCAGAGGGGAATTAGAAATAGATGTTCATCACCGTGTAGGAACCTCTGTAATAGTCAGAAATGCTGAGTTCTGGACTGTGGTTAATATTAGCAACTCCAGCCAAACATACACACACTAAATGAAGGAGAACTTGACAGACGCAAAATCAAGTACCTGCGTCAAAAAGAAGAAAACTTCCAATGCGAAGGGATTGGAAAATAGTACCATGACAATAGGGAGTGATCTTACTTCCAGTTCTTTTCTTTTGAGTACACATTCAGAAGGACAAAAAAAAAATGTTTTTGGTATATTTGCTTGCAGAGTTTAATAAATTACTACATACTTAGATGGATTTAAAATTGCTCTGAGTCTAATATGGTAAATTAATCTTGAATCTGCAAAGCATTTTGCCTGCTGGTTGGTATATGGTGAGTTCTCAAAAATGTGACTTAATCACCCTTTTAATATTATTACTTTTGTTACTATCAATGAGTATTGGAAGATAGATGACAATATACATTGACTGTTCCTACCTGATTTCTTACATTTCTATGATATCGGATATACACAAACATTTAAATGCCTTTGTTTATGAATGTGTTCTAATCGTAAGCATGAGAGTTACAACACTCTGCTCTTCCTCAAACACACTAGGCAGAGTTGATAGAAATTATTTTTAACCTTCTGGTTTGTGTGACTTTTTGGCACAGCTACCACATTATGAATTAGAAATTTTACCTAAGCCAAACTGCTGCTATGCAGACATACAAATAGGAGTAGCATTCTCCAGACGACAGGGGGCTGAGGAAACAAAAATCTTATTAATTTCTTTTCAAGAGAACTATTATGCACCTCAATAGTCCAAATGCCGAAATTTTGCTTCTAATTTCTGCATTCTTGTTTTTCTATTTCTGACAATCATTAAAATAATTTTAAGTAAATGGGCTTTTATTTGTTTTTAACTTAGCAGAGATAACCAACAATACCAATTAAAATTTTAAGATAAGTGGGGCACCAGGGTGGCTCAGTCAGTTAAGTGTCCGACTTTAGCTCAAGTCATGATCTCATGGTTTGTTGAGTTCGAGTCCCACGTCAGGCTCTGTGCTGACAGCTCAGAGCCTGGAGCCTATTTCAGATTCTGTGCCTCCCTCTCTTTTTCTGCCCCTACCCTGCTCACACTCTGTCTCTTTCTCAAACAAACAAACAAAGATTAGTGACACCAGGTAGCAACAGTAAGGTTATTTTGTGGAAGAGCCACTTGGTGGCAAGCATCCCGTGTTTCATCGGTGTGGGAGAGAAGTTAGCACCCCATGACTACATTTGAGAGAGAAGCTTCTAAGAAAGATTAGAAGGTAGTGTTATCACATTACATAAAGGATTTGTTGACAGAATATTTTTTACATTGCTGACACATAGGATTTTTTTTCTGCTAGTATGAAATGTTCATCCATCTACAAGTTTGTATATTTCTCCTTAATGCACTATTAGCTCAATTAAGGAATTTAAGTTAGATCATCCAGGTAGGGCTTACAAAATGGTTTTTATAATTTTAACATTTTATACCTATACAATTTACATTTAAAGTTGAATTTTACATAACTACTTGTAATTTTATCTATTATAAATATGAAATCTTGATCATACTCATCTACTTTGTTATTTAAGCAAGTGCATTGTGTTAGAGGGTGTTAAAATTATTTGGAACACACAATGAAAAATTATTTTGCGAAATTAGTATTTTAAAAAAGTTTTCTAATGCAATTGAAGTCAGAGAGCAAGAAGGAGCAGAAAATTTTCCATTAAAAGTCCTGCTTTATCTTATTTGCAGGAATTATATGACTGATGAGGAATTTCTTGGGGCTGGAAGGTGGACATCAAAAGGTTTGTGGCTTTAGGCAAACATCCAAAACCCATACTAATGTAATAAGTTCTCCGTGTCCTCAGGCACAGCAATACGATCAATAGAGGATTTCCATCTTCTTTCCTCAGAACAAAATTCTAGAGGTCATAGAAAAACTCTGTGTATATTGTGTATGAGCATATCATAGATGCTAATCATTAGGATCTTAGGATGCTCACAGCTTCCTGGGCAACACTCTCTCCCCACATCAGTATAATGGGATGATTCATATCTTAAAGGAGCTATCATGGGATTAAATAAACTGCTTAAAAATTTAGTCTCTTCCCCACTTCTAAACCAACTTTTGTTCCCCATCCACATCCAGACACACTGACAAATATGGGAGGAGCAAAAAGGGGAGGGAGGCATCCAGAGAGACTTCTATATGCCAGGTACTGAACTAACCTCCTCACTTGCATTAAGAATGCACTCCGGGGCGCCTGGGTGGCTCAGTTGGTCAAGCGTCAGACTTCAGCTCAGGTCATGATCTCACAGCTCGTGAGTTCAAACTCCACCTCGGGCTCTGTGCTGATAGCTCAGAGGCTGGAGCCTGCTTCAGATTCTGTGCCTCCCTCTCTCTCTGCCCCAACCCATGCTCATTTTGTCTCTCTCTCAAAAATAAATAAACATAAAAAAAAAAATTAAAAAAAAGGAAGAATGCACTCCACATGTAACCCAGCAAAGACCATGCCTCATTTTGCAGATGGAGATAGATCATCTTAAAAAGATCACAGAGTGTGTAAGTGGCTGAGTGGGGGACCAGAACCTAGACCTGCCTACAGTCAAAAATGGGGAAAAAATAGGAATCAGGTCTAATGTTACAGAAAAAATCTTAATGTGCATATAGTACTGCTCAGTCAAATAACCCCAGTCCTAGTTCTGTGATTCCTCCTAAGTGCAGAGTGATATTGTAATTAGCATTCAAATTATCCCCTCATGTACCTCCAATACTCACTAAATGTACCAGCTGCCACTTACACACCACTACCATCCTTTCCAGAATTTCTGTAAGCACTGCTGAGCAAATGCAAGCTCTCACTAGTACTCATTAAGATAGCTGTTCATTCCTCTATTGATAGACATGGCATGAAAATATGAATTTCTTTTGGGGATGAAGTCTTTATAACCCTTATTGTACTTCTTTCCAATCATAAAAATAGTACATGTTCATTGCGGAAAACTTGGAAAAAATCATAGAAGAAAATAAAAATCTCTGGTAAATGTTGTCAACATTTCAGAATATATCCTCCCAGTCTTTTTTCTATTAATTTTTCTATAATTATTAATCATGTGATTGTTATGCATCAAGCATTGTGTCAGATGTTGTGGATTCAATGAACAAGACAGTATGCTTTTAATCCATGATAATGAAGATAAAAATTTGTTGCATTTTACATAGGAGGTGTGCAGTGCTTCTGCATTTACTTCTTGCTTCAAATTTCCAAATGCTAAATATTTTATTGCATCTCTTCTCTATTTTACCATTATAAATAATGATGCAAAGAACATCTTTGGATATAAGCCTTTGATACATCTTTTATAGTATCCCCAAGCTAAAGTCATTGAGATACAGGATTAAAAGATATACATGTTTTTAAAAGGTTTTAGAATTAGGGCACCTGGGTGGCTCAGTCGATTGAGTGAGCATTCAACTTCGGCTCAGGTCATGATCTCATGAGTTCAAGCCCCCCATGGGGCTTTGTGCTGACAGCATGAAGCCTGCTTCTGAGTCTCTGTCTCTCTGTCTCTCTCTTTCCACCCCTCCCTCACTCACATGTGCTTTCTCTCAAAACTAAATAAACATTTTAAAAAATTAAAAGAAAAAAGGTTTTAGGATTAAAATAGAGGGTTTTTAAAGGTAGAGAATGCATGTGCAAACATAAGGAAAGTCCTCTCTTTTACTCCGTGGCTCCCAGACAATTCACTGCCCTCCCTGGACATTTACCAATGTCACCAATTTCTTGTATATTCTTCCAGAGATTATTATACGCATAGTCAAGCAAATATAGACATGAATGTATGCGAATATCAGTTGCTGTCCTTTCTTTTTTTTTTTTTTAAAGATTTTATTTTTAAGTAATCTCTACACACCACATGGAGCTTGAATTTACAACTCCGAAATCAAGAGTTGCATGCTTGACCAACTGAGCCAGCCAGGCACCCCTGCTTTCCTTTTTTCTTAAGACACAAATCTTACAAACGTTGCCATGCCCTTTTTTCCTAGTTAAATATAAAAAATATATATATACGTAATTGTTCCATACCAGAGCTAAAAAACTTCCTCATTCTTATAGCTGCATAATAGTCCATTGTATTGATGTACTATAATCTATTTAATCAGTTTTTCCTTAATGAATGTTTAGGTTCTTTCTTGTTTTAATCGAAGTATAATTAAGATAGAGTGTTAGAGCAGCTCCAGGTGTACAATGTGATCATTCAATGGTTCCATACATGACGCTTAAGTTCTTCACCAATATTTTGCTTTTCATATTTTGCTTTTACAAAGCAGTAAAAGCAAAGAATACCTTGTGTATATGGTAATTTTACGCATGTGTCAGTGTATCCGTAGGATAAACTTCTAAAAGTGGAATTGTTTGGGCACAGGATTTGTGTTTTTGTCATTTTGATACCTACTGCCAAATCGCCTTCCAAAAGAGAGTGTACGGTTTCCACTCCCACCAGGAAGACAGAGACATGCCCAATTCCTTGCCAGGCTGTGTCAAAGATGTGCTTCCTCTCTTCCTTGTGTTTCCAAGACTGTTTGGAGACCCAGATTAGTTGCCGTGGGGGCCCCAGAGTGTCAGGTTTTACATTTTTAACCAAGTATTTGTCTACACATGTTGTTAATTAAGTAATAGTCACTTTGATATACAGGGCTAAAACATTTTTTTAAATGTTTATTTATTTTTGACACAGAGAGAGAGACAGAGCATGAGAGGGGGGGGGGCAGAGAAAGAGGGAGACACAGAATCCAAAAGAGTCTCCAGGCTCCGAGCTGTCAGCACCGAGCCCAACGCGGGGCTTGAACTCACTGACCACGAGATCATGACCTGAGCCGAAGTCGGACACTCAACTGACTGAGCCACCCAGGCGCCCCTGATATACAGGATTTTTGAGTGCACAGTCTATATTAGACAAGAGGACAGTATTCCTATGGCTATAAAAATTGCCAAACCCGCTGAGTATTGTACAGTGTAAGAAGGTCATGAATAATTTCCAAACCACTAAACAATAAACTTGTTAAATGGCAATTTCCACCGAAACTGATGAAATGAAAGAGATTTTAATATTATTTACATATGTCCACAGTATTTAATCCTGTACGTATGTTTGAATAAATATTTTTCTATTTTGTGCTTTGGATAGGTTTTCAAGCAGAAAAATTCAACACAGTAGAGATGGGAAGCAGATAGCATTCGGGTGTCTACAAGCTATACTGCCAACCAGCTCCAGGTCTGGACCCTGGTTTGCTAACTATGTGTCCCTGAGCATCTAACTTATCCCGTTTGTACTTCAGATTCTTCAGCTACAAAATTGGGCCGATGATACTTGATTATTTGAAACATTAAATGACATATACTAAATACTCAATAGATCACTACTACTACCACTTGTAACGTTGCCGGAGAAGCACAGTCCCGAACATTCTATCCCATTGTAAGATGTGTTCTCACATTTATAAAGATAAATATGAGCAATAGAAATATAGGTTACCCTGAGAATTAAGCATAACAGAATGATAATCTCGTAGAGTTAATCTAGAAAGACTGAGGCCAAAGTGCCAAGGCTCTTAAACACATACATGCATGTCCATGTGAGTATCTTATGTTTTTTATTTTTAAAGTTTATTTATTTTTAGAGAAAAAGAGAGAGAAGGAGAGAGAACATGTGTGAGCAGAGGAGGGGTAGAGAGAGGGAGAGAGAGAATTCCAAGCAGGCTCCACACTGTCAGCTCAGAGCCCAACATGGGGCTCAATCTTATGAACTGTGAGATCATCACCCGAGTTGAAATCAAGAGTTAGACGCCTAACTGACTGAGACACCCAGGCACCTCCCCTGTGAATAATTTAAATGAAACATTGCAAGAAACAAAGAATATGTCAAAATCTTTGTGTGAACTTCTTTTTGAGTCATTCTTGGAAGGTAAAAGAGGTAAACTCTGATTGCCCAATTGGTAAAAATATACTATGCAATTGTATTTGACTTACTGAGATGAGGTGGAAAGGAAAGTGCATTTTTTTCTTTACTAGCAGAACAAGTTCATTAACTCACTGAGGGTCTACATTGTGTGGGGTACCGTGCTGGGCACTGGGATGAGTGCCGAGCCCAATAGACATGGGTTCTGCCTTCATGATCCTTACAGTCAGTAAAATACCTTGAGGGAAACAGTGCAAGTAAGACACAGTCTCACTGAGCTTCCTGGTAATAGCAGAAGCACTGCATATAAGGGTGTTATTTAACACATTAGTAAGAGCTAAGCAGAAGAAATAGGTTCTAACCCAGAGCAGTCAGCTCAGATATTAGAAGCAGCACAATTTTCAAATCTCTAAACACCCAGATAGTTTGATGTCATTCGTTACCAAAGATAACTTGCTGCTATTTGAATACTAAGTGAGGAAGTTTCCCGAGTGGGCAACTAATAAGAAATATTAAAATAAAATGGGGATTCCTATAGGAGTTTTATTTAGATAGCTCCAATTTTGTACACAGGTTCTTATATGTTTGAAATAACTACCACTGAGTAATATTTCAGTTTCCTCTATCTATTAATAACTAGTCATATAAGCTATAAAGTTATATTTCACTAATAGAAATCTAATTTGACTTAATTAAAACCTGAATTCTCAAACTAAACCCCTTTCACCAGAAGAAAAGCCAATGGATAATCTAAAGCCACGAATAATGCACGTTCACCACCTAGCGGCATCTTTAGCAAACTGCAGCTACCTTGCACTTAAAGTAGTTTATTCTGCTATTTAACTCATGGATAACATCAGAAACTTTACAAATAACTTCCATTTTCCAGATCACTATGACGTTTCAGTCCCTAGCAATTGAACAGAGTAACTTCTCTTCTTACTCCATCTCAGTCCCCACTGCACGGTCTAGAGAAGATAACCGTCACCTTATCCTGGCATTGTGGGAGTAGCCACCTGACTAAATTCTCCAATCCCTTTAAAACGCTGCCCTTTATAGCATTCTTTTGCTTAAGAAATGCAGATAAACTCCTCTGTAATACAGTCAGTAGAAGCACCTGGGCCTGATACGAAGTGCCTGATTTTGGACTTGCTCAGCAAGGTGGATTCCAGTAAGCACTTCAAGTGTGACTGCTCTGTGAGCACACATCATGCTTTCCAGCCTGTCCCCTTGCTGAACTCATGACCTGAAGCCCTCTTCCTCCCACCCGTCCACCTGAAGAATTCCTACCCATTCTTTCAAGACTTAGCTCAAAGCACATTGCCTGCAAGAAGCCTTTACTGACGACTGCAATCCATTCATCTCTCCCTGTGATGAATTTTAAGAATGGTTGTCTGTAGCCTGAGATTTACCCTTGATTGGTTTTTGCTGCCTTCTTATTAGTGTCCATTACATCTGTGGTCTAGTAGACAGGTTCTCTACTGATTCGGGAAACATCTTGCAAACAGAGGTTGTTCTCTTGTGATTTTAAATACCCCCTTCTCCACTACACCCTTCACACTTCAGCTCAGTGAAGAACACAAAGCTCACTAAATACTTGAGGTTGCTTCCACCAACCCTTACCAGCATTTCATTATTCTGATCTGTTGGGCTACAGATGACTCCCAGGTGTGGCTTCTGATCACCCTGTCACTTTTGCTAGTTAAAACACATGTGATCTTTTCAACAGCGCAGGTACGTTCATGTCAATGTATCTGCATATTCAGTGAGGAGGAGAACTGGCATGATGTCTCCTAGTAATTTAGGCCACGAGAACAGTTCTTCTTTGATTATGTGGGTATTTAAGGTAAAGTTAGGGCTCATATCAGCAAGGATTTGTCTCATTTATTCATTTCACTTTGTATTTGCAGGTCAGTTGTAAGTGATTTATGAATACCTTTCAAAGGTCACTATCCATCTTTCAAATACATCAATCTTAAATAGCAACCTTACACTTTGAAGAAAGAAACTTACTGTTTCACAAACACGTTGGACAAGAATGTGGTCTGATCAACAGGGCATAGGATTCATGAAATCAACATTTGTTCACATGACATCACCGGAGGCAGCCAGAACTTCTGGTTCTGATTAAAACTACTGCAACAACTCATGGATCCAGGGGAACACTTTGTTCTTAAATTAATTTAAATGTATCCTGGAATAACAAAAGGTATTGAGCTCTGCCACATGTGCTCTCAATGACATGGCATTCTAATAGGAGGATGTGTTGGTCTTAATAAAATGGATATTCCCGGGAGTGCACACCCAGCCCCCTGGTATCTCCAACCTCCATTTTAACCCTGTGGTCACCAGTGTACAACAGGATCTTAATGTTCTTTAATTTGGAGTAAGGTTTAAGACAGTTTTAAATACATTTTTTCTAAGACTCAAATCTCTTCGTCACACAAAGTGCTATAGCAATTACTTGCCAGACACAATATTTTCTTGAAACATACACATATTGAAAATATATGTATATATACATTACAAAAAATAAAATTCATGTTGACTTATCATTCCTAAAATAACTCTCTCTACTCATATCCATTTATCTCTAGACAGTCATTGAAAATATGATTTGCCAAGGATTTGAATTTGTGCATCTACAGGCTGCATCTTCTTATAATAAAAAAGTAGCAAAATCTACTTACATGCCTTCAGTTATCTTTGTTGAATTTGATTCTTTAGATATAAATAACCAAACTCTCTCAATGTAAGCCTGACACTGATAATGAATATGTTTCGGATGGCAACAGGAAAACATACTACCGCTGCAATTAAATGCAAATGTTTTGAGTGCATGCAGTTTTAAAGTCAAGTTTAAGCCACTGAATGAGGAAATTCAAAAGTTAAGTGGCTCAGAAGGAATAATTTAAACCTGCTGAGTCAGGTTTTCCCTGAGAACAAGCTGCCCTTTGGGAGCATATCTGGTGTGGTTGTATGTGGTAGAAATTCTGTCAGTTGGATTTCATAGTTTCAATACAAATGAAGATGTTATTCCTGCTATCTTAGCAATTTTTATGCAAAGTATATAGGGCTTCAGTTTGAGAGAAGCCTTGCCTCTGTTTATTAGTGAATCTGTATTTCCTGAGTACCCACTGTGTGTACAGTGTCCCAAATCCAGCTTTTAATTTGTGCCCTTGAGGAGCTGAACAGCCATATATGAAAACTCCTTCAAATACTTGAGAATGCTGAATCTATTAACTTGGGTGTGGGGGGTTTGGTGTGGGGAATAATCAGGTAGGTAGGATTAATCAAGGAAGACTTTTAGGAGAAGGTGAGGACACAGACTGTGGAAACACACAAGTTACTGTATGATGAGGAGAGATCAATGTGCTGAATAAAAGCTAAGAATCTATATCAAGGAGAACTGAAGGTAGAGGAAGGTGGTGGGGAAGCTGCCAAGGGCACCTATTCAGCCATCTTGGTACCATCTCCTTTCTCCCTGAAGTGAGTGCTGTTCACTCTTTATCTCTAAGCTGTGCATAAGGTGAGAAAACCCTAATGAGTAAATTAATTACTCTTACTTATAACTCTATTGCCCAAACTTAAAGTTTTCACAGAAAATATTTGGCTTTTGAAGAGCCTCTCACATAATTACCATTAAAAATAAAATTATTAAATTAAAAATAGGAAATAATGGGTCTCACAATAGAGGCATAAAAATGCAACCCTGGTTTAGACATTTCAAATTGTATTTTCCCTCTTAAACCAAAGTATGAAAGAAAACACTAAGAGACAGTCTGGTTTCTAACATTCAAATATTTGCCTCTGTTTTTAGTAAATAAAATCACTTTACTCTCTTCTTGTATTAATAATTATGCTGTTAAATTCAACATGGAGTCCAGTATGAAAGCAATCCTAGATGATAAAAGTGAAATAAGGCAAGCTTGAAGACTTTGCTAATGCTACTATGTGCATTATTTAAAAATAACGTAACTTGTGTCTAGCTTCCTCTTAGGTGCTTCAATAACAGTTGAATAATAGTAGCCCATACCACCCAGTTAGGAACTTCCTTCAGTGAGAGTCACCAGCGTGTTCTGGATGGTGAATTTCCAAAAAGCTGCCTATGAGAGAAGAATGCTGGGGGAACAAAGGGGTGAATGCTTGCATGGCTTGAACCGGAATCCTACTCTGCAGTTTTACCAGCTGAGACTTCGTATGAGTTCTTTAACCATCTAAACCCTCAGTTTCTTCAAACATAAGATCTGGGTTAATAGGGATCACCATTTCTCAGGGTTGTTCTAAGGATCGGATGCAATGATCCAATTAGAATGCTTGTCTCAGGGGTTGGCCGTAGCAATATTCCATAAATGTTAAAACCCTTATTATTTTATTTCCAGAATGTCTCAGTGACATCATGTAAGCTGCGGAGTTCAAGGCAAAATCTTGAGTGTCATCAGGGCAGTAAAATATTAGAATGAAACCCCTGGAAAGTGGAAAGCCAGGACTCTGGAACACTTCTACTCCAGGCCAACAGCAGAAAGTATAAGAGAGGCATGTCTTGTTTGTTTGTTTGTTTGTTTACTAGTTTTTGATTTCTTGGGCCTGATGATATTAAGAAAATGGAGTACCATGGCTGTCATTTGCTTTGGTCAATGAAGTCAGAGCTGGGCCAGGAACTGTAGCTGCCGATGGTCAGATCAAACACGCAAGTCGGCCACAGGGTGTTTGGGCTGGCCTCCGAAGGCTGTGGTAAAGAGAAGCCTAGGCTAATGAACAAATCACTGCCTGTTAAAACCGCTTCAAAAGAACAAAGAATAAGTAACTTCTGAAGCCTCTTGATTTTACCAAGAACTCCACAACAAAATTTCCCTTTGGTGTTTAAGAACGTAGTGTTAACATTTTTAACTGGCAGGAAGAAAAAAGAAAAATACTATATTACATTATCAATATCATTGATTAACTTGAGGAAGTAGTGTCAATGTTTCTTCATGTCAGACTTAAGAAACTTCAATTTAGATCATCTGTCTATTGTGCATGTACTTCAGGCAATAATTCAGTCAATGAAACCATATTGAACACCTATTATCTGCCAGGCAGTATGCTGAGCATGAGAGGTACAAAGATGAATAATAGTCTCTGCCAGTAAGAAAACAGACTTCTAAACAAATCCTTAGGATCCTGTCTGATAAATTCTACACTAGAGGCACAGAAAGGTGAGGACATGGCTAATGGCTGGAAGCAAGGTTGACTTGACATGGAAAGCAAAATGATTTCATCATCTTCCAGTGAGAACAATCAGAAGCAAGTATCTCATGAAAATCTAATGAAAACATCAATGTAATCCAATGTAAACAAATAAAAAACCTCAGAGATTGTTCGGTGGTTTTTCACTCCTACTATTTTTCTACAAATGGGGCCATGTCAGAATTGGTTATACTAAAATTAACCCAAAAGCTATATTTAGAGAAATATTCAAAGTTGGGTTTATTGGCAAACCTGCAAACTTACCTATATTCAATTTAATAAAAGGATAATTGATCCACAACATGCCAAGCACTGATTTCATGCTATAGAGAAAGAAAAAGAAAGAAAAAAAAAATACAGACTAAAGAAGAAAGAAATAAAGGAGAAAGCTTGCAGCCTCAGGAAGGTGGAATGAGATAAGGGAGAGTTTGGAAAATGTTTTATGACAGGTGTTAACAAGCTCTTCTTGGGGACACAAACTCAAATGCCTGCCTAAGCCAGGCTGGGTGAGAGTACAAGTCCCATGTGAAGGGGCATATATGACCCAACCCCCCTGGATCAAGGCCACGTGGGAACCTATATCCAATGTTGCCAGAACTTCCTAATTTTTAAGAGAAGTTAAAAATCCACATTTTTCTGATCTCCTGATTTTTTAACAAGGTTTCAAAATCCTGCCCATAGCTGAATTCAACTCGTTGACTGCCAGTTTTAAGCTTCTGTGCTTCCAAAATGCACAAGGAGCAATTATGATGGATAATGGGGTAGCAGCAGGCAGGGCTAAGGGAGACGCTTTAGCACTGGATTCAAATCCTACCTGGCCTGTGCTGTGCAAACTCAGGCAAATCCCTAAAGTGGCTCTGAGTTTCAGTGTCGCTATCTTTAAACTGGGGATAAACAGATCTGCCTCCTAGGGTTTTTGTGAGAAGGAAATGTGAGCTAGCACACAGTGAGCTCTCCAAAAAACTGACGCATTTATTATTATTTTTAGAAAAGGCTTCATGAAGGAAGGAAGATGAGAGCTGGTTCTCAAGAGATAGGTAGGATTTAGGACTTGTATTGGCAGAGATGGCTTACAGGGCTTTTCATGCATTCCAGGGAGAGGGAGCGAAGGCTTAGACACTACGAGGAGGCAAAAAGATCCTGTCTTGCAAAAGTAATGTCACCTAGTTTGGTTGGAACAGAGAGTAGATGACAGAATGGATAGGGGTGAATATAAAAATGTCAGAGTGTGACTCAAGCTCTGGAGCTCCTGAATGCCACCCTAGGGAGGGCCAGGCTTTCTATCATGGGAAATGAGGAGATAATAAGGTTTTCAGCAGGGGATCAAAATCGGATCAGGGTTTTTCTGTATGATGCATTCATCCAACCAATATTTCCTGGGAGCTAACTATGTGCTAGGCGCTGTATTCAGTCCTAGGAATGCAGTGGGATACAAGGCAAACAAACAAGGTCACTGCTCCATGGAGCTCACACACGAGAGGCCACAGGAAGTGGATGTGGGTTGGATCCAAGAACCTGGGGTTGAGGAGACTAGTTGGTAGGCTATTGCTAGTTCCAGCAAGAGGTAATGATGGCCTGAGTTAATGCAGTGGCAGTGAAGTAATCCAGGAGGAGAAGATTCGAGAGATGGGAAGGAGAAGGAAGCAACGTAAGTTGTTGGCTGGACTCAAGTGTTTGATAGCATCAACGGAAACAAGGGAGGCGAGAGGAGATGCTGGTTTGTGGGCAAGAATGATGTGTTGAGTTTAGCCTTAGTAGAGTTTTGGTACATGACACACTTTCACTTTTGGTAAAAGTTCTCTGTTACTGGCGTTATCACTGCAGCACCTTAGTCAAATGATCCTTTCTGAAGCAATTGGGTTTTCTTATCCAAAGATAATTTTTGGTTGGATTATACCCAGGGACTCAATACCAAGACTAAACCTATATTCAGCTCGTTTCCCAAAATAACGTATCAAAAGGAGAGAGTGAACACAAAGCATTTCCTGTCAGATAACCGTTTGCTTTTAAGATGGTGAAAAACAAGAAGGGAGTCTCCAGAGCATTCCTGTGATATACTCCCACCCGTGTAGAATAAAAACTTTCCCCAGCATGTCTCATGCTTGTGGATTTCTTTTTGCACAAGCCGGAGCATGGCAAAGCCCAAGATGGAGCTTAGGGGCTTGGGTTTGAGGATTCACGTAATGACCATCTTTCTTTTTGGGAGCAGTATACCACAAGTGAACTAACCTTTTCCCAAATGGGTCTATTACAGTGTTCTAGATGAAGATCCCGTAACAGTGCTAGAGCTCAGAGAGTGTTCTTTGGGCCAAGATATGAGGTAGAATAAAGGAGTTTTACTGGCTCCCTTGACTTCTTCTTACAGAGTGGTCATTTCTTTCCATTTCTTCTGAGGGAATGGTGAGGAAGCATGTGCAATAGATATATAAATATATTGGATCCTCCTGGCCTCATTTTCACTTGGTCTCTTTTTGTTTCTTTTGCAGGGTAAAGATACAGAGCAGTTAGACTGATATAAAAAACAGAGATGGAGAGAAAAGAGAAGTTCTATTGTTCCTATCTGAATATCTCCAACAGAACTACCACGTAATCTTAGCCTCTAGCACAGGGTCTGACACTTCATAGGTGCTTAAAAATACTTGTTAAAGAGATTAAGGAGTTGAAGAAATAAGTATTTGTAGAAAAGATATTTATTATAAAAGTGAATAAACAAAGAATCAGCTTTTCTCAATGAATCTTTTAGCGTTCAGCTGTCTGCAAAAGAATATCCAACCAATACTAGTTTAGGTCGTAGAGCTAATTTTCCTCACGTAATAGGAAGTGCAGAAGTCAGTGGTTGCAAATGTTGTTTTATATGTTCAACGATATCACTGGGGACTCAAGAACTTCTATCTTTCCATTCTATTATTTTCTTTTTTATTGCCTCATGGTGGTAGGAAGGCTGCCCCAGCTGTGGGCATTGCAACCACATTCAAGAGTAGATGAAAAGAGGAAGAAAGGAGCTAGTGGTATCTGTCCTATTTTATCAAGACAGTAGCAAGTTTTTCTAGAAACCTTCAGAAAAGTTTTCTTACAGATCTTTAGTCAGAACTATATTAGAAAGCCATTTAGAGATGAAATGAAACCCCTAGAAAATAAATATTTAGCCAGATTCTTTGCTGTTATATATAAAATAAGTTCTCTATTAGGGGAAAATAGGGAAATGGACATTGAATAGACAATTAATAATGTCTACAGCACTATTAGAGCCCTCCCCATCCCTCACTCCTTCTGAACACTCAAAGTACTAATGGCATTGTCTTCGTTTATTTAATGTCATTTATTTCCCTCCTAGATTGAAGACAGAACTCCTGTTTTACTCATTTTCCCCTATCTTTTACAGAGTAGGCCCTTAGTATTATTGAATAAATTGAAAATACTATGAATGTTTTTTGTAGTACATATAAAATAATGCTTTTTAAGTAGCATTTCTTAAAGAAAAAAACACGAATTCATTTTTACACTTGTGCATTAGCTACAACTCCATTTTAAACACACTAGGTAAAAGTAGGCTTAAGTGAAGTTTCAAAAAAGAAGAACAAACAGAAACAACAAATATAAAACATAATTATAACAACAATGCAGACAAAACTGAAATTTTCTCTATAAAATGAACTTAATTTCTCATTTCTTTGTCCTGTGATACATTCTATACGGTAAAGATATTTCAATTTAGGAATACTAATGCTTTCAGGCGCAGAGCTCTTCGGTGGATCTCAATGCACATTAAAAAAAAAAAAAGCCAACCAACTAACCAAACAACAACAACAAAACCTTTTTACATTTCTTACTCCAGTACTCAACCAACCTTCCTAGCTCTGTTACTCAAAATTCTTGTATCAGAATATTTTGTTCCCACCTAAGTTTTCTACGCACTGCTCCTCATGCCTCTTGAGCATTCTCTTTTCCTTGACCTTGAATACCTTCAGCTCCTCACTTGGCTTGTCTAAATTTTAGCCTTCAAAAGTGAGCTTAAGTATCAAGTAGATATGTAAATGTTTACATAACGTGTGTTTCTAGCACTCTTTAGGCTGGAAATGTAGTTAGCCTATGGCTTATCTTTTGACTGTGTTGGGTTTTGTTACTCCAGTTGGCCAAGTCCCATGCATCAACTGCCATTCTTTCCTTTCTGTGTAGCTTCTTAGAAGAGCACTGCAGCCACAACTATTTCTTCTGTAATGGGAAACTGCTAGAATCCTGATAGTGATTATACTCACCACTTAATTAACAGTGATATAATTATGTTACCTAGCATGTCATAAATAGGAACTGTATTAAAAACTATCATTTGATTCTTATGATCTTATGAGTTACTATTTTTTTTAACATTTATTTTGAGAGAGAGACAGAGAGCACGTGCATGCACATGAGCAGGGGAAGGGCAGAGAGAGAGGGAGAGAGAATCAATCCTAAGTAGTAGAATCCAGCACAGAGGCTGATACCAGGCTTGAACCCACCAACTGTGATATCATGACCTGAGCTGAAATCAAGAGCCAGACGCTTGACTGACTGAGCCACCCAGGTGCCCTGAGGTACTATTTTATTTTCACTTTGCAGATGAGAAAAGAGAGGAAATAGATAGCTTCCAACCTAAGAGTTAGTAAATTTTTCTGTAAAGGGCTGTAGAGTAAAAATTTTTGGCTTTACAGGCCATATGGTCTCTGCCGTAACTACTTAACTCTGCTGTTGTACCATGACAACAGTCATAGATGTAGTTGTGGTCCAATAAAACTTTATTTGCAAAAATAGGCAGTAGGCTGGGATTGGCCTATGGGCTATTGTTTGCTAACCTCTGCTCTAGTCCAAATAACCCCTTTTATATATTAGGCCAAGAGAGGTAAAGCCACTTGCTCAAGACTGCACCAGAGGCAGATCCAGAATACAGGTCTTCTGATTGGTTTAGTGGTCTTTAATACTAAGTGAATTGGGATAATTATTCTGTAATAAATTGGACTTTTGAAGCTAGAAAGCAGATATGATACTATTGAAAAACTATATCATTTTGATCCAGGTGATTAGATGAATATAATTTGATG
This sequence comes from Leopardus geoffroyi, assembly GCF_018350155.1. Classification (NCBI taxonomy): domain Eukaryota; kingdom Metazoa; phylum Chordata; class Mammalia; order Carnivora; family Felidae; genus Leopardus; species Leopardus geoffroyi. Next base: position 156,609,791 of record NC_059326.1, read on the forward strand.
TGGATTTTATTCTGTCTTCTGGATCTCCCAAAGGTACATGGACTGTTAGACCCAATTTCCTTGTTTATCTTGCAGGGGAAAGCATTTCCCAGATCAGCCAAACATATATCACAATTGCGTATATACTTAGGACTTAGTGCTTGTTGAAAAGCATTGCTTGGTGGGTATGGAACAACTGAAAAACTGTCAACACAGAAGTCCTGTGACAAGATTCCTCAGAATGGTTCTAAATGTACATGGCTCCCTGCCAACTTTTTAATTTGGCTTCCGATTTTGCCAGGGGACATTCTGACATGGTTAAGAGGGGTAGGAATATACTTTGCAGCTACAGGGCAAAACCCATGACTGCTTGACCTCCTTAGTCTCATGCTCTAAGAAATTTAGTTCTGCGTTGTTGATTCAAATCTTTGACAGGAAATAAAATTTCTGTGGGGCAAGCTGTTATTATGTGACTTTCATTCCTTATATTAATAGCCTTGTAATATCATGGCAAGTATAGTTAATATCCCCTTGCACATCTATTTCTTGAGCACTGTTATCAGCAAAATAAAGACAAGATGCTGTTACCTTGACTGTTCACAGTAGACTAACCATTAGACTGGCCAGCCTATTCAGGAGTGCTCGACATAATCCGAAGGCTGCAAGATAGGCTGACTCTACAAGGTCAAGAAGTATAGATATCCTTCATGCTTCTGCTATAATTGTGGCCCCACAGCATTCTTGTCTTTGACTTGTGTCACGACCTGGGGTTATGTTTTGATTCTGAGTGTCCATGTCTTATTAGGTTATGCGCATCATATTTAAATACTTAGAGCAACCTTGAAAGAAGTTCAGAATCTTCACCAGCCTATATAATTTTTGCTAGTCCAACTTATCATGAAGGTGATGAAAAGAAATATCTTTGAGTAGGTACAAGTATTTATTGTGGATGACTGGGCAAAAGAAAGGGATGTCTTATTTGTTGGCCCCTCCTAGCACTTAAGATATATGCAACCCTATACCCTAAAACTTGCTTGTGAAGAATGAGAAATAATTAAAATATTTTATCAAAGCAGTGAAAAAAGAGCTCTTTTCCCCAAATTTCATAATTTTTAAGTATTGTATTAAAAATAAATATGAACATTGTAAGTGATCTCCTGTTAGGGATAACATATATGGAGCCTTGGGCCAAGAACTATAAATATATTTTATCCATGCTATGAAGTAAAACACTATTTACTAAATGCTATTACTATATCCATTATGCAAATGAGGAAACTGAGGCCATAAAGCAGTTAAACAATGGATCCAACGTCTTTTAGCTAGTAAATGATGGAGCTGGGATGCACATTGAGGAAGTCTGACTCCAGAGACTGAATCAACCATTACTCTAATGGCACCATCACCTGATAAAACCTAGATCCTTCAATGGAGACTTGTTAAGTGAGAGAAGGAGCAGAAGAACAGAAAGAGCAGACCACATATTCCAGTCACCTTGTTCCCCAGATCACTGCTGGCATATTACAGAGTACATCCCACCTTGTGCTCCTGTCCTTGCCTGGGCTGTCACAGAGGGATACACAGGACCCCAAGATCAGATCTCAACATAGCTGTTTCCCAACAATTATTGAGGTCTGTGCCTTGCTTTTGTAATGTTACTGAAATGCAGGGAGAAGCACTACATTCTCAATGTTTCAGCTTACATATGTTTGGGTAGACAAAACTTGTTTTTTATGGTCATTCTCTTCCTTCGTTATTTTAGGCTCATGAACCTACCAGGCCCTTGTAGTAATCATCAAGGCCATGCACAAATATTCTGGCTCTTTTTAGGACTGTGGTAGGATCACACTTTTCTACCTGCTTAAAGTGAATTGCTTTGGCCAATGAAAGGTGAACACAAGTAGTCTGTGTTGCTTCCAGGAAGAAGCTTTAAGAGTCAGTGCATGCTTTGGCCATCTTTCTCCTTCAGACTTGGTAACTGGCAATATTCCCAATAGCAGCTGCTCTGTTGGCCTTGAGCCCAAGGTGAGGATGACAGTAAAGCTGTGGAGCAAAGCTTCCTGTGTGCCTGTGATGGACAAATATTATTAACAAGAAATAAAGCACTATGGTTTTAACCTATCAAGATTTGGATTCATTACTGCAGCAAAACCTAGCCTATCCTGATTGGTGCACTCTTACAGAAAATTTGAATGCCTAATAAAAGCAGCAACATAGAGAATATGGCAGAAGAAGGGGACTGGGCTTCTGGCTATCATCAAGACCCCCATTGTTGCCAGCTTAGCAGGAAATATCTAAGGCGTTTCCAAAAGGACTGGAGTTAGCAGTGCAGAAAGAAAAAGTCCTCATCATCCAGGACTGAAATCCTGGTTTCTTGGGATGTAGAAATGTGAAATTTCCAACTCCTGTAACTGACTCAAACTGTGAGGAGCACCGAAGAAGCCCCATATCTTCCCATGTGCCCTCATATATGAACAAGCGCACTGTGGGAGCAATGTGGAGTTTTTTACTAGACTGGCTGAAGTAACCACTTGGAAGCATACTATTTTAACCCTCCTGACAGATATTATCAGTCAGTAGTACAACCAAGGGCTTTTCTCTCTCCTTTCAGTAATAATCAAAAAGAGCGATGCTGTGAGTTAGAGGTTTAAACAGAAAGAAATTGAAATCCATGACAGTGATGACTTAATAATATTGCAAATTATAGTTTTTAGTTCAGGTAATTTAGCATACCAAATCACAGTTTAATTTCCTTCTACAGAGCTCAGGCAAGCAAGATAGTGTATGGGAGAAGGGGCAAGGCGGGGTAGAGGGTGGAGGCAAAGAGGAGAGTGAGGAAAAAATTTTAAGACGCCCCAAATGCAGGTACCCTTGAGAGACTAATAAAAGTGACCTGGAGAATGTAAAGGGCAGTCAGTTAATAAGTGTGAGGCATACAGCCGTGATCTTGGGGGGCCAGGAGTCTTTGCTTGCTTTTGTTCAGGTGCCTGCTTCTCCTGCCTGGTGGAATGTGAGCATCAAGTGCCCAGAAGGAATGCATAACGTGTGCAGAGCCCTGACAGCTGCGAAGGGAAAGAATGACTTTGAGAGTGTCAGCAAAGCGGAGCCGCGGTTGAATGGCATGTGTCCTTGACTGCACACAGCACAATGCCTTGTGAAGGAACGAGGGTGGTGGGGCTGCATCACTTAATGATTTGTCTTTTGTTCTAGGATCAACCTTCCAGAAACCAACCACTATTCAACCTGCACACACCACTCATCTTGCAAAATACTCAAAATAGCTTCCTCAGGTATGTCAATTCACCTGGCTGAAGCCATGTCTGTGTGCTTGGCTAGAGAATCAGGAAAGAATCCTCCTGATTAAATTTCCTCAAAAATGATTACCTGAGTTCCAGCCAAGTAGCTTGGGAGACAGTAGCTCTTCTAGCTGGTCAGTATTACCCAGATAGACTGCAGCTGACCAGCTGGCCCTCATGTTCACCAGAGTACCCTGGAGTAGTTATGTCCCTTTGCACATACCTGAATTCGGTGTTTAGGGGTCAAATAGCTAGGCTGAGTTTGCAGATGCTTGAAACTGAAGTTTCGCACTCAGGTGCCTAAGTCACCTACTTAGAAAAAATTCCTGTGAACCGCCCCATCCTTACTGAATAGGAATATCTTGAGGTGGGGCTGAGGAATCAATGTTTGAACATGATTCCTGTATTATTTTGGTGAAAACTAGGGTCTTTTTTTTTCAATCTCCTCAAATTTACCTGAGTAGAAAAAAAAACGAAGACAAAAAGTAACCCCTCATAAACACAAAAAGCACAAACACAAACACACCTAAGGAAACAGAACTCAATCCAAAGAACTCATATAAGTAGAGAGATCATGTCTTTTATTATACAAACCAAGACACTTCTGAAAGCAAAATTGGGCACTACTAATAATTACAGCAGGATAGCAGGTGTAGACTGGGACTCTGCTAGGCCAACCAGGAATCATGGTCACCAGAGTTCTAAGACTAATCTGATAGGAAAGGTGATTAGGATTTAGGCCACCAGCCCAAGAGAAAGCCCTCAATCATGTCTTGATGCTTAAACATCACTACAAATATTTTAATAGGGAGGGTTTTGTGAGCCCTAAGCAGAGAGGATCTGGCTCAGAGGTTTGCACTAGCTTGGACAGAATGGATAAACTCTGTGGTCCAATTATGCCAACCAGGAAGAGACCAGTAGAAATCTTGACCTCCCAGTGGAAGAGTGCATACAGCAGTAACATTTATCCACAGCAACTTCAGAAATCAGTCTCATGAAATGTAAAGGATTATTCCTCAGAGGCAAAGAAGAGGAGAAACAAACCAGACATTATTCTATTCGTTACATTCATCTTACAGTTTCTAGAAAATACCTTTTCCCCAAGTTTTTAGTTTTACTCTCACGTGGTTGGCACAAACCACCTAACAATTATTGTCACATGGATTTCCTATTGCTTTCTTCCTGAGGGAACTACTGCAATATTTCTGTAGGACAAAGGAAGAATGGGTTGTGCATTTTCATTATTCAATGTGTGCAAAGAAATCAGTGTGTAAAGGATGTTTTAGGAGTGCAAAATAGCTAAGTGAGAAAGCATTTTTTTTTCTAGGAAATTTCATTTATTTCTTTGGTTTTTAATAATGATTGTGGTAGATAGTGGCTTTTGCAAAACATTACAGTGATGTTATTGCATATTTCTTTTTAGATATTCCTTCTGTTTTTAGTGTAAGCTCAAAATACAGTTCAATTTGGCATCTCTTAGCCAACAAAATTCTATGCTTGCTCTAATGGGTAAATGCCCCAATATTGTAAGTCCTTCTTAAAATGTGAAAACCAAATAAACTGTATATGAAGAATCTGGATCTTCACAAAGTAACTTCTCTTATAGAAATTGTATGTAGGATAGGCTGTGCCTCTTTTGTGTTGAGTTGCCAGTGCATGGAATGGAAGGAAAGTGTAATTGGTGTGCCAGCCCCTGAGAGAAAAGCAGTATCTGAGGAAACATTGAAATAATTACTAAATATGTGTATAAAAGAGGCATGGTGATAGTTACAGGAGAAGGGAAAGAGAAGGCAAGGAAGAGAGAAATCGTTCTTAGATGATTATAAAATATATCTTATTTACCTGAGAGAGTTAAAGTGCATTGGCTATGCTTTTTAAAAACTGGTCTTAATTACCCTGGAGACCAGAATTCCATATGAGGTAAATATGTTTTTAGATAGTTTTCTAAAATATGTATAATTTACTCAAGGAAAAAAGGACTGTGTCCTCTGGAGCCAATCTAGCCTCACAGGTAAATACAAATTTAAGTAGATTCCTAAGAAGTATATTATGTACAGTGGCTGATGGAGTGGAATGTCTATGAAGAAGCTGGGAAGGTCCGTCAGTTAAGTACATAATAAAAATGTATTGGAAAAATACATCATTTTCTCAGTGGACTATAATTGGCTATGCATAGTAAAAAGTCTTATTTTCCAAAATGTATTCTGCATCCGCAGAGTTTTAAATCTCAATAACTGCGTTATTTTTAAAACTCAGAATGCTAAGCAATATTAGTGAGAGTGACAGAACTGCAGGGTAGATGTCATTCTATAATTTACAACTCTTTTTGACATCTTTTTTTTCACCTTCTTCTTCTTTTCAAGCAGACTTCATCTAAAGCCATAGGTGAAAAGTTAAAGAAGATGGAGAACAAAATTCCACTTTCCTTATTCAACAGTTGGAGTGATGCTCTTAGAATTATCACAGTACATTTAACTTTAAAATATACCCTCTTTTATTGTCCAGGAAGAGTTTTCCAGTATAAACAAAATAGAAAGAATGAATGAAAGAAAGATGGAAAAAAAGAAAGAATGAAAGAAAGAAAGGGAGGGAGGGAGAGAGGATGGAAGGAAGGAAAGGAGAAAGGAAGGAAGGGAGGAAGAGACAATGTGAAGTGTCTAGAGTAACACAACAGTCTAGTTCTGTCATTTACATCTTCATTTGGTGGGCAAGCCTTTCCAATCCCACTGATCAAGGGGCTTCCTCCTTCTAACTCCTCACCATTCTCCCAGCCCATCAGCTCAATTCTAACTTCACTTGTCATCTTTCTTTGAAACTTGTTCTATGTCCTTTCTGTATTACCCTGTTTGTGTACAAATCATTCTGGGTTGATGAACCATGAACTGTTGTGTTTTCATTGCTACATACTCACTTTACGTCACGTGGCCCCAGCCGAGCCTTCACTGCTGCTTGACCATCCAGTCATTCTGGGGTTGACTGGTTATCACATTCCTTTCAGATATTCTTTCAAACTTCCTCCATATTCCAGAGCCTCCCACCCTAAATTTTTTTTTAATATAATTTATTGTCAAGTTGGATAACATACAGTATATACACTGTGCTCTTCGCTTTGAGAGTAGATTCCCATGATTCATCACTTACATCCCAGTGCTCACCCCAAGAAGTACCTTCCTCAATGTCCATCACCCGTTTCCTCCTCTCCCCTCCCCCCCATCAACCATCAGTATGTTCTCTGTATTTAAGAGTCTCTTTTGGTTTGCCTCCCTCTCTGTTTGAAGCTATTTTTCCCCTTCCCTTCTCCTATGGTCTTCTGTTAAGTTTCTCAAATTCCACATATGACCCACCCTAACTTTGAATTCACAGCAGATGACCATTTCTCCCACTTTGCTGAAAGAAAGAGGCCATGTGTACTTCCTCAACACCCACCCTTCCATCCTGGATCTCCCATGAAACTCAATCCCTTCTCTAGTGTTCTTCCCTCCATCTATCCTATCTCTTCTGAGACCTTGAGCTTGTACTCTTTTGGCTCTGTAAACCCACCTTCCCCCACTTGTTCCTTCTGAAATAGTGTGAGTTCCCCAAGACTAAAACAACACTCAAATTCCTGCCAAGATCCTAAGTTCTTGTCCTTCCTTCCCTCCTCTTCCAGAGTGAGGCCATTCTGAAGAGCAGTCCATACATGCTGCCTTCAACATACCCTATGCTTTCTGCTGTCACCACTCTAGGGAAACTACAAGCACCAAGGTCTTCACTAATTGAGTCATCAATGTTCATGACTTTTTCCCTCAGTTATCATCTTCCATGAGCATTTACCATATTTAATTCTAGTAATACGTTTCTCAAAACTCTTGGTTCCCATAACAGCAACCCTTCTGATTCCCCTCCTACCACTCTTATGATTCCTTCTCAGCCATATGCTCTGTTCTTCATCCTGTCTTGCCCCTTAAATAGAGGCATTCGCCACAGAACTGTCCTTGGCCCTCTTCCCTGCACTCTCAACAGCCTCTCTGTTTCAGTAATTACTTTTATCTGTAATTAGTACTGCTCAAATTTAACTTTCTGGCCATAACCTCTTCTTTGAATTCCAGATTTATATTTCTAGTATCTACTGGAATACCTAATTTGATGGCCTGGTGACATTTCAGATTCAACATGTTAGAACAAAAGTAATTTCTTTCCTTCTAAAATCTATCCCTACTCAGACTCTCTCTCTTCCATTTAATAACATAACAATCTTCCTGGACTCCCATGACCGATAATGTTGCTGTTGCTGCTAACAATAATGATAACACCACTCTAATAACATTATACTTATGAAATTTGTTTTATGATAAAGACATCATTATAAGCTTTATACATATTTACTCATTTAATCCTTATAACAAGATAAGGTAGGAACTATCATTAACCCCATTTTAAAGATGAGGAAACAGAGGGATAGAGGTGAAGTACTGTGCCTAACAGCATACAAAAGCCCGGTTCCAGAACCAATACTCTTAACCATTATGCTACCCTGTTTCAAAAAATCTAAAGCTAATTTTGGAGGCATTCTTAAGAACACATTATAGCTGAGAGTCGCTGGAAGGCGGCTCATTTGAGGTATGAGGGACTTGAAACCAAGTCGTGGTTTTAGGAATACAAAAGAGAGTGACTGATGGGAACACATTGGAACTCTGTGATGATGGAAACTGCATTCAACTCTGTATCATCCTTGGCACCACGTGTAATGACTGGGTCTCAGAGACCAGTGAATGGGAATGGGAATATAGAATGAATTCTATACATAGGGAGCAGAAAGTTCCTTTTAATATCATACTGGCAAAGGTAGATCCAATTCTGTTTCCTTATGGGATATGTAAATATGAGGCAAGGGATCAGAAAGGTATTGGCAAAATGAAGATGACAGGACAATCACTTTTCTTTTGCTAAATAATATCCAGTATACAACATGGCTAGTTGGAGTGGTTATGGGACTCTGATATCTGAATTGCTGTTTTCCATTCATACACATAGAACTTTCTATTCACTGAGCATTTAACCAAATGCTTACTATTTATATACCATTATGCTTAATATGTGTTATAATACTGTTTTTGTCACTATGGCTTATAATGTTTTTGTGGAGACTTACACATTAAATTAAATAAGACCATGAATTAATTAATTAATACATAAATGTTGTAAGAATGTGGCAAAATGGTTTAAATCATGGGCTTTTGGAGTCTAGACAGAACTGGGTTCTAATTTCAGTCTTTAGTTGTGACTTTGGACAAGTCACTTAGCCTAGCACAGTGGATGATAGAACTACTTAATAGTGTTGTCGTGAACAAGAAATGAGATGATACATGTGAAGTGCTCAGTATAGTGCACATAATTTTAAAAAATGGAAGGGAAAATAGATGAATATCAACTGAGGAGAAAAAACACATTATTGTGTGTTTTGAAGTACAGTCATCACTGGCTAAAGAGTTAATTGGCAGGATCTGGGGTGGGGAGCAGATCCCAGCTGGGTTTTAAAGATGAATGGGTCTTGCTCCTCAGTGCTACCTGGGGAGGTGGCAGCCATCTTTCACTCAGCATCATGGCTGACCTCAGACCTCTGGTGAAGCCCCAGATTGTTAAAAAGAGGAAGAAGTCACCCGGCATCAGTCAGACTGGTATGTCAAAATTAAGTGCAACTGGTAAAAACCCAGAGGCATTGACAATAGGGTGCGCAGAAGATTCAAGGCCAGATCTTGATGCCCGACATTGGTGACAGAAGCAACAAGAAAACAAAGCACATGATGCCCAGTGGCTTCCAGAAGTTCTTAGTCCACAACGTCAAAGAGCTTGAAATGCTGCTGATGTGCAACAAATCTTACTGTGCAGAGATTGCCCACAATGTCTCCTCTGAGAACCACAAAGCCATTGTGGAAAGAACAGCTCAGCTGGCCATCAGAGTCACAATCCCAATGCCATGCTGTGCAGCGAAGAAAATGAACATACAGACAGTTTATGTGCACATCATGTCTGTGTTCATAAAACCATAATACTACAAAAAACAAAAAGGATGAATGGGTCTTGAATAAGCAGAAAGGGCACTTCATGTAGACTGTAAGAGCATATCAGGAGAATCTTAAGAGGAAGATACAAAGTAAGGAAGAGTGCAACTGCAAAATCTATAGAATTTTTCTTATAGGTTAGAGAAAACCACCAAAAATGATTCGAGTTTTTGCATCTTCATGAGTAAAATATTTGCGCTACTGGTAGAAATTCTTGAGCTACAAAGGATGCTTTTTTGAGAGGAAAGAATAGAAGTTCAGATTGAAATATACTGTGTTTGGGTTTATGATGAAGCAACTTTCAATGTACAAAAGGGTGGAAAGACACAAAAGACTTGGGACAGAAGGCATAACCAGAAATGTTTAGCTCAAGAAAAGGAATTAGGCCTCATTTCTGTTTGTATCCTTCAGAGAACATAGTGTAGTGCTTTGAATGTTACAAGTACATAATACTTGTTGCAGTGATGAAAGAATACATGAATCAAAGTAAAGATTTTGGAGTTATCTTCCTTGAAGTGATAGTTAAAATTGTGGGCAAAGATTAAGAAAGAACAAAAGTGGGAGATACACAAACACTGAAGACAAACAATGAACATGGAAGTGTTAGAGTAAAAAGACCTGAGGGTCCAGGGAGATAGAAGGGTATATGATTAAATGGTGGCTAAGATAGCATTGAGCTCAATGCACTAAAAAGGTAGAAGGCCGAATGATGTTATTAATGTCTTCAGGGAACAAGTTCAGGGAACAGTGTTATAAATGGAAGCCACGAAGGAAAGAATTAAGATTGAACAAAAGAGGGGAGTAAATGGAGGCAACAGATGTACAGCATGTCTGAGATTGATGGTGAACAAAGGAAAAGAAACCTACTCTCTTACAATGTATCTATATTTGATGCACAGAACAGACATTTGTCATAGGTACACAAATATTTATTACGTGCATACATGCATGAATATGTGAATGAAATAATGAATTGAATGAATCATTCATACTGAATGAGAGAAAAATACCCTATCTTGATTCCTTTTTTCTTTTTTTTTTTTTTAATTTTTTTTTTTCAACGTTTATTTATTTTTGGGACAGAGAGAGACAGAGCATGAACGGGGGAGGGGCAGAGAGAGAGGGAGACACAGAATCGGAAACAGGCTCCAGGCTCTGAGCCATCAGCCCAGAGCCCGACGCGGGGCTCGAACTCACGGACCGCGAGATCGTGACCTGGCTAAAGTCGGACGCTTAACCGACTGCGCCACCCAGGCGCCCCGATTCCTTTTTTCTTAATCAGAATACTTTCACCTTCATTTCTGTGCTGTATGTAAATAGATGCAAACATACTTAAAGGTGACAAAGTTGGTCAACTCTTGTAAAAAAAAAAAAGTTGATCTCTTTCTAGCATATTACTTTTACTTGTTATGGGAAAAGATTCACACGGGAAGTTCTATCATTATGATTTAGATTGTGGGAAGGGAAATGTTTAGAAATAAATACAAGGAATTTTAATTTTCCTATCAATTGTTTTCACATAAGCTATAACCCTTCCAAGTGGCTCCCATGTGGATAGTCTCTTTTATTAAAACTAATTGTTTTGTATGTTTGGAAAATGCAGTTTTATTATGAGGGAGAAAAGTTTGTATACTATCATTACAATATAAAAAGTAAACATGACTTATGGAAACAAAGAAACATCTGAAATCAGTAAGCATCTGTTTACTTGTCTCTGTATAAATGAAAAACAGAGATCAAGAAAATATTTTAGCTATGGGTTTGTCTTTTTTTAATGCTCTGAACTTCATGCTGAGTGGGGAAAACTCATGCTTGATACATTCAACTTACAGTACGTTTTCAAGGTGAATTACTAAATCCTAAGAACCTGACCTTCTAATGAAGGCACTGAGGCAAGCACAGAGTTGGTGAAGAAAACCACAAAGATATAAAAATGCATAGATATATGATCAACCAGGGACAAACTCTGATAGAATTATCACCAGATCTCTACAGACAAGGTATATCTATCAAACATGCCTACCATAAGCTTTGATTCCGTTAATTTCCTGAGAAAAGACATCAGGTAGAGTTCTGGATGCCAGGTGTGTAAACACTAAGAGATTGTGATATTGCGATATCTTTTGTGCAGAAACCCGAACACAACGCAACCAGATGCAGAAGTGAGTTTCCATTGGGAATGCTACCCACCCTTTTACTACTGGTACCATTATTTAAACGTTTAATGTAGGAGAAACTGAAGGCCAAAAAAGAACATGCTTGCACTTAATTTCAAGTGACAGCTAGTACAGTGCATTAAAGGTGTAATACTATACACATGGTAGTTATATATAAATAGTAACATTAAAAAGGGGTTACAACATCCCTAAGACATCCTAAGTCTAAAACACTTAAAAAGCACATTTGCAGTACAACTTATCTTAAATTATTTTAATTGGTTTCAAGACGACTTCAGATTACCGATGGGCTTTGACTTTTTCTGATTATAAAAGAGAAACACAGATGAAGGCTTTTTAGGCAGCCTAATACTATTCCCAGGTAGACTACCACCTAGCCTGTGTTACTTAAATATCATTAACTATCAACTAACATTATTTTTACATAAATGTTTTATGTAAATTTTGTTTTCCTAAAGTTGTTAGTCCTCTTCCTCTTAACAAATATAGCTAATGCAAAAAAAAATTTTTTTTTTCTTTTTTTGTGTTCATTATCCAGGAACTTTTCTAAAGAAAAAGGGGTGTGTGTGTGGGGGGGGGGCAGAGTGACAGAGCTTGGATACTTAGCAACCATTTTACTGTTGAGAGTCTTTTTTTTTTTATAGTATGAAAAATAATCCAGTTACATTCTTTAGCTCGATTACTCACAAATAACTTATCTGAAAAAAAAATCAAGTAAATCTGTCAGTCGGGGAAGTTTATTTTTCCATGTGTTATCTAGAGATAAGCCAGCCTGTACTATTAGATTTCCACTGACATAATTGTGCATGAATTCTGATCTGATTTGGTATTACATGGTGCAAAAGGTGACACATTTTCTCTAATATACCCCATTAGAAAGGAAAGAAATTGCCAAAGTATGAAATCTGAGGACCTTGATTCAGAAACTATGTGACTTTGAGGTCAGCTCAAAGGAAAAAAAGAACTTGTTCAACTACCCCAGGCACTGAAGGTTGTGACAAGAAAACCTAATACCTAGGGTAGTTACTCTTTTGGATAATCAATAAAATCTTACATTATCAGACTGCAGCAGCTGTATTTGTTTATTATATTGCCTCGTATGTCTCCAAAATATTCTAGTGTGGAATCACAGAGAAGACAGATGCTGTCTCTGTTTCCAAATCATTGTGATCAGAATACATGGGTAAGATACCAGAACCAAGAAATAGCATATATGTGTATGATGAGCTCAATATTGATTTTAATATCTGCATACTGCTACCTCACTACAGCAGAAAAACATTAGCTCCAAGGATCCTGGAAAAGAGTCTTGACCGAGCTACTTAGAGTTTGTACAACAAAATTTTCAGAGTTATCAGTCATCTTTTAAATCCTATGAGAAATATCCTTGAACAAATTAGTAAAATACCAGATGTGAACTGTTGGCAATTTCAAATTACATTTTCTAAAAAGAAGAAACTCTTACGCTTTAAGAGGGAAATGTTCTGCAATCTCCTTTCCTCACTTGGCTTTTCATTTTTGGCAGCCAGTTAGAGCAAGTAAAGCCTGACTTCCAGGACACTGGACAGTGGCATTTTGTCTTCCTTCACTGGTAGAGGACAATGGATGTCCAGTATAGTCTGAATAGGATTTAAAAAGGATTTTTTTTTATGACTCCTTTCTACATACCAACTAGCTTCAAGGGAGAGTTCAGCTAGATAGTGAAATTTCTGGGCTGAATTCTTATCTATGGACAAAGCAGAAGAAGAAAGATTTAGGTAGCACTTTCAGGTTTTAGCGAAGTAGAGAATGACAATTCAATCAGTCCTTTGATGCTTCTCCACTTGTAAATCAAAAACAAAAAATGAAACAAAAATATGCGGGATGATAAACTTTGGATACACCTGGCAATTTGAAGGCACTATGCTTGTTTAAGTTTTGAGATAACCTAATCGAGCACTATATGTTGATAAACCTTAGATAAAGAGAAAGTCTCCTGTTAGGCAACAGGCTTCATATACCTTAATGCTACTGGACATCTATTAGGAGCTTTTCTTCTTTAGAAATGGTAGCTGATTTTACTTTCCAAAGATGGCCACATAATATCTCCCGTCTCTTAGATTCTTATGCAATTGGACCTTGACACTCCTCATTAAGAGGTAGAACCAAAGCCATCCTCTCCTTGAATCTGGGCTGGCCTTAGTGACTTGTTTGACCAGGAGGACATGACAGAAGTGACATTCTGGGACTTCCAAGCCTACATGATAAGAAGCTTTGCAGCTTCTGCTTGGATCTCTTGAAACACTCACTTTTGGAATCATTCTCCCTCTTAGAATTGAGTTGCCACGTCATGAGAAGCCAGCAACAACCCCTAGTCATCCAACTGAGCCATCTGGAATGTCCAGCCTAGTCAAGCCCTTGGAGGACCACAGCCCCAGATAGCTGGCTAGACCCACAAGAGTGATTTGAGCAAGAGCTGCCCAGGTGAGCCCAGTGAAGCCAGTGAATAATGAAAGACTGGAAATTATTACTTTAGTCACTAAGTGGGTTTTTGTAGGAGGTAGGCACTGGGAGATTGTTATGCAAAACAATGGCGGGCTTTGGAGACAAACAGGCTAAAGTTTGTAGTTTGGTTGTTTCGCTTATTTTGTGACGTTGAGTGAATTACTCAGAGGCTTCAGTCTTTTCATTTTATAAATAGTGACAATAGAAGAGGTTTCTCAACTGACCCATGATCCTCCTGCATCGTATTTTCCTAAAGTTTTAGATCAAAGCCAGAATAAGCATGGCTGTTACATGCCTTTCCTTCTGAACCAACTTTTGAGGCATCAAAAATATTTTGCATCCTTTTACATTGATACTTCTTGCTTCCACATTGGATCTGCGTTCACTTAGTGAAAGCACACTAAATGGGGAAGAGGCCCTGAATATGGACCTGTTGCCATCATTTTTTCAAAGGCTGTCTTAAGACCTAGTGCTGAAGGAAAAGAGGGCTGGGCAGGCACGGAGGACACTTTCTGTCTATACTGACCAGAACATGCAATTTTGCACACCAAGTGACCTAGTCGTCATCTCTGGGTGGGTCAACAGGCCTTACTACAACATGACCAGGAAGGAAAGTTAATTAGAGAGTTAGTTTTCTGACCTCAGTCTCTTCATCATCAGACGAGTTACCTAATTCCCAGACTTACCTTCTTCTTAGATAAGTTAACTTGTTTTCAGATTCAACTACTTCTCTATTTTAGTCTCATTATCTGGTTTCTAATCTTAGCTACTTCCCCACTAGCCAAGTTAATCTTCCTGATACTGAAGCATGGGAATAATACTTGATAAGCCAATACACAGAGTTATTGTGAACATTAAATTAAGGTAAAGAAATGGAAGTACTTTGAAACATGTGAAATGCTTCACAAATACAAGGATATCTCAGCCAAGCATCTTATAGTCCGCAGCAACTCTAAATTTTACCTTATTCTATAGAACATAAATTGTTTCAATAATCTTAGTACATTTACTATTAAAAGTATCTCTCAAATTTGTTTCTTTCTTATTATCATGATTGCTGTTTTCAGTGCAGGCTGACATTATTTCTTGCTGGGAATACCATGGCACCTCCTCGCATATTTCTCTACTTCGAGTCTCATTTCCTTCTTCTTTTTTTTCTTAATGTTTATTTTTTGAGAGAAAGAGAGAGAGAGTGAGTGAGCATGCAAGCAGGGGAGGGGCAGAGAGGGAGGCAGAGGACCAGAAGTGGGCCCTGTGTTGACAGCAGGGGGCCCAATGCAGGGCTGAAACTCACAAACCTTGGGATCATGACCTGAGCCAAAGTCAGATGCTTAACTGACTGAGCCATGCAGGTGACGAAGTCTCGTTTCCTTCTTATTCCATCACCTGCCCATTAGCAGAGTTTTCTTCTTTTTCAAAATTTATTCATTTATTTTGAGAGAGAGAAAGAGAGGGAGAGCATGAGCAGGGGAGGGGCAGAGTGAGAGACAGACAGAGAGAGAGAGAGAGTGAGTGAAAGAGAGAGGGAGAGAATGGGAGAACCCATGAATCATGAGATCATGACCTAAGCCTAGATCAAGAGTTGAATGCTTAACCGGCTAAGCCACCCAGGTGCCCTGACAGAGTTTCCTTCTAAAAGCACAAATGTCATCATGACAATTCCCTATTTTAAAAGAGCCTTTGATTTCTCACTGCTTGAAGACAATTCAAATTTCTTAACTGATGGCTAAAGCATTCACAATCTTAAATTTACCTTTTCCAGTGTCATTTTCCTCCACTTTATGCTCCTACTGTACCAAATACTCCTTGAATTCACATACCACATTTGCTTGTACATTCTCACTCATCCTTCAAGACTTAAACTAAATGCCACCTCTACTGTGCAACATTTGCTGACAAGTCTGTGAAGATGGTCACCTTCCTGTTTTTCCCACCCAAACTCTTTATAACTCTATTACAACATTTTTCTCACTGTATTGTAGTTATTAGTTTACATAATCAAGGGTCCCATCAGACAGCGATTCCTGAAAGGCCCATATTCTGCCATATTTATCTGTCTGCCCAGTGTCTTGTCCTTCACTTTAAGTTTATGGGGAAAAGAAAGCACTTTTCAGTGAGAGAGACCTAACAGCAGAATGATCTGAGACTGGGCTTCAAGGTCTGTGGGTAGATCTGTGAATTTAAGAAGAAAAAAATATTTTAAATTTTCCTTTCTGAGACTTTGATTAGTTTTATTTAAAAAATTTATGTTTTCTTTGAAATTATAATATTAACACCTTGATTCACACCAAGTAATATGGATGAATATTTTATCTGACACTCTAGACTAAATTACGTCATGGTAAAAAAAAAACAAAACAAACAAAAAAACAAAAACAAAAACAAAAACAAACACCTCAAAATCATGAAAGCTTATAAAAATAAAAACACAGGTTTATTTTTTGTTCATACTACATGCCCTTATGGGTTGGCTCTACATCACCTTTATTCTAGAATTCAAGCTAAACAAGGATCTCCTATGCGGACAGTTCCAGCTATGTTTCAGAAGGAAAGGAGAGATGGCAGAGCCAAGGATGGCTCTTGAACCTTTGGCTGGGAAATGGCCTAGGTCAGCCAAAGTGAGATACATGGCCAGGCCGGAGATCACTAGGCAGGGAAACATATTTTGAACAGCGAGCAATCTGATATTGAAGGTAAACAGATAGGTAATATTGTCACTATGATGTTAAGACCTCTAGAATGGTTTACTATGGATAGGAATCTAAGAAAACACATGGTGCTAACATGACTATAGCCATACATCTCTGTTTACCTTGAGTCTAGCTTAAGTAGGAAAATTTCAAAAGAAAAAAAAAAAAAACAGTACCATGAGGTTTTCATATCTATTGATTTTCTATTAATTATGGAGTTTAATGGGATGCAAAACTACAGTATTTCTTACGTGGCAGGATTCTGGCCAATAGAAGTATGCAACCAATAAAATTAAAGGGAGTAGCTCAGGCTGCCTACTGTGAAAATCTATTGGACATTGTGTATCTTTTTTCTTTATATAAATACATTTTGGTTATTAATGACTGGGACTTTACCTGGCTTTGGATTTGCCCCAAGGGAAAAAAAAAGACCTGTATTAAAATATTTTTTGCATCCATCATATCACCAAGAAAAATAACCTACATGTCACTGGAAAGATGCTGGTGAAGCCACACATTTCTTGAAGTTGCGTTCTCATCAAATGATGTCAACACTACAGAATTTCTGACATGTCTTTAATATCTCCCTTTTGCACATAATAATACAAATAGATACCTCTATTTGCATAGCCAACTCCTGTCGACAAGTTCTTACAATCAAAGAATTCCTACTTTGTGAACTTCTTTGAGAATCTGCAGAGTCAATGTCTTTAACATGGTGAAGAATTTCTTTGCCAAACAAATTTTCAGGCAGAATAAAAATCTTGGCACTCTGGGCTCCGATAGAGCATCTGTGATGCTTGGCAACACATCTGGTTCTGCTGCTTTGGTGAAGAAACATGCTTCTCATCTCAACATGCAGTGGTGTCAGCCAGTGTCAACGATTCTGCCAGCGATCCTGAAAAAATTGTGTCTGTTTCTACGGATGTTGTCAACCTCTTGAGAGCCAGAGCTGACACACTATTTCAAGAGGTTTTGTCAAGAAATGGGAGTATAAGAGTAAGTTCATTGCTGCAGTACAGACGATAACTAGCTTTCCAGAGGACCTGTCTTGAAACATGTGATTGACTTTCAAATATGAGTTCTGCTTTTTTGAGGCAAAGGAAATCCAATGATGAGAATAAACCACAGGAAACAGTCCATTCATGGTTTGCTTTACTTGGTGATTATTCTTGCCAAATTATCTAAGGCGATCTTCCTATTTAAATTCTTTTAGCTCAACTGCCATGCAGAAGGGCATGTTGGGGCATTTACCTAAACTTTCTGAGGCTGGAGAAATACTTCTGAATACTGGAACAAGGAGTAATGAAAGTTTTCAATTTGTTTACAGCTGGAAACCCACAGACAGTTGGAATCATAACTCTTCAAAAGTTAATTCTGTCTCCAATGACCCTAACATGGAATCGTGAATATTTAATCCTTTTTTTTAAGCTTATTTATTTTGAGACAGAGAAAGTGCAAGTGGGGAAGGGGCAGAGAGAGAGAGAGAGAATCCCAAACAGGCTCTGCAGTGCCAACACAGAGCCCGATGTGGGGCTCGAACCCACGAAGCTATGAGATCATGATTTGAGCTGAAACCAAGTTGGGTGCTTACCAGACTGAGCCACCCTTAATTAATTAAGGTGCCCCTTATCCTTTAAAAAAAATAATGATGAGGCATTAATGATGCAAACAATTTAAAACATGATATCTTCAGCACAATATGATAGGAATTCAACAAGGACTTTGAGAACTCTAGGAATTTGTCTATGCTTAACCCTCATCTAATAAAGCCACAGCAGCTCCCATTTTGTTTGCTGTTTTCTTTTGCCAAGTCAGTGTTTTAAGCACGTATTGCCATGCAACTGAAAAGTCATAGTCAAACAGATGTCAAAAATAACAAGCCTATTGCTGTGTCAAAAACCACTCCATAATTTCAATATCAAAGCCAGACATCAGCCTTCTTGTAGAAGCTTACTTTTGAGCTGAACTAAACTTTATTTTTACTTGAAAAATTTGCATTTATCTCAGGTGTTTGAGGAAAATAGGCATTAATGTCAAGAGGAAGGTAGTGAGAGGAACAGAGGTATGACTCTATAAAAATACTTTACTCTGAAAAATAATTCAATTTCCATCCATTGCAATACAAAAAGGCATGGAAAAGTTTTTTTTTTTTTTACGTGTTTACATATTTTTTCCCCACCTTGAGGAAAAAATCTGCAGCTTTCTTCAGGTTTTCAAAGGGTCTGTGACCTAAATAGGGCTAATACCCTCTGTCCTGATGCTTTCTAGAATAGAATGAATGTTCTAAGGAAGTGAAATTCTCCTGATGAAAAGTCAAGTTAACCATGCTTTGGTGCTGTACTCACCAATGAATAATACAGGCTCCTCAACAGGAAAGTAAGCACGTGCACTAGAGATGGGTACAAACCCACTCTCATCTTTGGACAAGCTTTTTTGAATAAAAACTAAGGCAATTCGGACAAAAATATTTGCTTTGCTATACTGTTTTAGTTTCCATATTGAATGAAGAACTGTGTAGCCATATTTATATAGAAGAGTAGATTAAGTTAATAAGGAAAAATTAGGAGCTTAGATCTAGTGCTTTAAAACGTACATATATATGTGTGTGTGGGCGGGGGTGGGGTGGGGAGATGCCATTGGAAGGCACCTGTATTAGTTTCTATTGCTGCTGTAATGAATAAACCTAGTGGCTTAAATGACACCGATTTATTATCTTATAGTTTTGCGGTCCACACATTGGAAGTGGGTCTCACAGGGCTAACTAAAATCAAGATGTGGGCATGACTGCATTTCTTTCTGGAGGCTCTAGGGGAGAATCTTCTTCCTTGCCCTTTCCGGCTTCTAAAGGCTGCACACATGTCTTGGTTTGTGGTCACCTTCCTCCATCTTCAAAGCTGGTGTAGCCCTTCAACCCTCCAACCTACCCTGCCCCCCGTCCCCCATCAGTTTGTTTTATTGCCAGTGCTCTGGCCTTGGCTCCATACTCCCCCACATTGGGTGCTGTCCAGCAGCTCCTTCTGCTGCTGTAGTTCTGGGTCTTCAGCTTCTTCTTGTGCTGTTGAGCCTACATTACAGGGCACACCCTCTCTCGGGCTGCAGAACTTCTGGCAGGACATTTTTGAGGGGTTATTACTCGCTCACCACAGTCCTGCTTAGCTGGTATAGTGGGAAAGGGCTGAATGTACACGAAAGCAGTGTGAAGAACTGGAAACCTAGAAGTAAAGAGCTCCTGGCTGGGGATGGATGCTGTACTCCCTGATTATGCTACCAGAATGCCTAAAGAGCATGTTTAAAGTAATTTGCATCTGTTCTTTGATTTTTATTTTCCAGGAAAAATTAGTTTTAAGGAAGGATAAAGATGCTAAACTTGGAAAACCTGAGTTTCAGCCCTGCCTCTGCCACTTATTATCTGTATCACCTTTGGCAATGCACCCATGTTTGGCTGGAGCAGTTTCCCCATTTTTAAATGAAGTTGAACTAGGAGGAGCAAGGAGAAGATGGGCTGGGATGTGCTGAGTGTGTGGGGCTCATGTGTTCGGATGATCTTGGGAATTTTATTGGCCCACAAGGGAGTCCTGGAATGAGAAACACCTGGGTGCCCTGGTGCCAGAAGCCCCTAGTTGTGAACTCTTACTCAGGAGTCTGGCTCACAGCACTTATCAAGCAAACCCCAATCCTTGTGGACACCTCCCCTGACACACCTGTCAGAGTCACAAGGCTGCAGAGCTTCACCTTAGGGGTCCAGCCAGGTGGGGCAGATGGGCTCTGGCCCAAGGGCTGTGCAGGGGCAACACCAGCAGAGGCAGGGTAAGGGCAGTGACTGTGCAGGCAAACTCAGAAGACTTCCTGCCTTGCAGGAGGCAGAAAGCCATGGAGCAGCAAGGCATCCTTCTGACACTTCCCTTGGGCATCCTCTAGTGTGAATGTTGCTATGATTCTAGATGAAGCAGAGTGTTCCTGCTGACTCAAGGTCAGTGTGCTATCTATCACCTTAGTGGGTCTGAGCACCAATACATCCCCTAAAGGAGGAATGGACCCTTCCTTGCTTTTTGCCTATTTTATTCTTTTTTGTTCTTTTCCTGAGAAGGAAGCAACAGGGGAAAGAACATGTTTCCCATCAGGCTTTCTGCATGCCCAACCACCCCTCACCCCAGAGAACTAGATAATAAGTAGGACATACTGTACTATAACTCAGTTTAAAATATAAAGTTTACCTCAGTAAAATATATTTCAGCTTGTATCTCTGGTATGAGATGTTTCCTACAATCTTTGAAAGGATGTGTCTGTGCAGGCAGGCTTTCCTAATTTGTTTACTGTAAGATAGTTATGGCATTGCCTGGCAATAGATACATACAAGGAACACAAAGACTGTTCCATTTTTGTTCCAGAGCCTGAGTGGATCTAGATGCAGTGGCAGAATTCTAAGATGACTGCCAAGATTCCTACTTCCTGGTGTATATGTTCTGTATAATCCCTTCACTTTGTAGGGGAAGGGAATTAGGAATATAATGGTATAGCCATCCCATGACTAGGTTATATTAGATGGCACAGTGGACTTTAAGAAAGAATTATCTTTGGTCGGCATGATCTAATTAGGTGAACCCTTAAAAGGGACTAGGCTCTTCCTGAAGAAAGAGAGTTAAAGTGTTAGAGAGATCTGACAAAAGGGAGCTTCTCCCTGGATGGATATAAAGATGGGAGGGACCATGGAAAGTAACCAGTGGGAGTGAAAAGCCAACAAGAAAACAAAGGCTTCAGTCCTCCAAATATAAGGAACTGAATTCTCTCAACAAACCGAATGAGCTTGGAAGTGGATTCTTCTGCAGAGCCTCAGATGAGAACTCAGCCTGACACCTTGAGTGTGAGATTCTGAGCAGAGAGCCCAGTTGAGCCATGCCTAGACTTCTGACCTGCTGAGTTGAGAGCTAATATGCGTGGCTTGTTTGAAGCCTCTAAGTTTGTGGTCATTTGCAATGCAGCAATAGAAAACTAATAAACTAATACAATGCTATTCCAGTTAAATGTGAATTAAGATTTTTTTAAATAAATTTTCTTCTTGACTTCTCTTTCCCTGCCTTTCTCCAAAGCTTTGATCGGCTCCCCCACCATGGAATTGTTTCATGGAATATAACTAGAACATGTTGCCAGATTAGAATCTTCTTCTATCACATATCAGAGGTATCTCCTCCCCCACCCCATCCTTGATTTGAGATGCAGAGATGTATGCATCCTGGGTATATTGTATACATTTGTAGGGCTGGAGAATCAAAGCAGAAAACAGAGATTTCAAGAATTAAAGCAAACAATCTGTGTATTTTGAAGTAACTCAGATATGTTTCATTCATTGCATCTAGTTATCTTGAAACACAGTAACCTTGACATAATGGCCGAGGAAAAAGGAGAAGCAATGCAAGCATAAATGCCTGAACACTTTAATATCTTTTATCAATAAACATTAGTAGTATGCCATGCGTCTGAATCCATGCTTATCCTGAGGAAAACCTGCATTCTATCTTCTGCTTCCTGATATTGCAGCTGGATCCCATTACAAGGGGAGAACACACCATGGGAAGCATGCCTAAACTTTTTAAGCTACAAAACGAAAGCTGATCTTCATTAATTAGATGTCTAGATTATGCAGATTGACCAATGTATTATTATAAATAACACGGTCAAAAACACTATTAGATGGCTTTTTGATAGGTCCACCAAGGTAATTTAGCTAAGCCTTAAGTATTTACTAAGATATTCTATTAACCACAAAGGCAGGATTTGGTGTCAGGTCAAAAATCAGATCAAACTGTGACTTTGTGGCTGATGGCTGAGAGAAGGCTCTACAACAAAGGGAACTGAGAACAAAGTAGGATGTCTTTCTAACATTTAATTCAGGAGAAATTTCATCTCCGGTAGAGCTTCATCTAGTACTACTACATAATGCAGATAAGTGAAACAAGTCAATGATTCATAACTAAGAACCACCATTTAAAACCCATCTTCTCTGCCTTTGTGAAAAACATGGAATTGGATTAAGAGAGAAGCCACCCAACTTTAGATTCAGGCAAATGTGGACAATGGATCCTAGAATGAAGGCTAAGTCTGAGGATCACAAACTCTCACCTGAATGATTAGCTGTTTTAATAAAAAAAGAAGGACATACGAAAAAAAAATCCTCAAAAGCCCATCGCATGGAAAAGCTTTAGGATCTGGGGTTCCAGGTGAATCGTGACTTAGCTTTTACTAACTTTAACCAAAGTCTTCCCAGGTGCTGAAGTTAGCACTAAAGAAAAGCTCTTACTAAACTGTTATGCGAAGTAATTATAATCTGTGTCCGCTTCAACTTCTTGTACCTGTGTCTTTGCCATCTATATAATTATGTTGAGGGAAAACACTTCGAGCTGAAATGAAATAAACGACTTCGGTTTATGCCCACACGGACCTTGTCAAGTAGCCAATGACTTGCCCTTTCATTGTGAGTGACTAATATCAATGCTGGCTCTAAAGAAAGACACTTTTCATAATCGCCCAACAATCTGCTAAGTGAAAACATATGGATAGGCTTAGGCAAAGCCTGCCAGGGGTCTTTGCTGAATGGAAAACAGGTGCTCTCATTCTGTGCCACGTAATACCCCATTTACCCCCAAGTCCAAAGGTTATAGGACTAATAGCTGCCTTGTGGTAATCAGGGAAAGCCCAGAAACCAGCCTTGGTGTAACATCTGGGACATATTTTACATACTTGCAACATATGCTTCAGGTTCAATTAAAGTGAGGCTTTGGCACATTTATTAATCTTTTTTACTTTTATCCTATAAGAGGACTCACTGACCTGACCCCACTATTATGCCATATGAGAAAACAGAGAAATAATGAGAGCTAGAGGTCAGTGCCTGCTCATATGGCAAAAAAACACATTTGTTTTCTCCTGAAATTCCATTACGCACAACTCTATACACAAACTTTAAACAGAGGAACCAATGAATTTTTTAAAGAAGGAAATTACCCTTCTCTCACTCAGACACACTGATAGCCAAGACTTACAACCTTTGCCACTATGACAGCCACTCAAGAGACGGAAGCTGGTAAATGGAAACTTAAAGGATCTTTTCATATTTTCATTTCTTATGGTAAAAACTTTCTATTTTAACACGTCCACTCTAGGATTCTTCCATTACACAAGCCCCTAAAAGTCTTTTGTAAATTATTATACTTGAGATTTTCTTTTTGTTCAGGTATGATTTTTATGCTATCAATTGCATTGTGACTAGAAAAGAAAAGCCTCCTTATATAGCCCTCGAATAAAGGGTTGGATTTATGAAAATCAGCTCACAACCCTTTCATATGGAAAACACACTGTTTGTCAGCGTCCTGCACGCAAGAATACAGTAGAATTCACACAGTAATTTAAGCACTCACTTTCAATCAACTCTGGTAACCAGATCTGCAAATGTGTTAGAACCAGGGTGTCATTTCCAGACCCCTAAACACTAGACGACAATAGATGCCACTCCAGAGACCTGGTGCTGTTTCCACCTGGCATGCTCCACTCAACATCTAGGTTTTAGGGAGGTGGTTAACCAAGTGTTATTTGCTTCCCACTCCTAACATCCTCTCTGTTTAAAAAAATGACCATAAAGGGGAGATTAGTGGTTTGGAGTAGCAACAAACTGGCTAAAAAAAACACAGGTTGACTTCAAGCAGGGACATTGAAGTACTAGACTTCACTAAGGTTTTCCATTTATTAACATTTCTGGAGAAACGCCCGCTGCTGGAATGAATCTTTATGGTGGCTTTAATAATAAAGCAGCAACAAGCAAGGGAAAATAGCCATAAATGGATGGCAGCTCAGTGTTTATCAGCAGAGAAATGATGATTCAGGGCTGGCATGTTGAGTTAAAATACAAGCTCTCTACCGCCCTAACACTGACCTTAACAATAAATCATAACATTTATTGCCAGAAGTGTATGTTCATGTTATTTAACATTAAAAACAAGCACATACATGTTTTTGTAGGAAGGAGATTTTGTTAGTTTATGTTTGATGATGTCACTAATGACTAAATGATATACAGAAGAAAAATTTCACATAAAATCTCTATCAATTTAAAAATATTTGGAACAACATTAGATGGGAGAAAGTGTGTGTGTGTGTGTGTGTGTGTGTTTATGTTTTCATTCTCCTTCTAGCATTGAATATTAGTCAAGAAAAAATCATGTGGGAGTTTGACTAATCGCTGTGAATTTTTTTTAACATTTCTAATGCTTGCTTCCAGCATGTGAATTCTTATACAAGGATATAACTGTACATCTCTACTAGAATCAAAGGTCAAGGGCATAAATTAAGATATACTGTTGTTCTCCTTTATTCCAAAAATTCACTGCTTTATTATAATAGAAATCAGATTCCAGTGAAGGTCAAAATCTGGTTTTGTATGCCAAACAATTTGGAAATAATGAATGATATTCTCTCTTCCCTCCCAATCTCACTCTAGCACCTTTTAGATTTTCGATCCAGAAATGCCCAAGGATTTTGCTAAACCAGCATCACTATCCTCCTTGCCATAAAAAGACTTTCTTCTGACCCGAGACACCACCACCACAGTGGTTCAAGGTCATTCTAATTCATCCCTCCAGTTATCCCCTCTCCACACAGGGGACAGCCAATCCAAGCGATTCCAGAAACTAGCTGTTTTTTTTTTTTTTTTTTTTTTTTTTTTACCGTGGTCATCATTCCCATGCCAACCAGCAATCAGAAAATAACCTGTCAATGGGCTTTCCTGACCAAGGAGCCACAGGGCTACCCCAAGTCAAGTCTAGGCAAGGACCATGAGCACTGGGATTATGTAAATGCCCTCTGAAGCCCTCCACACACACGTGTGTTCTTTTGCTGAGCAATTCTTTGAAAATTACAGATGACAACATCCATGTTGAACTTAAGCAGGCTGCTATTTTTTCACTTCTCTCTTCCTCCGAAGTGTAGCCCGATTTGTAATACTCAAGATAGGACAAATTTTTGCCCTTCAAAAACAGTTGTCACTGCTGTTATCTTCACGAGAGCTATCAAGTTTCAGACAAGCTGAATTATTTTTTTTTTTGTTCCTGGCAGAAAAATATTTGACCCAGCTCTGGACAAAAGCGAAGAGGATTTATAGCCCTCTCTCCTTCTTTGCAACATGCAGTGGCATTGTTAGGATGATAAACAGCGCTGTCCAATTTTCTGGACTCAAACACTTCAACTCCTTTTTTAACTGTCTGTGAAAACAGTGTCATGTCTACATTTCCCCATCCCCTGGTACCCAAGTGCTGGGAAAGATAATTACCTTGTCATCTTTGTCATCTTCTTCTTCCTCGTCCTCCAGCATGTCCTCCACTACCTGCAGACAGAAACAGAAGTCATTTTTGTGCTCTTAAGAGGAGAGAATTTTGTTCTGTCATTTTGAACCTTTTGGAAATGAAAACTTTATTAACATTTGAAACAGATTCATGGAGAGGGACTATTTGATCTAGAGATAGGGATTAGGGAAATGCTCTGCCTTTAATTGATTGAAACCAGGGAAGTGGATCCCACTCAGGGAAACCCTATTTGTGTGAAATGTTCCGTGACAACTTAAAGAATTTGAACTATGCATAAGGTAAACTAACATTAATTTGAGAGATGCTTTAAATCAGGAACTTTCCTTTTTTACCTACTCCACTGTCTGTATTAATGAGGCACTTTAAGTTTGGAGCTAGATAACTAAGCAGAATCCAACTCCGCTATTTCGAATTCACTTTTCACCAAGCTTTAAGTATACTGTCTGTTGATTTATGCTGGTGGTCTATGGCATAAAGCTAGTATCTTCCATGGCTCAAATTTTACTTTAAAAAATTTTTTATTGAATTCATTTGATGTGTAACATTGCATAAGTTTAAAGTATGCTGTGTGTTACTTGGACACATTTATATGTTGTAATATGTTTGCTAATGTAGCAGTATTTATATTACATAATTATAGTACACTATTAGTGCCTATGTTCATTATACTGTGCATCAGATCTTGATGGCCTACTTAATACCTGTCATAAGCTTGTACCCTTAAACACCATCACTGCTATCCCTGCCATCCATTCCCTGGTAACCACCATTTTACTTTTTGTATACGTTTGACTTTTTTAGATCCCATGTATAAATGCTATCACATAGTACCACTCTTCCTCTGACTTATCTTGGTTATAATGTACTCAAGGTCCAGCCATGTTCTCACAAAAGGGAGGCTATCTTCTTGTCTTGTAACTGAATAACATTCCTCTGCGTATACATGCCACATCTTTTTAACCCATTCATCTGTTGATGGGCATTTGGGTTGTTTCCATATATTGGCAACATATAGGGAATCATGCTGCAGTAAACATGTTAGCACAGATAATTTTTTGATATCCTGTGTTCATTTCCTTTGGGTATGTATTTAGAAGCATAACTGTTGGACCATATGGCAGATCTATTTTTATTTTTTTGAGGAACCTCCACATTGTTTTCCATAGTGTTGTAACCAATTTACATTCCTACCAATAGTGTGTAAAGTTCTTTTTTTTTTTAATTTTTTTTTAACGTTTATTTATTTTTGAGACAGAGAGAGACAGAGTATGAACGGGGGAGGGGCAGAGAAAGGGAGACACAGAATCCGAAACAGGCTCCGGGCTCTGAGCTGTCAGCACAGAGCCCGACGCGGGGCTCGAACTCACGGACCGCGAGATCATGACCTGAGCCGAAGTCGGCCACTTAACCGACTGAGCCACCCAGGTGCCCCAATAGTGTATAAAGTTCTATATTCACCACATCCTCAAGAGGACCTATCGTCTCTTCCTGATGACAGCCATTCTAAGAGACGTTCATTAACTCATTGAGACTTTGATATAGAGATGGTATTGCACTGTGGTTTAGGTTTGCATTTCCTTGATAGTAGTGATGTTAAGCATCTTTTCATCTGTCTGTTGGTCATTTTTATGTCCTCTTTGGAAAGTTGTCTATTTAGTTCTTCTGCCTATTTTTATTTATTCATTCATTCATTCATTCATTCATAAATATTTATTTAGTATTGAGAGAGAGAGAGAAAGTGAGAGAAAGCACAAGCAGGGGAGGGGCAGAGAGAGAGAGGGAGACACAGGATCAGCATCTGAAGCAGGCCATAGGCTCTGAGCTGTCAGCACAGAGCCAGTAGAGGGGCTCGAACTCACCAACTATGAGATCATGACCTGAGCTGAATTTGGACGCTTAACCAACTGAGCCACCCTGGGTGTCCCTCTTCTGCCTAGTTTTAAATTGGATTGTTTGTTTGTTGTTGTTGTTGTTGTTGTTGTTGTTGTTGTTGTTGTTAGGGAGTTGACTGAGTTCTTCAGATATTTTGGATATTAATCCCTTATCTGATATATTGTTTGCAAAAGTTTTCTCCCATTCTGTAGGTGGTCTTTTTATTGTGTTAAATCATTTGTTCCACTGTGCAGAGCTTTTGAGTTTGAGGTAGTCTCCTTTGTTTATTTTTTCTTCTGTTGTTTGTGGTTTTGGGGTCATCAAAGCTCAAATTTTAATTCTTATGTATAAATGTCAACTTTTGACTATCTCTCTGTGTTTTTGATTTTGTGGGTTACCAGAAACTCTAATTTTAATTCTCTGATTTTACACAAGGATTACATTATGAGAATGGACAATGAAAAAAAATTAGAAATGTATTCAATAATCAAACGTATAGAATAGGTATAGGATATGTATATATAACCCCTATAGGTAGATATTTTAATGAATGTATTTTTTATGACTCCTAGTTTCCTTACTTCAACTTAATGCAATCTTCATTTTGGATTTGTCAAATAATTTTCCCTTTCCTTGATTAATGTGTAACTGTGGTATTACAAATGGGATTTCACTCTGTCAGGTGTTTTATTATGGTTTTATGTACCTACACACACTATACTCACTCTCTCTCTCTCCATGGAAACCAAAAATTTTAAAAAACTTTGGGGAGGGTTGGTATTCAGTTAAGTGCTAACTTCTGATTGCATTTATGCCATTTCATATAATTTCTAATTCTTGTGGTGCTTTTCTTTTTTATCCAGTCTGTATCTCGATTTCTGAATAAACTTGATAGAATCATGGTTATTAAATATTTTTAAATCTTTCTCCCAGAGCTCACAACTTTAAAAGATAGAGGAGACAGCTAGTGCTTCTTTCATGTGGCTTATGATACAGACAGGAATATGTTATGAGTGAAAACTTCAATAGCTAAGACTGTATTATGCAAAGAGCTACACAAACTGAGATAACATGTCAGGACTTTCAGTGATCTAATAATTGTTCTCAAATATTCTAAAAGCATTAACTTATTTAAAATAATAGCCCAAACACAAACTTCCATTTCTCATAAACCAATAGAGAACCTAAAGCATCTGACAGCTTGTGAGCTTGTTCCTAATTTAATTTTTTTTTCTTTTTTAATTTTAGAGAGAGAGAGAGAGAGAGAGTGAGAGAGCCCAAGCAGGTGAGAGGGGCAGAAGGGGATAGAGAATGTGTCCCACGCAGGCTCTACACTCAGAGTAGAGCATGATGCAGGGCTTGATCTCACAACCTTAGGATCATGACCTGAGCTGAAGTCAAGAGTTAGACACTCAACCAACTGAGCCACCCAGGTGTTCTGAGATTGTTCCTAATTTAATGGCCTGCTTTAAATCTTCTATTATATGGTAGAATTTTGTGGTCTTTCATTTGGAAATTCAGCATTTCAAAAGAACCATAATAGTACAAAGTACTGTTTCCAATATCTGGTGAGAGTTTACACTTATTTTGAAGACATATAAAGCAATTAAACCTCACCAAGAAAGGACTCTTAACATTACTTCTAACTATACTCAGCAACTCCATGAGCATTTATTATAAAGCTCCTTGTCCAAGAAACACAGTGCTAGGTAATGCAGGAATATAAAGATGAAAAACACAGAAATTTCATCTATACTCATGTCAGCCTTCAAGAGGTTTATAATCCAATAGAATTTAAATGGAGCCTATAAGCTAATCTTTCATGTTGGCTTTTAATTTCCTGCAATTTTGAAGTATTCAGAAGTATATAGACAGTAATAGTAACAATGTATAATCAAGGTGCTATAAGCTAGGCAATTCCAAATTGGGCTAGTTTTGATGGAGGTTTAAATAGGAGAAACAGCGACAGTATTTCAGTACATTGCATTCTTCCAAAGAATTCACCTGACACAGCAAGTAGCTGAAATAGAACTCAAATCCAGACAGTGGGATAGCAGAGAGGCAGTTCTCACCCCTTGCTCAATTATTGGGGCAGGGGATGAAGTCACCTAACTCTCATAAGTTTTATTAAAATGATTACAATTTTGTATCTCTAATAAAACGAGTTTAAAAGTTTTGATTTAGATTAAGTAATTTTTTAAGCTGGTCATTATTATCCATTTTTATTTTTCAGTAAAAGTTGCATACATTTGAAAGTATAAAACAGAATGATGTGGTGTGGTTAAGTCATGTTTTCCTTAAATTACCCACACAAAGTCATTTATCAAAAGAAATGAATAGTACAGTATACTTTTATTCCTTTGCATAAACTCAGTGTTTTCACTAGTTATTATTAAAAATGTATTATATGCCTCTTTAGTATGTATGATCATACTGCAGGTGCTAGGAAAGAAAAATGGTGTCAGATTGTGCCTAACAGATTGCAAGGGACATACTAATGTTCAAGAAATATTTGTTGATAGAATGAATAAATGATTGCATCAACAATTCTTAATATTTCTTTTTTTTGTTTTCTTTTATAGTTTTTATTGATTTATTTATTTTAAGAGAGGGAGAGAGAGACAGAGAGACAGAGAGAGGTGGAGAGGGACAGAGAAGGACAGAGAGAGAATCCCAAACAGGCTCTGTGTTGTCAGTGCAAAGCCTGACGTGGGGCTTGATCTCAAGAACCTTGAGATCATGATCTGAGCTGAAATCAAGAGTTGGCCACTTAATCGACTAAGCTACCCAGGTGGCCATATTCTTTATGTCTTTCAATAAGCTTTTATGTAAAAGAACTGAACTAGCTCACGGAAGTGAACTAACTTGTCTGGAAAGACCTACACCTAATCAGTGATACAGATTAATAAAAGCAAATATTCAAAATGCCTTCAAATATTTGCCTGGACACAGAAACCGTAAGTATTTAACCTTTAATATTTGGAGATTTGTACTACCTTCAAGTTAATTTTCAAAATTTCCAAGTATTATTGAAACAAACCAAGCCAATAGCTTAATTTACACAATTTCCAAATCAGCTGTGGATCTTATGTTCAAGAACAACTCAAAGAGGTCTTCAGAATCAGGCTCTTCATTTGCAAAACCCAAACTGTTCTTACCCTGCACAAGTGGGTAATTGGCTACGCACAATTGCTCTACAAATGTGCAGCCAGAACCACCCAATACAACCATTTGCTTTTACATTTGGCAGAAAAGTGTTGTGTTAGCGAGAGGCCTTTGTGTTGTGTTTTAGCGCTCTAGTGAGGGCTTTTCCCCTTCTCCAGTGCCTTTTTAATGTTACATCATAAACATCTACAAACGAGGATTTATAATACTGATGCTTTCCTATGGATGCCTTTAAGCTGCTTCAGAATTATCCCACTATTACATTTTGCTCAGGTGAAGTTAAGGTGGCTTCGAAAATGGAGATAATAGCACCTATCCCACAGTGTTGATTAAGGATCCAATGAAATAATGTGTTTAAAGTGCTTAGCACAGTTTCTGTATCAAAGTAAGTGTTCAGAAATGTTAGCTATTAGTGAAAAGAAAAATAGCATCAAGAATATTTTAAACAGTAATTTTTAAAAATTAAATTATGTATTTTTTTCCTGGGCAAAATATTCAGTCTTCTTAATGACATACAAAATTTCGATTCATGTTTCACAGACACTAAGAAACACACAATGGGACACAGGTAGAGGCTTGCATAAGTATTCCCAATTAAAATGATAATGCTTTTGCTAATTTTCAGGTGTTAACGGTCCAATTAAATGGAAGGCTATGAAGGCAAAAGTGTCTCAGAAGTGGGGCTGTGCTTGGAGACGTGAGCCCTGGCCAAATGCAATGAATACTGAAACTGCAGACCGAGCTTTTCAAAACAAACTGTATATATTACTGAAGTGCATTTAATGACTGCACAAAACCGCAACCTTTCCCAGAGAACTCAAACAACACCTACCATTTTGAAAGAGTGTGCTGGAGTTGAACACTTAAAAAAGGAAAACAAAATAAAGGAGGTTTCGTCTCAAACTCCAGCTCCTTCCTCTTCAAATAATACCCCATAAGGACTACATAGTTTTGTTTGCAAGTATATTAAGTCCAGTGGCCTAAACATTTGTCAACAATAATTTAATAACAACACATTTGCAGGATTTCCTTGAGAAAAAAAAAAACACATGTGTTAAAAAAAGATACATTTTTACCAAGTTTTTTTTTTCTCCCCCCTTTCCCTTTTCTTCAAGGGGGATATCTCAGACTGGCTCTAGAATTCTCTTTCCAAATTATGCTTTCTGATACCTTGCTTGAAAGCAAGTAGTATTAATCAAACAAAGGAAGGGCACTAGGGAAATCAGAAAGATGTAATGCAAGCAGTTAAAAGTGACATGACCTTCTGTAATGTCGCTCGTCACAGACTTATATGCCACACGCTGGAGGAAGGTCTTGAAAGAAACTGATTCCCTGGTACTATTCCTTGAACGTAATACTAATAAAGATGACATTTTTAAAAACACACGTAGACAGCCCCAAATGCAGCATGCCAGCTACATTACAGCCAAAGAATAAGCAGATAATGTTGTTTTTAAAAGCCTAATATTTCTTCCTTCATATTCCATATTTGCTGAACACTTGTCATTAACATATAAAACATAATATATGGCTGCACTTTTTAAAAATCCATTTTCAAATGGAGCAAGACTGCATCTGTAGAATCTATATGTTATATAGTTGCATAGGAGCTCTTTTCAGATTATGACTTTTAATTATAATTCAACACAACTTAAATGCTTTATGATTTGCAAGGAAATAAAAATTTTATTTGGCTGAAAATGTTAATAATGGTGCTGGTAATCTGAGTAAAAACATGACATGTTTAATGTTACTGCACCAGACAATGATATATAAGGGAAGGGAACAAGGGATGTGGAAAAGGATGACTGAGGTGGCGAAGGGATGAGAAAAAGTGGACTCGGGTAGACTTCATTGTTAAAGTCATCATGGAGCAGTGAATCCCAATTACTGCTTTTTAATGCCAGTTTAGGGTGCATGTTTTAAGACAAAACTGACCAAAGGGGATTAAAACGCCCATCAATAATTCTAGAAATACTCTGTATTATGATTTTCCCAGGAATGAAGTCTTCCACTTATTTATAACTCTTTAAAGAAAAAGGAACCAAAAGGATCCTGGCTATGTCACTCTTGTAAGATAAGGATTGAGTACCACAAGGCCAGAAACTCTCAAAAGCCAAAGCTGACACAAACCGGGTTCTTTCATCTGTTTACTTTTTTCCTTGGGAATAATCTTTGAATTAAATAGATGTTTTGCTATGTTCAGAATGAATAGTTGCACAATTCAAATTGCTTTACTCAAACACGGTCTGTAAAAAAGCAACACATTTAAATTAAAGAAGAAATCACTGCTGTCCAGATGTGCAACTGCATGTTAAAAAATTAAAGAAAGAAAATTGTCACAAAAGAAAGAAGTTTCATATTTAATTTCATATTCATAGAACATCCAAATGTGTACAGATGCTTATATTTGGACACATTACAAACTAAATGCCTATTTCCACCCTAGAGATATAGAGGAATTTGGAGAGAACGGTATTCTTCAACATGGTCTGGAGTTCATTTATACCATTTTGTGTGTGCATAAACCAAGCAGAGCATGCATTTGTGTGCCAATGAATTTATTACATGTGTAAATATGTGAAATTATTGAAAGTCTATAGATTGAGAAGATGCCTATAACCAGTCAGATTATTTCAGATCACTGAAAAGTACCAGGGGTCAAGCTAAAGACTTCTGTGGTCAATGAGATCATTATAGGTGTGCTTGGGCTGTCATTTTCACAACAGCACATCTGCTTCTCACGAAATTTTTGAGAAGGAACTTTTGCAAAATGAATGGCGCAATTAAGCTGCACATGTAATTTACTCCACGTTTGCAAGAATAAGAAGAGTCGTAAACAGGTCTGGGATACACTGTTTCATCTAGTATATCTCAAAAGCAACTGGATGTATGATGGCTGCTTAGTTTGATTCATGCTATTAAAGATTTGACCTTGGAGAATTTCAGCCACAGTAGTCATCAAGATAACTGAACCACTAGATGTAATAATAATTAGTGTGATAGGCTTGCCAGTGAGGTTGAATATATTGCAATACAAAAGAAGGCAGACTAAAAAGAAAAGCACTATTACTTACTGCTAAAAGACTTCCTGATTTTCACAGAGACACTCAAATACAATTATTTCTTCTTGCAGAATGCATTTCCTTGGCTCATTCTGGGAAGTGCCATGTTGTAATTTAGTCTGATTCTTAATAGGAAATGTGGCTTTAATGTGGCTATCAGATGACTTTTGATGCATGCCACTGATTACATATAGCCTGTACTCTGCATCATCAACAACAACATTCTTATTTGCAGTATAATACGCTTTGCTGTAAGGTGCAAGGGCAGTAAATTTACTTTACTGGTCAAGAATATGTAACCTTTTATTTTATTAAGTGTCAGCTTAATATGCAGGAACCCTCTTCCATTATGAAAGGCTAAATATAATATAAATTCTATAATCAGTGTAAGCATCTTAAATGAATTTCTTTTCATATTTCCTTCTGAGTATTCTTAAATGTTCATTCTTAGACTTACACAAAGCACTGTGAAAGGAATTCTAGTGTTTATTTGAACTATGTCTCCATCTAAAGGCTTCACAATGTATTGTGTTCTTGCTGGCAGGAAAAATTCTAAGCTTGGTGTCTTTAGGATGGTGCATATTAATTTGACTGAGCAGGGAAAAATAGGTCAACTCTTAACCAACAGTGCTCTTTTTAAGTAACAATGCTTTTTTGAAACTATTTTTTTTTGTCAGGTTAGAAAAGAAGTATATAAAAAGCCCCCCAAATTGAATTGTTTAATATGCTTTGCGAAGTGAAATTAAAAGATCACTAGACGTAGCGCTAATCTATTTTATAAAATTTAGTATTTCCAAAGGCAAATTTTTCTGTGAATTCAAAGTAAACAGATCTCAAATAAAAAAGAAAACTATGCACTCGAGCCTCTCTCTATAAAACCAGATTTCCATCCCAGAAGCACAAATTTGTTTTAAAAAAAAGGAAGGGAGGGGGTACAATCTTAAATGTTTCAAGCTCTAAAACCACCGTAGGAATTTTTATTTTAAGTATCTCATCAAGAGTCCACATTATCCATTTAAAACATTTTCTGCCAAGCAAGAGGAGGGAGCCGTGTGACCTCTGTTAGACTTACCACATCTACATTCTTCTCAGAAACGTGCATTGTTCTAACCCCTGCAGACATGTTGGGGAGCATTAAAGCTGCAATAGTCAAGAAGTCCCTCTTCAGGTAAATGTAAGGTTTAGCACATGGAAAAGAGGAAAATGCTACACTTTGCGAACAACAGAATTTGAAAACAACGACAACAATCATTTACCTTGGAGATCAATGTTCGCAAACTTTTGGACCATACTGCTCTATTAGGCTTGACTCACTTTTTACAGAAATTCACCGCTACTCCCTATTTTAAGCAGTCTGTTGGGGGTAATGGAGGGGTGAGGGGAATAGGTGGACATGTGTGGAGAAAAATATTCCGACACTAATTTGATTTTCTTTTTCTTTTGTTCTTCTTGTGCCTAGAATATTTTGAAGCCTGAGAACATTATGTGAGAAGAATCTAACTTTGAAAAGAGACTGCGTTTTGAATGTCAAAAATCATAGTCAGAAAACTTTAGTTTTTTTCTTCATATCCTTTTTCTATAAATAATAATGATAAAAATATTTTTTATCTCTTTTTGTAAAGAATAATCACCTCACAAAAGAAAGCCCATGTGGGTTTAGACCTACATTTGAACTGGAAAGAATGTCTGTGGTGAATGGCGAATTGTAGCATAAAAGCCTGAATGAAAAGAATGTTCACGAAACCTCACATAAAACCTCCGTAACCGTTTTATCATGAGCTTCCCACAATATAACACAAGAGCTCTATATTCTAGGAAAAGCTTGCCTGGTCCACTTATCATGTCTGCTTTATGTAGTGTACTGTATGATTGCTAAATTAGTGCATAATGCATTTATAATATTTATAGTACCAACATTTAGTTAAATAACCTTTATGTAAGATTTATGTTGATTTTTTTTATTTCTCATTTAATGGCAAATTATGAAGAGCATGTTTCATAAAGATAATTCTCCATTTAAATTCATCAGTCCATTAAATATTAAAATTATGTTTCTGATGCAATCGAGAACAAATTTGTCCAGCTTCAGTGATTATTTGCACTCATAAAAATTAGGCTTGATTAATAAAATTTAAATGCTTGATTAAGTTGACATTTTCATGTTCTATTCTGATTTATTAAAATTAGTCCCTGTGCCCAGGCCTGGTACGCTAGTGTGGGTTTACCTTCCTCCTTCTCTTAGTCGACATCCAGAGAGAGGCTGTTAGGAAGGTGTATTGTGCTTTTGGACTCAAAGATGGTTTCACAAAAATGCCCTGTTCCTTGCTCACAGCGCTGCTGGCCCTGGTCTTTATGCATTGTGCATGGTGGAGGTTTGTATTACAATAAACAAGAAAAATGTTTCTTTCAAATATCTATTGATATGATCTGGAAAACGGCATTTATTTATGGTATTTCTGTAAAATCAGTTACGAAGAAGCTTTCATCTGTAGAGGATGGGTCAAATTTCTTCATCTGCTTTTTTTTTTTCTGATACAAAGTACAGTTTTTATATTTGTGGGACTTCCATACACATAGCAGGGGGGTTATAGACACAGGAAGTCTTTCTGTGACAGGGCTGTCTTTGTCTATAAGCCTAAAACCAAGACTGATGGTCATAGAAAACCATCCTCTTCAAGAGCATTTACAAGGGAACTCTTCAAGAGAAGAAGTGACATACAATGTTTAAACCCTCATTATAGCCACCCTGGTTTGTCCTGTTTTCCACATGGTCAGGTGCTTAGTTGTCATTTATTGTGTCCTCAGTATAAGACAGTAGGTTGTCTCTTCAATCCTCACAAGACCTCAACAAGGTGGGTATTATCCCTCTTGCTGATGAGGAAGCTGCAGCTCATGGGAATGAGTAAATTTGTACAGCCAACAAGGGGGAAGGTCTTGAGCTAAATCCAGGTCTTCCTAATTTCAAAATTTGGTCTTTTAACCTCAACCACCTGGAAATGAGTAGTGGCGACACTCATTTTTAAGATGTTTTTGATGCTGCCTGTGGGAGTGTCGCTCAGTTGGAAATTCGTTTAGATGAACTGACTTCCATTTAAGCATGCTACCAAAATATTTGGCTATTTAAAAAAACAAATGGCATGGTACGATAGTTATTTTTTCTTGCATGATGAAATAAATTCAGTAACAGATCACGGAAAATGCCCTTGAAGGGATATTTTAGTTTGGTTACCTACATACATGTACCATTACAGTTCTATGTACAAGATGGTGGAAAGGCTTTAAGTCTGCATGCCCTTGATAAATGTGTATCATATAACACTAAAAAAATTATGAATATAAAATGCTCAGAATTATTGGACCCCTATAATAGTTCTGATTTACAAACATTTTCCACAAGCAGATAAAGATATACCATTTGGTTTCTACTTTTAGTTTGTTAATTGAAGTCTTGCACTTTCTTGTCACCTTTCTGAAACCAGGACAATAAATCTCCACAAATATCACAGGAAACCCTGTGCCAACACCACCCACTACAAAGGGTATAATGATCAGGACTAGCAATGCAAACTAGTCAAGGGGTCATGAGTCAGCTACACTACAAAGTGCTTCTGTTGACTGTATATCCTACCTCCCTCACCATAATGTTCCAAGGAGTTTTGGCTAGCTACAAGGAGATGGCAAAATCATTCACAAAGAACAAACAGGCTACCACTAAAAAGAGGGAGAGGGAGAATAACATATCCACCCTGGGAACTGAGACCAAAACTGTGAGTATCCTTTTTTCTTCTTTCTTTCAGCTCCCTCTTCAATTAGAGAAATGACAAAATTGTGGGGGAAGACCTTTTGGAAGAACAAAGGTAATAAAAACATTTGGTTGACATACAGGTAAACGCCTGGGTTGGACACTTTGGAAAACCACCTAGGTAATGAGTTCTTTGGATCTAAGGGAGGCTTTGAAGGGAGTTTAGAAAGTTGGCTTTTCAAGGAGTTTCTGAGACACCAGGGGTGATTTGGGGCCCAAGTAAGAGAAAATCCATTATTTATGGGGGCAAGACACTCAGGTTTATTTCAAGGTTGCCAAGACAATTCATTTGGTGGGAAAGGAGCTAGCTTTCAGGGAAGAATCCTCTAGAAGAATGAAGCTCCCCTCTTTATCTCTCACATGCATCTTTGGAGAATCTGAACACGGTGGGAAGGATTCAGGCAAGATACGAAAGTAACTACAAGCATCCTCTATGGCAGCTACCGCTAATTTTAATTCTACCTTTCTTCTGAGTCTTAACAGATCCAAACCAACAAGTATGCCTTCCAGTGAGGAGAATCTTTAGTAAATTGACTTTTAAAAATAGAAATGTTTTCCTTTACATCTTTCTCTGTATGAACTGAGATGTCACGTACAGGTAACACTCATCTTCTACCATTCTATAATTTTATCTTTCCAATTTGAAGTTTTGCTACAGTCTGAGAATAGAGTAGAAAGACAGCCAATATACTGAAGAAGTATTAAAGGCAAACATGGAGTTAGTGAAAGGGACAGACTGAAGGGTGGAATAAGAACTGTGGTCACAGATGAACAGACCCCTTTTCTTTACATATGCAGCACATGCACATACATCTGGGGTGATCTAAACCCCTTTTGGTTGCACACCCTGCAAATCATATACACACCCCTATTATTCCATCTATTATATTCATGTACTTGACTTAGTTGTTTGTTTCCCTCATTAGACCACAAACTGTCCTGGGAAGTGACCCTCTCTTAATCATCTTTGAACAACAGCTAGTGACACGCCTGTAGATGTTTAATAAACTTTTGTTGAATGGAAATAGTCCTGCATAAAAATTAGACAATTTTTGGGGTGCCTGGGTGGCTCAGTCAGTTGAGCGTCTGACTTCGGCTGAGGTCATCATCTTGCGGTTTGTGGGTTTGAGCCTGGCGTTGGGCTCTGTGTTGACAGCTCAGAGCCTGGAGCCTATTTCAGATTCTGTGTCTCCCTCTCTCTCTGTCCCTCTCCTGCTTGTATTCTGTCTGTCTGTCTGTCTCTCTCTCAACAATAAATAAACATTAAAAGGGGTGCTTTGATGGCTCAGTTGGTTAAGCATCCAACTTCGACTCAGGTTATTATCTCGCAGTTCATGAGTTCAAGCCCGGCGTTAGGTTCTGTGCTGACAGCTCAGAGCCTGGAGCCTACTTCAGATCTGTGTCTCCCTCTCTCTCTGCTCGTCCCCCATTCATGCTCTTTCTCTGTTTCTCAAAAATATATAAATGCGGGGCGCCTGGGTGACGCAGTCCGTTAAGCGTCCGACTTCAGCCAGGTCACGATCTCGCGGTCCGGGAGTTCGAGCCCCGCGTCGGGCTCTGGGCTGATGGCTCAGAGCCTGGAGCCTGTTTCCGGTTCTGTGTCTCCCTCTCTCTCTGCCCCTCCCCCGTTCATGCTCTGTCTCTCTCTGTCCCAAAAATAAATAAACGTTGAAAAAAAAAATTAAAAAAAAATATATAAATGCTAAAATTTTTTTTAGTGAATAAACATTAAATTTTTTTAAATCAAAAAATATTAGATAATTTTTGACCCGGAAAGAAAGATTAGACTAAAATATTTATAAATTCATCAAATATTTTTTTGAGCCACTGCTACACTTCTGTGTCTGAGACATCTTGCTCTGTTCTGGGAGTAAATACAAAAAAATATGATACAATGAGAACAATTTCGACCTGGTGATAAAGACCCACAGTGATGGGGCGCCTGGGTGGCGCAGTCGGTTAAGCGTCCGACTTCAGCCAGGTCACGATCTTGTGGTCCGTGAGTTCGAGCCCCGCATCAGGCTCTGGGCTGATGGCTCAGAGCCTGGAGCCTGTTTCCGATTCTGTGTCTCCCTCTCTCTCTGCCCCTCCCCCGTTCATGCTCTGTCTCTCTCTGTCCCAAAAATAAATAAACGTTGAAAGACCCACAGTGAGGTGACTATTACAATATAGTGAGACAGGTATGGGATCTCAGAGGGGTCAGTTCACTTATCTTCTTGGTATGACTTGGTAGGGGCACACTGGTGGTAGGGGAGAGAGTGAGAAAGTCAGGGATGATTTTGTAGAGAAAATGATAAAGATGTGAGGTGGTTACCCAGGAACATATACATGAAATATTAAAATCTTACTGGGTGGCAAAATAGTATTAACTACCAAAATACTTAAAATGTACACAGACTTTGACCCAGAAATTCTCCTATGACGATAGTCCTAAAGGGCATTTCCAGACCTGACCAAAGATTTGGTTAGAATTTTATTTACAGCATTAATTGAGATGGAAGAAATATTTGAAATACTTCTAAAAGGAGTGTTTAAGAAAAAATTATTCATATGGTGAAAATTATGTAGCCAGTAATAATCATGGGGTTTTCCACTGATTTAAAGGATCTTCTGGATATGCTGCTGATATAAAAAGTAGATGTACTGGGGCACCTGGGTGGTTCAGTCCATTAAGCGTCCAACTTGATTTTGGCTAGGGTCATGATCTTGGGTCATGGTCTCATGGCTTCATGGGTTCGAGCCCTTCTTTGGGCTCTGTGTTGAAAACGCCAAGTCTGCTTAGGATTCTCTTCCTCCTCTCTGTCTGCCCCTCCCTTGTTTGTATGCACTCACTCTCTCTTTCTCTCTCCCTCTCTCTCAAAATAAATATTTAAAAAGTAAATGTAAAAGTAGGTGTACTAACTGTGCATGTAAGGTGATCCAATTTTTGTAAATGACATGCCAATGCCATGACTATATTATTTTTAAGGAAAGAGTAGAACGCATAGAGAGAATGTATCACTATTTGGGAGACCACAAATACACTCTGCTCCAGACATCACTGCTTCCAATGCAGCTGCTATCCTGGCCATGCTGAGTCCTGGTCTCTTGCATCAACCACCCCTCAAAGCTTCCTTTTTCCCCAAGGTGGGAAGCAGCAACAGGAGCAGTATGCTGCTGCTCCTTCTCCTCCTCCTCCCCGCCCCCTTTCCTCTCCTCCCCTGCCTTCTCCACCTACCCCCTCCCTGTTCCCTGGTGAGCGCACAAGGCCTCGACCAGCTGCTGGACCTCCAAGAAGGTCCCTCCAAGTTCCTGGTGCAGCTCGAGGAGGAGCCTCTGAGGCAAACCCAGAATAAGGCGCTGGGGAGACCCGGCTTCAGTGGCTGCAGCGCCACCATGTAGCACACTTGGACCTCAAGCCCTTCACATGTGGCTCCTTTGGCAAGCACTTCAAGAGCTCCAGCCACCTGTCACATAATCACACCACAAACTGTGCCAGGGGTGGCTGGCTACACGTACGTCCCCCAGAAGCATGTGTGGCTTCCAGGACAACTTGAGCCTGGCGCAGCACATGTGCTTCCACAAAGTTCGAGACCTGGCCTGCTCTGCTCCTCCCTGGGCCACCATGTTTGTCTCACACAAATTTACCGGCTTTGCAGAGGTTACCTGCTTCCCCTGGGTAACCCAGGTACCCATCTACATGATGAGAAAGGCATCATTCCTTCCTTCCCCCTGCTTCTTACTATGCTACACGGACCAAGTTGCTGCCCTCTGGGGGCCTGCTGAATGGGCGCCCGTGGAATGCAAGGAGAGAACAACAGAATCCCGGCCTGGGAGCCAGTTAGAACCTTGTTCTGGTCCAGCCTCAACGTGGGAGCCTTTGCAAGCAGCAAAACCTTGGTTTCCTGCGCTCCCAAGTGGTGAAACATTGTTTTGTGGGTAAAAGAGATGACAAAAGAGCAAGGGCACTGCCTGGTTCATGTTTGTAACTCCCTCTTCCACCCAGTACCCTCACCCTTTGTTCAATAAACATTCTGCATTTGGAAACAAAAACAAAAAAAACATACAAACAAACAATTCTCCTGGAATTCAGGGGAGACAGAACTGAAGGTATGGTTGAATGGGGCCTGCCTGTGAGGGGATCTTCCACAACATGCTTGAAGATGTTGGAGAAAGACCAAAGCGGCCCGAAAATCAGAAGTTTGTCTCAGAAGGGCTCATCTTCCTAAAGGTCTTGAGGTAAGAATTCAAGGTGTAGTTGGGATAAAGCTGCCAGATAAACACAGAACATCTAGTTACATCGGAATTTCAGATAAATAATGAATACTATTTTAGGATAAATATCTCTGTTTATCTCAAATTTCAATTTAACTGGGCAT
The DNA here is from genome assembly GCF_018350155.1 of Leopardus geoffroyi. Lineage (NCBI taxonomy): Eukaryota > Metazoa > Chordata > Mammalia > Carnivora > Felidae > Leopardus > Leopardus geoffroyi. The sequence goes on from NC_059326.1 coordinate 156,652,073, forward strand.
CTGTATATCTACTGGCTAAATCTGGCAACCTTAAATTGGGGGTGAATTCAGAGAGCTTTAGGGGCTAGAATTAGAGAGAAATCTGCGGGGTATAGGCCTTGTCATCTACTGAGACTGAGGGGATAAGAGCATGGTGGTGAGGTAGGGGGCATTTGAGCAGTGTGGAAAAATTGTAGAAACCTATTATTGGTCAGTGTCCAGAGCCTGATGAGGTGACGATCATTGATGATCACTGGTGTCTGGGGACACCAATCTGTCCGGTGACTGATTATCTGGCACAGTTAAGCAGTTGATGAACAGCTTTGAGGGCAGTCATAGGGGATAAACTTTTCTACTGACATCTGATTGGCTGTTGGGTTCTACTTTTTTTTTTTTTTTTTTTTTTAATGTTAGTGACTGTGTTGGGAAACTAAAGGTCTGGTTCTTTTCATGGTCCTTCTCAGATTTTTGCAAGCTGGTGACCTTCTGAAAAATTTGAGAAAATTGCTGTTGAAATAAGCAGGAAGAAGAAAAAACTGATCATCCATTTTTAGATGTGTTTACAGGCTGTATGACTCAGTGCTGCTTCTGTTAAGAGCAAGTATGTGGTCTTTTTTGGTACTGAGATGCAAACAGAGGAGGCTTGTGGTCTATGCTACTTTCCGTGAATGATAAAGTACTGAAGCGGAGAAGGTCTAACTGTACATTCAAAGTGCTTTGCTTATGGAGTCCTCTCTTCTCAGCCCGCTTTGGCCAGCCTCTTTAGATTCTGTTAGGAATATCTCACTTGTTCAATACTCTCCTTATTCAAATATTACACCATGGACTTCTTTGTAGCTGGCTGAGAAAAGGACAAATGTATTTGGTTTACAGGAATTCAGGTCAAATAAGCAAATGTTTCTTTGCTGGCTTGTATTTGGTGGACCATCCCAAGTCGTCCAACCACCGGCATTTCTAGCAACAAAGACAATTCTCTCTCCATAAGCTTTATTTCTATAAATAAGTGCTCTGGGTTTAATGGGAACAGATCCAACAAGAAATAATAGTATGATTCTAAAGGGGAAAAGCAGAATTGAGGGCTTTGCCATTTAAGGAAGCTAACAAAACATTTCAGCATTTACTAAAGTATTTTAGCAAGGCAGAATTTGGCTCAATTTGTGTCACAGTCACATCATGAATCAGAGAATGATTTCATTGATTTACCCTACTCTTTAGTCTTTTAATGCCTCCATTGATTAGGCAACTGAGATTGCTATGTGGGAGGAGTATCATGACAGTACAAATGAATGTTCTTTTAAAGTGTAATTAAAAAACACCTCTTGAAGAATTTTTGTATATCAAGAACATTAAAAGTCTTTTAATCACTAATTCTCATCTCTGGTTTACTCTTCCCATCCATGTTCATCTGGGTGGATTGAAGGTGGTCCTATAGGTCATGAACAATTTTGAAATCAGTGGGGTCACCTGGGATCAAACAGGTACCAACACCGATTTTTGAGAGGTCACGGGGAACCTCATAAGAAGGATTCGGGGGGATACTTGATTCCATATAAGGCTCTGGACACTTAGAAAGTAAGCCCTTGGGAAGGGCATGCCCAAGAATATACCATGGAAATAGCCTGGGACTTTAGAACAGGGTACACTCTAGGTTCCTATCTCACTTACTCTATGGAGTTCATTATTTATCTTCTTAGATTTTGAATTTCCTTATTTGTAAAATGATGATAAAACCATCTAGAGTAATTTACTTGATAAAGTTATTATAAAGAATTAAAAGAGATAGTGTGTATAAAAAGGCTTAGGAGGATACCTGATACATAGAAGTTGTTTAATAAATAACTGTTCCATTTCCCTGAAGAGAAGGAGGATATGGAGGCGAAGTGGGGAAAATGAGAGTTTTCCATCAATCTGCATGCTTGAAGGTGGAATTTATATTGCTGGTTTTTCTACTGTTTTTTAATGTTTCTTAATTTGAGAGAGAGAGAGAGAGAGAGAGAGAGAGAGAGACCATGAGCAGGGGGGAGGCAAAGAGAGAAGCAAAGAGAGAGAATCCCAAAGCAGGCTCTGTGCTGTCAGCACAGAGTCCAATGCAGGGCTCGAACTCATGAACTGTGAGATCATGACCTGAGCCGAAATCAAGAGTTGGATGCTCAATCAACGGAGCCACTCAGGTGCCCTGCTACTGGCTTTTTTAAAGCTCAAGGGAGAAACTTGCTCTAAAGGTATCCAGGGAGACATGAGATGTATCAAAATACAGTCTCAAGAGTAATGCACTTGACTGGTGGTTAGAGGTAAAAACTTCAGACAGATAGACAGACTCTAATACCCATTCTGCTACTTTCCAACTGTATGCCTGTTCTGTGTCCCTTTGGGTAAGCTGGCTGGTTTCTCTGTATGTAAAGTACTAATAATGAAACCTATGTCCCACGAGGTGCAAGAGACCACTGATTTGCTTGACCAACCCAGGTCTTTCCTACTCTGAGACTTGATTCCCTTCTGTCAAGGAAGGGCTCTTATGGCCATGCTTATTCCACATGAGAATGTTCCCTTGCTTACCACAGAGGAAGAGACCAGTTGGCACTTAGGATGACCCAACCCACTGGCTAGGCAGATATAATCAGCTTTTCTCTCCTGGGGGCGAGATGAAGGACATGAGGAAAGAATGTGCCTAACATGGTGCCCAGGGCATAATGAGCATGCAGTAGTGTTTAAGCCCCAAGTAAAGGCAACTTCCTGGCATCTACTCTTTAAGTTAAAAATTTCGGTCTACAGTAACTATAATGTGGGTAGTTGGGACAAGCCTAATGGGCACTGCAGGAGGGACTTTTCCTCAGGGTTTGGAGTGACAGCTCAAACCAAGACAGGTATGACATTCCTGTCTTTATATCCCCTTCATTGCCGAGACATATCTGAATGAAGCATGTATTTATTCAACAGGTTTTTTTTTTTTTTTCTGGAAAAGCCTAACAATTCTCATGCCAGAAATTTTAATGTCATGGTCTGAGTGTAGGTAGACTCAGATGTAGGACTGCTTATTTTTAACAAGTCCAATTGGGAACCAGCAGAGGTGAAATACCACTTCTAACCACGCCTCTTTCTCACATGCACCTCTGAGCCTACAGCATTAGCCTCAGGAACGGCTGTTTCCTTACCCTGTTCTCAAAGGGTTCAGCTCATTAAATGCAGCAAAACTTACTCGGCAAGGATTACATCTCATTTTTCTCATTAAACTAGAACAGGCACCATGGTAGAGAAAAGATAGGGGGTTTTAGCTCCTACAATTTTAAGCATCCAAGAAAGGAAATGGTCTCCTTAATAAACAATAAACACACAAAGAAATCCTTTCCTATTTTGGTATTAATCTCAACTATCAACCCATATGGTGAAGACAGAATTTTTACCCATTGATGCACTTTTCATCTCTCACAGTATTTATTTTCTTTTTTTTTTTCAACTTCTTATATCATGGAAATGATACTTCGGTTTTTCTCTTGCATACAAAGCTCAAGGTCAGTTTGATTTGTTTTTCTTTTATAATTTTCATCCTGATTGAATTTTCTCAGCTGAATGTACAAGTGATGTTTTTTTTTTTTTTTAATGACAGAAAATTTGCCAGCCCACCCACCCTCCTTCCTCCTCCTCTCTCTCTCTCTGTCTCTGTCTGTCTGTCTCTCAAAACAGAAAGGTTTCTAGAATCACACAGTGGTGTGGTTAATAAGGACTCAGGGCAAAATACCTTCCTCCAGTGCTATGCACTATGCGGTAGAGTCAGTTAGGCAGAGCACGGCAGCCCCTACAAACACTTTCCCTTGATTTACATATATGTGTATGTATGTGTGTATGAACATATATGTATATGTACAGAAGTGTGTGTGTGTGTGTGTGTATGCATGCATACGTGCATAAACTGTAAGCAGCAAGGTGTAATCCAGGTTTGTTTTCAAAAGGAGCAACCAGTACAAATGCACAGTTAGGTATGACAGAAGACACATAATTAGACAGATTGGATTTAAAAATTACATAAGGTCTCAACGGAGCCACTGAGTAAAAAACTGAATGAAATGTTGTGATTGCTGCTCTGGCATCTAGGAAGACAAGAATATGTGGATAGTGTGTTTGGGCAAATAAAAAGCAGTTACTGAGAGTTATGGAGTGTAGCTGGCATTTCATGAAACTTGAAGGAATAAAATGTTGTTTGTGGCTAAAGGGGAACTCCCTTGGAGATATGCCTAAAACAAAAGATTTGGTAAATAGAATATTGGAAATATATTTTGGGGGGAAAAGGGCAGTAGAGAAATTTACATAGTAGTAACTTTTCAGTAGTCATAAAAATTCCAAGAGAATTGTAAACCCAAGAGGATACATGATAGACTACTATTTCCCCTGTAAAAGTGGACCTTTCCAGACAAGGCAGGTGTATTCTGGAGGAGATGACAAGCAAACTCTACAGTTACAGAATTTTTCACTAAGAATACTCAAACCAATGACTAAATATTGAAGATAAGCCCCCTCATAGGATTAAGAAGCTGGAACTAAATTACCACTTTTTCCTATTTGCAAATAATCTTATTTGCAAATTTGTCTCAAGGCAACTGAATGAAAAATAGATATTCTTCTCTCTCGACAATCTCCCCGAAATAAACGCAACAAAAAAGCAATTGTCTGAGTGAGTCTCATTTCTTAAAGAAAACATCCTGGATTAATTGATAAAAGCACCTATTAGTCCCCATGACACCAATGCTTATGGCATTTGGGGCTTGTCTCTCAGTGTGAAATTTAAATATACATATATCCATAAAATCCTTGCTAATAATAACTTCTCATCTGTTAATACTGCCTAACCATTAAAATCTCTGTTAACAATCTCATGTTTGGTTTGCTAAACCTTACAAAAAAATGTTTTCAACACTTCAAGCTTGCAAAACACTTGCCAGAGAAAGTGGCAAGTACAAAGATGAACAAAGAGTCCCCTCCCTCAAACATACAGTCATGTGAGAGAAACAGAAATATATACAAATTAAACAGGAAAATAAACATGGTGTTTTGTTGGCAACTTTGCCATGTAGTAGATGGCTGTGCATGAGGATGTTTCTTTTACTTTGATGATAAAGAAAATTATCCTGAAGAAATTGGTTCTCCCTGTGTTACCATTTAAAGTGTGTTTTGCTTGAATTGTTTAAAAGGGAAATTGTTTTAGGTCACGGGTATGTTTTTGTAACCGTGATGATGCTATTATAATAAAGTATGACATAATGTTACTCAACTGATGATCAAACAACTTTGGTTCCTGTACCCTTATGGACATGGTAGATGGCAGCAACTCCTGACTGGAAATCAAATGTAGATTCTTAATGGCCAAAAAAAAAAAAAAAAAAAAAAAAAAAAATCTGTGTAATCTGATGAAGACAAACAGCTACCAAATAGATTCCCACATTTGAAAAACCTTTAAAGTCTTCTCAGTAACTATCTATAAAGTTATCAGATCGCAAATGTCCTATTTGGAGAAGACACCTCCCTCCATTCATTTACGTATAGGAAAGCTTTTTGAAGTTGTATGTTCGCTAAGGGTATAGTGACTGAGATAATCTAAGGGGAATGAAAGTTGGCAGAACAACAGATATGATAATAATGTGGGGCTAGCTTTTGCTTCTCAGTCTAGAACTCTTTTTGAGAGAGAAGTCTGTCTCACAGACTCTAAAAACATTCGAAAATGCCAGAGAGGGCAGGTGGGTTCAGTATAATTTTTCCTAGGTTAAAAGAAAGCTCTTTATCCTCCAGCTGGTAATTCTAATACAACCCTGACACAAAGAAAGATATTTGCTGTTGTTCAGTGAATGTTCATTGAATTAAGGTACTTTATGCACTTTTCCAGGCCAACAACCATCAATCATTCCTTCCTTCCAATGACGGACTACAGAGAAATGTCTTAAATAAAACACATTCGTCCGGTCTGATCATAAATAATTTCATGATATTATGTCTAAATTCAAGATTAAGACATAAAAACAAATAAGGAGAGCAAAAGAAATACTCGTTTGAAATAATCCATTTATAATTAAAAATCATAACTCATTCTTTGGTGGGCTCTTGATTTTAGTTCCTACCAAGACAAGTCATGTTAGAAATAGGTGATACTTTTTATTCTGTTAGGACCAAAGAATTGTTAGTTTTGAACTGATTAAAACTCTCATCCAAATGTGAGTATTTATAAACAGAATTTCTAGTTTGTAAAAATGAATCGATGTTGGCCTTGTCAGAGCGACTCGGAATAAGAACAAAAACACATACGAATAAGAAAGTAGAAACTTACTGTATCACGTTGCCTGTTATCTTTCCCTGATATTATCAAGAAGTAGTTCCATGTCAATAGTAACAACAAAACCAGTGGTATCATGTAGAGCTCAAAGTTCCAGACAACAAAGAGGAAGAGCTGGAGGAGAAGGAGAGAAAAAAAGATGAGTCAACTCAGACTTTCATTAAATGGACTCTCTTATCCATACTCCACTTCAAAACCATAAAACTAAATGCTTCAGAATGGAAAGATTTATCCTGAAAACAAAGACTTGAGAATTTGTTAGGCATTTTTCTAAAAGCACAACTGACCCCTGGAAACTTACTGTTAAGATTTTTACTTTAATTTCTATGAAGGAAAACTGTTATCATTACACTGTCAATGAGGCGATTTTAATTTTTCTCCCCTAGTGAAATTATTGTTAGGTTGGACAAAATACAGTTAAAAAAAAAAAAAGCCTGCCCAATGAGCTTCACTACATTGTCAGATACAGCCTCTATCTACCTTGATGATAAATAATGAATCACTATTTAATATCATGGACTTTTAAAAAAAGTCTCACAATGCAACACGCTTCATAGGCAGATGAAAATACCAAGTCCGCACCCGAGAGCAAAGATCTCACATTATGAATAAAAGCACTGCTACCAAGAAGTGTAAAATAACCAGCACTGTGTACCAAGTGTGACTCACCCTACCCACCCCACCACTCCCCACCCCCCAAGTCTTGTAATCCTGAAGAGATCATCTGAATTCTCTGGGTCTGTGGCTCTGGCTACCAAATAAGGCAACATTAAGTCAGATGATTTAGTGAAGGGAGTGAAGAGCTGGATTCTATTCCTAATGCTGACTAGTCCCATAACTTTTGGCATCACATGCATCCTCCTTTCAGGGTTTGCCCCTGTAAAATGGAGGTGATAAGAGTATTCACCCGAGAGGCTGTGACAATTACACAGTTGAGACGTGGTAAGAAGTTAACACACTGCTTGGTACCCAATAAGCTCTCAAACCCATTTGTATTATTGTGTAAATGTTTAGCAGTACCTTCTGAAACTCAGAAAGTCAACTATGGTCAACTAAAGTCCTCAGGTAGTACTTATTCTGTTACTGAGAAGTGGAAAGTCATCCTCCTGCTAAGGTTTAGTGGAACCATGGTATACGTGGAGATTTGAGCCAGCTGGTTGGGGTAATATACAGACATCTTGCATTCGACAGGCCAGAAGGGTTAGGAGCAATGCCCTAAGAACATTCCTGCCAGGCATGGCAGCATGGACCATTTGCAGCCTTCTCCATAAACCTCAGCCAAGCATACAGCTTATTAAGATGGCAGAGAAAATGAACTTGTGTGGAGTGGTAGAGAACACCCTGTTTTTAATGTTTATTTATTTATTTTGAGAAAGAGAGAGAGAACGAGTGGGGGAGGGGTAGAGAGAGAGGGAGAGAGAATCTCAAGTAGTCTCTGCACTGTCAGCAAAGACTCATGGGGCTGAATCCCACAAACCTTGTGATCATGATCTGAGCAGAAATCAAGAGTCGGATGCTTAATAGACTGAGCCACCCAGGTGCCCCAAAGTGTTTTCATTTCTAAACACAGGACTATAGACCTTATAACCTTTAACATCCCTTTCCTAATATTTAAAATGACTTCATGACATTGTGCCATCTATTTTTTATGTGACATTAAATCCTGAAAATTATATATTTTACTAAATTATTGGATATTTATAACCCACACCAATAAATAATGATTTAGTAACCCAAGAAATGAATTTTGGACAGAATTACATGGTAACTATAGATTCAAATTCGTGAATAAGAAAAATCTCAAATATATCAATGCATGAAACATAAGCCTTATCTTTTCTTTCATGAGAGAAGTAGAAGGATCTCCAGAAAAAGCAAATATTTCTATTTAAGTTTTGAAACTTATGCAATATATGTAAAGATGATACAAATTATAATTAATGGTTTTGATTATTCTATTAAAATATGTTTTTAAAAGATAATTCTTTATTCAGGAAATGAATTAAGGCAAATTTGATAGACATGAACACATGTAAAAGGGAAAATAATTTTTGGCTGGGATCCATATTAATTATTTACACATTTATTAGTAAAATTTAGGCTGTTACCAGAAAATATGCTCTTTAAGGATAAGGACTTTTTCTTTTTATTCACTCTTCTATCCCCAGAGCATAGAACAGTGCTTGGGCACAGTAGGTGTTCAATAAATATATATTTGCTGAATATATGAATAAATGGGCATTAGGTTCCCAAGTCTTTTAACAGAAGTCTACTTAATTATTGTTTAGTAAAAGTAGTATACAGCCACTATATAGCATCAAGTAACTTCATGAAAATGTATTCAGAATTACAACCTGGGGGGCACCTGGGTGGGTCAGTCCGTTAAGCATCCGACTTTGGCTCAGGATATGATCTCACAGTTGGTGGGTTTGAGCTCCACGTGGGGCTTTGTGCTGACAGCTCAGAGCCTGGAGCCTGCTTCAGATTCTGTGTCTCCCTCTCTGTCTCTGCCCCTCCCCCACTTGTACTCTGTCTCTTTCAAAAATAAACGTTACAAATAATTAAAAGAAAAAAGAATTATAACCTGGGATGCCACTAACTAGTTTCTCTCTGAGGCACATAAAGATTCTCTATCCATTCTGGCTATGCAGTCATAAACTTGACTTGGTGTGTTTTGGCCTCAGGGATGGGACTCAGATGTCCCACAGTTAACAGCACCAACTCTAATTATTTTAAATCTATTAAACGCATATATTCCATCTTGTAATGTCCACTCACTGGTGTTAGAGTTCTGATAGGTCACCCAGAATAATGTTACTTGGGACACCTATGTCTCAGTGTTAGCTGGAGGACAGGTATTGCATAGAATAAGCTTTCTAGATGATAACTAAGTAATCAAGACACGTATCATACCTTTTTCTTCTCTAGATTCAACGTTACTAATTACTTAAAGCACCAGTCACAAGGTATGGTTCACTGGGCACATCTCCATTGTGGGCATAGTCCTCTTACCACATCCAAATCCATACAGCAAAAGCTTTCTTAAAATACAGCACTCGGGGGGTGCCTGGGTGGCTCAGTGGGTTAAATGTCTGACTTTGGTCCAGGTCATGATCTCACAATTTGCGAATTCAAGGCCCGCATCAGGCTCTCTGCTGACAGCATGGAGCCAGCTTCAGATCCTCTGTCTCCCTCTCTCTCTGCCTCTCCCCTGCTTGTGCTCTCTCTCCCTCAAAATTAAATAAACATTTAAAAAAATACAGTACTCAGAACTGTACATGCCTAATTAATACCTATGGTATTTACATGCCCTACCAACATGGGCACCAGAACATAGGATGGGGAAAGATATAGAAGAGAAAAAAAATAAAGTAGAATTTCATTAGTTTTATGGATCTTGGCAGTAGAAAAATAATCTTCTCTATTTTGCGTTAAGAATCTAATAGTTGGATGATTAGGTAAATCATCTGCTGTTGACAGTATCTTTTTGTTAAAAAATAACAAGGGAGCTCTGAATAAACTCTACATACAAAAGCATTCTTTTTTTCTTTCTCAGTATCTAACTGGAGATTTCAAAAGGTCAAAGACAAAAAGAACATAAATACAGATTAACAATAAAAGGTACTTATTGAATATTTCCTATGTGCTATGTAATAGTGCTCAAAATTAGGATACGACATGGTTTCTGGATTCAGATTGCTAGGAATCACTAAGAAAAAAAAGCAACCAGTCACTATAATATTAGTGATCATTATAATACTTGTTAGCTGGAGAGCATCCTCTAATTAAGAGAGGCCTCAAGGGAGGAAAAGTGTCTTTTAGCTTCTTGTTTCCACACTCAAGCTTCGTCTCCCTGGGCCTATCTGCACCGAGATTGATCCTCTCCTCTTTTCCTACAGAAAGCAAGCCAAGGTAACACTCAAGACCAGGTCCTCAGTGTCCTACTAGGGCAGTACAAGAAAAATGGCTGGGAAACCTCAGGAAAGCCAAGACCATACAGGATCTATCCTTGGTCCTGACTCCACTTATTCCTAAATTGGAGAGAAAAAAGTCAGATATCATAACAGGCCAAAATGGGATGGAAAAAGAAATCAAGGAATGATTAAAAAAAAATCTCTGACACATTCACAGAATATAAATACAAACCATAAAAGTCCTAGCATCTATCCTGACCCATACTTCCAAAACCCAAACTGAACCTGGTCCAAATTTCTCACTCATAAATCATCACTAAATAAAGGGTAGTTGTTTTAAGCTACTAATTATGAAGTGGTTTGTTATATAGCAAAAGCTAACTGATGCACATCCTTTTTTCCAAGGAGACAATGGTGTATAATAAATATGGTATGGACTAGAAGACTGAAGAAGTGGTTTTAGTTCCATTTCTGCTATTTGACCACAGGACCTTGAGCAAATCAGTTTTTCTCTTCTATTTTATTCCATTATTTATAAAATGGAGATGGTAACACCTGCCTATTTCACAGGTTGGCTGTGGGGAACAACTCATGTAAAGTATGAGAAAACACTTTATCACAAAGTACTCAGTAAGTACAAGTGTTATCAACTCAATGCTTTTCCTATTTAAATTGTTTCTGCAAAATTCAAAGACTTTATAGACTAATCCTCCAAGAATGGCCAAAATAATAATTCCTCTTTGAGAAGTTATAGCAGATGGGGAGTGTTTCTTAGAGGGATTTGTGTTTGAAAGGCATTTGCTGGAAGGAAATCTTAAGTGTTAAACAGAGGGCTTGCAGTTAAAATTTTTGCTAATAGTTGAAACAAGAAAAATCCAAGTCTTTACATAAATTCATTATTTCTAGTAAATGACACTAGCATACATTGCAGATTGTGTGAAATCTAAACTCAAAACAATCAGGCTTTTAAATGTTAACCATTTTTAACAATCTCATGCCCCTTGATATAAAAGAATCTTGTTTTCAACTAGCAGTTTTGTGAATGTTAATTCCTGTCCCTAATTTTTTTCACTTTTTTTTTTAAAAAAATTTTTTTTCAACGTTTATTTATTTTTGGGACAGAGAGAGACAGAGCATGAACGGGGTGAGGGGCAAAGAGAGAGGGAGACACAGAATCGGAAACAGGCTCCAGGCTCTGAGCCATCAGCCCAGAGCCTGACGCGGGGCTCGAACTCACGGACCGCGAGATCGTGACCTGGCTGAAGTCGGACGCTTAACCGACTGCGGCACCCAGGCGCCCCTAATTTTTTTCACTTTTAAATCCATATACCTTTCATCGAAACCAATGTTGTCTTGCCTATGATATTAGCATCAACATTACAGAATGCAATTACTTGGTGTCTATTTGGGCTAGGCTTTCTTTTTGTTTATTTTTAATTTGGGCCAGACTTTAAAAGTAACCTAAATTTTAATCATAAATATTCAGAATGGTTTTTTTTTGAAAATCCATAACTTATGGAAAGGTAAATAATATAATTTATTATCGCTCGTGTCTTGTATCACATTACAAAAAAGAACTTTAGGGAAAAAGTCCTGAAAGGTAGGCAGAGAAGGCAGAAGATACTGTGTTATTTTGCAAATAGGTAAACTGAGGCTCAAATTTGAGAATTGTCTAGGGACACCTGCTACTGAGAGGCAGAGCCAGGTCTTCTGACTCTCAATCCAGTGTGCTGCTTTTCCACCAATGCTCCATCGCCTCTAAGGTAAAGAATTTTATTGAATATTGACGGGCTACAGTTATCAATTATTTATTGACTGATCATTTAACTTGTAGACTTCCTGTATGTTTATTTCTTTCCTGACTCTTACTCTGGGATACCTACTTTTGTATTAGTGCAAAGAAATGGAACACCACTTCTTAAGTGTTCTGGTTAAAGGTTTCACACAGCAGAGAGGTCAAAAACTAATGGTCAAATGAGGTTTGGGGAGCCAATTTCATTCTTCCCCTTTCTCACTATCTTGCATGGTTCTGAATAATCAAGAGTTGGCTATTCACAAGCTTTTTATTAAATGGGGTCTTCTTCTATCCAAAATGTTTAGAAGAGGTTAGCAAGGTGGCCATAAAGCCAGAGATTAGAAAATGAATGAGCCAATTACAATTTTCAGATTAAAAAAAGCCTTCCTTTTTCACATGAAGATTAAACAAACAAACAAAAACCCTTTTTACTAAGAAGCAAAGTGAAGGTGGGCTAAGGCTTTTTGCTCATATTTAAACAAGGCAAATTATATAAAGTAGAGGGAATGATTCAAAATACTAAGATTTTAGAGCAACACCATTTCTTAGGAGATGTAAGACACGCAGGATTTTTCTTTCTTTGAGCCTGGGGTCTTGAGAGTCCCAGGCAGGACAGGGCCATTCACATCATCCTATCAATTGATGCTCTCATTGAAGTGCACTGGAAGATGCCTGCATTCAATGATCATTCAGCGCAACACATGACAGTTCCCCTGGGGGAGCACACTTCAAAAAAATCATTTAAGTTGGAATATTGAATATCCTATTCTTTTGCAAACTACAGTATATTTTAAAAAGAAATCTCATCCAAAATGATTAACACTTCCTACTGTTCAGGAAAAAAGCCTGCCCTTTCAGACTAACAGCTGTGGATCATTAGCTCTCCAGTGATGAGATGTGTTTGATGAGTATTTTTCTTTCTAATTAAGAGATGAGATTCTCTATTTGACTGTCTCTTCAGAAAGAAGTGAAGAAAAAATTCTCTGCCTACATGGAAAGGCCCTCTCCTACAAAACAATTAATTATTTCATGGCCCTTTTAGAAAATCCTTTTCCTCCCTAATTTCAATTCATTTTTTTTTTTTCTTAAACTTAACACATTTACACCCAGGCCCTCATAGTATTAACCCATTTTTTACCCAGCGTTCCCTCTCTGATGTTTTCTTGTTTGTTTTATCCTTCAATAATAACTATTTTAGAAAAAAACAGGATGAGGAAATGTATCAAAAGTACATATATGCTTACCCTAACAGAGAGCATCTGGTATGGTAATAATCTCTGATATGAGAGAGGCCTCAAATTAGAAAAGTAATAAATACCTACCATTTGCCTGTTGAGGAATTGGGTAGTGCAGTGCTTTAAAACAAACCAAAACAACAACAGGAACAACTCTAAGGTACTTAGCATTATATAAAAAACTGCTTCCAGTAATTAATCCTTAAAAAGAAACTATTTCACCTCTACCAATAAGACTAGCCTTAAAGAAGAAAGCTAGGGAATGTAGACCAACACCTAAAAATAACAGCTTTTCTTTTTGAAAAAGCCATCAACAAGGTTATAAAATTCTTGAATTAAAAAAACATGATTCAAGAGTAGAGTAAGAAGCAAATGAAAGAACTCTTGGCAAATTAGTCTCATCAGATGCTTCTTTAAATCCTTTTAGGCTCAGGGAGAGAAAGGAAGGAAGGAAGGGGAAAGCATCAGCTTTCAAAAATTTGGGTAGTGTGCTGCCACATCCCTCCCCCATGGTGCACTTGAAAATATGCGAGGATATTTTTCATTGCAACCGTGGGGTGGGAGCAGGGAAACACTGGCATTTCCTGGGTAAGGCTAGGGGCGCGAAACACCCTGAACTATGTGGAAGAGTCCTGCCCAGTGAAAAATTTTCCTGTCCCAAATGCTCCCAGCACGCCTCTCAGAAACATCGCCAGTTCTTTCACATGGACAACAGACCATCCCCAACTTAGCAAAGAAGAAATGGTAGGCGTACAAACAAATGTATACAGAAGAAGGGCAGATATATTTCCTAGACGATGGCAAGAATTCTGACTGAAGGACTTAGGGTGAGGCAGTAGTATAGAAAAAAATGCACTCAGTCATTAGCGTTTGCTCTAGTTTCTTTCTCGCCATCTATTAACATTTAGCATTTCTGAAAAATATGGCTAAAGAACTGGAGGTTAACCCATTCTGCCTATTTATCCTCCCTTGGATTAAGTCAGACTCTGCACATCATCAGTCTTCAGAACTTCATCTTCTGGGAAGGGGGTGGTTTTGCCTTGATTTAAATAGCCAGATGGCATCACCACCTGCTCTAAGGTCTTTATTTCTGGTTGGTTCCACTAAAGCCTTTTGTTCCACCTCCAATGAAAAGAGGAGAGAAGATAGGCAAAATGAATTCGATTAATTCCCAGCATAGTGATACTTTTCCAAGGTGATTTTAAAGTATGAGATGCTGCTCTTTTGAAGAGAGGTTTTGTTTTGTTTGGACTGTTTTCTAAAATAAACAGCAGGGAAATGGTGACAACCTTAGACCCGATGGATTGCTCCAACTTGTGCCATTTCCTGGGGTCATGCCACAATGGTACAAGGAGCATTATCATGTTCAAATGAGCCTCATACAGATGCTCATATACAATGATTTCTCTTCCCTTCTCTCAGCTAGAATGAGAATTGAGATGGCTCCCTCTACTGCTTTCTTTGTGAGTAGTTTCAACCAGATACCAAACTGCCAAGACTGTTGGTTTGTTGTGTTTTGTTGTGCCTGTGTGTGTGTGTGTGTGTGTGTGCATGTGTGTGTATTTTGTGGGTTTAGAGCAAAAACTCAAGCACTCTACTAAATGATCCCTTATAGTGACTTGGAAAAATATGTCAAGAGAACCTTCGGGTGACAGGAGGAATATATGGTTAGGGGTAGGAAAAAAAGAGAGAGGAATTGGTTAATGTGTTGGTAAAGCTTTGAATTGAATGCATATTATATACTATAACTTAGGTCATTATTTGCTGATAGGCTGAAAAGTCTTTGTTTATTCAGATTTACTTAGACAACTTATAAATACAGATCAGTAAGTTCTAATTCTTTACTTCGTGAAATTGTGCACTGGGTTTTTGAAGTTGCTTCTTGAAACTTAAAGTCCACAATCTTAGTACACCCAAGCCTTTTTGAAAAGCATAGCTTGACTCCCTCTAGTAAAGAAGCACATGTGACAACTAGATAGAACTCATTTGAAGATGTCTTACATACGACTCACGGAAACAGCTACAGAAGAATCTCCACAACAAAATGGACCAAAAACAACCTCAAAGATGGTGCTATCAACTAATCATAGCATAATGCACACTACTTTCCTTGATGGAGATATTATATCAATATAACCTGCCAGCCAAGAGGCTTGGAAAGTTATTTATTTATTTAGATTTTTTTTTTCTGTTTCAGCTTACAACTTGTACTGATATTTCATGTCATTTTTATCAAAGTCAGAGATGAAAGGCTCTGGCTTTGCTTTGAGAACACTGACAACTCCAAAATGTAAAGCCCAGAGTATGTCCAACTTGAGCATCACGTCAACCACACATGAATAACTGATAAGAAATCCCTGCAATGTTGTGCATCTAATGTTAGTAAAAGTTGGGATGTAGCATGAAAGTGACAAATGCTTATAGATGCCTGGAGAATGTTGATTCTCTGAGGTCCCTTTCATTAGAAATTAGTACATTACCCAGTAGTTTTTAATGCCTACCACAGTACCAAATACAGTTAAATTTTTCATTTTTTTAATGTGTTCTTTTTATTTTTGACAGAGAAAGAGACAGAGCATGAGCGGGGGAGGGGCAGAGACAGACGGAGACAGAGAATCCGAAGCAGGCTCCAGACTCTGAGCTGTCAGCACAGAGCCCGACGCGGGGCTCGAACTCACAGACTGCAAGATCATGACCTGAGCCGAAGTCGGACGCTCAACCGACTGAGCCACCCAGGCGCCCCAAGTTTTTCATTTCAATAGCTTTATTATTCATAGAAGTTCTGCTCATTCGAAATCAGGCTGCATGCAAAGTCATTCTGGCAGATTACACAGATCAATACATATCAAGGAGCAACTGCTTTAAAAAATATCTAAAGACTATATAAAGAAACATGTAAGAATGTGTTAAGGCTGTTAAGTTCATTGAAATTTGTCTTTCTCTAGTGTCTCTCTTCTCAAGGCTTCAACTGGTTCTGGAAGGACCCATGACTATCTGACTAGTATAGGTAAAGAATATTCCATACTTTCATTTAAAAAAAGAAAGTACTTTAATGTTGATTCTCAATTTGTTTTTGTTTTTTATTTATGCCTCCAGGGCTAATGAAAAAAGCATATCTTTTTTCGTGACATTCAAGTCATTGTATAGCATTCTGATATCCCTTCCTTTTAATTCCTAAACTATTACTAACAAAATTATTGTATTAAATGTTTAAATAATATTATTTGGGGATATTGTCATAAAAATACGCCATTATTAAAATATACTTCCATATATCTTCTGAACAATATTACTTGGGAGTATTGTCATACACACGTGCCGTTTCTATGTATTTTTCTAGGCTTTAGAAGTGCTGTAAAGGTTTGTTAAGGCTTATTGAAGATAGTCATCTTTTACATTTTTAAAGAAATGAATCTGTTACCATTACTATTTTTGAAGTAAGTTCTTGATCAACTCCCTTCTTTGTGTGTGTAAATGCTGTGAGTAGACTTACAAATCTGATACCAATGTTTGCTGTTGTACAGAATGTAAAATTTTCCCTAAGCTTGAAATCTGGCTTTAAAGCTATCTCCATCATGAACAGGTACAATATTTAGGGCAACAGCTGGCACTTCAGTTGCTCATGGGGGGAAACTCCCTCTGTTCTATATACTGTGCCAGAAAATAGGATACTCAGCCAAACACATGTTAGTAAAGTCTGTGATACAAGTTACTTTAAAAATTAGTACTGTAGTCTTTATACTCGCCATTCTATGTCACTGAATAGGAATGCCTTTAAAAAAGTGGATGATCAATTACGGTGACTGCTTTTTGATGCAGCAGCTGATATGCAGAGAGCTGTACCCTGCCAAATTTTGGGATGTTGGGTACCATTCTGATTCATTTCCACTCAAATTATCTCACTCAGACTTATTCAACTTACCATGAATATCTTGCCTAGGCTATTGATTTCTGATTTTTCTTTTTAATCCTTCATGATACAACATAGTGGTTACTGTTGGTTATTCTTTGTCTAGATTTAATACCTTCATTTCAATCTTAAAATTCAGAGCCAAAGTCAGAAAGCATGTTTTAAAATTTTCACCTTTATAAATATATTTAAGACCTAATAATATCATATATTTCAGCTATCTTGCCAGCTTCTGAAACTTCATCTCCTATTCTGTCTTATAATTTTCTAATTTTCTCCTTCACTGGTCTCATTCCCCCCAATCCCTCTGTTCTGGAAAAACTTCAAGAGTTATGTTTAGCAGCTCTAGCTATGTCTGAACATTTCTCTTTGCAATTCAAATAATCATCTTGGGCTGATTTTAACAGCCTTCTTTACTCCATTCCATCTTTTAGCCTTGCTGTGTAATGTTTACTGATGAATGTCTTTCTCCCGTTTCTTAACAGATCTAAGTGGTGTAGTTACTGCACGGGAAGCCTAGAGGTTTGAACACTAAGTAGACATTTCTCTTGGCTATTTTCCACACCTCCAAACATTCTCTTAAATGCAACAGGGCTTGTGTTTCAATGGTAACAGAAGTTATCAGAGAACACTAGTTTAGACAGCAAGCAAGCTGAACTCCAACTGTTCCAACAGCCTGACTTTTACAGTAAAAGGAAAGGCCCTGGGCCAAGACCACTGAGATGAGCAGGTATTTTTAGTTCACTTGTAGGCCAGCTCTAATGTAATTCTGAAATGTTTTCTTCAAACCAAACCCAACTTTTTCAGGGCTGTCCAAATCTGTTTTCTTTTATAGCAAGTACAAATTCTTGGAGCAAGGGAAGCATGCGTATCATTTGCAATGCTGCTGCATGTCTATGGTGTTGATGCCCGATGGCTCAAATTAGTCCGCCAAGCAGATGAGCGCATTGTAATTAGCTCTTGTCAAACTGTTAGAAATACAAAAACCATTTCCACTGTAATAAAAATTATGAAAAAGAAAAATCTCTCATATCATTTTCAGCCAAAATAGTTCCTGAAATGTCTGGTAGTTTAGGATTCCAGAGTTCTAAAAGAAGGCCATTTCATTTTCAGAAAAGCTTTCACTTCATTGACATGGATATGCTGACATGTATTATCTTTCAGGCGTTTTTGTTGTTGTATTTGATTGTCTGTAAAACCTCGTTTCTAAAAATAATCTGTTGGGAGTGGACACATTTTGTTGAGCCACATGGTACTGATGTATGATTCTCAACAAACATTTAAACTTCTTCAAGTATTTTTTTAATCAAGGTTTTCTGACTTCTATCAGCGTGTTATTATTTTCAATTTTCCTGATTAAGTATTACATTCTTTTTCAACAAAAGAGGACATTAAGGAGGCATGATCACAGCTTCAGATGGGATAATTCTGCTGTTAAACTCCCATGTGATGATCATCAGTTTCTTGGGGAAAATTTACTTGGATATTCACTGTTGGGACAGTGACTCAAAGAGTACCTTGCTCAATATTTAAATTATTCACAAGCTTCAGGAGGGTTCTTGAACTCTCTGGAATTTAATGTCCTCTCAAAAATATGAGCTATTAATAGGTAGTTATTTTCCAAAAGTAAATTTATTTATTTAAAAAAATTTCAATGTTTATTTATTTTTGAGAGAGAGAGAGAAAGAGAGCGAGTGAGTGCGAGTGAGTGAACAGGAGTGGGGGGAGGCCAGAGACAGGCAGACACAGAATCTGAAGCAGGCTCCACTCTCTGAGCTGTCAGCACAGAGCCCTAAGTGGGGCTTGAAACCACAAACCGTGAGATCAGGACCTGAGCCAAAGTCAGATGCTTAACTGATTGAGCCACCCAGGTGGCTTTTAAACAAAAGATAAGTTTGGAATTAGGTCATATATACCAAAAAAAATTATCCACTTCTACTTGCCTTCAGAACCTTCCTAAAGGTATCTTTAAGTATCTTTGTGGAAATTAGCAGGATGGTATAAATGAATCTATCTTTGAAAATAATAAAATTACCATATACAAAACTTAATACAAAATGATCATAGAGCTGAAACTATAAGACTTCTAGAAGAAAGCATAGAAGAAAATAGTTGTGGCCTTAGGCTAGGCAAAGAATTAAAAAAAAAATGTATTTTGTTTATATATTTTTGAGAAGAGAGAGAGAGAGGGAAACAGAGCATGAGTGGGGGAGGGACAGAGAGGTTGGGGAGACACAGAATCTGAAGCAGGCTCCAGACTCTGAGCTGTCAACATAGAGCCGGACCCAGGGCTCAAACTCAGGACTGTGAGATCATGACCTGAGCTGAAGTCAGATGCTCAACCGACTGAGCCACCCAGGCATCCCAGGCTAGGCAAAGAACTTGCAAATATCAAAAGCATGATCTAGATATGTATTTAAAAATTAGACCTCATTCAAGTTAAAAACTTTTATGCTTCAAAAGACGCTATTAAGAAAATGAAAAGACAAGCCACATACTGGGAAAAAATAATTGCAAATCATGTATCTGATAAAGGACTTGTATCCAGTGTATATAAAGAACACTTAAAAATAATACAAAGACAAAAACCCAATTAAAAAATGAGCAAAAGATTTGAACAGCCATTTTACCAAAGAAAACACATGAATGGCTAATAAGCATATGAAAAGATGCTCCACATCATTAGTCACTAGGGAAATGTAAATTAAACTGCAAGGCAATACTGCTTCATACACACTAGAATGGTTATAATCAAGGCCAAGAGTACTGAATGGTCAAGATACAGAGAAACTGGAACTCTCCTAAAATGCTGATGAGGATGTAAGATGGTGTCATCACTTTGGAAAACAGTCTGGTAGTTTCTAAATAAGGTAAACAAACTTTAACTTAACATATGAATCAACACTTCCACTTCTAGTTATCACCTAAAGGAAATGAAAACATATGCCCACATAAAGCCTTGTACATGAATGCTTATTTATAGCAGCGTTATTCACAATACACCTCCCAAATGGAAACAACCCAATTGTTTATTACCTGGTGAGTGGAAAGTGAAATGTGCTATATCCACACATTGGAATACTACAACAATAAAAAGACACTATTGACACATCCTGTGTCATGGACTCAGAATCATGCTAAATGAAACAAGTCAGACGTACAAGACTACTTTTGCACCATTCCATTTATGTGAAATGTCCAGAAAAAGCAAATCACTAGAGATAGAAAACAGACTGGAGGCTGCTACAGGCTGGAAGTGGGAACAGGGAGTGATTATAACTGGCATGAGGGATCTTTTTGGGATGATGGCTGTACAACTCTGTAAATGTACTAAAAATCAGTGAATTACATATTTAAGTTGGTGAGTTTTATGGTATATAAATTACATTTTAGTACAGTTGGGTAAAATTAAAAATTATAACTTCTGCAGGGTAAATTCTGAAACAAAGAACTGAGAAAACCTAGGCTAAGGCAATGAATGATCATAGATCTCAGATGTATCTTTACTCCCAAAATATTTAAAATGCTACTTGGTGACACTACCTTCATTATGATTCTTTGGACAGCTCTTGCTCCTTTGAGTTCAGAGAAGTTTTGCAAAGACTATTAAAATAGTTAAATCAAACACCAACATCAATCACTGTTAATTGGCAATGAAATGTCCCAGAGGCAGGCAATGAAAATGATAATAAAATACTACCACCCTAAGGTGAGACTATTATGTTGATTGTTCTAAATTCCCATGAGAGGGGCGCCTGGGTGGCTCAGTCGGTTAAGCGGCCGACTTTGGCTCAGGTCACCATCTCGCGGTCCGTGAGTTCCAGCCCCACGTCGGGCTCTGTGCTGACAGCTCAGAGCCTGGAGCCTGTTTCAGATTCTGTGTCTCCCTCTCTCTCTGACCCTCCCCCATTCATGCTGTCTCTCCCTGTCTCAAAAATAAATAAACGTTAAAAAATTAAAAAAAATAAAATAAATTCCCATGAGAAATATGATCAATTTGGGGAAAGAAAATGTTGAATTCCTTACCCTGTGAACAAGAGCTAGCTGACAGAATGAAAAAGGGATTCTAAGGAAAACTTAGGATGTGGAAAAAAAACAGAAAAGGGGGGAAGGATAGTGAAGAGCAACAGGCTGAAAAAAATAAGTTGGATAAAGCAAAACAGAAGCAAATCTTAGTACAGGAGAATGAGGACAGAGTAGGCACTGGCAGCTTTCCTGCCCAGAACAAAGGACTGCTGCATAAATATGACAGTGTTTTCTATTTGTAATTGTCCTGGGAAGCTCTTTCAATGTGGGCCGAGAGTCTTAGGTTCTCGTGTGGATTCCTCATTGATCTCTACTGCCAAGTTACCTACAGTACCACCTATTAGGAAATAAAACTTCTCACCACCTCCCTCTCCCCCTGCCCATCCATCCACCAAAATGGCAGGAAAATGTTAAGAGGCATTTGTTTTATCTTTCTGGTCAGCAATAGTCAGCAGCTCCCTTTGGTTGGTTGGGTTTGTTTTTCTCAGTATATTACATCAAGAAAATAGAAATGAAAACTGCTGAACACAGCAGGAAAAGTGAAATAAATCTGAAAACTGCTTCCAACTGTTTTTATTTGAGCACTTCTAAAACTCTAGGAAAATCCTCTATCTTCCTAAACCGCTGCATACTTTTCTTAATTTTTTTTTTTCCACAGGGAAGCTTAATACATGTGTTTGTAAGTTAACTAAATTATATCAAGCATGGAAAAGCAGGTGAGCCCTGGCAGATTTCCCATTGTTTTTACATCCATTTTCTCCATCTATCAATTGCTGCAATCTAAACTGGCTCCCTGTTCTGCTGTCAGTGCCACTGAGCGATTCTATCTCCCAAGGCGACAGGTGTGGCTTTGTCCTCTAAGTGAACGACCCTGGGCAGAATCCAGCTCACCTTTCAGAGGTTCACTGTTGTGGCAACATTGCCTTTCCTTCACTTATGTAGTTGCCTTTCAGACGTGTTTGACCACACTTCTGTCTAGAAGTGTTCATCACGTTTCCTGCTCTAATAAAGACATCGACTCAGAGGCAACTCTGGATTCAGTGTTTACTAGTGTAATAAAGACAGTGAGACATGTTTCTCTTTCCTAGCCATGGCTTGATCTTGAGGAGGCAGGGAGAGAGAGGTGTATGGCTTCTAAATAGCAACTAGAAAAGAGTACCTCATTGCAAATTAGAGCAAGAGGATTGGGTTGGTGTCAAAGAGAGGGCAATATACTCACTAAAAAAAAAAAAATACCTATCTCATCAAATATCGTGGAATCCTCTGGATTGTTTATAGCTGTGTTTCTCTCTTCTTTATGTCTAGTCTATGCAAAATAAAGGGTTACTGGCCTACAGATAGGCAGAACCTAGAAAGGAACACAGTGAAATGATTAAAATGGGCTAAAAATGTGTTCTAAGATTTCTCCTTTATAACAATTTTGGCTTTTTTTTTTCTATTGAAAAACTTTATGGATAATGAGAGCCCCAAAGCAGCTGCAACAGTTTAGTATTCAGAGTAAAGTAGTTTATGTATAAATAAATTTTCCAAGTGTATGTCTGGATATAACATAAGATGTGTGTATATAAATTTATATTGTATCTATATCCATACTTTTATTTATTCATCCCATGGGAAGTGTGTATCCATAATTATTAAGTGATTATTTATGCACCCTTCCCCCTCAACTGTAGAATGGAAATACCCGTTATAACGTGAAAGTTCATTAAATGCTGTTAATGATATAGTTTATCTCACTTCTTAGGAAATAATTTTACATGGGATTAATATTACACTATTAATACATTTAAGAAATTTTATTATTTTGAAACCTCAATAGGAACTGAAAATGAAGTCATCTTTAAATAATTTTAATTAAGTAAAATTATTACCATGAAGGAGTAATTATATATAAGCAGTTCTATGCCTGAAGAGACCAATTAACTTTTTTTCACCTTGATAATTAATTATTTTTATTCCCATACTGCAGATAGGAAAATTGAGTTGAGGGTGAAGCAAGCATTTTCTTACATGTACAATAGACACAATTTTTAAACTCTACTTCACAATCTTATTTCCGGAAACAAGATGGTAAAGTTTGACAGGATTTTAAGACAATTTTTGTAGCCTCTTTTCCAGATCATATGAAAAGATATATTTTTAAAGCTTGTGAAATGTAAAAGAATATTTCTATATTATGTGACTTAACTGCATCATTTTATTAATCTGCCCTACGAAGTTCTCCCTCCCCATTTTAAGATCCATTTTAAAGACCATGTTAAAGATAACAGGTGTCAAAGGTAAGAAATGTACTTGATAACCAGTACTGAAGACCTGTAACAGAGAAGTCTCATACCTTGCTGAAAACCTCTTATCTTCTCTCACCTTCAAGACTCACCCAATGCCTTGGCACAGCTAAAATATGTCTGGCCTACCATACAGAAGTGGTTGAAATTTGTTACATCACAACCTTTCAATTCCACCATCTTTTTTGACAATTACAAGGGTGTTAGTGCCTGATGAACTGGTTACCTAAAAAAGGACAGTGACAGTCCCTTTTCTGGGGAGATTTTGCTTTCATTGTTGATTCTTTTGTCATACCCCTCCATTCCAATCTTAGGCAAGGTCTAAGTGGGAGGAGTCCGACTTGATCTGCAACACAAGACGGTGAATAGAGGGAGGCAGGGCGAGAGGGTGCCATGCCCCACCAAAAATCAGCTAATTATTTATGTATGGGGGCTCCTCTTCTCATAAGTGATTCAACTCTATGATGATTAATGCCTTTATTAATAACTATCGGCCCATTCACCATCAATGTACAATTGACATCCCTTGTCTTTTTACTCAGCACTCTGAACTTCCTTGTGGAAATCCTCCACCACCACCAATTCACAGTTTCTGGTGGAGCAGAACCTGTCTCTGGCTGCAGATGTACAGACACTTGAGCTAGACCCAGTCAATGACAGCAGTACCAGCTCCTGGTCATAGTAGTGGGAACAACGGTGGGCCAATCAGAACAAGCGAGACTCAACTGAGTCTTTGGACCTACTGAAAAAGAGAATCTCTTCTTTCCTGACCAAAAGCTACAAGACTGTAAACCTGGGGGTGTTGATGGACACTTCAGGGACATCTTGCTTGGGATCAATGTTTGCACAAATGAAAACCAAGCCAAGAAATGGCAAGAAACTGAGTTCTGATTCAATCACATGCATCCCCAGATCCAGACATGTCTGAAAGTATAATTTGACTTTCCACACATACACATATAAAAGAAAGTAAAGAGGACAGTTCAAACACTTCAATGTAATTCTGAGACCTGGAGGAGAAAAGAGGTGCTGTGGGCCACAGTTATTCTCATAGCTATAATGCCACCACCCCTCTTCTCCTCCAGTCAAGAAAGAGAACAGATTGCAATTATGTGGGTGACACTTTAATGAAAGGAGGTCTCTGTTCTCCCTTCCCAATAGCCTCCTGGTTAATTAAAAACAGTTTCTAATCCCTCTGTGTTCTGGAAAATGTGGGGCTTACTTTCCTGGCAATTGTTTGATTAGGAAAGTAGGATGAGCAGACAAAATGTAATTTGAAATTGAACACCCAAATTCAATTTTTCTCATTGTCTTAGTAAATTCAGGTAACCCACATTGAAGGAACTAAGTCTGTCTGTTAGACCTTACAATTCAGGGTAAGGAATCATTTTGGGGACATATTTCCTGAGGTGTAAATGGAGTGGGATCTCAACCCCAGTTGATAAAGCAAGATAAATTATTCCAAGTTTATTTTCTTGTGTTTCCGATTGGCTTCCAGCAACATTCTTGGCACACAGTGCTATTGTTCACAGAAGCTGAGGTAAATAAAATCTTCAGAGAAGATTCCCTGCCTTCACATCTGTTCAACAGTGATTTCTAGCCCTGCACATTTGTTTACCTATGTCAACTCTAAGGGTAGGGCACAGGTCT
The DNA here is from genome assembly GCF_018350155.1 of Leopardus geoffroyi. Taxonomy (NCBI): domain Eukaryota; kingdom Metazoa; phylum Chordata; class Mammalia; order Carnivora; family Felidae; genus Leopardus; species Leopardus geoffroyi. Next base: position 156,677,183 of record NC_059326.1, read on the forward strand.
AATGTGGCCAACCCACTAAATAGTAGTGATTGTTTATTTTTTAGAGTTAACAACCTTTTTATATTATTAGATATTATGAGCTAGATTTCCCCTTGATAGTTTGCAGTTCAACTTTCTTAGGCCAAAATTTTATCTAAGGAGCAGGAGGGTTCCTGGCACAGCATTGTACCACTGACCACTGTACCTTTTAGGGAACTGGCCTCAAACACTATGCTTTCAAATAGTTCATTCTGAGACCTCTCAAAGTGGATGAGAATTCACGATGAACAAACTTGCATGAGGTTCTCTAGGTCTCCGGGCATTAACGATGCTACAGAACCTTTCCCATGTGTTATCTTGTGGGCAAGCTGTCTTGAAGGATAGGAATTCCACTGAGATGATATGGGATGTGTTCTTCCCACGTTTGCAACAGCCCGCATCTCCTTTAAAAATTATACTTTATTGACCTGTTATCACTTTGGACTGAGCTGTACACAGAGCAAGAATAGAAGAGAGAAAAAAAGAGAGAAAAAGAGTACATTCCTAGTGTACTGACGGCATAGCTTTATTGTCACAAAAGAGGTGAGAGCTTAAGAAACAATCTAGTATTTAATTAGTATTAAAAAATAGTGTTAAGATTAAACATCTTAAAGCCCAGATAATTATTTTTGGCAGATGCCCTGTTACACTATATTTGCTTACAAAGCTAACCACTCTGAACAGGATTTTGTCACCTAGGGTGGCAGGTTTTGTTGGAGGACTCACAGGAAGTTATAAGGTTAGCGATGCTATAAGTTTTCTAATGGGACCTTGCTTATCCCTAAGGCGGTGGGTGTTTCACAGCACTCTCTAACATTTTTCCAGGCTAAAATAATCAGTCATGCTCTTTGGCATCAGATTTTGAGGTTTGTGAGAAAAATCTTGTCCCGTTCTCAGTCCATGTCCATGTGGAGGCGAGGTGGCATTTTACAGACGTATGTTTTGGTTAGGCTTCTCAACTTTTAAAAGAGTTGTCAACTATATTCCCATCTCAGCCGAGGCTTAAAGCATGGTCTGTCCCTAATTGGCAACAGAATATTTGCACTCCAAGTACTTGTCAAAAGAGGATAACGCTGAATGCTTGCTGCCCAGTGCCTATCAAAAATCAGTCATAAGAAATTGTATTTATGGAAGGTTGCCTGAAGGACATGCATTCCTGTTTAGATGTTCTAAATTTTATTTTTGGGTTTAGCCAAACCATTTGCGAGTAACATACATAAACGCCATGGCTATGCTGCATCAAAATAATAGTTATCATCTCTGGTCACGTGCCTAGCACAGAGACGCTTTTCATACACTGGCAATAATCTTTAAAATAATTGTGCAAAGTCAGGGTCAAGAGCTGTTTTCCAGGGGAAGAAACAACCTCAGCACCATCAAATCACTTGCTCAAGACCACCCAGGAGGAAATGGCAGAGTCACAATTCAAACCAAAGTCTGCCTGGCTCTGAATTTCATGCCCCGTGAAGCTAGATCTGCTTTTACTGAATTGCATTCTGGTGTTACAGCAGCCTCTACTGAGGGAAATTAGAAGAGAATTCTATGAAGCACAGAATTGTATTGAACTCTGGAGATTTGGTTCAACTTTATGGAGGCTCTTGAGTAAGCATTTCTGAGATCTTAATACTAGATATAATTGGGCTTTCACTGAGCAACTAATAGGCTTAATATAAAAATATTAAGAAGATTATGAATCATGATAGTGTTTCCCTTCATCTACTTTCTGGGAAGCCCAGATCCCAAGTTTTGATCTTCCTTTGTCTAGTACTTGAGCTCTTTATGTGCCATCTTTACCCCTAGTATCTTATTTACCCTCCCAGTCGCTGGCCATCAGTGTGATTCCTTTACTTACACATTAACTTGTCCTACTGCATGTATTCTTGTCATCTACTTCCATTATTTTTCTGGAAGGAGATAGGATATATTAAAACTGAAACAAAAAGTCTGCACTTACTAGGCACTGACTAAATGCTTAATAGTTAGAATGCGAAATTTAGTTAAAATGCTAAATGGCATTTTATGTATAGTAAGACCTTGGATTGTGAGTAACTTCTTCTGTGAGTTTTCCTCAAGACAGGCAAATATCTCTAATAAATTTTGACTTGATAAGCAAGCAATGTTTTGCAATATGAGTAGTATGTGAGGCTGAATGTCACATGACCACAACTGAGCTAGTGGTTCTTCCCTCCCTCTCTCTCTCTCTCTCTCTCTCACTGCGGGATTATAGGTGATCACCTCCCATCCTTGGATGCTGAGTCTCAGGCTGCAGTGTTTGGCAGAAATCAGTGATTTTTTAGAATGTTGGAGGGTGCCTGCACCGGGCATTAGTATATTTTTTGTCACTTCGAAGCACCTATGGACAATCCTTTGCTTCTCCATACAAGAGTTAGCTTAGGAATGCTTTACTTCATTCTAGGTCATTCGTTAGGTTCCTTGTTGAAGGTGCACGAAAAGAAGATTCCATTGAACCAATAGATAGCAGTTATTCCATTAATGATAGTGAAAGTCGTCCTACACAATAACCCTCTTTCTGGTCTCCCTCACACAAGCTATGAAGGTTTTCAAAGGTAAGTGCAAGTTAATTTGTTTATTTTTCTTTATATTTTGTATTTTATTATTTTGTATTCTATTACAGTATTTTAATCATTTTTACATGAATATTTTTGGATTGTGGAACGAGTCAGCTGCGTTTCCATGATTTCTTATGGGGCAATTTTCTTTGATGTACAAGTACTTTGGATGACAAACATGTTTCCATAATGAATTATGCTCACAAACCAATGTTTTACTGTATGTCCTTTTTAGTCCTATAGCAACTGTGAACTAGTTTATATTACTAGCCCCATTTACAGGGGAGAAAAGTGAGGCTCAGAGAGGCTGAATAAAATGCCCAAGGTCACACAGTAGAGACAGATTTCTGGCTGACTTCACAATCTGAACACATAACCACTATGCACGTGTCTTTTCAGCTTCACGTTTTAGTTAGTTAAGGGGAAGAGATGGACACAATATGATGAGACTAAAAGGAGACATGGGGGAAAGGAAATAGGAAAGGTGGGGAAAAGATTCCCTAAAGGGAAGAAAAAGGAATAAGGAAAAATAGAGGAGAGAAAAGTAGGGTAGAGAAGAGAAAGAGCACAGGACAGGGATGGAGTATGTTCACAATTCTGCCTCCAAAAAGTATGTAATTATACGAACTCTCGGAAGGACGTTTTCGTTAAGTGCCAGCCAGGAGTATTACCAACACACAAACACCAAGTCTGCATTATAAGCTTCTGTAGCTCTTCCTGTTTGAACCACTCCTTCATGCAAAGGGTCTGCTCTTCCTTATTGCTATTGATCCTGTGTTCTGTTTCTGTACTCAACCCAAGTAGATTCTACCACTGGATGGAAAATGGGGCCACTCTCTTTAGAGCACATGATATAGCAGAGGCAGCATTCAAGAGAGATTTCATGGTGTTCATTTACAGAAAAAAAAAAAGCCTGTTTTTTTCCCACTCCAAATAAATTCCTCTCTATTATTATCCATGGAAGTAAACAAAAAGAAGACTTAAGCACACAAATGAACAAAACCAAAACCAAACGCCTATATTTTTCTGACCCTAGGCAAAGAAATCATCCTCTTTTGGTTTCTTTCCACAGCCAGGGACAGGAAAGGTGACTGGATGCGGGGTGGGGTGGGGTGATGGGGGAAAACACTCCTGAGAAGCACAGCTGTTTACATGGACTTCTATACATCACAGTAAGTTTGAATTTGAATTTATAATTAACTCTCCAAAACACTTTAAAAGTAGCCCTTGCTGTATTAGAAAATAGCTTCTCTGCTTTTACTTTCAAATTTAAGATTTATTTTTAAAATGAAGGGTTTTTCCCCCCAGGAAATTTTAAAGGAACTGCTATAGATTAAGAAATGATAGGAGTTTTACAAGTTTCTATTGGCTAGATGTCTGTGATTTTACCAGGTGGAAATATCTTTTAAATTTATTACCTGTCATAGTGATCATCTTTGAGAAACTGTATGAGGCTATGTAATTGTTGATTTCTGTGCATCCAGTTTGGACTCAACATTCCAAATAGGAGAATTTGAGTTTATTTTCCAGACCAAATTCTGTGTTTGATTAGGGTCATTCCCAAAGGAGGAAGTATATGTTTGGAGGATGAAGATTCTTTATGTTTCTACCTGGAAACACTATTTCAGGGTCACACTGTAGGCATCTTTCCTCCTTTTGCGGCAGAGATTTACAAACACAGATAAAAATTGGGTCATTTTTAAAGGTGCCTTGATTCTTCTTCAACTGGGACGAGCTATAAAATGGTGACGTAAGCACTAGGTTTGCTCCCAGGTGTAGCCCGTAGCCCCAAATCCACCACCCATGAAGGGTGTTATGAGGTACAGTATGGCACAACGATCAGCCAAGATTGTTTTGAAGATAATGCATGTGAATGGGCTTTGTAAATGGTAAAACATGAACAAATTAAAGATAATTAGAGCCAGATCCAGGTTCATATCTAGCTATAAATAAAGCAAAGACTCTGGATTTTCATTCTGCTACTGTCAATTAGCTAACATTTATCAGGAGCTGTTAGATTATGCCAGAACACACTGTGCTGTAAACTTTTTTTTTTTTATTCTTTTAATGTTTATTTATTTTGAGAGGGAGAAAGGGAGAGAGAGGGAGACAGAGGGAGACAGAATCCTAAGCAGGCTCTGCTCTGTCAGTGCAGACCCCTACATGGGGCTCAATCTCAGCAACTGCGGCAAGATCGTGACCCTAGCCGAAATCAAGAGAAGGGTGCTTAACCCACTGAGCCACCCAGGCGGCCCTGGAGACTTCTTTAAAAAGGAGGCGACTGAAGTGCAGGATCACATTAAGAGCTCAACACAAGTATTAGTAACACAGCATTGCCACCAGACTGCAGACAGAGAATTAACTTGATAAATGGGAAGGCCAAGAAAAATTCTACACTACTATATGATTATAGGATAACGTAGTTCAGAGTTGATTACATTAAACTAAGGATATTCCTGAACAGGACAAAATGGGCCTACATATTATTTTCCAGTTCATTCAATTTTTCTATCACTAGATACCCAGTAAGAACCTCTGAGCCACAGCTGTATGCTTCCAACAAATCATAAAACATTTCTTTTGTAACCATACACAAAAATATGCTTACCAAGAATTTTTATGCCAACCTTGTTTAGTTTTTAAACTCTCAAATTTAATGCCAGACGTGATCTTTGAATGTCCTTTAAGGATACACTGAAATTTTTCTTTACAGCTGACAGACACCTGACATTTTAACCATTGTGCATGGTATTCCATCTTGTCTATGGGATTTGTTTTTAGGAGTCAAAGGTGCTTAAAGTAAGAATCCTTCATGGAATGTAATTAATGTAAGCTTTAATGACCTCAAATTAAACTTAAGATGTTTAAGAGTGTAAATGTCCACAAGAATTTCATGGGATGGATATATATGTTTTCTGGTGGCAAATACAGAGGTATTCAGTTATTTCAAATAATAAAAAAGATGAAAAGAACTTCATTAATGTTGATAATATTTAGGCTAAAGAGAAAGGGCAGAGTAAAGTTTTAAATAACAAATACTTCTTTGGAATTTTTTATTGATCAAGTATCAACCTAGGACAGTTTTTTAATGAACCTACTGACGTTTGATTTGGGTGTTAAACGATTTCTAAATACTAGGGCACCCCCAAGGTTTCTGCAGTTTCCACTTTGAGTTCGTGATTCAATCACTTGGGAAAGACAAAGTCTCACCTTCTTTACACAAATGCTTGGGAGTCATTTTATAATGGAGTCCCTCCTCGCGTATGCAATTTGTTCCAAACTAGAGTAAGAGAAGATACAATGAAAAGCTGCTCACATTGCCAAAGGAATGAGAAAAGTTGTCCACTTCTCCCTCTGCTTTCTTCAGTGTAAGAGAACAAAGTTCATGAGTCATCACCACACTCTCACAAGACAGAGCCTTTCTTCCCTAGCTTTCAAAGCTTAATTTCTACCTAAGGTTATTTTTGCCCGGGAAATATATGGGTGATTGCTTTGATCGACAGCTAAAACATTTAGATCTCCCTCTATAAAATGCTTTGAAAAAGTGCATTTGTCTTCTTTGACTCACAGTCTACGATTTATCCTTTGACTTCTTCCCTCAGTCATTTTGACACAGGTTCTCTTCTCTTGCTCTGGGCTATCTGCGTGCGCGCTTGTGCGCGCGCGCGCGCGCGCGCGCGCACACACACACACACACACACACACTCATGCGTGCACACCCCTTCAGAATGACTTTATGACAAGTGGTCTGATTCCGAACACTACCTTAAATTTCAGCTGCCCCGTTGGCTCCTGTACTTACAAAGTCTGAATTTACTGTGGGCCCTTGTAGTGCTATTTTTGACACATCATTAAGCTCCCTTTTCATTGGGAGCCTAAGGGCATATTCAGGCTCACTGCGAAGAGCTAGCCTAAATAACGGTTAAAACACGTGTCATGAGCTGCAAGGGGCTTGTTTGCCAGCAGGGCAAACAGTTCACTGCAGCTCAAGCAATACCCTACAACAGGGTGGGTAGAGATAATGAGATAACCACACACCACAAGTGAGTTGTTCATCTTTGTCTTCAAGCATCTAAGAACACAGTTATCTCAGTAGGCTGGTGCACCCCGGGGAGTTATAAATATCTTTCAGAAGGTAAAGAAAAACTGTCAAAGAAAACACACCCGAAAAATAAAAGCAAAAGAAGAATTGTGAACAATTTTTTAAAGCAAAATTCCAGCTATATGAGAACTTACTGAATCAGGCCAATTAGTTCTCTGTGTTTTTTTTTTTTTTTTTTTTTTTGCAATGTTTTATTTTAATTGTATGCAGATTTATTCTAATGTTATGATGCTAATCAACCTTTGTAACTATAATAAAATAAAGGCAGTGTCAACACCTCATCAAGTAATCACACTGCTTCTTTTATCCTAGAGACTGTATCTTCCCTACACAACACCTAAGCACTATAAAAATTATTTATACAAATAAACTATTATCTAAAGACTGAAAAGGCGTAATAAATTATGCGTAATATGGCCCAATTATGTGGTAATTTCTTTGTTTTAATTATTTGTATAGTTTTAATGAAGGGATTGCTAGAAGGTGGAACCATTTTTATATTTAATGGAAAAAACAAATTTGTTTTAAAGAATGAAAACAAAGATAATTGGCTCTTAAATTAGAGGCATACTAATATATGCATGTTCCTAATTTATTACCAGTATTATTACTTTGTTTGTGCTATCAAAACTTTTTTCTCTGGAGCTCTGATGTTGGCTATTCAAGTTATTTTTCCCCTTTCTGTTAAATGTATTAATATCTTGCTGTTCATCAAGTGCCAAAATAAAGGTTAAAAAAGTTCCCTAGATTATCTACAGAAGAAAAATTGGGGTGGGTGATGACAACTCTGATCTTTCAAGATGCAGTTTACGAATGCATAATAACTTAAGAAAGTGAGAAAAAAAATAGATTTATCAAGAAAAGAGAGAACTATCCTCAATTCAACACAGCAAATCAGCAAATTTCTTCAGGGAAAGACATCAAATTTGAAAGGCATCAATACTTTTCTGCTGTCACCAAACTGTTATTTATGCTCATGTGCCAGCTGGATTTGTGTATGTGCGTGCATAATCTTTTTCTCACCACTGATGTCATCATTAAAGCTGTACAAGAATTTTGATTTTCGCTTTGCACAATCTTCAGGAGAGACTTGGACATTATGGTGAAAGTTTGTGACAAGTTTGTAAAAGTAAGAAACACAGGCTTTATGGCAGTGAAATTTCACCACTGCAGAACAGAGGAAGGTTGCCTGACCATGTTCGCTTTTGCCTCTCCAGTGTGCACTGTAGAAACCACACAGAGAAATTCTAGAGAGATAGGTAGCTCACCATTTGGGGGAAGGAAGAAAGACATTTAGAATTACCCACATGGGACTCCCTAGAACGAGCTGCCCTTTTTGAGTTTTCAAGCATATTCTAGAATTATTTCAAGACTAGTGATTTTACAACAACACAGAAAGATACCAACCATAGGGCATCCATTTCTCAAGGCAGAAACTAGTACTGCTTTTTATTGCTGTAAACCCCATTTTTGAGGTTTATAAAGCCTTCAAGATACTGAGGCTTTTAAGTGTTTTCATTTACGAAATCTCAAAGCTGTGATGAATTAATTTTCAGAGCAGGAGGCAATAACTAGGAACAAAGAGACCTCGTACAGCACTCCAGAGGCAGCTAAGTGTAGAGAGCTCAGGTTGCACAGGGGACAAGCAGACAGGGCAGAGGGTGGAGCCTATGAGAAGGGTCCCTTCCTATAGAAGTACCATGGCTTCATTCAATACTCATTCTGACTGGCCTGATAGTTCAAGTCAGGAAACATGTCCTTCGAACTCCTTCAGTGGCGTTTCAGTTTTTCCAGAAACAACGTAACCCAAGATAACCTATCGCCAACAAAACTTCATTGGGACATCTCCCAGTTGGATTGGATGACGGTGTGCCATTATTGTATATTATCTTAGTTTAGTTAGCTGTTATAAATGCCAAAGTTTGAGAGTTTGGATGCTAGGGATTTGGAAAGGGAAGGAAAACGGATTGTTATCTAGTGTGTCTTATGGAAGTTCAGTGAATATACCTCTTTCTTATATTTTCTTACTGTATTCTCACAGAACCGTACCAGGTAGGTCTAGGTTTCCCTCTTCTGACAGAGGAGCTAAGTGAAGGTCAGAGAGGCTTGATAACTTGTCCAAGGCAAGCAATTTAACAAAAAATAAATAAATAAATAAAATAAAGGAGCTGCAAGGGCCTGGGCATGAACACCAGCTCTGTTCTACTAGCTCTATAGCACTGGGCAAGAGACCTCCCAACTCTGGGCTTTGCTGCCTCATCTATACAGTTGTTGTTTGTTAACAGCAGAGATGCTATCTATGTACGCAACTCAATAGGCGCCTGATCCACCATATGTGCCCACTAAAAGCTGTGCTTCTGTCCGTGCTCTGATCCTGAGGACTTCTCAAAACCATGACAGAGGCACAATCTGCATTCAGGCTGTTTTTCTTCAAAGCTCTTGCCTTTTCCTCAATATAGCTCTTCAAACTGGATTCTGGGAAGAAATGAATGAAATAACAAATCCATCTGTGTGTCTGCATTGTATCACTGAGAGGTGCCAAAGGTATAGAAATGCCAGTCCTCAAGGGCTTACTATCCAGCTGGGAGGAGAAAACACACACAGAGGACCAATTTAATACATAAAACATGATATCGTATTGTTAAGCAACAGCATGACGGTAAAGACAGCAAGCACTTTAGGAGTTGAGGGATTTTCATTACTGCATCTCTTCACCTTCTCCAGTCTCCTGTGCTTTTCTGGTTACCATGGTGGCTGGAATCAACTGAGATTCTCTATAAAGACACTTGGGGTTGAGACTTAATGCTGCAAGTTTTGCACCACGAAATTCCCTTTCCCTAGTGATTTTATAATTTCACTCGTCTGAACCTGTGTCTTTGGAATAGATTTGAAAGACCCACATGATGGCTCATGGTTTTGTCTTAAGCAGCAACCTTAGTTTCTTATGTAAACTGGAGCCGATAAAATTTGCCATTTCCTATTTATAACATCTTTGCTTTTCTTAGACAAAAGGACAAGATAAGCAAGATAATTATTAGATCCTGCTCTGCCGTTTAAAAATCATGGACTTAAAAATTAAGGGGCCATTTACATGCCAGAAAGAAAAGAGGTTTTGATTAGGAATATTCTCTCTGTATACAGGACCATTAACAATGCCAACCTTAAGAGTGCTTTTTCCCTAAAAGCAAATCTTACTGAAAACCTGACTTTTAAGCTCTTTCCAGGAAGCTTCTATGGTTTTTTACAAAAGCAAAAATGAGTCACGTGGTCCCTGGAGAGGTATCAGAGCACAGTGGTGAGGAACAGAGTCCAGAGCTAGTCTGTTTGGGTAGAAGATCCACCACTTAGCAGCTATGGGTCTCTGGGCAAATTATTTCACTTCTCTGTCCCTCAGTCTCTTCTCTAAGTAAGTATCTGAAATCTGAAGCCCTTGTATTTTAGGGTGCAGATGGGGGCATTGGTTAATTGATTGGTCATCTCTTAACATCCAAGAGTCTTAATAGGGGCCCCCAAATCAGATTACTCTTTGTGTCAAGTAAGGGTAAAGTATTAATCTGTATACTTAACATCATTTTATGCTTGGAGTCAGAAAGGCAGATATCCTGAGGCACAGCTCTTGGACGGAACTTTTGGCAACGATATTTAAACATTCCTTTACATATCACTATTTGATTTAAGTCAGTGATTTGTTAACTGGGTCATCTGTAACACATATCCTTTCCTTTTTTTGGAAATACACCTGTTTCTGGGATTTGATTTGGCTCCTAATTCAAACAGACCTCCAAGTGCTCTGAAACAAAATCAACCTAAAATTACACACTTATCTAGAGTTACATTTAGGCCATATGGTTTAAGTTGTCCAAATGTCACAGAAGCAACAGCAGCAGCCATCATCATACTTTGCACTTACCCAGCATCTTTCCTGCCAGAATATTATGTAAGTTATAAAAGTTTCATTAAGACAGAGGTGTTAACCCTAATTCCAAAAGGACAGTCACTTAACTGTTAAGTTTTGTTTTGGCTCTGTTTCATAGTGAATTGCAACATAGGAGTTTCTTCAAGTCTGTAATGGTTTCATGATGGCATTCTTATAACTGATAATGCCCAAAGTGTGAACTCCTATAATATGGAAGACAGATGGGAGGCATGTAGGACCAAGACCTTTTTCCTGGGTCTTTGAGAAGACTCTTCACTAAATTAGTAGACTCAAAGCATTACAGTCTGAGGACAACGGCTAGAATGTCATTACCAGAAACTCCTGTAGAAATAATATACATTGGAAAAGTCTGGGCAGTAAAGAGATCTCAGTGTATCACTTTCAATCTTTACCCACCTGAATTTGAAATTCTCTCTCAGATTACCAGACCTGCTCCTTAGCATCCACCATCATGCCATATATGTATAGGAGGTAGTCAATAAATCAATGTTGAGTGGATAGACATATTAAATACATAATTAGTTTATTGCAGCCCTAACAACAAGAGAGTGTCACAGTATGTGTCTGCAGTACATGTGATGGATATAGGCAGAAAAAAAATGGTAAGAGAACACTGGATGAGAAAGATGATGATAGGGTTGACCAGGTTAGGCATAAACTGATTGAACTGAAAGGATTCTCAGAGTTGTTCATATTAACTTCTCTAGGTAGTGTAGTGTGACTCAAGATAAAATTCCATCATTATTTTGCCTAGAATTAGTCCTATGGTACTATGTCTGGAATTACCCAGGCAGAAGACAATGAAGATCTACGCTTGCCTCACCATTAACCAAATAACCTTTTAACAAACTGATCAACTAACCCATATGCTAGGTGCTGGGACAGAGGCATGAAAACTTCTTTCAGATGCTGTCCCTGTAGTCTATAAACTTATAATGAAACTCAAGAGCTCAAAAATTCAATCTTTTAAAATATACCCCGCTTTTTCCTGAGAAAGTTAACAGGAACCCATGGGGGAGGGGAAGGAAAAAAAAAGAGAGAGAGGTTAGAGTGGGAGAGAGCCAAAGCATAAGAGACTCTTAAAAACTGAGAACTGAGGGCTGCTGGGGGGTGGGAGGGAGGGGAGGGTGGGTGATGGGTGTTGAAGAGGGCATCTTTTGGGATGAGCACTGGGTGTTGTATGGAAACCAATGTGACAATAAGTTTCATATATTTAAAAAATAAAATAAAATTAAATTAAACTAAAATAAAATATACCCCGCTTTTGTCCAGTACTGATACTTGGCTATTGCCCCCACATTGAAGTCATCACAGTTAAATATCCAGAAAGGGTTTGTTGTTGTTGCTCACTTGTTTATTTTGAGAGAGATAGAGAGAGACGGGGAGGGGGAAAGAGAATCCCAAGTAGGTTCCGTGCTGTCTACACAGAGACTGATGTGGGGGTTGATCCCATGAACCATGAGATCATGACTTGAGCCAAAATCAAGAGTTGGACGCTTAACTGACTGAGCCACCCAGACACCCCCCATAATGTTTTATGATCAACTGTAACCAGGCCTTTGGGCAAATATCCCACTCCCACCGGAATCTGCTTTCCTTTCTAACCAGGGATACAAAGACATTAAACCTCTATGTAGTATTTTCCTCCCAGTTGGGTTTTTACATCTCCCAACACTAAAAAACTCAGGTTTATACAGCAGATGACTGAGGGTAGGGATAGATAAGGCTAAACAACATAGGAAATGTTTTTTTGCTTTACTGGTAGTAATTGTAATGAAATGTAAAATAAGCATGAATAGGTTTCAGAATGGAAGGATTAAGTTATACTCCCTTAAAAATAACAGAAGACATTTAAAAAAAAATTCTTGTCCACCAAAGTCCCTCTCAGGCTGGGCGACCTAGGCCTCGTTAGGATGGATATTCACTCTGCTCTACTGATGATGGGGTATCTGGGAAGCACTGAGGTGCAAACTCAAACAATGGGTTTGAATCTGGGCTCTGGCACTGTCTAACTCTATGATCTCAGACAAATTTGCCTTTCAGAGCTTTGATTTCCTCTTCCATGAAATGCTAAAATAATAGCACCTTCCTTAAAAGATGATTATAAAGATCACATGATGACATTTGCACACTGCCAGGCATGTAATATATGCTCAATAAATATTCATTCTCCCTAATTGAAAGAAACTAATTCACACATCAAATTCTAGGACTTTATATATCCTCGATTCAGTATTTAATTATGTCCTCTGGTAATAATTAGAGATCTAGAGTAATGACCTCAGGCTAAGCACTAGAAACATGGCTGCATCTGACCACCACAGGGGACACAAAGCCAAGTCCTTTGAATCAATCTTGTATCACCATAAATGAACCCCATATGCTAAAACTGGATTTGGTTCAAAGTGACACCTACCTTAAACTCAAATAATGTAGCTAGGGAACCCCACCCCCCCGCCCATTCTTCAACCCTCAGGGGTATTCTTGAAGCTATCTATAAATTCATCTGAGAATGGAAAAAACATTTGAGAGAGAACCCCCCTCAAGATTACAAATGGTATTAACAGGAAAATAGGACAAAATTGCAAAGCCTGGAGTATATAGAGAGGAAGAGAGATGACAAGTAACATGCTCTTCTCTCCTTTCTCACTCCTTAGTTGCAACACTACAGGCCTGGCAAGAGGAGTGTGAGAAAAGAACTGTGCCTGGATCTTCGAAGAGAAGAACTCACAGTGTGCAAAGAGATTTTGACCTCACTAGAACCAGATGATTGGGGCTTTTAGTCTCCGGGGACGCTCTGGATTTCTGATGGCTCTCATCCTTTCCCTTTAACTCCTTTGTTGCCTATTTTTTATTTTGTGATGGGAAAGGTCAACACCTGGGATGCTCATGGCTTACTATCCATGTGCTATTGAGCAAATGATTTAAACTCCTTAGACTCAGTTTCCATTTCTGAAATAAAGGGTACTTTCACAGGACTCAAATACTCCTGTAAAAACAAAATAGTGTAACATTTGTAATATAACCTAGATAACCATGCCTCCCAATTTCTAGAAAGGCAGGATTGTTACGTGAAAGGTAGCTAGACTTGCTTTGAAATTGAATTGGAATATTAAACAAGATGTTTTTGTTGAGTATCTATGTTGATTTGAGGTGGATTTTTATGTGTGTGTGGGAGATTGTTGATGGAGAGCTCTACTCTCAGGTATTGCCATTTCTGTAAAACATCTCAGTATCTGATGCACAGTAGGTGCTCAATATGGCGAGTATCCTTGATATCTGAGTACCGCAGGACACAGTCAAGCATAAAGCTGGCTGTTTGGCGTGCATCCTAGGCTTAAAGGAGAGAAGTAGATGGGTCCTTCTTTTGTCCCAAAGTTGCCAGCCCAGTTAACCAGAGAATAAAGCCAAGGCCTCAAGGACACATCCCTGGGGCAGAAAGCTACCACCGAAAATAGAACAACGGTGTTCTCAAGAAAGTACTTAGGTTGGCCACCGCATATAAAAGGGGGGCAAAAGGGAACTTAAGCCACACATCTATGGTCGGTCACAAAGATCGGCACTCAGATTAGAAAAACGCTTAGGATCGAACTTTTTCCATTAAGAATAGCTGACAAATGAGGCTGATTTTCTATGCTGTTGCTACTCACCATTTTATAGTGGCACAACTCGCAACCCAAACACTGTGGAATTACATTCAGTATAGGTTTGTTTATCAGTTCTTCTACCCTATCCATTTTTCAGCAGCTGATTAGTCTCCCTGGGATGTAGACACATCTCTGATCAAGAGCTGCTTGACTCTTTTCCCTCCTCACACGTGCATCCCTATATCCACATTACTTATAATAAATGTGCTCCTATGTACATATATAAACACATTTGTATGCATATATGTTCCCAATGCTGTATTCAAAGACACATCCCGAACGGATGTATATACGTGCTCATATACATATAGGAATCCAACTGGATTCCCAGAGGGAAATGTGGAACACATTGTTAAAACGTCTGTCATCCATGTAAGAGAAACAGAAATGAGCTGGGCATTAAATTTGCATACAGCCCCGAGCACAGAGGTTCCTGTATGTGTACTGTTCTCCTGTTCTTGATGATGGGCATATCTGACAGAAAGATTCTGTCAGGATTAGCTCAGGAAAAACACCCCCAAGGAGATAATTTGAAGACATACTGAGAATTTGCCTCAATACATGAAAATAAACATGAAATCCTCAGCACTCTCTGCACATTGAGAAGTTCCCACCAACACCCTGCTGCACACCGGGGGATAATCTACTGGAGCTAATTAACACACAGTCATACACAACGCTGTTAGAAGTGGTTGCCACTTAGGATTGATTTAGTTGCTGCAATGCTTAAAAGAGGCTCGAGAAGGTTTTTGTGTAAATGTGGGAGGAAAGGAGAGGAAATAAAAGTGTAAAAACAGCTGCAAAATTAAAAGGTGCTAAGGTCTTTTTTCTCCCCCTGAAGACATTAGGGAAACTTATTGAGAAACTATTAGTATTCCAGTAAAGCTTTTTACTTGATTTTAGGTTTCCTTCCACGTCAAATTTACACACACACACACACACACACACACACACACACACACACAGTCAGTGCACAGTCTATAGATTGTGGTTATGAAAAAGGGCATGTTTTACTTTACAAGCAAATAAGTTCTTCATTAAATGCTAACATATGGATTGTGTCATCTAAAAACAACAACAACAACAACAACCACCACCTTTCCTCTCCATGTCTACTTCTCACTTTATCTTTCTGGATTTATGGAGATTTTCAGCAACTTTATTAATTAGTAGTAGTTTTGGGAAAAATCATCAAGGAATAAAGGGCCACAAACAATTTATTCCTTGCACTATGAAAATGACAAGACAAATCTAAGTACTTGAAAATCTTCTTCCTCAAAGTCAATGTTACGAATGCTATCTTATGAATGAGCATCTCTCATCATCATGATAGTGAAATATCACAACTGAGTATATACAGAAGTTTTAGTAACCTGCTTTTTATTGCTGAAACATAATAGAAATAATATAGAAAAGGCCATTAATGTAAACCGCTAAGTCAGGCTTTATGAAAATTTAGAGAGTTGCAATTGATTTTTTGCCCTGATAAAAGAGTTTACTAAAGAAAATTAAAATAACATAAAAAGGATTTCTGGGGAGAGAGTATTTCCTTTGGATTTAACAAGCTACTTTTTATTTTAGTTGTATTGTTTATATCCCAAATAGCTAGGAACCATTCTTGATTCTATTTCTATTTGGCTATATTTTCCTTCCTGTTAGCTGATAAGGGGCGCCTGGGTGGCGCAGTCGGTTAAGCGTCCGACTTCAGCCAGGTCACGATCTCGCGGTCCGTGGGTTCGAGCCCGGCATCGGGCTCTGGGCTGATGGCTCAGAGCCTGGAGCCTGTTTCCGATTCTGTGTCTCCCTCTCTCTCTGCCCCTCCCCTGTTCATGCTCTGTCTCTCTGTCCCAAAAATAAATAAAAACGTTGAGAAAAAAAAAAAATTTTTTTAAAAAGATAATAAGAACTATGACAAAAAATTCTGTAAATATATTTTTCCATTAGGTTAAACTAGCCTAAAAATAAAAAACTCAACAACAATGTTCTCACATGCAGTATCTACTATGTGCAAAGCCCTTTACCACATCTTGAGTAGAACAGAGAGACCAATGCAACCACTCCTTCGTCCTTTAGAGGGTAACCCCAGGAGGGAAGGCAGACACCACCCCAGAGACCTAGAGCAAACAGGAGATAACTGACGGCGGCTATGCGGTGTGTTTGGTTGTGATACGTGGGTGCGCGTTTACACAAGCCTATGTGCTGCGATCAGCTTATAATGTCTGCCACGAGAAAGGGCAAGGCCTCTGCCAGCTTGGTCCCAAAGTTTTTATGAAGCAGTGGGGTGGGAATTTATGTAAGAAAGGAGGTCAGAATGGTTAGTGACGTTTTATTTTCAGTATCTTTCAAAATGCCAACAAATTGTTAACAGTGGTGTTGAGACCATGAATTGTTCCTCCTTAAATGAGCTGTACGGTGGTTTACGTAGAAAATAAAAGCATCAACAAAACATTCAATACTAAAGCTGGAGTTACACAAGTTTACAAGGGTTCTGTCAAGTAAGCGACTGCTTTGAACTGGCCAAAATACTAGATAAAAATTCATGGGCTCAGAGAATTTGCAGTGTGGGGCAAGCACATGTGAATGAGGCAAACAGACTGATTACTAGATGCAAAGGCTGTGTCCTTACAAAGAGGTTTTTCTTGTTTTTGTTTTGTGCTAGGTCTCCAAATTTTAGCCAAAAAAAACATTAGCTGGAAGCAGTTACTCAGTCTACTCTAAATAGAACAGACACTAAGTAGCCAAAAGGACCAGGAAAGATCAGCCTTCTATGTTTCGCCTCATTCTCCTTCTTGGAGTTCCCCCATTAACACCAACACCAAGTAATGCTGGGAACAGACAAGGCTTTTGTTCATCATTCTTGAAAAGAAAGAGTTGGAAAGCTCAGGAAAAAATTTTAAATATTTGAACAAACATGGACATTTCGTTTTTATTCCTTTCATTAATTTACTTCTACAGCTACACTCATCTACTCCAAGAACACTAGAGCCCTACAGATGCCACTTCAAGAGCCTGCTTTTCCTTCCGGATTTAAGGTGGCAGAAAGGCAGGCAGGAGACACAGAAAGAGAAAGATGGATTGAAAAGTGTCAGGATGTCAGTCTCAATGAAATCCTGGCAGCTTCCCAAATGCCAGTTGTAGGAAGGTTTTTCTGAACCTCCCTCACTGACTTTCACTTTATATTTTCACTTTATATTGATAAAAAGAAATGAATCTTTACCATTTTCCTCCCTCCTCCTCCAGCAATTTCTGGTTTCTTTCTTCGGTCTTCTGAAACACCGGCACCTTTCTTCTCCTGACGTAGTTCTTCCTTTCTCAATGTATTCTATATCCTTTCATGGAAGCAACCCAGTTGGATTGTATAGCCTGACTTCACGTTAAAATAATGTGAGCTGGGGCATCCAGGAGGCTGAGTCAGTTAAGCGTATGCCTTCGGCTCAGGTCATGATCTCAGGTTCGTGAGCTTGAGCCCCACATCGGGCTATCTACTGTCAGTGCAGGGACTGCTTCAGATCCTCTGTCCTCTTCTCTCTCTGCTCCTGCCTCATTCACATTCTCTCTCCCTCTCTTAAAAAAATTAAATTAAAAAAGTAAATAAAATAACGTGAGGAGAGTTGGATTTTACTCATCTTACCCGGGCCTTACCCGAGACCAGTTAAACCGGAATCATTGAAAGGCAGAAACTGGTGTGTGTGGGTGTATGTTTTATTACAGCCCTGATGATTTTAACAAGCACCCAACAGAGTGGATTGCAGATGATTAGTTCACAAAGTGAGGACCCTGGATCAGCATGATTGGCATCACCTGTAAACTTGTTAAAAATGCAAATACTTGCACCCTACCTTACGCTAATATATCAGAAACCTTGGGATCTGGGCTCAGATTTCTGTGTTTTTAAGAACCTTCCAGCTGATTCTGAAACATGCCAAAATTTGGAAGCCTATGTGCTAGATCACTGACATTTTAATTGTCTAAGTTAAGACTTTTAGCAAAGTCTTATTTAAAGTGTGGTCCCTGACCGGCAACATCAGGATCACCTAACAGCTCTACCCTTGGCTTACTGAGGTTTTTAATAAGATCCCCAGGTGATGTATATGTAGATCAAAGGCTGAGAAGCGCTGTTCTAAGAACTTATTCAAAATTCCTTGGACCTTGCCAAATAGCTGGCTGTTACAATCTTATTAATACATGTAATAATTATCCATTTCTCAAAAATGGAACCCATTTATCCTTTAGCTATTAAAAGACAGAGTTGCTTTTCTTATGTGGTGCCAGGTCTAAGTCTTTTTCTGTACCTCTGATTTTGTTCTAAAGGTAATTTTGCATCTCTGGAGAAAATGGAGAAAAATCTTATGCCAGAACAATAAAATGGATACACCTCAGAACTAAGGAAAGATCAAGAAGTAAAAAATCAAAATTCCTGATGTTTTCCTTGCTTCTGAGATGTATCCATTTTATTCCTCTGGAAACGGGATCTCTGAGGTTTCACAGAGAACAAGGATGGATTCTTTGCTTTGCGTCTACTCCCAAACACAGGAAAGGATCTCCGGGGGTGAAAAAAACCCACAAAAAAAAACAACTTTATTGACCATAACCACTCCTATATATATGTATACATATATACGCAAATTAGAGGGAGAGGGAAATGTCATCTCCAGCAAGTCAAGTTCATCACCCCCTGAGGGTCAGGCTCTGGCGTGAGGATGGCCCAGATTTCTCTACAACAGAGAGAGCTCTGTTGCTTCTTGTGATTATTCTGAAGCATTACTTTGTGAGAACCGAGGTAATGGCAAAAGGTCACAAACCCACCTGCTTGAGCACCTGTTTTTCCACTCTTCTTCTTTCATTTGCAACTTCACTCTCATTTAGTTCAGATAAGAACCGATCCCTTGAAACTGCAGGTCCTTCCCTGTTTGGTATCCTAGCCTGAGCCTTGATTTGCAAGGGGTGGTGAACAGGTGGAGAAAAGGGCTGTCACATGATCTACATTTGTAGCTAATAAGAAGAACATTTTCAGAGTTGAAAAGAGCAGACTAAAGAAAAATGATTTTAAACTATTTCTGAATCTGATTAAAACCATCGTGCAAGTCAACTACATTCTTTTACTACAGAATATGTCATTGAATCTTATCATCAGAAAGTCTGAAAAAATTAAGAAAGATTCAAAATCAAATATGTAACATTAAGAAGTGAAGAAGCCTCCTTACAACATTAACGTTAGTTGTCCAGTGTGAGCAGTCTGTTCAAAACTTCTTAGTCACTTAGTTACTTCTTCCTGAGCTTCCCCACCCCCAGCCCTGGGGGTTACCCTGTGAGAAAATGACTTCTCTATCTAACCACTTAATGTGAATATTTGTTGTGAACCAGCTGCAGCTCTAATAACCACTGATCCATGGAATCGAAGGTTACTCTCCACACACAATAAGCTCTCCTTGTTCCTGCAACTGCACTCTGTAACCTTTGCAAGTATTATAAAAAGTAGGCACCATGGATCCCAGTGCAATTACAGCCACAAGTTTCTTATGATCAGATTAATTTCAAGCTTCAGTAAAATAGTTAAAGGTTTATCAACAAAGGTGATAACTGATGACATACAATTGCTCAGACGATGGGGTAGTTTTTCTGCAAAATAAACTAGCTGCACTGTATTGCCAATTTGGTCAACAGGTAAAACTAAAAATGCTGATGGTTTGAGGTATGTCGACATCGTGGTGACAATCAAAGGTTCGTTTCTTTCCCACATAAATATAATTTTCCATTTTAAGAAATACAATCACTCAGAAAGAATTTTGTTCAAAGGGTCCCTGAACTAAATAAATCAAGCTCCATTCTCTAAAATCCAAATGAGTTCCTTGGTAGCAAAGGAACACAGGAATGAGTGTTTATAACATGTATTTTTTTGGCCACCACAAAAACGTCATGGACTTAGACATTCACAGGTGTGATTTATTACCTCGAAGTAAAATATACTAATAAGATTTTAGTGTAATTAAAATCCATTTCCCTCCTCAGCAAAATAAGACTTTAAGAAAATATAGAACCAGTCAGGTTCTAACCACTTGTGACTCCTGATCTAGAACAGAGCCTGGACACTTAGTGGGCACTCAGTCAGTGTGAGGGAGGAAGGAAGGAAGGCAGGCAGGCAGGAAGGAGAGAACATCAAAATGGGAGAAATACCCCCGCTAAGAAAAGAGAATTATGTCTCTGAAATAAGTTATACTTCTAAAAATATCATGTACTATTTTCAACCCATGAATTAGAAATAAAGGTGCGTTTTGGTATGAAACACATGCTCTGCAACTGTTTGAATTAATACATGCTGTCAATTATTCCAAAAAAAAAAAAAAAAAAAACAACTGAGAAGAAAGGAAGGCAGTGATCTTCGTTTTCACTTAAGAAATATATACGTGGTGGCATTTTGTAGTATTAGTTTAAAAATAACAAGTCACAATAATGCCAGTCCTTCTGGCTTTTAACTGTTTTTAACAGAAGTAAGATAAAACGGGTCTAAACTGGTGAAGGTTCTGAGATGCTAACAGTAATCGTCTTGCTGCTTGTGAGAGTGCCTGACTCCTAGAAGCACTTTTTTGTAATATTGCTACACAGTCCTAAAATATTACTCTATATTTTAGAAGACTTGTGTATTTCTTTTTTTATTTGAAGGGCTGAATGAGAAACAAAGCATTATGTTTCAGACAAGAGTCCTTATGATTTTCAAGATCCCAGGTTATGCACTCAGCCATTCAGCTGTCTCCCACCTACATGGGGTCACAATGCTAAGAAAAGTCACCTCTGAGCAAAATTGTGAACTTCAAGGCCAAACAACCGCATAAATAATCTGTAGGCCACAGACCATCATCAAAGTCTGGAATTTATGCAAATAGTGCTGCTTACATTTAACAGATCTGTAATGGTGTAAGCTTTTCCAGCCTAAATAAATGAGAAAGTGGAGAGCTTTTACGGTGCAAGATTGCTACCTAGAGGCCAAACTGCAGAATAACATACAAAACAATTAGGGTGGGGGGGGGTGGGGAAGAGGCAAACAGTATTTTATCAGGGCAATGTAAATTATATACTGATAATGAAAGAAACCCAGGAGAATGTAAAGATTGTATAATACACACTGGATGTGTATTGGCAGTTTTTGTTATAAAACCACAATCCAGTTTTAGAGCTTTTATTATTTCCCACTTGTTTCTTTTGAAGGGTTCTTTACCTCCTGAAAAACGTAGTGTTTTTCTGCGGGGCAAATATATTCTGTCTCAATAATGTATTCTAATACCTCCGCACGTATATTGAATATATATAGAGAGATTCTATGTAGAATCCGTATTGATAATTGTAATTGTTTTTGGTAGAGCAATCAATTACAAAATTTGGAGTAAGTTTCTATGGCTCGAACAAAACTCCTAAGGCAGTGGTGGCTGGGGGAGAGGACAGGTTATACTACATTCTCCCTGACTCTAGATAGTTTTTATAATTCATTTATTCAAAACTATCTACTTCCAATATTTAGAGTAATTTAAAGATTATGTATATTTTTAAACTGTATTTCTTCTTTAAGAAAATACCAAATACTTTGGTTATGAAGCTCAGATGGTAGTTCATCTTACAGTAAAGCAATCTGATTTCCACTGACAAAAAAATATGATTAACACTGAATTCCCAGTAATTTATTTACCAGCCACAGTTTTTGAAATATTGGGGGTGATTTTTAAAATACAGATCTTTGAAACTATAAGACAAGTTATTAGAAATGCATTTTTCCTTCAACCATAAAGAAATTCCAACTCTAAAGAGAGTAGGTTTCAAAAGTGAATAATATATTATGGTTAAAACACATCAACAATCTGTCACACCATATGTACAAATAAACACATCCTATCCTCACTGCACATGCCATAAATGAGGCCAGGGAAACATCGGAAAAGGTAGAGCAAATTCTTCCTCGTACTCTTATAATCACTAAACAACATTGTCAACATTTTCCAAGATATGCATAGAGGAAAGCTATGCTAAGCTATAATACTGCTATTTATATAGTTCAAACATTCTGCTTGCCCATCTGATGAAGAAGTTCCGCACATTCTTAATTTTAAACTCCATTTAGAACATATTCAGTTTGAGGAAGGAAAGAATACGATTCTTTATAATTGGATTTTGGTTTTGAATAATGAAATATTAATTATAATCTATCCTTGAAATATTTAGGAGCAAGAATCTTAGGTGAAATGTGATTAATTCAAGAGTTCAAAAATAACAGAATCATAAAAGAAAAATCATTGTAGAGTAACAAATATGCTAGTTTATTCTAACTTGTAGCCAACTGCATATAGTTCATCATTTCCCCCAACTAAAGTATGGATTTTAAGCAATTAGATGGTGTAGTAAACATGTGTGATAGAATCCATAACTTTAGAAGGCAGAGTGGTGAAGACATTAGACTACAGGTGGGTATTCCCCCCTAGTATTAGTGTCTCCTGAGGAGCAAATGTTTTATATATGGTGCTTAACTGTATAGAATCATAATATAATTATGCAATGATTAAATGATCTCAATTTTATTTTAATCAAGTAGGTAATATTTTTTATTAGAAATAGTTTTCTATAATTACATTACTCAGGAGAAATTTTAATAAAGATTGAGGGTAAACCATATAACTTCTAAAAGCAAATTCATAATAAATTTTCTGTGAAATTAATATTTAATTTACCTCACGGTATTTCTCCTCATACAGTTCTCCAGAAATTGGGTTGTTACTTTTGCAACTGATTTATACTTTGTCAGTCAGTATAATGGTGAACAGAATTAGTGAGAATGTTCAGGATGTGTGAGGGAATTATTAATTAAAGGGAAGAAAAAGTTTTTAATTCTTCCCTCTTAGGCAAAATGGATTTTCAAGTCCTTATTATTATTTACCTGAGGTAAATAAATTCATATGTAGAGCTCTAATTCTACCATAACATAATTACAAAGGGTAAAAATTTTCCTATCGCCTTTAAGAAGGCTTTAGGAACAAAATATAGATATGAATAATAAAAATTATGTTATGGTTGGTGGATACTTATCCTAAGGCTATTTATCAAAATCAACTCAACTTATTGATCATAAGAAATAGTGCCATTATTCTATTGGTGTAATTGTAATGCTCATAACGAGGTAGCCTACTATGTTTGTGTACCATTTTAACACGGATTGTGTATCAGAAAAATTGTCCATACAAGCAACAAAAACTATTTTTCCTTAGCTCACAGAACTGTATTCACTTTTTTCTTATTTGTGCATTTTCACTGTTCTCATGCTAAACATGAATGAGTCCTAAAACTAAATTCGCATTATCAATATGAATTCTAGACCCATCAGGTCTCTTTCTAGCTGAGGGAATGTTACTTTTATCTTTGCTACATTCTCTGCAGAACTTATTGGTAACGTACTTTCAGAAATGCCAGCCAATAAACGACACTAAAATAATTTTCTTTATAAAAGCACAGTGATCTTTGGCACCATTCACTATTTTCAAAGCTAGAAAAGAACAGATAACAAATATATGACTCACAAATTATCAATTATGAAAAATAATCTGGTTCGGAAAGCTGCACTAATGTAAAAAGATGGATTACTTGTCACAAACCAATAAAGGCTATTGTTTGTGAATCCGATATTTGATTTTATCGTTTATGTTAGGCAACTTAAAATGATTTTTAAACCACATTACTTTTTGAAAAAAAAAATTTATAAAGGTGAACACAGGGGTTGGGGGGAGAAGAAACCAGATGTGTAATCTGTCATCCTTGAAACAATTTATACTCTTACATTGAATCCAGCCTGCAAATTTAAATCGCAAAGATTTAAAGCAAGGATGGATGTATTAGAAAGGGCCCTACCATGTTCCAGAGAATGGACAGCAGCAGGAACATTAGTATGACTTTGATTCTATTTTTCTTTTTAATACGCCATTCTGATGGCAAAAACTTTGCAGCTATGATGCTTTGTTATGCAGAGAAGTTTAAACCCTGTGATTTCAAAGGTAAGTGTGGTTACACTTCTCACGAGGGTACTGGCCTTCGCCTATTTTGTATTACACAGAAAAAAGCACAATGAGGCTACCGAGCTCAGAAAACCTTTATGACCGATTCTCTTCCAGATTGTTTCATATTTGTAATTTTACAATGAAGACAGAGGTACAATTCTCACCAACCGTGGAGAACATTCTTGGGAGCAGCTAGGGCCAGAAATTTCCTACATGGTGTTACCTGGGCACCACTTCAGTGCTCTCTCTGCTCTCTGATAAGCCAACTACAACCTTTTACACATGCTTGTGAATTAGGACTTGGGTATCTAAGATAATCAGAATATTTTGTCCACAAGGCCAGTAATAAAATGTGCATATGTTATCTACAGGTGGCTCACTCCCACCCCTAGATAACAGGCTTGATCATCAGATGATACAGGGCACAGATGGGTTTCAGTGACATAAAATATGGCAGACACAGGTAGAGGGTAGCAGGGACCATAATACAGATAGTTAGGAGTAATCCCAAGATTATGATGTGCTCAGATGGGTATCTGGTGGGAAGACTGAAAAATGGTGAAGGAAGGGATGGGTTTAAGGGTAGAAAGGGGTTCACATCCTAGAGACATTACTGCACAATGAGGCTTTACCATAGACTTCTTCCCGCTCCTCACTCAGTGAAAAAGTACTAGAAATCTTGAAATAAACAGAAAAAGGAAGAGACCAAGGGCCTGCTTATAAGCCAAAAAACATAGTTAAAAAAAAATATTAAGTATTAAACCCTGAATCAACCTCTAACAGCTTGTTTCAGGTGAAGGCCATGATTTTTGCTTGAAGTGGGGCTCATGAGTGTTCTTGGATATCTTCCTACTTGGACTCTGTAAAGAAGTGAAATGAGGTTGGGGGATGGACGTAATTGAGTAACTTATTCAATTATGGCAACTGCTCCTAATGAAGACCTATTACAACTAAGTTTTTAATAGAAAATGTGCTAATTGACTAGGTTGGAGCTCAGAACAAGCATATGGCTAAGATGTTTGATTACCTAGTCTGGTTCCATGTCAGTGATCAACTATAACACTGTAAAAACGAGTGTTTCTATGACAACTACTAAGCTTGCTGACTAAGGAGTGGGTGACCAACTTGACGGATGAGTTTCTCCAAATAATATATGATCCATTATTCCCCCACTATTTAACCTAGAGGCTCATCCGCTGAAGCATGCTTTCTCTTGTCCCTTACTCAAAACATTCATCCTGCTCTCAGCCGTGGCAAAGCTTAAATCAGACTCTTATGTGAAGAATATTGCATAGGATTTCTTTTTTAATTGGAAAGGGCATATAAAGCTATGAATCCAATCTCTTCAGAAAAGTGAAGCAAGTCAACACACTCCGACTAGTTCTGAGTCTAACATTCAACCTCATGAGGAGTGATTGTAATAATTTTGGAAGTTTCTGGATAGGGGCAGTCTCTAAGTCAAAGAGAGCCTGTACAGCAACTTTCAGGAGATGGGTATTTCATCACCCACAATTTTAGACAAAAACTTTCTTTTCCAATGTCATTCTAAACTAAAATTCAAAACAGGTGTTTGATGCTAAGGCTGTAACCAAATTATTCCCCCTTATAACCTGCAACTCTGATAAGACTTCCCTCGGAAATATAATGGTTACATAGCCCTTGTACAGCTTTAACAAACCCCTATTTTCTTCTTTCTGCACCATACAATGTGCAGTCTATTTGCACCCATTCAGGACTAAATTACAGATAAAGTTACAGCAAATTTGTTTTCTCAAAAAAGCAGTCAGCCCTAATATCCCTTGAGTAATAAAAGCCTTGTCTTTCATTCAGAACTAGAACTGGCATAATTTTCTCCAAGAAACAAACTCTACTTCCTGCGACAATGGACCTGTTCTTAAAATTCTGAATGGGGTGCAGCTCAATTTGCAGGTGTTCAGGTATAAAGGTAAAAGGGCATTTGACCCCCCAACTGGCAATTGGTGCTGTGGTAGGTAACTTCAGTCTCCTAGTTATATCATTCTATTAGATAAGCTGCCAGAGTTTTCAGCTCTGAATTACAGAGGTAGGCTCAAGTGAATCAATAATTTATACAGATATATCTCATTCGTTCTGATGGTATAAAGATACATACTAACAGCCTGCTGCAGCCACAGAACAAAGCCAGGGAGACATTATTTAAAAAGAAAGACAGAAAAAGAAACCCATTTATCTATGTGAGTGAAAACATTACGTAATAATGACCTAATGGCTTATTAATATTATTTTTCAACCGTTTACACAAATGCTGTGATGAGATAAATCAGCTCTTTATGAATATCAATAAGGCGAATGTTGAACTAACATTTAAAACTTTTGGATTGACTTTAAAACAGAGTGGTATTTTACACAGCAGTACAATAGAAATCATTTGAAAGATTGGTGCACCTGAGAAGTTTACATTCGCTAGCTTAACTAAATCCTTCAAATATTTTATTACTGAATTTCAGTATAAAATTACTCTCTAAAAGATGAGGATCAAATACGTTTAGGGACTGTACACTAAGAGTATTGTTAATATAGCCTTATGCTGTTAATCATTACCTGGGGAAAATTACATAGTGTTTTATTCACTAATACTGTGACATTTTTATTAACTCATAATCCCTGTGCTAACAGTGGTGCATTAAACAAGTTATATTAAGAGGGCAGCAAATATTAAAAATGCCTATTTAAAATTCTTCAATCACGTTAAAGGGAATCCTCTAACACATGGGCTCCTCTAAAGGAAAGCAGTACCAAAAACAGTGTGCTTATAATATAAATTAATAATCAATAGCCCAGATAACTTAAACATTATTTCTATAACTTCCTGCTGTCTCGTCCGTAAGAATGAAGGGATTCTGTGATCTAAAAACATGATAAAAATCTGTCCTGGTAACTTTAATTATAAATAGTGACTGTTTCTTGACAGATCTCAAAATTTATGTGAGGACAAGATGCATTAGAAGTTGGTCCCCTGCCCATTTTACCTCTTTCTGTTCAAGGCCGGACATATTGTCTGGCTGGGACACGTGAACCAATTGCATTCAGAAATGGCTTAAGAAGACTGTGTGCAAAATTAATTAAGGCAATAGATCCAATGAGAAAGAAGATAGCAATTAGAGGTAATACTCAGGTACCCTATTTTCCTCCACACAGAGAAATGATCTTTTCCCTTCTTTTCCAGGCAAACTCCTTTGGAAATACAGCAGATGATAAAATTCTGAAAGAAAATAAAAACACACGCAAGAGAGAAAACAAGAGTGAAAGCAAGAGCGAGCGAGCGAGCGAGCGAGAGAGAGAGAGACTAATGCAGTGGTCTCTACCACAAGTCCTTAAGCTTTTATATGCGATACTCTGGGGCTGCCTGCTGTAAACAGTTAACATTTCTGGCCTTCCAAGAAAATATAACTAGTCCCTTAAAGTAGAGAGAGGAAGAAGAAATAATGGAGTGTCCCATTTCTGACAGTCAAGAGGGAAAGGAGAGAAATGTTCCCACACTGATCTCATTAAGATGACGAGAATAATGAGTGTGAATCTTATGTATGAATCTCCTAGTAGATAGAGGAGGGCATAAATGTATCCCACATTCACTCCTTTATGATGCCTGATATACTACATTTATTCTTAGCTTCATCTGATACTACTGTTGGGGGCTTCTGTTACAATATTACAGCTTTAACTTCAAGTTTTGCTGCTGAAGTCATCTGAGTCAGTCATTCAACACAGCTTTATTGAGTGTGCATGAAAACGGGGAAGATCTGTTAATGGCAACTGAAATGCATCTCAAGCAGAACAGCCTGAATTTATTTCCTGTCACTGGTTCTAGTAATGGATTAAAAATACTGACAAATGGCATTTTTCAGTTTATAATCTATTTTATTTCCTAGCTCCTTAAACTTAGGTTAAACATTCTACTCGATTAGAAATAGAACCCTGGTATTATTAAATATGTCTAAATATTATTAAATATTTTTGGAGGAAGACTCATGCATTTTCCGCAAACACTGACGAGACATTTTCTTTGTGATTTGTTTCTCTTCCTTAGACCTAATGTAAGATATTTTCAAATAATAATTTTAAGTTATATCAGTTTTCAAGATTGGTATACATTCTGGAAGGGGACATAGCTCTCAGAAACAAAAACCTGTGCTCTGGTTGTGTATGTCGTTCAAGCCTAAATGATCCACGGGCCCTTGTACTTAAGGACTTCAAAGCATTTCATAGAGATGATTTAATTTAGCTTTCTTCACTCCAATAACTTTAATAGCAATAAATTGGGGCACCAAGCTTACAGCACATAATTTATATAATGAAGAGGACAACCCCCTTACAAATTCTAATGCTATCTCAAAATATGCCCAAATTATTATTTTAGTACTTCTATCTTGTGAAGGGATATGCTATCCTATTATATTACTTAATGACAGGCTAGAAAAATTTTGATCCACAGAATTTTGAAGGACATTTAGGATGAGAGCAATCAATGAAGCTGGATCACCAATTTTTCTAAATAATTCAAAATACATACACTTTTTTTCTTGGCATTTATTTAGTCTAATGAACACTTACACCATGGACAGCTTCATCTTAGCTACCATTAAATCAATACGAATCAATATAGATAGTTTAAACTGTTTAAGCAACTCAGTGACAATATATGTTTGAAACCTGGAAAATATATTCTTAATGAGTCTACATTTACTTTTGGGAATAAGTAATTTATACCGCTTGGAGGCCAAGTGACATTACTTGTCTAAAATGTGCCTCACTTAGACACACAGTGAACCCTTTAAGAGTTTTTTATTACTGTGCACTCATCTCTGCAGTGGTTTGAGGAGTGGTGTACATGACCCCGACCAATGGAAAAGTTCATTAAAACATAAGATACACACTTATTAACTTCAGGAATAATACTAACTTAAGTGAACACGGCTTCACTGTTTCCAGTAGGCAATGCCAGCCCTCTCAGATGAACACATTCCTTAACAGGGAATACCAAGGACTGGGAGTCCAATTTTATACTCTTAGAACTCTACAAGACAACGTCAGACATTTGGTTTTCCTTAATTAAGAACATTCAACATATAAATTCAGGACAGAGAGACAGATCTATCTGTATTTCTCTCTCTGCCTTTTTTTTTTTTTAAAGCGTATTTATTTATTTTGAGGGAGAGAGAGAGAGAAAGAGAGGGAGGGAGGGGCAGAGAGAGAATCCCAAGCAGCCTCTGTACTGTCAGCATGGAGCTGGACACAGGGCTCGAACCCACAAACCGTGAGATCATGACCTGAGCCCAAATCAAGAATCAGACAGACGTTTAACTGACTGAGTCACCCAGGAGCCCCTCTCTCTCTGCCCTTCTTATCTTTTCAATGTTCCTGTCTTGAAGGATCTACTCCCCACGACTGGGGGAGAAGGAGAGTGCCTCAGTAATTTCCTCTACCGCAAAATGGTCTCCAAGCTCCCTTCCAAGTGTAACATTCTGTCACTTCATCTGCACCCTTCAGAGCCCCACAGAATCTAGGCCCCTTGCCTTTGCCATGAGGCAGGTGCTCTATGTTGAAGGTAGGACTGGGATAGGTGTGTTGGTGGCATCCTGAACACCAAGCCATGATTGCACCGAATCTTTTTCCTACATGCAATGTTTCCATTCTGCAGCTAGTACTCTATAAAGGAATTGATTAGGTTTGTTAGTGGCTCTATGTCATTATTTATGACATCGCTAACTATCGGGAGGTGTGTTCCAAAGTCTAAGTAACTATCTTACAAAACAGACTTTTCCATCTTATTTGGAGATGGGAACCCTATATGAAGAATATTTAGTCTTAACTACACTAACCAAGCCAATCAAGATTTAAGACTTAGAAACTATGGCATGAGTCTCTTATTCTGATAATATTTTAAAAAATGAAAGGAATAGGATACAGCCGGAGAAGCTGATAGAACCTGGGTTAAATGTGTCTTTGATAAACACCAGCCTGCTGAAGGAGGCATGCAAGAGGCTCTTGCAATGGAAGAACTAATGCTATTTAAAATAATTTAAACGCAACCAGATAAATTTTCAATACTGCCACCTAACCAGGAAAAGTGAACCCTGGCATCTGAACTCCTGCATTTATAAATTAATTTTCTCTGAGTAGCAGTCACCACTTTACCATTACTGCTTCAAAACGTAGCACCTCTTTTATACAACCTCATTAATCTGTGGGTAATTAGTGGACTACTTTTAAGACTGGCAATCTATTATTTTAAATTAAATCTTAAATATGTCTTTAACTGACTAAGAAAAATAATATTTAATCCATCCACATTTTATGACAAACCTGAATGATAGATTCTTTTTCTCAAACATGTAAGCATTTTCTGAAATCTGCTTGACGAGAAATGTATAGAATCCTAACAATAGAAAATGCACTAGAATTATGTGTGTAGAGCTAAGTGGGATATAAAACATCATATATTTACGTACTATTGATAAATTGGAATAGTTCCAGTTTTGGGATTCCTATGCGGAACTAGATAACTTGACGTGCAGAATAGCCAGTAAAACATGTCTCTTCACCATTTTAAATGACTTTCCTATTCTACAACCTTTTTCCTTCCCTTCCAATGAAGATCTAATAGGTAATCAAGCCTAATGAGGTATGCTTTTATATCTCAGACATAATGATATTCATTTAAGAATATAAAGATTATCTACTAGTCATAAATGCAGTGCAATGTATAGACAAAACCCATCAAACCCCCATAATGATGGAGGTCGTATTACTTAGGCCAGAATTAATGTTCACCCCACTTCTCCATTTCAGTGAATCACAACAATGTACCCTTGGAATTGATGTAAAGAAGAAAACTCTCGTATGGGTTTCATAAGGGCAAGATTCAATTCTTTACTCTCTACAAAGCTAAACAAAATCTTTCCTTTAATTGGACTCTAATATAGTCAACAATTTCGTACAGAGATCACAAATTTTCTTTCTCCAGACTGGATTACCTATGGGAATAATTTTTATTATATGCAAACTACAGAAAATCCAAACTAGACTTCACTACCAAGAGTATGAAAATAAACAGAGTTAAGCTCATGTGAAACCTCATTTACAGTATGTATCCTCAAAGGGGGGCAATATGACATCCAAGGGGGCAAAAATTGGCTCTTAGGGGAGAATAAAAGAAACTTAGATATTACAATGATTTGTGCCCCTCCAAAACTCAACATTGTCTGAGATCATCGTATTCCTTAGCATTTATTTTCTCTCATTTAATGAAAATTTTCTTCTTAGGAGGTTGAATATGGAAGAAAAAAACCCACTGAGAAACACTGATTTAATATAAAATGAAAACCAAGTTTTATCTCTAACATCTCTTTTTTTCCATTCTTAAAATCAGAGTTTCCTTTCATTTCATCCAAATATTTACTGACACTTTAATGTAATTTCCATCTTTTCTTGCTTGTTAGTTTTTCTCTGATTTTCTCTCCATTATGTCCCTTTGAGCCAATACCTGGTGACTGGTGTGAATGTGAGAAATGGTTGCTCTTTCATCTTTACTCTCTTACTGATCTCTCATGTTACCACTTGCTGAGTGTTGGACCTCTGTCATCACAGCCCAGGAGAAGGTGCAACGTGGAGTCATAACTCACACACCTACTGTGGCAAGACTGACTACTGGGTCTATATCCAATTCTGACTGTAGTAGTCAGATGTGGTAAAATGGTGGCAGGAGAAAGAGCAACAAAAAAGCAGAAATAACTTTCTTAACAACATTTCAGGTCAGCTTTTCCCTCAGTAAATTAACACACTCATAATTCTAAGGTATATCGTCATAACTGGTCAAAATAGAAAAATGTCACAACGGAAAGCACTTTACTCCTATTTCTTCATATTTACCTGATACACAGGGGCATGGAAATATGTGTTGAGTAAACTTACGGGCTCAAGTATATTAGTGACTGCATTTCTCTTGTAATTTACAATCTTTCAGAAGAGTTATTACTTTACAAAATTTTAGTAAAATATATAATTATCTCATTCATTTAAACGTTTTTCTTTGCAAAACACTTTCCATAATAATATTTCACGATAGAACATGGCTTGCTCTTTTGTCCTGGACAGTTTCAATTGAAGCCGGAGGGTAGAAAGCTCTTCTGAGGACGAATATCCTCAGTTGGTTTAGGAATCTGAGGATGGAGAGTGATCTCATTACTCTATAATTTTTGATCGTTAGTCAACTCAGTTATAAAGTCTGGACCAAGCAACATATTTTCAAAGGCTCTCACAAAGGTCTTGAGGCTGACACTACCTGATAAGTAATGCCTGAGGTGAAATGGCCTAGCACCCACAGAGCCAGGAGGAGACCACACTGAGGCATCGACACCCCCTCCTGTCCCAGCTTTCATTGCTTGAACTATGAAGATTCACAAGAAGTCTAATTGCTGAATTCAAAAAGGTATCACAGTTATGTTCGTGATGTTAGCAGTTTATGTTTGATTATAATATAGTACAATAGCACTATACCTGAGGAAAAGTGAAATAGTTTTATTTTCCCCAAATCACCTAAGGAAGAATGTATTCCCAGATTATAGCATTTTACTACTTCCTACTTTTGAATACAAAGGAGAGTAAAGATAATAGAAAATATGTGTTTGACATGCTCTAAGAATTAAACTCTTCTTGTAAATAGACAATAAAATTTAAGAGGAATAAGCTTTTCAGAGAGTAGTAGACTCAGTGTCTTATGTGATTATCTCCCTCCAAAGAGCAGGAGGCCATTTTGCTGATATCTATTAAAATAAACAACAAAAAAAGGGTGCTGGCGATATTTAAAGAGAGCTATGCACCAATTTGAGGAAGTGCTGCCTTTGTAGATGTAACAGATAAAACACAAAAGAGAAAGACTGCACATTTAAATAGATCTATAAACTAAGCTAGAGCAACACTCCTCAAGAAAGATTCGAGAAATCTAGTCAAAATGCTTTGTCCCATTAATATCTGATTTGCTACATTTCCTAAGATTCACAGTTGATTTTAGCTAATTGTGATCAATCTTCAAACTCAACTCACTTCTACATTTTGATCTTTGAGGGGCTTTTATATAATTGCAAAATTTATACACAATGCTTTGGCATCGCTTAAGAGAACCTAACTTTTTATTGTCCAATACTTGAAAAAAATTTTCTTCCTTGGAATTCAGATAAATTTAGGAGAAAAATGTATGTTTTGAGTATCGACTTAAAAGTGTCAGTGTGTCCCCATGAATTGGGCATACGATCTATTTACTGAAAAGGAAACTATAGTACTGGAACCTTCTAAGTGTCAATAGTCTTTGATTTTGTAAAAGGAATTTTGGGTAATTTTGGAGATATACAATCTTCTAAATTGATGAAATTCTATATAGGCTTTCTTGTTCCCTCACACATTTGGGAAGGAAGCATTTAATGTACCTTTAAAATTTGTGTAAATTAGATTGGAAGTATTGTTTAGTAAACTTAATAAATGTTTATCTCAGAGGATAGCATAAGTGAAGAAGGATGGACAGAAGGGCTTGGAAATTTAGATTTATATAATTTTAGGAAAATTAAAGAATGCAAGGATAGGAAGGAACAAGAGTTATAGATCATTTTGCTTTAGTACTTGTTTCTCTGATTTTTGAGGGTCCTTCTGTTTTGTTGTTGCAGGGAAAATAACAACAATTACATCTGGAACATTTCCAGTTTTCCTGCTTAGCACTAAAAAAATAATTGTAGCAACACCCACAAAAGCTTCTATACAAATCATTTGAAAATTGCCATAGATTTGAAGCATACTTTTGTTGGTATGCTACTGCTGATGTCTCTTAGATTTTTAAAGTAGAAATTTCTGTTGGGATCTTCAAGTTACCTTTCCTATGTCCAGTACAATCACCCTATATAGCTCACTAACATGAACGCTGAGATTTGAATTACAGGGGATGTAGATATGCCTTTGTTTGCACATTGATGTTTCTTCTTAAGCAATGCTCCTCTCTTGGTCCTTGAACGTGAAGGCCACTTAAAATGTCCTTATTGTTGTAATAACTTTTAGAAAAATCCATATGTTGTTTAATAGCAGCAGGCTTTCTACACAGAAAATACCTGATAAGGTATCCTCATGAGCCTATTGTCTTCAGATCGTTGCATTGTATTCCCATGGCCTCTGCAAGTTCAGTTCCTCCTCCCTTGCTTGTGCTTCCTCCATTTTTTAAAAAAATCATTTGGCTACACAGAGCTGCCTCATGTCATTCTCTGCATACATCATCTCTGTTTTTTCTCTTTTCCTGCATAATGGCCCAGCTTTTCTGAGAGTAGCTGTTGTCCCGAGTGTGATCCTTTACTAAAATGGGGATTGAATGAAGGTGAAGCACAAATTATCTGGACGCAAAGGAAAACCAGGCATTTGAAAAGGACCCAGAAAGGAACGAGTAATGAACCAGAGTGGCCTCGATGAATTGCTGTAGAGGGAATTCTCAGTTCTGACACAAAAGGAACACATGGATACCAAGGAAAACCAGGGGTGGGGGGGTGGGCAGAATCTCAGTAGGAAGCCTGCCTCATAGGCTGGTCAGCACAGAGGGTTGAAGCCAGTAGCCTTCCAGATAGCAACAGAAACAAATGCATTTTATGAGTAACAGTTAAAAATTCAAACACGCCGGTTCTGGGACACAAGATACTTGGAAGGGTTGACATCCCTTCATAATTCATGTTCATTGTTCCTCTAAGTAAAATATGTGTCTCCCTATAGTTATTCTGTTAGGAATTGTACTTTAAAGGCAAGAGGACATTTTTGATAATGCACATCTTAAACTTTTCATTAAACTACCAAATTTAAATTCTACCTTTTTGTGCACTCTGACATTTTTGTCTGGCATTTTCATTAATTTTGCGACATACATAAATGTAGCTGAAATGTTAACTGATCAATACTTTGTCTCTCTCATGTAGCACTAGCACTCCATTCCCCAAGGACCACACAGCAGAACAGAAATTAAATGTGTAAAATATCAAATGTTAATGTTAAACACAGCGGCACTTACTGTATAACGACAGAAAAGGCTAAAACAATTCCAAATGGACAGATGGTACCACAAATTATCTACAATCACATTTAAAGATTAAAGTTTGTCCTGTAAAATAATTCTTTGACGCACACTGAAGTGTGTCCTTTTACTGATAGCTCAGTTGTCCAATTATTTTTGTGCTCATTACAGTGAGAAATGACAGTACTGAAGAGAAAGAGAGAGTGCGCACTCCGTTTTTTTTTTCCACGTTGCACCCACTGACATCCGCAAGAACACAAATGTCTGGTCAAGAGCCTGATGAAAATTAGGCCCAATTTATGAGACATTTCCACGTCTGCAATAGATGATTCCAAAAGACAAGCAGGGCCTTCTGCGCCACATACGTCTGTGTTTGCTCTCAGGCATACAATATTCATAGTAAAATTTAAAAACCTAATTCATAGCACACAAAAACAAGGACATTCCCAGGAACATGTTTGCTTATGTTTTATCCCTCGCCTCCCCGGCCGACCGCAGCTTTGTGTCGTCAGCCGGCTCTAGCGTCTTTCCAGAGCACACAGGTAGTGCCAAAGGGGCCGGAACCTCTCTAGCCCTACGTTTCTTAGGCTTTCCCCTTTAACTGACATTGGGACAAAAAGATCATTGTCTTTCCATTTTGGTTTCGTTATTCTACATTTGTTTTTGGATAGGAAATTAGAAAAGAAAAAGAAAATGGAATAGAAAAAAAAAAAGGCTCTTAAACATTATAAAGTTTACTGATCTGGGCCTAAAACCAAGCCACATAATGGTACAAATGCATGTGCTCCGTGAAGCAGCTGCATTTATGAAAAAGTGGGCCAAGTGGAACCAATATTATAATAATAGACCCGAGATCCATCAACAGGGAATGATGGGAACAATATGTTTGTAACAATGGGGTGCTGCTCATACTCTTCTCCTAATGGAAAGCAGTTCTTTTCAATAAACTGGCCTAAAAAGGCTCTGGTTATGCAACGAGATCTTTGAAACATTTCATTTTTAAATATATCACTTAATATCTTTAAGATGAATAAAAATCCTGCATTACTTTATTTTTTTTTCTGAATTGTTATGATACTTAGATTATAAGGCACATATTTTAAAAGCTCTTTTAGAAAGAAAATAATATCTGTTGTGTGGCTTTGGGTAAGGTTCTTTTCTGTGCCTCAGTTTTTTCCTCTGCATATTGGGAAAATAATAGTATCTACTTTGTAGATTGTTGTTAGGTTATTGGGAATATTAAATTCATGTATTCATGAAAAGCACTTTCGTGCATTAGTATCTGTGAAACAGTTTCCTGGTACATAAAGGCTTAATAAGTATTGGTTGTTATTATTATATAGAGGATTATTATATTATTATTTATAGGATTATGAAATAGTTTAGAATTTAAATGAAAACTCCAAGGAAAGCATTAGGCTATGTCTATCATCATTTAATAACTAGCTCTATTAGAGCAAAGCCTTATATATCTGGCATCATTGGAGAAGAGTTTCTTCACTTAAGAACAAAAAATTTCACAATGATTGACTGGTTTATTGGTTGGTCTGTTGATCTGGATGGCCATTTATATTGGGAGCCTACCAAGTACTAGATACTCTGCAGGTGATGCTGGACCACCAGGGTGGAAAAGGCAGGGCCCCCCTTCTCATGGTATGCCCAGCTCAGGTCTAGATAAATGAAGTTCAGTTTTGTTGTTCGTTATTTTAATCACATTCAGTAGAGTGTAACTCAGGGCTTGTATTCAACGAACCTGTCAATGTTATCATTTCTTCTCAAAAGTACTCTTCTTGCACATTCACATTGCGACTTGTGAGGCCTCTTCTCGCCATTTGTGTCTGCAGACCCTTATCCCACCTTTACTGTGGCCTCCCCCTCCTTTTTTGCAAGCATCTCGCATTCAGTTTGTGTTTTGTAGGATGAAGGCTGTTGGAAACTGATTACCAGCTGAGAGAGATATTATAATCTGTCTTTCCCAGTGAACTTGGATACCCTTACAGTGAAACCACTCAAGTGTTATCATGTACATGTACCTAAGTGTCTCAGAATTTCAGCACCTGATTTTTGTTAATCAAAGGAAACTGTGAAAAAAGCCTGCCATCTTGAATTCGTTTTACGTCAGTGACCTCTAGAAGCAAGAGAAAGTTTATGAAGACTTATACAATACATTGTAACATTAAAGCATT
Source organism: Leopardus geoffroyi (assembly GCF_018350155.1). Classification (NCBI taxonomy): domain Eukaryota; kingdom Metazoa; phylum Chordata; class Mammalia; order Carnivora; family Felidae; genus Leopardus; species Leopardus geoffroyi. The sequence continues at coordinate 156,714,742 of NC_059326.1, forward strand.
CCGAATGAATGTTCCTGAACAAATGACATAACTGTATAGATTCCCCTGTTTTCAAATTTCACAAACAGTTGTGCGGGATGACTTTGGAAGGAGCAAATCAAAGATGGCATCATGGCATGTTTGGGAGAATATTACTGCGTCTGTTATAAGGGCCCATGGAACCTGGAAGTAATGGCATTAAATATACATAGAAACTCAGTGTCAGTTTTTCCTCATTAATATCAAAGTGTCTCTATGATAGTGAAAAATCATAATCCAGTTTGCTTAACAGTACCCCAATGTATTTATTATGTGGAAGAGCTAACTAAAAGTGTATTGACAGAGGAAGATTTTCTTTTCCCAAACTTAATGATGATGGCAACTGCTTTCTTTAAGGAGACAACAACATGTCTACGGGAAGCAGGCTGCCTAACTTTCTGGTAACTTACAACACAAAGGGACATACACACTCTTTGTTCCATGTGCTCAGACATTAATGAAAGTCCTATACAAGGCCTGAGAGGAGGACAGAGCTCAAAGTGCTAAACAGATGTGCAGACACTCATTTGAATGGTAATACTAAAATGTTGATTTGTTACTCTAATCAAGGCTCTTCTTATGAGCTCCATCATAAAGTCATATTCTGCTAAAATGGAAACTATAAGAAAGCCTAAGGTACTCATCTTCTAACAAATATGACAATAAAATAAAGGATTTCAGAAGAAGGACTCTACTTAAACTTCAAACTGAAATCCTGAATAAGCAAAAATAACGTGAGAGCGGAAAATCCCAGCTAAAGCACAGAGGAAAGTATTCTCTCAGATTTTCTGGCTTTGCTAGTTGGTCTCATCAGCACTTTTTAAATAACCAAAGTAAAAGGCTACAAGATGAACATTGTTAGAGGACTATTTGGATCTATCAAATTCTCACTTGTGCCTTTTTAAAAACTGGAAATCTCAGAAACAATAAAACGTCTCTTAAATAGGTCACATCTACTTCCAATTGATTCACATATTAAAATATTACCAACCAGCATCCTACTGCCAATGATTTTCATATTTTGAAAAAAAATCTATAGACCAATAACATTAAAATAAGGATGGTCAAGATTATTAATTTTTTTTTTTAACACTAAGGACTTTTCTTGGCTCTGTTATTGGGATTTGGAATTATGCAATATGTAAAATTTTACTTTTTGACTGTCATGGAGAAAATTATATATTGGCTGAGATTTCTTGCTTTCCGGAAATCTGGTGGGGGTGGGGGATGTATTCTTGGACTCAGACCTTGAACGATCCATCAGGTTCCTGCCCACGGCAAATCTGTCCAGTCAAGTCTTAAAATAGGAGTTTTAAAATGGCCACATCAACATAACTGTTACTATAGCCACAGAAACATGCAGCTATGATTACTGAATTTAATGAATAACAATGTAAGTAATAAAGAATTATCATACCACAAAAGCAGCGAGGCTCCTTGGGGGTGAATCCCAATCAAAGCAACTATTAACGTAGTATGCAGCATTTACGAGCACCATGACACAACGCTTCATTCTGATAAAGTTTCTTAGGAGCAGCTGTACAAAAGATGAAAATATTATTAGAATTTGCAAGACTAAAAGCCATCAGATATGGCACAAAATTCTTCAAGTTTAGGGTGACTTGAAAAGGATTCATAAAGTTAATGAAGTTGGAAGAATATACCAAGCAATTTGGCTCATGAGTGAAAGGAAGAGAAGTATCTCTGGAAACAGCAGAAAGAACTGAATTATAAGAACAATTCCTTAGCTAAATAGATTTTCTTAAAAAAAGCATTATTATGTGGATTGGGCTACCTATGTGCAAAAGGCAAACATCTCCAAAAATTAAAAACATTTACATACTGTGAATCTTAAATATATTTTTAAATTCTTAAATCTTATTGTGGTTTTAAGATTCTTTACATGCCTTAATTTCAAGATATTTGAAAGTGAAATGGATAACGTGGAATGTTTCAATTTCAGGTCTTAGAGAAAAACCTGTCAAGTATTGCTTTTTTTACAGAAAACAAAATTTTCATCATTTTTGTGGGATTCTTCCTTATTTACTATCAATTTTTCAGTCTCGGTCTCTCTTGGTCTCTCTCTCTCTCTGTCTCTCAGTTTCTCCCTCTCAGTCTAATTCTCTGTCTCTCCTTTCCACAACAAATTTAAATTATATTTTCTCATTACTTTTTCATCGTTTTGGAGTTAAGAAAAAAATTATGGTAACCAAGTGCTTTACAAAATCTTTCATTAAAAAGGTATATGAGAGTTGGTACAATTTAAATCTAAAATTTAAAACAAGGCAAGGCTACAACTGTAAAAGAATAGCCCATATGCTGGATGATGATACAAAAAATGATCTACAGCTGTGCTAATAATTAGAATACTATGTCTACGGGTAATATTTTGCTAATTCCAAATATACTTCAATAGTGATCTGGTATTTTAAAGAAGTAGTTATATAAAGTTTCCTGAGGTCATATGGAAAAAATATGTCTATGTGTATGTCTAAATATAGATGCATGTACAGGCAAACCAGTTTTAACAAGTTATTAAAATTGAAATTTTTCAGGAAAAGAGTCACCCTTTTTGTTTTCCTTCTTTCCTTCCTACCCTGATCACCGTCCTTTTAGAGCTACTTTCATTACTTTTATCTATAATTGTGAAAACAATGTAATCTGTATTTCTATTTAGCTAGATATTGCATTTGTAATGCATGCACTGTCTTTAAACAACCAAAGATCCCACTGTTTACGGTGAATTGATTAGATGTAAAACAAAACTAATTTTAGGCTTCTAATAGCACAGAAAATTGTTCAATATTTTAACACACACAAATGAGTTCTGTATGCTTTATCGCCGTAACAAAAACATTTTACTTTAGCTGTGTTAATTGGAAGTAAACAGTTTTTTAAAGAGGTAGCTTAGTACCCTTTCTTAACTTGATAACAAACCTAATTTAAGACTGTGTCTAATTACAGGATATCAAGCCTTATTTATGACAGAAAAATCAGATGTGCTGATTTTCTAGTTTCCTAGCTAAAAATGCCAATAAAAGTTCATTTCTAAAAGATCATAGTCAAAATCTAATTAACAGGGAGGTTTCCCTTAAAAGATGGAGCCCCTCTCTTGTGGATTACAGGGCAGAGCTTTATGCAGGGCTCGCTTTACACACACCTGAATCATACCTGTGGGTGGTCGTCTGGACATATATTTGAACCTCGGCTTTTGGTGTTCTCTCTTACACATTCCATGGCAATCAGACAGTATTTTATGTTCAAAATGATCATTCTTACGCCAATGCATGAATACATATCCATTCTATGCAGCACCTACAGTATCCCCTTTCCATTCTGACCACCCCCATCTAATTTATTAGTTTGGTATTGTCCTTGCTTGATCTTTTAAGGAAAGGAAGGGAAGAGAGAGAAAGAAAGAGAAAAAGAAAGAGCCATTTCACATAAGTAGATGATCAACAATTCCATAGGCTTCCCCCCTCCATACTTCCAAAGTTTATTTGAATTTACTTAGATGTTTTACAGATACAATCAGGTCTTCCCAGAGGGGTTAATCTTTCCTTGCTCTTTACCTGTTTAGAGAGTCTGTTTTCCTCTTCAATGTACTTCTGTTCTTTGGGTATTAATGTTCGTAAGCTGGCTTTCACCTATACATCAACATATGTGTCTGTTATGGATTAATATATTACAAACGTTTACAAGTTTTTCACGCAGTTCGATTTGCAATAATTCCTAAAGTTTCAAAGTCCTGGCTGCTGTGCTCATAAAATATAAATGTATACAGTTGCACATGCATGCGCTTCCATTTCTTACGCCGGCAGGCAGCGGCCGAAGCACAGCCGCAGTGGCAGCCGCCAACTAGAACAGAAAGTGTGGGTGTGCCAGGCAGTGGCAGAAGCGTATTCTCCAGGATACATCAAGGTTTAGAGAAAATGAGGAATGACAGAAATTCTCTACAAATCAGGAACAAAAGCTTTCATGAAACTGAACTCTTTAGCAGTACAAAAAAGCCAAAGTTAAGACTTACAGCATTAAAAATCACATCTATTTCAAGATAGATGACCCCCTTTGTTGGCCCTGTCAGCTGCTTGTTTTTCAAGACGTAGGCTTTCTGTTCACCATTTTGAATCTGCGGGAAAAGGACATGACAGCCGTCTGTCTCGCGGTCTCCACTGAATACACTCCCTCAGTGACCTTTGACCCCCAGCTGCTGAAACTGACAGAGAACCCAAAACAACTGTGGCAATTCTGACAAGTACCTGTTCATTACCAGGATCAAGTCTGTCAGGAAAAATTAACTATCATGGGATTCAACATGGCCGTGAATTGAGTATGTTAAAATTTTTAGTGTTCTTATTACAGACCTTGGTTGAGAAATGACAGATACAGAGCTGAGGGTTTTTTTTTTTCCTTGAGCAAAAGCAACACAGAGCAGTGTGTCAGGTGAATAAAACTTACAGACAGCAATGGTATAGCAACTTTGCCCAGAAAGTCAGCACTTCGATCCCGATCTTCATCATAAACTGTCACTTCAAGAACTGAATGGATATCTTTAATGTTGCTGCATAATAAATACACATAAGAAGAAAAGACTTCATCAGTGGGGAACAAGAACAAAAATGCTTTTGAAAATTTAGATGGCTCCAGCTGATTTTGTGTGTATGTGTTTTTATGTATGCTATTTGCATATACACATATACAAGGTAGCTTGGTATCTGGCAGAATTTCCCATAATGCACCTTAGTAGACTACAGTGATGGTTCTATTATCTGGAACTTTGAACACCACTGTAATTTCAAGTTATAATTTTTTAATGAAATATAATCTTCCATCTGGATGGGCGCAGAATAAGTTATTGTAAAAAAAAAACACCAATAAGTGGCACTGATGTTTTTGAGACTTTTCCCTCTAATTATTATCACAATAATTTCTACCATCCTATTAACCCCATGTAAAACTTCAGTAAATTTGATATCAGCAAGAGTCACAGTATATTTTTCTTTTTTTTGTAACAGTAGGACATCTTTTTGTTTACAGTTCTTAACAAAACTTCTGGTAGTTTTGTAATAAAAATTAACCAACGCATAAAACAGAATGGAGAAAATGTAACATTGATAGCTTTTGTACCACCCCAGGATTTAGAAATTAAATAGTGTTCCATTATGTTCCACAGACAACGTATGTTAATAAACAACTGTGTGAGCTCTGCATTTTTGTTTCTGGAAAAATAAACCCCAATTGCTGACAGCATTGATTCTTTGATCAAACTGTTTACCAAGAAAACATGAATTAAGAGAAAACAAAAAAAATGAATATATTCATTACTGAAAGACTGCAACCGCATGTGAGAAGAGGCTTTATCAGGGCACAATCAATTAATGGCTTTGATAATAATCAAACCTATTCATTCAATTATGCATTCCAGGGAAAAACACTCTCAACAACCTTCTTAGGAGTGCAAGTCTCCTGACCAGGCTTTCATCTCTTATAAAAATGTGGAATTCCTTAAAGATAAATTGGTCAGATAATTAAATCTGATTAGTTACTGGCTCTTAAGCTGAGACATTATAAGAAATTAATGAGGAATTTAGCAGTTTTCATATACAAGAAAATAAAACTATGTTAGAAAACTTTTAAGAAGTACTCTGTTTGGAGAGTTTTCCTTTGTTCAGAGTTCATTTCTAAAGCCCAGTTAAAAACATACACACACACACACACACACACACACGCACACACACAACGAACTTAGGAGATACTATGGTGTAGATCGGCAGCTTTTTTAGCATGTAGTCAAAAGATTTATAAACTTTTTTTTTTTTTAAAAAAAGAAAAATCAACCTAAATGGTGATCTGGTAACTAGGACAATACTTAATGTTCTTATTGTACTAAAATGCAATAAAACAAAACTAAAGCATCTCTGAATTCGAGACTGAATTGTTTGCTGATTTGAGCAATGGAACAAATAGAGCTTTGTCCTCCCTGGTGTCAGTGCATTTGGGGGGAATTTCAATAGAAAGCATAAAAGGAAGAAGCGGTATGGCAATTCAGTTAATGGGAGCAAAACCCTTAGTCAAATCATATAAAAACCTCAGTTTAAAAAAAAATCTGTGAAAACACAGAAAAACAGCATACGCTTTCCCCAGGCTTCACTATCAGAAAGGTAGTGCAATTATGCTATTCAGTGTTGCCAGCAAAGGCAGTCCAGATGTGCTGAGTTGTTAATCGGTCAAGAATAAACACACACACACACACACACACACACACACAAATATCTCAAAAATAAATATTATTAGCTCCAGTTTTGAAATGAGCTCAAGGTAATGATTACTTACAATGTGAAGATTTTGTTCCACTCAGGATTGAGATTTTTGTAGACGGTGTGTGTTAGCAGCCTATCATTGTTCAGTTCCACTACACAAAATGGGTCACTTTTGCCTATAAGAGATTTGGGGGGGACATTTTCAGTACAAATAGCACCCACAGTTCACAGGGTCATGAGCACAACCACATCTCTTTTCTACAGAGTTTTATAAAAAACAAAAACTATTGTACAGTTTAAAAAATTTAAAAACAACATCAAAATACAGTTAGACATAACTGGGTAATGTTAACAATTGTTGTGATTCAGAGCAATTTAGAACCTGAAAAAAGTGAAAGAGAGAAAATTATATAGCTGGTATTTCAATTTGCACTTTTTTTTAATACAAAAATAACACTACTGCCAATTATGAGAGAAGATGTGATGCCAGTTTATCCCTAAGTCAATTTGTATTTAATTCTATAATGATCCTTTGAAAGGCTCAACCCCTTCACTTTTATGCATATATTTTCTAACTCCTCTGACTCATTAGTAACTTATAAAAGAAACTCCTAAACAAGTTTATGTTGGGAAAACTGCTTTATTACAGAATTACTCCATTTTAATGTACCTTCAGATTCCCTCCTGAAATATCTATGGCATCACAAGAAGGTAAATTAGACCCTCTGAGGCAGAAGAAATTCTGCCATTTGAATCCTAGCCGCTCAACCAGTCTGCATGTTAAAGAGCAGTATTTTTTTCCTGTCCACTGAGATTGAAGAATTTGGAAGTTATCATCTGTTTACAGGGACTCTGTTCTGCCATAGTCAAATCTTGTCCATTCGGCAATTATATTGTGTGATATCCTCAATATTTCGTAATGTCATGTGAGGTACTATAAGAACCCCATAAAGTCAGAGGCTCTTTGGGGCAGCATTAATGATATTAGTGCAGCATGTAATTTGTTTGATACCTTATACAAATGACAATGAAATCAATATTTAGACAAAGCTGTCCAGAGGTCATATCTTTTAAACTACAATATTGATTTAGACTACATAAGAGGTTAATGTGCATATTATTAACTTTAATGATAAAGAATAATTGTTTTAGATGCATTGTGAATTGTAGCCACTGTAGTTTACACTTCTGTGAAAGCTTAAATATCATTGAAGATTTTCAATTAAATTTTAATAGGAAGGAATTCATTAGCTATCAGGGACAGATAAGCTACGTGTTCCCTCACAGCAGTGTATTTACTTTCCATGTTGTAATTCTTAAAGTGAGCTGTACCAACTTTGACTCACCTTTAATTGAATGTATTAGTTTTATATTAAAAAAAGAGATTAAATATATGTGTGTTATTTCAGCGGCCTCATATACCCCAGGTTGATTGCATACTTTAACAGCATGGTAGTCTTTTCAATTTTTGGTCATAGGAACAATTTTGAATGAAAAGTAGAGACTAGAAAGCCTTTGAGGACTGGTAGAATTTTTATCTCTGCCTTAGGATCTGTATTATCCTTTTTCATACACAACGTGGAAAAGAGAATTCAAAAAAGAACAGTTTGTTCATCAAAACACAGTGCAATAGGTTTTATACGCGACATCCACAATTTTATTTTCCTCCGTGAATTCAAGTATAAGCATAAAAGGTAGATTTGAACAATTTCTAAAACCTCACTTCTTTTCACGTAGCTTTGTGCTGGGCACTATAGTGTGCACAAAAGAAGAGGATATAAACCACCACCTCAAATAATTTATAAAAGGGTGGGACGGAGAAAACACCTATCTGTAATGGTCAGAGAGAAAATTAAGGCCATATTTAATAGAATTCAATGTCAAAAGAGTAATTATTTTACTATCACTTTAGATAGAACTTTAGATTAAGTGATAAGTGTTGGTAACTTTTACTTAAAAGCCAAGCGTAACGTTCACACTCTTCCTGGAACCTCCTTTTAATCTTTCTCATATATGTGTACATTCATGTAAATCTTAATTTAGTAAAAAAAAAAAAAAAAAAAAAAAAAACAGAAAAGAAAAAGAAAAAAGACTACATAAAGAGAGCACTTATTGGCATTTTTGTTTCCTTATTTTCACTTGCTTTATTTCAGTTGCTATTATATTTCAATTGACTTGGTTTTACTTGCCCTCAAGTGATCAACAATGTGTAAGAGATTCAGTCAAAGTTGCACCACTTTTTCAATTGCAAAACACAAGAACAAACTTCAGAGACCAATATCTATTGGGGGAAAAATTACTTTAAACTTCTATCAGCAGAAGATGAAAATCCTCCCTTGATTTTTTTTTTTTTTTTCCCTACAGGAATTATATTCAATGGTGTAAGAGGCTTTCATCCCCATGGAAAGTCTCTGAACTCACCACCTTCTTTGTTACTCTATCTGTATTTGCTGACAAAAGATGTGGAGTCTTAAAGAAACAAAATCTGTTCTTAATGATTAACTCTTTCCATATCTTGTTAAGAAACGAATACATTTATCAAACCCTATGCCCATGAGGCAGTGTCCATCCTTATTTTCTTACCATTTACTTGATTATTTTTCAAGACCATTCCTAGAGAAAACTGATGTCCTCTGTCTACCACTCATTCTCTCAGTCATTGTTTTCTATTAGAATGAAGATGTTAAAGTCCTGGAGACAATGCTGCACCAAAAATAGTGTGAGAACCCTCTGAAGCCACTTCTCAGTCATCTTGCTGGACTAAATTCCAGTGGCATCCATCATTGGCAAAAATCTTCACTCATATGTACCTGCTTATAACTTGAAATGGGTAAGCAATGTAATTTTTAAGAGACCATATTAGACACTGTACCAAATGGAATGGTGCTTACATTAAAAAAAAAAGAGCCTTTTACCTCAGACCAAACTACTATTTAACATAGCTTTAATTAAATGTATTTAAGCATAAGTCACTAGGCAAGACCTTTCCCAATAACTGTGTTGTATCTTAGTAGTTAGTGGGCCACACACATGTGAAGAGCTGGCTAATGTTTTGACTACAGATTCATTCACTCAACAAATAATTATTACTTACCATGTACCAGGCAGTGTTCTATGTGTTGAGAATGCAGAGGCGCATAAAATAATAATAATAATCCTGACCTCATGGTGGTTACATTGAGGAAAAAGATAGACAATGCATACACACATTTTATGGTACTTTAGAAGGTGATAAGTGCTATAGAGAAAAACATCGGGAGGACAATGAGGAGTGCTTGTATATATGTGCAATTTTTAAATTTTTTTCAACGTTTATTTATTTTTGGGACAGAGAGAGACAGAGCATGAATGGGGGAGGGGCAGAGAGAGAGGGAGACACAGAATCGGAAACAGGCTCCAGGCTCTGAGCCATCAGCCCAGAGCCCGACGCGGGGCTCGAACTCACGGACCGTGAGATCGTGACCTGGCTGAAGTCGGACGCTTAACCGACTGTGCCACCCAGGCGCCCCTATATGTGCAATTTTTAAAAGGACTGTCAGAGAAGGTCTCACTGAAAAAGTTCCGCATGGGCAAAAAGAAACGAAAGAGGCAAGGGAGTGAGCTTTGGGCTACCTAGAACAACAGCAGATTGTGGAAAGGTCAGAGAAATAGCTGTGCCTGGTGTTTCTAGGAATATCCAAGAAACCAGTGTGATTGAAGGAATAGACTGGGAAAGGGGGACAGTATTCGATGAGGTATGGGGAGGGTGGCAGGTCTCTTTAGAATACGTTTCCTCTAGAAGTGCTAGGGGAAGCTTTTGGAGGTATTTGATCTGATGGCTGCTATTTGGAGAGTAAGGTGGAGAGAAGCCAATGGAGGAGGTAGCAGAAGAGTGAGGAGGATACTGTGATACTCCAGGTGATGGAAAGTGATTGGATTCTGAATGTATTTTGAAGGTAGAGCCAACAGGGCTTGAAGATACCAAAAGTAAACAATCTACCATGCCTGATATTGTTATTTGCTGATGAGAAACAATTTATTGAGCTTAGCTAAGTCAGTCTTTTTTCCCAAGGACTAGAAGCATTCAACAAAGTGCTCAGAGTAGCTTTCTCTGGAATCTGGTAAAGAGGAAAATTTACGTAAGGAGAGAGCAGCCAATTTTATATTTAACTTCTCTTCAACTTTTCCTTCTAAAAAGTTATGTTTTTACAGTTATCAGTAACGGATGCCAACATCAGGTCTTTACACACTGTTATTTTCGACTAATTTAGAAAGTATCCTTCTGCCACTGCATGATTCAAGGGTAATTAAAAATTAACAGCAATTTCAACCAAAATAATAGTAAACGTACAATATCAAATTCTATAAACTTACCACTAAAAAGCATTCACCATAGTTTTATTTTAAAGAAGTGGCTACACATAGTTAATGTGCTTATCCGGCTTGCTAAATGATGCTTTAAATGACTGGCTTTTCAGTTTCTAAATTTTGCAGCCTTGATTATGTGCCACTTAAACAACTGAAAACAATCACAGAAATACCAGTGATGGACCTAACCATTAATTATCTCCTTAATTATTCCTTCTTTTCATCCTTTTATCGTTCCAGTTAGACCCCGTGATATGCTGCTTTGCTTGTTGAGAGTATCTGAGGAGAGGGATTGACTACAGGAAGCAGTGTTGATGTCTATTAAGAACACGGTATTCTGTAAAGCCCTCGAGAGTGATGCAAAGATGCTGCTTGTAATGATTTCATTCAATACTGTATGGCTACAAGTGCAAGAAATTAAGGCAGCATGCAAAGTTGAACTTTGTCTCTGATTATTTTGGGCTATTTAAACAGCCTAAATGTATGAGAACAGATTACATAATCGCTCATCTCCCTCTTATTCTAGTCATAAGGCTAAAGCTGACCTGTGGGTACCAACTGGTTTTCCCTTAACGTTCACTGTTTTGGCTAAAAAGTGCCTATCCTCTCCTTTGCAGTGCAGGTAAATGAAGATATGGGTTTGGATGCAAGATAGAAATTGCAGCGCTTGGCGGGGACTGGAGCAGTGGGGTTGATTGCATTAACCACCATGACTGCTAACAGAGAGTCTTAGCCTTGCTTGAGAACATTGCGGTTTTCCATGTTGACAATCTTCTAGAGAGAAATAGGAATACCTTTTGAAGCACTCATTACTTATTGAATGCCTGCTCTTCTCACCCCAGAATTATAAGTATGATTAAGACATAGTCCAGCACTCAAGGCACGCACAATTTAGTGGGCATGATAGGCATGTAAATACACAATTATAATGCAGGATTGCAAGTGCTGTAATAAAGGTAAGTGAAGGGTGCAATGGAAGCAATGAGAAAGAAGCATATCATTCTCTAACTCTAGAACAGGAAGGGCTGAGGAGGCGAAGACCCCCTCAGTGGATGAGCTGACCCTGGTGATCTATGGTGATGACGCATCTCTATCACCAACAATTTTAGAAGGATAATTACCTAAAAAAAAGACTTTAACAATTTATGACAAGCAATGTTTAGCTTAAATTTATCTCTTTATCCTTTTAATAGGGTCTCTACATCACAAAAACTTAAAAACATGTTATGTAATGACTATAAAGTAGATACTTAAAAATACTGGGTTAGGACTAATGCATTTGTCCACCATCTAGTTAAATACGAGGGGCTGTTTTTTTCCCCCATGGATTTTTATAGGGGGAAAAAATCTCCCGCGGGAATGAGAATTGGAGGTTCTTCTATCTTAACTCAAAAATAAATCTATAACAAATTTTAAAGCATATGCTCTAATACCTAAATTCTTCTGGTGAAAAGCCATTCCCACCACAGTAAAAACAGATGTCAGAATTGTCTCCAATGGGCATCTTTTCTGGCAATCTTCAAAACAGCACTGAGGAATAAATAGGATGCAGTGACTGGCTAATTCTCTCTCACTCTTAGCTCTTGCTCTTTGAGGTCACAACACTGACATATTTATAAAGAACTGTGGGAAAGTCTGCACCACCCCTGCTTGCTTGTTACCTGTTATGTGGGCAAGTGGACGACTTCAGTTTGTGCAAACTACTGGTTTGAGCATTAAAGTCACTCAAAAGATACTGAGAGATATTCTTGCTCCCAGAATAGAAAGTTAATCCTGATCCATCAGTGGTGGGCTTTGTCCAGGGTCATTTTGCTGCTGACAAGCAGCACAGTTTGCTGGATGTGATGTGTTATAGAAATGTGTGTGTAGGGGGGCTACGCAGTGACCACCTCTTTGTTGCCCTGTCTCTGAAAACACAGAAGGCTTTCAATAGCATGGAAAGCAATTCATATCCATTGGGGCCTTTTATTTGGGGCCTACCTTGCACAAATTAAGCTCCTTGGTTTAATTTCCTCAGGTGTCACAGTTTGAAATGGCTATACTTTAATCTTTTAAAAAAACTTATAATCATGGTTGCCCTCTGTCCTTTCCACAAACTGGAATTTCAATCGTAACATATTACAATGTTCTACATACATGAGGGAATTGCACAGGGTCCAGCAAAACAAAAAAAAAAACAATGTATGTCGGATATATCTTGCAATCGCTCCCTTATCACTGGAGATGGGGGTTTGACCTTTGCTTTTTTCATCAACTGACCTAAACACAGTTTAAACGTATGATTGGTAGAAATACATTAACTGAACTCCTCACTAGGTTCCCAATGGGTCTGATTCTGGGACCGAGTAATGATAACTGGACTTCTCTTTCCTCACAAAGTCATGACACAGGTTTCCTTGTGTCAGGAAAACCAGCCCCCTACAATTATGGCTCTCAGCCCATTAGATGTAGTACATCTTTTTTCATATTGAAGATTTTATAATGTCTTCCTTACTACTTTGAAATTAAACTAACCCAATCATGATTTCAAGATTTCATATAATGCATTAATGCCATGATAAAGGAGCACTAAATAGAAAGTTGTTTATAATAAAACCATGTTTTTTTTTTATTAACAAATATTTATTGAGGGCCTACTATATGCCAGAACATACAAACAAAAAAAGGAAAGGTCCCTGCTCTTTTGGAGTCTGTTTGTGGTGGGGAGGGAGGAAAAAGAGACTAAATACTGAACACAATTAACAAGTATATTTTATGTTAGTGATACATGTTAATGTAAATAGAACAAAATAGAGCAGCAAAAAGGATTTGAAGAATGCTGAGAAGGGGCACAGTTTATAAATTTAATTAGTGTGGTTGGAGTAGTCCTCATTGAGAAGGCAAGATGTGAGCAATGAACTGAAGGAAGTGATGGAGTAGTCAAATGGCTACCTGGAGATAAAGGTCCCAGGAGGAGGCAAGAGCTAGAGCAAAGGCTTGGTGTGCTCAAGCACCCTGATGGTGGGGCGCAGTGAGCAATGGGAAAAATTGTAGAACATGCCAGGGAAGTAATGGGTAACCAGATCATGAAGGGCTGTGGAGGCAATCCTAAGGTCTTTGGTGTTTGCAGTATAAAATGGCAGCCATTTGTAAGACTTGAGTAAATAATATTTATTTCAGAATGTAATCTAGGCTCAGATAATCATGAAACAGATTTAAAACCTATGTCAATGTCTATATTTAATCATGCGGCACATAGGACAATTTTCACTACTTAAAATCGTCTAATACTTTGTAGGATATTTAACATCCGCAACCTACTCCCACCAAATACTAGCAGTGCTCCCTAACCACTGTGGCAATTACATTCTCACATAAAGCTCTAAAATGCTCAAGGGGGCAATACTGCCCTCCTCCAAACGAGAATTACTGCCCTACAGCAACAGTTCTTAAACATTTTGGTCTTTAGGTAACCTTAAATTTTTTTTTTTAATTTTTTAATGTTTATTTATTTTTCAGGGAGAGAGAGAAAGAGAGAGTAAACGGGGAGGGGCAGAGAGAGAGGGAGACACAGAATCCAAAGCAGGCTCCAAGCAGTCAGCACAGAGCCAGATGTGGGGCTTGAACTCACAAACCGAGAGATCATGACCTGAGCTAAAGTCAGATCCTTAACCTACTGAGCCACCGAGGTGTCACAGGTACTCTTAAAAATTTTTGAAGGAGGGACACTGACTGGCTCAGTGGGTTAAGCGGCCAACTTTGGCTCACATCATGATCTCACAGTTTGTGGGCCTGCACCCCATGTCAGGCGCTCTGCTGTCAGTGCAGACCCCGCTTTGGATCCTCTGTCCCTCTCTCTCTGCCTCTCTCCTGCTCATGCTCTCTCAAAATTAAATAAAACATTAAAAAAAATTTTTTGAGGACATCAAAAAACTTTTCTCTATATAAATCATATCTATCAGTTCACCATTTTAGACATTAAAAATGAGAGCATGTACAACTATCATTCATTTGAAAATGATACAATAAATCTATGACATGTTAACATCAGAGCAGTCAAAAATATAACCTGTGAAAAATTTCATCGTCCACTCATGAGAGAAAGAGTGAAAAAGACAATAACATCTTAGTATTATTATGGAAATAGTTTTGACTTTAAAGATCTCTGAAAAGTCTTAGGGATTCCTGGAAGCTCCTGGGCCACACACACTTTGAGAACCATGACAAAGAGCAATGGAAACAGAGCACAATGTAAATACGAATTTGTTTCCCTTGGGATCTAGAATTAGATGCAAAAGAATATTTATAGTATTATGTGTAACAAGATGCATGCTTGAGTCCCAAAATTGAACCATCTTGGTATATGCTGGGAAGCTTGAAATTTAAGACAGAAGAACAAGAAATAAAATGAGACAGATAAGAAACTGGAAAAGAAAGAAAAGAGAGACTATGGGATCTATAAAATGAGAGGAGGCTATGAAAAAATTATGTCTCAGCTTTGGAACGTTTACATAAATTGTGGTTAAAACATTTAAAAATTTTATTTCAATTAATATTTAATATAGAAACTCTATGCAAGTGACTGGTTACAAGATTGGAAACACAAAAGTTCTTTGTCCAAAGATATAAGTGTTAATATTAGAAGCTCTTTTGTTTTGGTAAGTTCCTATAGATACTTTAGGACCTACAGTAATTATATATTTAATTAGACTCCCCATAGAAAAGTGTCAGGTTCCAGATAATCTTCCTTATGAGTAAATTTGTTAGCTGGTAAGATACTTTGCAGTAGAATAAAATTCTTTAGACTGAAAAAACGAAGTACTCTACTGGGTGATTAAATATATAAATATTAGGCAATAAATAAATAAATAAATATTATATTAGGCAATAAAACTGAAAACTGTCATCTATCTATCAAGCCTTTGTCTTTAAAATCATATCTTTGTCTTTTTATTTCTTTTCTACAAAATATCTACTCATTCAAGAGTCTGTTACTCATCTTAGTACCTATTACAGGATCTCTGATTCTGAGGGCTGGGAAAAATGCCTCAGAGGCCAAGTTCGAATAGCTCACCAGGGACTCTAATCCTCTCTACAACCAGGCAATCCGATAGGCTCTGGTTTCAGTGACGGGGCAATCACTACCTCCACAGGACTATTCTGATATGTATATTTGGCAATTATAATTTTGGGGAAGTGCTTCTTTACAGTGCAGACAAAATTACGTCTCGGTCACATTTGCCTATTTTATGATTTGCCCTCTGTGGTCATTTTTAAGTTAAAATGAAATAATGGGTGCAAAGGGAGGGTATAGCAACTGTCACTTCAAGTATCTGCTCATTACCCACCCTCCTGCACTATTAATGTGGATGGCTTGCTGAGCATCTATTCTAACTTTTGGTGTCTCTTCCTAAACGAGACAGGCTGTAAAGGCCAAAATCACATTTTTAGACTCCCTTGCAGCTAGGGTTGCAGATGTGTGTTTGGCCAACCCGGTCAGATGTACTTGCCTAAGATTTTATATTAGTATTCAGTTAACTGAGAGCGTGTGGAGTGCATTTTGCTGCTGCAGACTGCAAGCAGAAGTAGCATAATTAATTGTCACACTGTCTTCTCCACATGCCAGTGTGGACACTTGCTTAATTAACCCCTCCACATCTCAGTTTTCTAATTTGTAAAGTGGGCATAACAACAGCAACTAATTAGGTTGTTGTGAAATTGTGATAACCCTTGTTCCAAGCTGAGGGTAGTGTATGACATGTGTTAAGGGCTCCATTAATGTAAGTTGCCACTATTTTTATTATTATTATGATCATTTCCCTGGAGCTATTCTCAACTGACTTGATTTTAAAACACCAGATATCTCCATCGAGAATAAATTCTGCTTTGTTTGTCACTGTCTTTGTTTAAAGAATAGCTTCTAACGCTGAATTCATACCCCAGTGTGTCTTGAGGAGTCCAGAGGTATCATTCTGGACATTCCCCTTTGATTCAACATAACCAGTTTGTATACTGTGAAACAATGTAACAAAATTTATATATGTATTATTCACACTCACAGAGCTTAACCCCAATTCAAACCCTAAATTTTTTTCTATATTTTCTACTGTTAATGCAGGACATCACCGTTTTGTATCCCAGTAAGTCTTTTTAATTATACTCTCTAATGCTCGCCTTGTTGAACTAACCCTATTATTTTGAACTAAATTATTACACATATATATGAATATATGAATATGCATGTTTATATTATGTGTAAGTACCATAATATTATGTAAATATTTAAAATCTAAATATATAATATATACATATAGTATAAACATATAACATGTGCATATAGTATATAGTTAACTATCCCTCTCAGCAAGTTTGATAAGGAAGCCCTCAATTGCCTCTTCAAAGTCACTAGTAAATAGGTTGAACATGTTAGACCAAGAACGGAGCCCTGTATTCCTCCATTTGGCACACCCACTGACATCAATCCTTTATAACAATCACTTTTTGGGTGTGGCCATTCAATCATTTATGCACCTAACTTTACTATCATATAGCCCAAATATTCCTATGGTAAGATTTTTTTCCCAAAAGTCTAGTTAAATCCAGATCTTCTCTGTTTGCACCAGTCTCCTAGTCCGTCATCCCAGGAAATGTATTTCTTATTTACACAACTATGTCATAACAAAAAAATTTTTAAAAAACGTTTAATTTTAAACAATGATTCTAGCATCTGAAAGCATTTCTTCAAGCACCGAATGGAAGCTAGCCATTCAAGCCAGATCACCAATTATCTATTTCTTTACTCAAAGGATCATTTTGTAATCTTACTTCCACAGAACACAATTAATTACTTTATAGTATTTCTTTTCCCCTCATTTCCCATTGATAGTGGGACCACCACTTTCTCAGCCCATAGTCCTTCACCTCTAGAGCATATCAAACCCAATTATTAATCTCTTTTGTCATTCCACCTATTCTTCCAGAGCAGTATCTTCTGACCATGTGACCTGCATATGAATCACACATGAGTTCTGTAATTCCATGTACAACACTAGTTCAGACTCAGCCTCCCTAGCCCTTGTGTTACATTATCATTTTGATTCCTCTTCTCACAAATATTTAATATTAACTGTTTGGTTTTAGAAAAACACTTTTGCATTTCTAAAATTAGAATATGATTTAGCTTTATAAAAATGCAAGCACTAAAAGGAAACACCTTTTATTTCTATGTAAGCTATGTTGACATAAATGAATGAAAGGGGGGAAAAAAAGAATGAAAAGCGATGATTTGCTTTTTCTTCTTGTGATGCCTTCTTTTGTTTAATTTCATCCTTAAGGAAGATATTTATATAGTGTTAGGACATTTAACATGTATGTATGTAATGTCATTTTCTAAACTAGGCGTATTATAATGATAAGATTGTCAGGTGTTGGGTATTTTTGATGCATTATAAATTGGATGACGTTTCTTTTCAAACTCTACTCTCTGCTTAATAATCTTCTATAAGCTTAATTCTTAAAAAGCAAATAGGGACATCATTAGGTTACATAATGGAAATAAAGCATACTTTGCTTGGGAAATTTTCAAAGCATTTTGTGTAAAACCTAGGTATTTTTGTTTCAAGCAATCAATATAATTTTAAGATTTAAAGATGGCAAAAGTTAAAAAAAACTTAAGAATGACATCCATACATAAGCCACTTTTATTTGGTGAATGATTTCACCCTTGCTAATTCACAAATAGGAAGGACTTCCTCCATATGCTATATGATACTGTCAAAGGAGCTATGTAGCATTTAAAGGAGATCTATTTTCTCATCGTCCTAACAGGTTTTAAGTAATGATCATAAAATCTAAGACTGCATTTATCAGATATCATCAATATTAATAAATATGATGATATAATTAAAGGCACATGCTATTAAACATTCAAACTGCTATAGTTCTATAAAAGAAGACACATACCCACTTCTTCCAGTAGAACTCTTGTATTCTGAGGTCCACTCAAGCAACAACTGAATATCTCTTATGCAATTTGCTTGGGTAACCCACAAAAAGTTAGTTAATTTTTTTTAAAAGGACAATATCTTATCTACGTTATATATATGTGCTTGGCATTTCTCCAACTGTATATAAAACTTTGAAAGAACAGACTCGCTTTTTTCTGTACAACTACCTTTTCATTTTCTTTCTCTGAATAGACCCATAATGTTCAGGGAAAATACCAAGAATAATAAATCCAAATCTCTATATAAAATATACCTTCATGACATACTCAAGCTGGAAATCACAGGAACCAATAAAAATGCAGGCAGCCTAGTGATAATGAGGTCAGAAATACAAATAAATTTACTTTTAATGAAGACTGGAAGCACAGTAATCAAAGTGTTAAAATTCATTTCATGCATATCTCATTTGCTTCTTAGCTGATATTTACCACGCAATTCTGTGAGAAAGTAGAGGCCTAAGATGCTCCAGATAAATGGCTCAATTAATTGTACAGAGGTAGACCTCTTTGAGCTGAGCCAGAGCTGTGAGCTCTTTATTAAAAGCACTATTCTGTAGCCCATAACCTTGTTCCTTGACTCCTCTCTGGTTTCCAATTTAAACAAGTCCCCATGCGGCCTGCTCTAAAGGGCTTTGTCTCCCTGTCATTGTTAAGAGAGCTGAGGCATCCTGGAAGTGTGAAATCAGACCTCATGAGTTGAACGGTTCCCCAGGGAACGCCGGACTGCGCAGAAGGTCAAAGTCATGGGCCGGACCATCTAAAAGTGTCTGATCGCCGGTCTGTGACACAGCAAGGTTGGGGGGGGGGGGGGTGGCGCTAGACTGAAGAGGACTGAAATTGAACACATCTTAATTAAAGCCCACAGACAGCAAAACAAAATGTTTTCTAGGCAGCCTGTCAAATGGGGCTTAAATTTAGCTCTGCTAATGAATCTGAGCTGCTAACTGTTATTTCTTAAGATAATAAGACTCTCACGGAAGCTGATAAAAAAAACTGTAGCATGTCTTTTTCTGCTGTTTTGTTACTTAAATATTTTTCAACAATGAAGACAGTTTTCCTAAAGAAAAACATGGGAAAAGTCTATGCAAATAAAAGGGTAGTAAACATCTCCCTTAATAACTAGTAGGTTTCCAGACTATGGGGCTGGTGAGTCACAGGTCTTTATGTGTAGCCTTGTTTTAGAAAAAGATATGCTCATTTGATGGGATTGTTTCAGTGACAGATTATGTTAATTGTAAAATCCTCTCCCTCTCTTCCTTTTTTCTCTCCCTCTCCCTCTATTGTTTCCTGAAAGAGATGGTGCATTAATTTGAGAGATCAATTCACCTGGGGTGGAGAAGTTTTATATTAGTGTTCCTTTTAATACAGTGAAAAGGTAGGGCATCTGTTGAAAGGGCTTCACAGTTCCCCCATATCACTGTTTCTGAACCTGAGTGGCTGGTATCCCTGGGGAGGCTGTGACCTCTTCCTCGGAACTCAAAAAAACAACCCAGGGGAAAATGCAGGGGAGGGGCTGAAGAGAAGAACCCTTTTCTCTTTCTTCTCTTAGAACTTGAAAGAACCAATAGGCCAGGTCTAAATACTCTGTGAAGAAAGCCTCACTCGATATAGAAGACTTTAAATGTTCTGTTGAAAGCAGAAATTAGGCCCCATCCAACGAAGAGGGTAATTAGAAGCTAGGAAAGACAAACTCCAACACGGAACTGTTTCCCACCACCTTAAAAAAAAGTCCCACCCCCCTGCCCTGGCTGGCGGTCTTTCCCTCCTCACAAACGGTCCAGTTTTAAGGAATACTTGATTTAGCAGCAGAATTTTCCCCAGTGAACGCAGGGCCAGTGTCTAGGTTTTGCTTTGATGGTACAGAAACACATTCACCTTTTCACTGTTTAGTTGAAAGGTAAGTAGGTTGTACTGCCGAGTATTTTTCACTTAATCAAACTTTTTCCCTCACGAAGAATTTAGCTGATCAACTTTGAAAACCAGAGTGCCACTTTCTCAGGCTGTGAAAGGCTGCCCACAATTTGACTGAAATTTCAATCCACTCTTGTGCCTTGCTCAATGCATGTGTATGTGTGGGAGTTGTAAATTGAGGCCTTAACCACCAGAGTTAATCTCTTTTTTAAATCTGTATTAACCTTAATGATTTGAAGTGCACTGTCCAACACTGGGCTATTGAGACTGAAGAAAAAACTACCCTCAACTATCAACAGTTTATTAGGGGCTTAACTGAAGTGACCCTACTGTAGGAGTGTTCAGCTGAACAAGGCTATAGGCTTTTTGTGGAAAGGGAAAGAATTGAGGGTTTCATTAAAAAGTAATTTGTGCTTTGTACTCACTCATTCAAAGAGAGTCTCAATTGCTCTTTATTCACACAGAGTTAATACAGTATCACAATGTTACTCAATGAATGTGTTGTAACAAAAGAAAAATTTTACATTTTGAAAGGAAAAAATTCTTTGTAACTGCAGTAAGATTGATGGCTACTTAAAAGATTATGGAATCTCTTTTTCCCCCGGGCCCATGTTAAATGATGGAATACTGTAATTTAAATTTTTTTTTTTTTTTGCTTGAACTATGGAAGTTTGACTTTACATTATGATCGTTAAACATATTTTAAAAGTAGAGCCAAGTTGGTCAAATATACGTTTGTCTTGTTAGACTTGCCAGAAAAAAGTGTTCTGATGCCAACTAAGTATCTTATAATAATAGCCTCATTTATACCA
Source organism: Leopardus geoffroyi (assembly GCF_018350155.1). Taxonomy (NCBI): domain Eukaryota; kingdom Metazoa; phylum Chordata; class Mammalia; order Carnivora; family Felidae; genus Leopardus; species Leopardus geoffroyi. The sequence goes on from NC_059326.1 coordinate 156,736,074, forward strand.
GGTCAGAAAATACTCTTTGTTGAGCTCAGAGAGCAATCAGTGATTTAAAATCTCCCCTCTCCATCCACAACACTCCTAAATGGATGCTAATTTGAGGATCTGAAGACAGCATCATTGACTCAATGTCTGTTTTTCAAATCGTTGCTGAATATCTTGTAGAGCCTGACTGTGATTATCACTAGGATGTACAGCAGATTTTTCAAGTTCTTCTCTGAACAAGTAAAAAAGCAAGTATACAAAGAGCTTATTTGTGCTCCAGATTTAATGGCAAAGACCAGGGAGGATCAGTTTACCCATAAGTATTTATCCTTTCCAGAAGTAAAGATTATTTTTAAAGTTGGTAGTATATTCCGACCTTTCTCACTTAAATATGTGGTCCTCAGTTTCTGCCACCATCACAAATGTCATAAAGACCACAAAAGGTCCAAGAGTGAGCAAGGTCAAAGACTGAATTATCCTCTTGCCCCTGAATAGTTCAACATCTCTCTTGTTCAATTCAGAGCACATTAGATTATAAGGTCAGTGTGGAATGAGGAATCATTAGATTTATATCCTAAAACTGGAGGGAAAATAATGGAGAATCTGTTATTTAGTATTCCCCAAATTAAAGTTCATTTTACCAGATCAAAATTATGTCTCACTGAATCCCTAGGGAAAAGGCTATTGTTATTCACATGAATTTACATAGAACCATTAGGAAAGAAATATATCTGTTTTTTACAGCTTTGAAAGAACATGTACTTTAACTTCCATAGTGGCGTATAGGCCAAGTGGGTTAACATAGTTTGCATATTCATGGAGTTTTAAAAGCAATGACAGCTTCTCTCCAAGAGAAGCAAACTTAAATAATTACATTCAACTTGTGTAATGGGCAGGTGTCTAAGCTTTTGAAGTAAATGAGACTGGAATATTTTTTATAAGAAATTAGTGTGCCCCCTATAAATGTTCAGTAATAATTCTTAGCACTTAGGTGCCCACTGAGATAGTGATTATTTTAGGCATTTCTCCCTGTCTTCAGAGGTTTTCAGCTCAACACTGGGGGCTCCCCTGCCATACAGAAAATCCTGAGGAAAATTGAAGGTGTCTCCCATGATGGTGAATGTCACTGCCACGAATTCCTGAATTTATCTGCTGCTGGGAATCAGAGGTTAGGTGTAACCTCTGTAGTGTAAAAGCAATACTGAGTTCCTATTCCAGTCTTTAAGTTAACGTCCAAAGTGAACAAAAAAAAGAGCAGTCAATCATTCACTGTTGACTGCTGGTTCTAATAATAAATACAACATGTAAAAAGAAAAGAAAATGAAATACATTATGTCCAGATTAATTTGAATATAACCACATCATAAATAAAAAAGAAAATGAATAAATTTAGCATTCACTAATTGTTTAGTAGGAGGAACCAAGTGGGCATACTTGCAAAAAGATTACAAATTACTCTCTCTCTCACTATTTTCAAGTACACCTGTCTTGAAAGAATATTTGACAGTTGTTATTATCTTCTTGGTTACAAATGAGTGGATAATCACCTGTTTAAAGAAACTGTAAACTCTCAACATTTTTATTTTTATCACATGGTAAATAGTCACTCGACACTACGCAAATATTAAAATTTGAAAAATATTGCCATTTTGGAGCAGGCATCTGCTATTTTAGTTTTAAGGCATGTGATCTTTTAATTTGGTTTTGATTCTGTTCTGTTTAGATTTGATGAATTAAAGAAGGGTACCAACAATCATGTAATGGATTTACAAGCTCTTAGATGGTAGGAAAAGAGCATTTCTCCTCTTCAGGTAAGCCTGCTACCTTATTAGGATCAACTTGCTGAACATTCACAATGGTAAGCACATTTCTACAACTTATTAAGTGGATGCTTTCTTTCAGGAATAGCAAAATTTACACAAAAATTGTTCAAGATGGATAACAAATCTTGAGACAGACAACTTGAGGAATGGAATAATATTCCCCAAAACCTATGAAATTCAAGAGTAAATGAATAATCACATAATTGCAAATTTAAAACAACAATTTAATTCTGGAAATTGAGGAAATAATAATCATTAGTCAATTATTAATATATCACAGGAACAGCAGTATCTAAATCAGGAAGCTTTAAGAAATAAGACTGATTTCAGTGTTTTTACAGGCCCATTTCTTTGTTAAAAAAAGTGGAACAAGGTAGATGCTTAGTGTAGATCCAGAATTATCTCTGGGGTGTGCTAAGGAATTTGAACAACAAAAAGAGTGATTCTGCCCGAGAGAAGGAGAGGTAGCATTACTCCAAGGTGCTGTAATGATGAAACCTGGAAGAAATATTCCCACTAATGTCTGGGAAACTGTGGAGAAGACAATGATTCAAAAGTCATTTATTGTTTATTTTTTAATACATTACACTTCTCTCAAAAAGCAGGGACACTTTAAAAACTGGGTGGTTGGCAAATCCTATAAGATCAAACCTGAAACTTTGTATTTATATTATTTACTTTGATGATCCAGTCAGGTGAAATGAGTTTAGTCATTAAATGGTGTGAACCCTGCATGCTGCTTGATATATATATTTATATATATGTACATATATAAATAAATATAGGCACTAGGAGAATTGCCTCATTTCTTACCTGTGACGTCGGCGACCATTAACCCTTCTGCTCTGATCACTTTCACCTGGAGAAATCCCACATCTTTCAGGTTGTGAAATATTCGCAATGGGCTCTGAAAGAACCCAACATCGATATTAGGAAAGAGAGGTCCTAGCGGGTCTCAAAGAGTGTGCTGAGAAAACACTAAGTTTTATGATTGATCTCAGGATGCTGCTTAAGTGATTCAAAGGGATATTTGTGTTTCTTCAGTACAGAGTATCATCCACCATCATTAACGAGTACATACGCATAGGCACACATATGTATCTACATAGGTAATTATTGTTCTACAAGACTTTTTGAAAGAATAAAAAATACCACATGCCTTCCCCATAAATAATTATCAGTACATGATGAACAATAAAATATAGAAGAGTGTATGTATACTTCCTTCCTTCAATTTCCTTTACTTAAGGACTCCAAGAAATCTTTCATCTACAGGTATGATGGTTTGGAGACTAATGATTGTTAATACTGAGTCTTAAATTGTTGGTTATGTAACACACTGCAGCCTTTAGAATTAAGCAAGTTAACATAATTTTTTTTAAAGGTTATTTTCTTCTTGTGAGTTTTGGAAACAGCATGTGCCAGATGAGGGTTAAATTAATGAAGTGCCATTTCGTAATATTTAATTCAAAAGTTTGACACAGTTCTATAAGCCTGTTAGGAAAAATATCATATATAATCTTCTAAAATAAGTCAAATTGATCACTGAAAATAAGATCAAAAGTGACGAATAATTTTTCTTAGGTTTGTAATTTTATTTGCCATTGTAGTATGAGTAGAAGTAGAGAAATTTCAACAGGTGAATCAGATCCAAAGAATAAAACATGCTTAATTTCATAAATTAATAATGGTAGTGTTTTGGGAAGTATAATACCTGAAGGCATTAGAAGAGGGCTACCAGTGCAGTAATTCAGAACCCTAATTAATGGCCACAAATACTTGAGGAGTAAGTATTGACACAGAACATCGAAATGCGTTTATTTGCACTTCCTAGCATTTTTCTCATGACAAGACCAGCATTTCTTCTCAGTAAATCAAAGCCTTCTGTATCATAATCCTTAAAGTGCTATAAGACCAGGGAGCATAACCTAACAAAGTCATCAAACTGTTACCAAAGAACATTCCCATCCTTGTATTAAGAATGTGAGAATACTGACAAGCAGAAGCTTACTGAAATATTAACTTTATCAGTCCTGTATGACTAATCGGTGTTTACTGAAGCCATGACCTTGGTATATTGAGAGGAGGCAATGCAGGTATATGTGTAATCTCGGAGCCTAACTTTTAAGGGTGTTGAGCAAAAGATTAGCGCTTAGTCTTTTATTGTTTTTAAACAGTTGCTTATCACCAAAAATCTATTTGAACTACCCAGAGGACAGCGTTCAGTAAAAATGCACTTGTCTCTCCATTTAAATTAAGTGTAAGTTAAGGGTTTAACAGTGGGAACTTTACACAGTGGTGTTACAACTCAGAGTCTGTTGTCTTCCTAATGTGGTAACACCAGGTTTGAGAGGCCTGCCCTTATCTCAGAGCTTACGAGCTTATGGATTATTATACCCCAGGTAAGTCTCCTATCCTAATGACAGAGAAGAGTTTTATCAAAAGGTTCCTGTCCTTTAATTTTCAAGAGTAATTTCAACCAAGTTTCACTGTGTCTAAAACAAATACCTTCAGTCTTCAGGCTGAGAACTGTTCAATACTAGTAACCTCACTGCCCAGACGTATAGCTTCTGACGCTTCAGCTCTGATGTTCTGCTTCTCATTTGGGGTAGTAATTATTGTCTGAATGTTTTCTTTCCTCCAGTCAGCTGACACTCAGTAATTTATTGCCAACTTCAACTGTTTAGGCCAGTGACATATCGATTATAATAAGAATTCAAAAAAAAAGAAGTAAAAAACTTAAATATATCAGTTTATAAATACACCTTTCAGTAATGCTTCATCAAGACATATTCCTGCCTTGTTATTTATGGTTATTTTAGAAGGCCTCAAAACCTGGATGGCTTCTGAAGCCCGAAATTTCCATAGCAGAGGAATCTATGATTTGCTGTGAATCCTTTCAGCCCTCAATAGATGGGAAAAGATTGAAATGCTCTGGAGAGGAGTCCTCTTTATTTTTTTAATGAAAGGCTGTATAATATATTTTCTCTATGGCTGCAGCAGCTGTCAGGGAGAGCATCTCAGTTCAGCTCTATTACGGGAGAGGCAATACCCCATCCTATGGCATAGAGATGCTCTGAGGGGCCAGAGCTGATTGACAGCTTGTCACCGTGACGTCTTATTCCATCTCTGTTATGGAGAAAATTAATGTCACACCACCAGCCTTATGACTCGCTGTCATCTTAGAACCGCTCACCTTTTATCAATGCTCTAAATAACATTTCAAGCCCATCGTCTCACGGTGGACAATCCGGTCAAGGGACATTAAATCAGATGACTGTGAAATGTCATAATAAAAATGGAATGCTAACAACTTCTTCTCTAAACTAGCTCCTCTGGTTTTTAAACTGTGACAAGGGGGAGCAAGGGTTCAGCATACCCGTTCTGAAAAGGTCATACAATCGCTCTTGGTCTACTACCCATTACTACCCGCCCCCTATTGACCTTCCCTGCTTTCCTCCCCCTAAAAGAAAAAAAAAAAAAAAAAAAAAAAAGAAAAATGGAATTAGCCATCTTTTCAGAATGAGGTGATCAAATAATGGTTCCCACAGTAATGTCTGTTTAATTTGTGGGGCTTCAATGCTTTACAATGAGCAGCTGAAGGACAAAAATGGAGAGCCTTTTCAGGGGCAATTCGTTTACTTTCCTCACTATGGCCACTGCCAAATCAAATTCTTAAGTTTAACCTAAAACTTAAAAAATACACATGTTCTCTCAGGGAAACATATAAGTCTCCAAATAACCTCTTTCTTTAGGTTTCTTCAGAACAAGTGATGTTTCAGACATGATACAGCATTTCATCATCTCATAACCTGTGCGATAAAAAGGAAACACGCCGAAACCAAGAACTACAGGTCTCTGTCCTTGTATGGCTATGAGCAATTATAACACATGTGCTTTACCACCTACAGTAGCGTCTTAGCAGCTACGTCTCTAGAGGGAAATACAGGCCTATGCTTGAAATTCAGGGCTAAAAAAAAAAAAAGATGCATTTAAATATGGTTCACTTTTTAATACATTGAGCAGCATATAACCTGAGAATTAGCTGGGGGCATCCATATAATGTTTTGTATTTTATTGAAAAAATAACTAACATTTGAAAGAAAGTGTGGAAACAAATATTCAAATTCTGAATGGAAATGGCTGATTTAAGGAAGCCCATCCAACAAAAAGAAAAAAAAAAGGATCAATGATAGTTGGATTATTTCTAATTTCCGAGCCCGCAGTATCATTCTAATATACGGGATAGTATCAAATATTCATCCATAAAGTACAGTATCATAATACCTAGAATCTTTATATTAATATACCAATTAATTCCTTTAAAATTGCTTCAATTCATGAGGCTCACTTCTGGTAACAGGAGAATATGTTTTTGTGGGTACCAAAATGGGAAATAATTTTCATAATTGCAATTACATATTAGAAGATGCCCAACAATACGTTGGGCTCTTAGGTGGTTTAAAAATATATACTCTGTAGCCTGGCTGAGTCACCTCTATTAAACTGTTTATGATAACACCATTGGTGGATGAGTTGTACAAGCATTAGCAGACAGCTGATTCAGTGGAGATAGCCAGAATAAATTTGCTGAAGCGCACATCCTGCTAATCTGTTTGAAGAATATTGTAGAGCATTAGTACCAGCACTTCATGTTATCTGCACAGCCTGATAAGGTACATCTTTATTAAATTCAGTTATTGGAAGGATGTCAGTCAGCAAATAGGAATATTTTAGAATCTAAAAAAAAAAAAAAAAAAAAAAAATTAAGCGGTTCTTTGTTAGTCAGAGCTTGGTTTCATGGCTGAGTGTCTAGAGGAGCCTTCTAAACACCTGGCAGCATTGTACAATACAAGCTTTGTAATTTTAAGTGGAAAAGCCTTTCCACCCCCCCCCCCCCCCCCGGCTTCACGGGTACCCAGGCATTCACTTTTTCGAGTCTCCAATGAGAGAGAATGGTGGAGTAAGAGCTCCCCTCTCTGTTGATTCGAGAAAACTACATGGTGGAAAACGCACAATGTGAGGATGCTGGGAAATAGGTAGATTCGGATACGAATATTTTGGTTTGGTAAAATTTGAGAAGGGTACTTACTATAGTGACTCGCTATCCCACCCAATCACTGTCTACATTTGGTCAAAAGGTAGGGAGGCTTCCTTTTAATTACATTTCACATTCAATGAAAATAAAATAAAGGAACGAAGTGAGGCTTTTCTAAGCAGTTGACATAAAAATTTCTGGAATATCTTCTTGTTACCAAGCTACTAATTAATGTAGGTTCCATTAATTCCATTTCAAACTTGGAAAGACCAAGAACTCTTAATGGCAATTACAAAGAGTCAATGAATTACTTTTAAAGTAATGTTGTGTACACCTAACTTTCCTTTATGAGAAGTTTCCTTGCGTGATAATTGTGCTGCATGACAAAATCACTGAGGAGATGCTCAGGATCTAGAACTTGCTTTGGAAGAGACTCGAGAGTAGACGGGGTGTCTAGACATCAGGGTAACAAGTGTGGCATTTGCACTTGCCCAGCTTTCTGTTTGTGCTGATTCATCTGTCAGACAGCTTTGCAGATGTACTTCTGTCACTCCAAGTGAATTATTTACAACCTCAACTAGTCACACATAATCCTGAAGGAGGAGGGTTACATACGTACATATCTCCTTAATATTTCCTCCCGTTCTTTCTGGTCCTCCAGGGAGTTGACGGAGAGGTCAGAGATACTGACTGTGGCCGAAGCTGTCAGGGTGACCAGCAGCACCAGGTGTCCCTCACCCTCTTCCAGCTGCAGCTCCAACTTGTGTGTCTGTTCCCTACTGAGAGCCGACAGGTCGACCTGGCACCTAGGAACAAATGTTTTGAATTAGCAAGTGGCTTTTTTTCCCCTTTCCTTTTCTTTTCTTTCTTTCTTTCTCTTTCTTCCTTCCTTTCTTTCTTTCTCTCTCTCTCTTTCTTTCTTTCTTTCTTTCTTTCTTTCTTTCTTTCTTTCTTGTCACATCAAACAGTAAAAGGGCAGGCTGCTCAGAGCTATGTGAAAAATAAATCAACAGAAATACTATTTGGGCCACTGGAGGAATACGTCTTTCATGTCAACACACTTTCTTCACAAAATTCAGACCCTGATTATTTTTAGTGTCTAATTTCTTATTTCCTGTAAGATACAAAAAAAAACCATACTTATATGATTCTATCACTACCCATTGTGACCATATTCATAAATCGGTAGGACTGTCAATCCCTAGACAGACTAGTTTAGTGGGGCTTTGCCTACGGAAAGATTAATACGAGCTGTCTTAGAAGAAGCAAACCACCAAGGATCTGAATTCTTGTGCAGGTTTTAAAACAATGGGTATTCTTCTTTCATTCATAAATGTTATTAAGCAATGAATAAAATATGTACTATGATGATGCCATAAGTTTTTCATTTTTAAAACCATGCCAGTTTATTCATAGAACACCATGCATAAATCTAAATAAAAACAAATTCTCCAAAAATATTATAGCTCAAGGGTTATGTAACAGAGTTGTTCTACAGGTTTCATAACATGGCAGCCCACGCTTTATTTGTTTGTTTGTTTATTTATTCATTCGGAGAGCGAGGGAGGGGCAGGGAGAGGGGGAGAGAGAGAATCCCAAGCAGGCCCTGCACTGCCAGCGTGGAGCCCAACATGGGGCTCGAACCCACAAATGGTGAGATCAGTACCTGAGCAGAAACCAAGAGTTGGACACTTAACTGACTGAGCCACCCAGGCACCCCATGGCAGCCCATGCATGATAACCTACTTACTCAGAGCTAAACACTATTTTCATAAAAATGTCAACTGATTTGGAAGAGAAAGATACTGAGGTGCTCACAAAGCCAATCAACTGAGAAAGAGGGGGCAGATATGAACAGAAGGAATTTATAACAGGGAATAGCCTATTATAAGAATAAATGTGGTAACATCATAAACAGGGGAGTCAGCCATCAGGGACAGATTAAATGTTTGCTCCTTCTTCTGTTTTTTTTCTTTCTTTCTTTCTTTCTTTTTTTTCTTTGAGAGAGAGAATTAGCTGGGTACAGGGGCAGATGGAGAGAGAGAGAATCTTAAGCGGGCTCCACCCTCAGCACAGAGCCTGCTGAGGGGCTCAATTCCAAGACCCAGGGATCATGACCTGAGTGGAAATCAAGAGTCGGACACTGAACCAACTGAGCCACCCAGGCACCCTGCTCTTTCTTATTCTTTACTTGATTAATTGTCTATTGTTTTGCTTTTAAATTAAATTTTCTAGAAATAGGGTCTTAACACTTATAGGCGGTTTCAAACATCTCTTTAGTATGCATAAATTTAGAAACTGAACCAAAGTCTGACATTTTCCTTTTATTTGTGCCAATCAAAAATGACAAGAGAGGTAGCTGGGACTAGAAACATCTGAGAGGAAAGGGACTACAGAAACAAAAGAAAAGGAAACGCCCTGGTCAGTGACAGAAAGTCTGTGTGTGTAAATCTAACTGTTGAGAGCAGGAAATCAGAGTCTGTACCAAGTCTGGAAAACATCTTCCTAAAGTGAGAACATATATCAAATAACCTCATTGTTTCTGCGAATATAACATGCATTTCAAAATACTTTCATGCTCTCTCCTTAAACTCTGAAGACTGGAAAACACATACCAAATTCCTTGTCTAATATTATAATTTTAACTGGAATTAAGTTCTTGTCAATGACACCTGGAACAAATTGAGGAGAAAAATGGAATTGTGAAAGACAACCAATCAAATGCATTTTCTAATAAAAAGGAAGAACATCAATATGATTTTCTACAGATCTTTCCAGCAATTGGCGTAGTGCCTACCTGGAGTTTGTTGAATGTAAACGAGTCTTTGGATTAGATTGGGAGTATGATACCAGAGAGTTGAACAGGGATTACAATTCACACAGTACTTTTGGTTGGATAAAGTTGGGAAGAATAAAGGTCTTTTGCTCATTTGGATCATGCATTTCCCAGTCTCATCCTCGCCTTACTCTTTTGTGTGACACTGTATCACTCTTAAAATACATCACAGCTTTCTGGAAGATTTCCTTCTTTGGCTATTACCATTTTACACTGGTCATATGGATGCTGGCCTACTCCTCATTTATGTTAGAGTCATTGCATTTGATGCTCTACACTTGGGGAAGGTTCTCTAAAGATGCTCTGATCCAAGAGTTGCAAATTGGCAACTTTCAGATAAAATCTGGCCCATGGATATACTGTTTTTGTTTGTAGTGCTAAAAAAGTTTTGAATTACAAACATTTTAAGACAGAGCAAATGTCCTCTGACTTAATTACTATCCCTAATGCTGTCTATTATTTACAACTGGTCTATTTCACTTAACTCTGTATCTGATTCCAACAGGCATAGGTATTTGTGATCCTTACAATCTCCTTAATTTAGCAAAGAGAAAACTGAAGGCCAGAGAAGATACATGACTTAATGGAGCTATACAGTTAGTTATCAGCAGAGCTAGGACCTGAATTTGACACAATGGAATCCAAGATCTAGGCTTTTTCCTGGACTAGCCTTCACTAAGTAACCATGTATCCCAGGAGGAAGTGTGTCTATTTGCATTGGTTATTAAACTGGGTAATATCTGGACTTGTTTTTAACAGAATTTTTTTTCAGTTTTGAAGCATGGAATTATGTTATTTTTATACTTTTAAAATATATATAAACTACAGAAGAAGACTGTACATTATTGCTTTTATAAGAAGATAAACTCAGAAAATATACAAATTGAATTTTTAAAACTACGAAACTAATAAAACTTAAGTTAATATTGTAAATTTACAGGGAAGATTATGCTTTTCTGCTGCAACTAAAGTTTCAGTATTGGGTATTCTTGTAGAAATGGTCTCAGATTCTATCCTATATTTAATGTTTCAGAATTTTGACTTTAATAATTCTAACGTAGAAAATGCTTATTTATATAAATGTACTGAAGAGAGTATTAATGACTTCAGGGTTCTTTGCTAGTTGGGGTTATTCAGCTCTACTCTTCATCTAAAAACTCTGCTCAGGAGTAATCCTCAGATGCTATTTTAAATGAAATGTTGCCTGATAACTGAGCCAACTTGTCTTGTTAACTTGAGAATGAAGTTAGCATCATGGCACCACTGAAATCTGCCTTAAGTGAGTATTAAATCAAATTATTGCTGGAATTTTGTGGAAAAAAGTCTTTGCTACCCCTTTATTGCTGTTGAATAAATATGTACAAAGACAGAACTCCCACAACAGTCTGTTCCAAATTCAGTGCTTATTGCTACAGACCAGTGTCATGGTTTGAGTGTTTGTCTCCAAAATGCCTATGTTGAAACCTATTGGCCGATGTGATGGTATTATGAGGTGGGGCCTTTGTGAGGTGATTAGGTCATGAAGGTGGTGAATGAGATTAGTGCCTCTTCATGAATGAGATTAGTGCCTTCATAACAGAGGCCCCAGAGAGATCCTTCACTCCTTCTGCCATGTAAGGACACAGAGAAAACACAGCAGTCTCTGAACCAGGAAACCAGATGCAGAATCTGCTGGTGTCTCCATTTTGGACTTACCAGCTTCTAGAACTGTGAGAAGTAAATTTCTGTTGTTTTTAACAGTCTGTGGTAATCTGGGATAGCAGCCCAACAGGCAGATTCACCTGTATTTAGCTCCCCTGTACTGTTATTTCCTAAAGGATGGAAGGATTCACTACGGTTTGGATATAGAAGTCCTTGGTGGTCATCTGGATGGTCAGAATTGGCATAAATTAATGGTTTGACATGGTTATTAAAGTGAAAATGAAAATTTAAAGAACAATGAAGCAAATTCATGAAGTCCCAAAGTACATACGCAGATATGTACTCAGGGAAAAGAGCCCAGGATAGGGAGTCAGATTCCCTTCATTTCAGCCCTCCATCTGTCACTTATTAGTTGTGTGACCTTTTCCAAGAAAACTTATTCTCTTGGATTCCAGTTTCCTCATCTGCAATATGAGGTAATTGAACTAGATAAACTTCAAATTCCTGAAAACCCCCAATTTCACAATGTGTTACAACTCTATCCATGTTTACACTTGTTTGCCTCCTTTCTTTGCAATTCCACAAACCAAAAACCTAACAGAACAAATTCATCTTTTGGTCAACAAAATACTATTCTTCAAATGTATTATACACATCTTCCAGAAAAGCCTTTATGTTGATGCTAGAGGGCAGATAATCTATTTTCAGACTGTCTTCCAAGGGGGTACCTCAAAAGTTGCCGTGGAGGGGAGAAGGGTGAAAAACTAGGGTGTGGACTCTCCTCTCTAGTTCAAAGAACGGCTTCTCTTACATACATCTGTTTTCATATTGTGGTTCCACATGTAAGCTGAAAACTTATTGGATACATCTTTTCATTCCCTTAGATTCTCCTGAAACCAAGGCTTCCTGGGTCATGGGTCATCCGCTGCCTGCTTTGCCTCAACTGTGACTTTGGCTGAGGGTCTGCTTTTCATCCCACCATCATGACCGATTAACTGTGCTTGAGTCCTCATGGAGCTTCCATCTAGGACTGACTCAACTTTCACTTGCCAAAATAAGCTGGGCACTCCCCTTGGCTGCCATTGTGCATCTAGGCCTAATGGCCACATGTCCCAAGTTTCTGACTTCTAAGACCACTTCCTCACTTGGATGACAAGCCATACGGTGGGTTGTGGGATCTGGTTCCCTGATCAAGAGCCAGAGAAACAAGATGCAACAATAGCCTTCTGGTGGGGTGAACTTAGATTAATGGAATAGGAGCTGGGAAGATAACACCCCACAACACTCTCCCTCTCACAGACTGCTTCAAAGGATGATTCTCCAGATTACCTGTCCACATGTGGCCAGGTGGGTGCATAGCAACCAGCTCTGTCTCTGAAACTCAGGAAACAGTGGCCATCCCACCAATATACTGCCTTGCATTGCCTCCTACTCTTCCCTGCCTTATGTTTTTTGTCTCTCACTCTCAGTGCCCGGGGCTCTATCTCCCAATAAAGCATCAGAACTTAATCATTGCCTCAAACTCTCTTTTTTAGGGAGTTTGGCTAATGTGAAAACCATTGACACAATTCAATCCCCTCAGTAACAGATGTCTAAAACACAAACCTAACTACACCCCTCCCCTAGGTTCCCACCACTTCTGAAATATCCTTAACAAGGCAATGGTGCACTCCATGACTTACCATCAGCTGTCGTTTGCTGACTCACACTTATGACTCAAGTCATTGCAGACAGCTGATGATTCTCCCACCATCCATGCTAGGGCGTAGCTCTTTCTTTGTGTTTGGATAAAGCAACCCTCTGCCTGAGCTGATATATCTATCTTTGCTTGCCAAATTTAATAATTCTCAATGAAATAACCTGCAGTTGTCTTTCTCTGCCAGTATCCTGAGACTTCAATGGCAGGCATCTAGCATAGCACCCAGAATATAGTTGGTGCTTTGTAAGTATTGAAGTACGTATGGACAATATGGAAGTGAAGAGAGGTCCAAAATTTACCCACGGTGACAGTAGCAGACCAGGGCTAGTGTGTAATGTGCCCATTCTACCACCCTCTATTATCCCCCTAGAAAGGGGTTTGATTTCTTTTCAATACTTGTTTCTCTCACTCATTAACCCATTTATTCATGAACTATTTAAGTGTGTCAGGCCTCTGTTATGTATCCTCTATTAGATTTTACGAACCCAGTCATTCTAAGCCCACTAATTTCTCATCTCCTTTTTCCCAGAACTACCACAGACTCAGCGTGTTGCCTTGAACAAAGTTCAAATGGCTTCAGACTCTGCGACCAGGGGTTCAGAACACCAAAGTTTTAATAAAGCTTATTCATTAGCATTGTGCTATTATGCAAGTCACTTAAAGTTTTTGTACATCAGCTTTGTTCACTTATAAAATGGAAAACAATTTTTTTAAATGCCTCCTCTTTGCATAGAGTTGTAAGAACACAGGAGTAACAGATGAGCAAGTACTTTGAAAAGTTGAAAGTACTATCTAAATATAATATGTGGTTTTATTGTTGTATATGCCTTGGTTTGATGTTGGAAAATTTAAAAACTTACTATATATTCTGAACCCAGCTCATCAATCCATCAATCAATAGAAGAATCAAAACAGACTCGAAACTGAAGATTTCAAAGCTACTTTCTCTCATTCCACAAATAGGGAAATTGAGGCTCAGAGAAATTTAATGATGGCAAGAACTTGAAAGTTTCCTGACTTCCATATGAAAGCTTAAAGTTCTTTGGGCTTTTAAAAAACTGTATGCATTTAGTCACATGAAAGAAATATGTCACATTTATTTGGTGACATTTCCCCTTAAGAGTACAGAGTAAAATTTCAGTGCTCTTACCATCTTTTTTGTCCTCTGTCCTTCTGTCTGCCATGCCTGAACTAGTGACCAGTGATATTCCTCCCAGATGAGCTTAGCACCCTGCACGTATACATGTACATACGTGTGAGAACACTGGGGTGCAGGAGTAAATGTTAGGACTATTGGGATTTTTTTTTTTAATTTAAAAACAGGGCAAGAATCAAGCTTTATAAATGTTTAATATATGCATTAACACAGGTGTCCCATGCATCAGGTATGTCACTTATGGCCAGTAAGTATTTTAGGAAAGAGTAGGAACTACATAACATAGAGGGGTAGACAGTGGCCCCCTTACTTGCTGACTTGCTTTCACCGAATTGCAGTTCATATATGCCTTGTTAAATGGATTTACAGATTATATAATCTAGTTTTAACTGAACTAATCCTCACAAAATGGACAACTGGCTTTAAAAGATCCCAGTAAAGAAACTGTGGATTGAAGATAATGCTAATTGAACAAGCACCAGTGAGCAGAATGATAAACAAGAATCTGCAGAGACACCACTTCTGCTCTTAGCTGAGCTCTATGTCAGCCACATTCTGATTCACAAACCAATGATGGTCTAATCAGATCTAGCAAGAATTCAGCCCAAACAACCCCAAATTATCAAGACAATATTTGCAATAGAAATTTACATCTACGTTGACAATAAACTTGTTCAGTGTGTGCTGTGCCTTGAAGTATTAGCTAATGATATTATAAAGCCATCATGATTAGCAAGACATTTGAAAACAAAGTCTTCAGAATAGGAAGACAAGCCTCTATGGAATTTCTTTGGTGGGGGTGGGGGGTGGTAATTTAAAAAACAACAACAACACATATTTTACATAATTGTGACCAAATGTAACAATAACATTATGAAGCTTTTTGAGATTTTGTAATATATGAGAACCCTTTTACATTAGTAAGACTAATAACACATGATATATTACAAAATCTTATACTATGGATCAATATAATACACAATTCCTTAGAATTTTTGCATTTTCAAGACTTCAATACATAACCACTAACGTGTTTTCAAGTTTCACAACTATGCAGTTTTTACACCATCTCTGACATTACAAAATGCTCAGGCTGCTCTTGCTTTTCTGTTGTTAGAAGTTGTCACTGTTTAACTCTGTTCGGGAAGAGTGCTGTATTAGAGCAACTTGTGACAATCTCCATTGCCTGACATGAAGGTAAACTATTTAATATACACACGGTGGTGCCTGAAAGCTGTCTTTGGAAACTCTGCCCACTGTATAAGAAACACTGCATTGAGTATGAACTTTTGGAAGAAGTCTTCAGAAGAAAAGAATAGTAACCCATGCAGGGAAATAGATTGAAATCTTAGGTTGATTTTATGGAAAACCAAGACAAGAATCAATGACACATTCCATTCTTTCCTTAAATATGATCGATCTCACTAATGAAATATTTCACTCAATCCTCAGTGAGAAAAATAGTGAAATATAATGATTTCATGAAAAAACTCTCTTCAGTTTAGAATTTTCTGACTAGCTGTCTTTGTGCTTTCAAATTAATAATGCAGGAGGATTGTTTTCGTTCTATGTAGGAAGTAAAAGAATTATTGGAGAATTGGTATCATAAATAAGAACCTATGCAAATCAGAGCCTATAGAGTGTCAAATGCACTGAACTTCAACCTTCAGAGAACATTAATTTTGTTAATATCCAAAGTCAAAGGCTGTATTCCCCATTTGCCATGCTATACCGGAACACACATATGTGTGCACCTACACATCCCACATTCTGTTTCCTTTGGCATTACACACAAGAGTCACAGATTTATTTTTATGGTTGTAGATTCTGGAAGCATTTGTTCTTCATCCAGAACTTGCCCATTTGGAATAAGTTTTTCTTATCAAACACCATTAATAAAAATTTTATTGAAATAGATCTCTCTAGCGAAGCTTACATCTGTAGCACTTTGTTCTCATGGGCAGGACCAACTCCTCAGCCCCGATAACAATGCAACAAATAAAGTCAGTAGCAATTCCCCAACCGAAAATATATGTACCCCAAATCAATGCCACTTTCAAGATAAACAAGCATTTTGCACACTAATAAATAATGTCATAAATCTTGCTATATTGGGTTGCAAATAACTCCAACTGAATAAAATTGCTTGACACAGGATTTACTTATTCTGCACGTTCATAAAAACAACTTGTTCTCTGACAGCACTCATTCTTGGCAATTTACCGCAGCTGTCAGCAGCCAATTTGTTCAGATTACTGCTCTGCATAAAAGTGTAACAATCATGAGGATTTATTAGCTGATTATCGTAAAGGTGGCAGTCCGTCTTGCCTGCCAAAATGCAGGTGATCAGAAAGTTAAATAATTACATGCAGATTAACATTATTTCACCTTTACTTGATATTTGTAGTTCAGCGACAGGTAAAATGTGTTGTTCAAACTTGCACTATTGTGTAGACCACCTGAGTTGGTTTATGGACTACCTGGCATTTTATTGAGCACTTCATGGCTTCAGAACATACTGGGTTCAAGACCAAAGTGAAAGGAGTGTGGTCTTTAGAGCCAGGAGTTCTGGATTTGAATCTCAGATCAATCACCCAGATGCATACTAGATGAGCAACCTCTAAATCTATCTTCTGCCTCACTTTTTGCATCTACAAAACTGGCATAATATGAACGACTCTTGTTATCCCCTAAAAGTGAGCTAATGTAATTGTGCCCTATTCATTGTAGAGCACTGTTACTATTGTTTCTTTCTACTCATGGTAATTTCATTTTTCTGTAAAATTTACCTACCAGGGGGCATTAACTCTTTGGATATAATAATGATGAAAAAGTTATAAGTATTGGGTAAAAGTGTAGACTACTTTTTAAAAAATGCAACAATTCAGTATTTTTTAAGTGTAAGTATTACTCAGGCACTTTCACCTTTAACTCATTAGTTCTCCCCTTTTGGATTATATATACATAGCTTTCTTCAATTACACTGAAATTTTATACCTATCACTAAGTCATACTGTTCTAATTGCCTCTGCACTGATGCCTATTGTTAAATTATGAATTTATGGTTAACCCTTGAACAATATGGGGGTTAGGGACACCAGCCCCCTGGCACAGTAGAACTTCTGCATATAACTTCCGACTTCCCCCAAATTTAACTACTATAGCCTACTGTTGACAGGAAGCCGCACTGGTAACATAAATAGATGATTCACATATATTTTATATATTATATGTATTATATGTTATATTCTCACAAAAAAGAAAGTGAGAGAAAGGAAAATGTCATTAAGAAAATCATAAGGAAGAGAAAATGCATTTATAGTGCTCTACAATATTTATTGAAAAAAAAATCTCTGTATACGTGGACATCTGTAGGTCAAACCCATGTTGTTTAAAGGTCAACTGTACTGAGAGAAGGAAGAGCCATAATTTTCAGTATTAAATCAAACTTCAGATCTTTAAATTAAAATCTGGCAAATATTTATTAAACACCTATTATATGCCATATACTTTTCTAGGCATTGGGAACGTGACAGTGAACAAAAACAAAACACTCAAAACTCTCTGCCTTCACGAAGCTTATATTCTCTGCCTTCACGAAGCTTATATTCTAGTGGTGGGAAATAAATGATAAAACACATAACTGAAATGTATAGTAGGTTAAATGGTGGTTACTTCTATGGAGAAAAACAAAGCAGGATAGGGGAAAGGGGGGATTTAAATAGGGTTGGTATGGATGCCTCCCTGATGTGACATTTGTACAGAGACCTGAAGAAGATAAAGAAGCAATCCAGGTGGATATCTGAAGAAAGAGTGTCACAGATGTAGGGGAAGGTCTTCAGGTGGGAGGGTGTCTGGTGTGCTTGAGGAAGAGCAAAGAGGCTGGAACAGAGTAGAGGGAAAGAGGGGCGGAACAGCAAAAGTTCAGGGTAGAGTGGTAATGGGGCTGGATCATGAGAAGCATTATAGGCCACTATAAGGACTTAGCCAGGTTTTGCCCAGATTAGGATGGGAAAACGTTGAAGGGTTTTGAGCAGAGGAGTCAAATTATTTTATTTGTTTTCTGTGGAAGGAAGAACACGAGGCTATGGCTATTGTCTACGTGAGAGTTGGTGGTAGCTTCAACCAGAATTATTATGATCAAGATAATGACAGGAGTGAATTCTGAATACATTTCAAAGGAATCTTTGGTAGGTTGCTGACAGGTTTGATAAGAGTGAGAGAAAGAAAAGAAGCAAATAGGACTCTATGGTTTTGGCATTAGCAACACACGGGAGAATTTGAAAGTCAGAGAAGATTTGGGGATATTGGGTATCAGAAGTTTGGCCTTGGACCTACTAAACTGAAGAATTCTATTAGGCATTCTAGGGAGATATCTAGCAGGGAGGTGATGTGGAATCTGGAGCTCAGAGAAGAGTTATGGAGTGGAGCTTGTTGTCATTATTGATCTCAGACAGTATGGAAAGTACAAGAGTAGATGGAATCAGTAGGGGAGCAGGTGTAGACAGAGAAGATGCCCAAGGAGTGGGATTTGAGGCTCTCTAGAACTAAAGCAGGGAGATGAGGAAAATTCTGTGAATGAGACCAAGAAGGAACAAGTGATGAGGCAAAAGAAAAACAAAGAGTCTGGTGTTTTAAAAGCCAAGTGAAAAAGGTGTTTTAAGATAATGAAGCAATCAGCCAAGTCCAGTACTACTTCTGGATGAAATTAAGATGAAGGTTGAAAATCGGCCATTGGATTTAACAACTCAGTGGTCACAGGGGACCTTGACAAGAGCAGTTTGTATGGACTATTAGCGGCGTAAGCCTGACTGCATGGGTTCAAGAGAGAATTGGAAAGGGCAATGTTCAGTGTTAAATAGCTTCCACTGTATCAACACTCCAAATTTGCAAGTGGCCCTTTCACTCATAGCTAGCCTTGTCTTTGTAATGAAAAAAAAAAAAAAAAAACAACCAAAAAACAAACAAACCCAAAAACCCAAAATCCTGTTATTGAGCATACATTATTTACAAAACACATTTTCTTTTTTTTTTTTAATTTTTTTTAACGTTTATTTATTCCTGAGACAGAGCATGAATGGGGGAGGGGCAGAGAGAGAGGGAGACACAGAATCGGAAGCAGGCCCCAGGCTCTGAGCCATCAGCCCAGAGCCCAATGCGGGGCTCGAACTCACGGACCGCGAGATCGTGACCTGAGCTGAAGTCGGACGCTTAACCGACTGAGCCACCCAGGCGCCCCAACAAAACACATTTTCAAAAATCATTATATGTGACCAAAACTGGAAAACAAAGTGGACAATAACAAAACTATAACACCATAAACTAGTCTACGTAGATAATCCGATCCATGCAACTGTTCTCAAATGTAGGATTGAATTTAGGTAGTATCCTCAAAAAAAATTAACAGTCATGGAAATAACAGTATTATCCTTCATGGCCAACTTTAAATCTACTCACCAACTACCATCCAACTCCCAGAATAGTCTCTAATTTGTAAGTTAATACAGACATACCTAACTGTTCTCATCACAAAAAAGAAATAATTTGATGTGATAGAGGTGCTAACTCTAGCTATCATGACAATCATATTATAATATATAAATGCCACAAATCAGCTATTGTATACCTTAAATTTATATTAGCTACATGCAAAAATATTTATAAATAAATAAATAAATAAATAAATAAATGTTAACAGGGCATAAAATGTTGTGATGATAGCTTGCAAAACAAGACAGAAGACCATGATGGATTTTACTCCTATTACTTTACTCCTAGAACTCTCATTTAATGGAAGGAATTCTCATCTAAACTACCCTAGGAACTGAGGAATTTTATTACAATCTGCATTATTTCCAATGTAACTACACAACCTTCACATAAACACAGCGACTTTATTCTGCCTACCACTTAGGTATAATAATATCTTGCTTTTCAAGGGCAGGATGTGTTTAAAGTATAATTTAATAAACATAAAGTAGAGACCTTGAGTTGCTGGTGCTATCCGGACATTGAATAGATTTGAAATAATGATTTACCATAGTCATTTCCTTTTTCTGCAACAGGCACCTTGGTTAAATTGGCTGAGCATACAACAAGTTTTTACTGAACATATGTGATTACCTCAAAATTTGACAATACCCCCTTTATTGTGTAAAGGGGTTTTAACTGATACTCAAAAGCGTCCTAAAGAGTCATCTTGCCTACACCTGTGCTCCTGTGTACTCTAAAACTTTTTTTGGCTTAAATTGCTTTTATAGGCTGTTATGTTTGGCATATGACCAAAAAAAATTTTTTTTTTTTTTTTGAGAAAGAGAGCAAGAACACAGGCACACTCCTGTGTGCACAAGCTGGGGAGGGGCAGGCGAAGAGGGAGAAAGAGAATCTTAAGCAGGATCCATGACCATCATGGAGCCTGACAGGGAGCCTGATCTCTGGACCATGAGATCATGACCTGAGTCAAAATCAAGGGCTGGATGCTTAACCAAATTTGCCACCCAGGTGCCCCAAAATGGATTTTTTTTTTAAAAAGTGAGGCTGATGGGTAAGTTTTTATTATATTTAGAAAAAAAAATGTAACTTGAGGTAAAAGTAATTTATTCAAAACGAATAAGAATTTTAAAAAACCCCTATGATTCTTTAATGGTAGCATTTGGACTTACCACCCAAGCCAGTTTTAATTCCACCAAAGTACTAGGAAGAAGAGCACAAAGTTGTGCCCATCAAGGCAGCGTGGGTGATAGGGCCTAGGGCTCCTTGATTCTGTTTGCTGGGTCCTCCTGTGTAATAACCATGAATATAAAGAACCTGTCTAGAGGCGCCTGGCAGGCTCAGTCGATTTAGTGTCTGACTTGATTTTGGCTCAGGACATAATCCCAGGGTTGTGAGATCAAGCCTTGCATAGGGCTCTGTGCTGAGTGTAGAGCCTGCTTAAGATTCTCTCTCTCTCTCTCTCTCTCTCTCTCTCTCTCTCTCTCTCCCTCTCTCTCTCTCTCTCTCTGTCTCTCTCTCTGTCTCTCTCTCTCCCTCTCTCCCTCTGCCCCTCTTGCCTGCTCACGCATGCTGTCTCAAATTAAAAACAAAAATAAAAAACTTGTCTAACAATCTAGGCAAAGCCCAAGCTAGAAACAATACACAGGTGGTAACACCTCCAAGATCTAGAAAAAATAAAAAGGGTGGATATACACCCAACTAGATTACTAGTTTATTATAAAAAGAGATAATTCGGGAACAGCCAGATGGAAGAGATACCCAGACAAGGTAGGGAGAAAGGACACAGAGCTTCCACGCCCACTCAGGCATGCCGGTCTCCTAGCACCTCCACATGCTCACCAACAACAAAGCTCCAGAAATGAATTTCTTCTCTTCCCAAATTTCTTAAGACTTCCTTAGCTCCCCCAGTTACCAAAAACAATCCCTATGATCTTCAGATCAGCCAGTTGAGATCTTCAAATCAGATCTCTCAAAATTTGCCAAATTATGGGCAAACCTATAGAAACAAGGTGAAATGAGATGAACAGTTCCCCCTCTCTACCAACCATTTCTGCAATATAATTAGCCATGCCCTTGAAGAATTCATAATATTACAAAGTGAGGAAAAGGTAAAGGTCAGTCCCAGATGGGCTGAGAAATCATCACAATTTCCAAATTTGGAAATTATTTTCAAAGAAAGAATAAAATATATAAAAGGATATCTGTTATCACAGGAAAAAAATAGAAAAAGGGATAAGATGTACTTCATGTAATATGGACCCAGAAGTGCAGGAAGGCAGTATCCTGTAGCCATGATTTCATTAACTTACCAATATAAGTATGATTATAAAGTACAGAGATTGAGGTAGCAAGTTACACATGACAGTCATACTGATTTATCTTATGGTAACCAAATATAGCTAATGTTGCCATAAATTATGAAAATGAATTAATTATTCAAGGAACAGCTAGACAGCACCTACTTGAAAGAGCTCGTAGCATGTTGAGGGAGATAGAAACATAGATATATAATCATAATGAGAGGTATTCAGTGTATCAACAGATATACACTGCTACTTAAGCTAGTGGTATATCCCAAAGAGAACAAGGTCAAACTTAAAGAAAACTCCGAAAATAGTGTTTTACTAAAGGGAAAAAATATGCAGTGAAGACCTGTCCTTTAAAAAGGATTGAAACAGTATTAGGTTATGGTAGTTTTTTCCATTTCATTTTACAAGTAAAATTAAAGTATAAATGAAGCTATTTAACCTCTCACTTTATAATCCTACAAAGAAAACCATTGTTTAAAAAATATATATCAGAGTCACAAAAAAAAAAAAAAACCAAAGAGATAAATATGTTGGGTCAAATTCCTGTTCTTACTTTTCTAGCATAAAATTTCCTTAATTATTATTAGTATGTATGCATTTCTTCAGGCTGTGTGTTTAGAGAATTGGAATTCATGTGACCTGCAATGAAGAAAGAATTTTCTAAACCAACAAATTCTCCTGTACACTGTACTTTATTTTAATATAGGCAGGTTTCAATATGTTTTGCTACAAAGGCACATACACATCAAAAAATAAAAACAGATTTTAAGAAAGGAAACAGCTCATATAATTCAAGTAGTCATTCAAAATAACCTTGTCTTTGTGGAGAGATGTCCTTAGGCCTCAGAATACTCCTTCCTTCACTGCATTATTAGATTAACATGGATCTGTCTCTCTTACATGTTTCCATCACTAAAACTTGAGAACTCTACAGATTTATGAACTCCTTGGAGATTATAAAGATTCTCTACCTTGAAGGGGGGTTGTAGGAAACAATGCATTTTATGGTCTCACAATATGCTTTATGAAAAGTAATATTATCTTAGATCACTTTACAGACTATGAATGAGCTCTTTGTTTCTTTAAGTATCTTGATCAAATGAGATTCCTCGTTCTCAATTCCCATAACTTTTACACACAATATTCTGACATCTGGAGAAAATTTCTGGATATCAAATTCAGATAGCCTGTCCATGGACTGGTCAAAACTGCCACCTACTGGTCAGTCTTCAAATCTATTTTTCACTTTACCCAAGCATTGCTTTACCTTGGTCAGATCCCTTCCTTCAAAATGGTAAAAGATCAGTTACAATAACTAGACAGAAAGCGATTATCCTTTTAAAAAAAATTCACCCTCTCTAGGATGAACCAAAAATACCAAGTTGTACAAACCTGCCAATAAAATCATCCCTTTTCCCAGCGTCTTTGTCCCAGGCAGTGATATCAATGATTCCACCTCTTTCCTCATAGAGATGAAAATCAAATTGTTCCCTCCACTGAGGATTCAAAGTTTTTGGCATAATCTGGAAAACCAAAAAGTAATTATTGTCTTATAAATATAAGTCTTTTAAAAATATTTAACTTTGAGACATTATATCAAAATCAAGGTACTATCTACAAAAGTATATGTGAGATTTGAACAAAAGCTTCCAGAAGTGATGGAAATGAATCATTAGCTCTTTAGCAACCTTACTGCATATCATCTGAAAGATATCTAAGGATATGTCCTGAAAACCAAAGGGCATGCCTTCATCATCTTGAATAAGAGATGAGAGATATGAATTATACAGAAAAGGCAAATAGTCTATACGTGAAATGGCTCACTCAGATACTAGCATTTATTTTACATAACCAGTTAATGCACAAAGACATAACTCTCAGCCTGTCATCTCCTAAAAAAGGACTATGTGGATTCCCAGAGTTCTTTTTCCCTTACTCCCTACACACAAGGGAATTCTGAGCTAAATCTGTAAAAATAAAAATAAAAATAAAAATAAATAGTAATGAAACAACAGACAGTGAAGTTCTATGGGAGCAGGAGGAAACAGCAAGTAACTCTGGGGTGGTCGGGCAAACATTTATGTTGGAATCATAGCATTGATGTTTCATCTGATTTTATATCTGGAGAAACTGAGACCTGGAGTTTTACTGACCAACCCCAAATCATTACGTTTTAGTATCTAGACTCTAACTCAGGTCTTTG
The DNA here is from genome assembly GCF_018350155.1 of Leopardus geoffroyi. NCBI lineage: Eukaryota > Metazoa > Chordata > Mammalia > Carnivora > Felidae > Leopardus > Leopardus geoffroyi. The sequence continues at coordinate 156,760,251 of NC_059326.1, forward strand.
ATTAGAGCTTCAGGTCTCTTTCCCCAAAACAATCTGCCAAAAATGTTTGTAAATTAATATGAATGTGTGTGTACAATTTCTATGTTGCAAATACCAGAAAGCTATCTGAAGTGCAATTGTGTAACTTCAAGCATTCAGATAAGACATCTGGTAGAATCAATGAATGAAGTGACCCATACTGATGTGCGTTGAAGCTTCATTCACCACTGGGTTAAAAACATTCATATTTGTTTCCCTATTCTTTCTTTTTAGCAGGAGCGCATGAAATGGCCTTTTCTCTTTTGAATGTATGAGAGACAAATCTTCAGATGTAAAGACTCTGAAAGCAATGAAGTATGTTATGTGCAAAGGTAATACAAATGAATCACAATTTTTAAAGTTCATAATCTGAAATTAATCAGCAATATATCATGGAAGGAAAGAGCAAAGAGAGACACATGTCCATAGCTAGATTTCATATTTCATACCTAAAGAGCAGAACTATAAAAAATAAGTAATGTTTTAAGCCTACCAGAACACAGAGATGATGTTAATTGATAAAGGACAAGACAAAAGTGGTCATAGGTACCTATTTTTGGAATCAGTAGTTTCCTTAAAATATGTTATTAAGTCCATGGCAGAAAAAAAGAAAAAGATGGCATTAGATGGATCCTATGATAATTCACCTCTCATTATTGGGCTCAGATGCACTTCTGTGGTGTTTTGGGGATGGTCTATCTTACTTATTTGGCCATAAAGAGCCTAATTTTCCAGTTTCCTTTTTTAGGATTGTCTTCCCTATATGATTTTCCTTCAGGTCAGAAATGATGCTTTCCCCTTCCACGTGGGTATTCAAGAAGATAACCAATCAGCCTGAGAGCAATTCTCACTGCCTACTAATGAGTCAGCTCTGTGATATTACTAACCCCCTTAGTTACTGATGAAAACTTCCTGTGCCAGAAGGAACCTAGGCAGGCTGTTTATCAAAAGTTCTTGAAAATGGTAATGTCAAAGTGAAATTATTCTCATCAAAGTAGAATGTGATTTTTAATATAAGATAGATAGGATGAGTTTTCAAGCTATGAATAGTAGCTGTAGAAGCTGACCATTAAAGAGGTTGTATTGTGTTTTGTTTTTGTTTTTGTTTTTTGCTGTTTTTTGTTTTTCTTTAAAGTTTTTATTTATTTATTTAGGTGATCTCTACACCCAGTGTAGGGCTCCAACTCAGAACCCCGAGATAAAGAGTTTCATGCTCTTCAGACTGAGCCAGATAGGCACCCCAAAGAGGTTTTATTTGGATACAACACAGATAAGACATGTGTCCCAAATATAACTATGACTACTATGACCTTTACCGATCATAATTCCTTCTATCAAAAATATGACACTAATATGATTATTTAATGTATTATTACTATTAATATAATTGTTGTTAAACAACATCTTGTTCTTAAGGCTGCTACTCTTCCTGCTGCTACTACCATTTATTATTTATTATGGACAAGGCAGTATTCCAAGCCCTTCACGTGCGTAACATATATTTATTCAATCTTCTCAATAACTTTACAAGGTAGGCATTATTTTAATTCTCACTCATCTTACAGATGAGGAAATTGGGACATGGAATGGCAGAGTAACTTGCCCTGTAGCATACAGCGGAATTTGGCCCTTTGTTTTCTAAATAAATAAAACAAACAAACAAAAATTGCAATCTGCACTGGTGCAAGTCATTTTGAATAAAACGTTTCAGAGTAAGGAACAAGGATTTTTATGGTATGTAAAACAGGGCTATTTGTAGCACTGATACCAGTACTGATTGTAATAATTATAGTAGCCAACACTCTTTGAGCACTTGATGTCCCAGGCCATCGACTTAGGTTTGTTTCAGCCCTTTTTTTTTGTTTGATTGCTTGTTTGTTATTTTTTTAAAGAGATAGTTCCAACTATTATTCCTGTGTTATAGGTGAGATTGAGACAGAGTAGTACTTTATGCAAGGTCACATAGCACATTGAGTAAGAAATGTGATAATATAGTTATTGGTCTGGTTTGCTGACGTGATATTCAAAAGAAATTCTGTTAAGCATTTGAAAAAGTATCTAGTGTTTTTATCTCCTAAAGCATGGCTATTAACCAACCACTGCCTTCCAAATACTGGCTGGAACAGGAGAGAGATACGGTTACCTTGCTCTTGTACTTCTGATGCCCAAGCCGGAACTTCACATAGGGGTCACTCAACCCATTTGAATCCATTGCCTTGAGATCTCGTCCTTCAATCAATGTGATGCTGACTATTCCTCTCCAAAGATGTGATTTTCTGTGTACGTCTGATAGACGTAAACTTTGGGTCTGAAACTTTGGGTAAAGGAAAACAGAGTTAGCTTATTGAGTTTTAACCCCAAATACCTTATCTGGCATTACCCTTTCTCCTGTTACAAGTTTTTGAAAATAAAAATGGTAGGTAGTTACAATTTAAGAAAATAAACATAATTGACAGATTATTAATTACAGAGTTGTTAATGAATGTGAAATTATCCTTTCATGATAAATTTAAGGTTGTTGTATGAGAAGTGAATGCTCAAAATAAGGTCTAATAATCCAACTCTTTAAATTACAAGATGTAGATACTTCAAGAATATCAGAATATTTGCCTCTGTGTCAAATATGCCAGTGTCAAAAAACTATTAGGAATACCAATATATGCCAGTGTCAAAAAACTATTAGGAATACCAAAGGCCTCATCCACACTGTGATATTTAATTTTTAATTAGTTATGATTTTTAAAAATCTTTCATGTTACAAGTTGGTTTTTAAGATTAGTTATAAGTTCTATTCAATTAAAAACCTTCTTTGTTGCTATGTTAGGAGATAGCTGAGTTTCAGCTCACTAGAGAACTACTTAAAGTACCACAGACCAGAAACAAAATCAACATGCCCATCGGAGTTGTCTGGTTTATGCTGAAACTTGCATCAAAATTTTTTAAATTACGTATGTGATTTTCATTGGTGGGTGTGTTACTGAGTTTCTCATTCTAGTACTTGAACATTGTCTTTAATGATTTTTATTATGCCCAATGCTAAGTCACAATATTCAAACAAGCAAATGAAGTAAAAAATTTTAACATTAGGAAGCCTACAAAAAACAGCTCTATAATCTCTTTGAACTAAACAGCACATACAACAAATCCAAGTAGCTAAAATGTTAAAATCTTTTCCATTTGGATTTAGAACCAAGCAGTACTATAACAACTGCTATATCTTTCATATTGCCAAGCATGTTTTCTTCACTTACAGTCGTTTCATGAAGAAATTCAACATGTCTCTCAACCTCAAAGTACTCCACTTCTAAATTATAGATTAACTCTACTTTCAGTCTAATTCTGTCTATGTTACCATTATAAAGTTATAGCCTATTTTGTATATCTCCCTCTCCCACCTTGAATCCTACTTTTTCTTTTCCATACCACCCTAATGTGATAGCCATTTTTATCTGTCATTATTAAAAGTAATACATTTCAGGGACCCTTGGGTGGCTCAGTAGGTTAAGCGTCAGACTTTGGCTTAGGTGTTGATCTCACAGTTTGTGAGTTTGAGCCCTGCATTGGGTTCTGTGCTGACAGCTCAGAGCCTGGAGCCTGCTTCTGATTCTGTATCTCCCTCTCTCTCTGTCCCTCACCAGCTGTACTCTGTCTCTCTCTCAAAAAATAAAAAAAACATTAAAAAATTTTTAAATGTAATACATGTCAGGGTGTTTTATTAGCAAAATGAGAACTATGCTCCTCAAAAACCAATATTTTTAATATTTGAACATTTTAATGGAAATCTCTCTAAATCACATTGCCTATTTCCCTGCCTTGGTGGCCAGCAAATTTTGCAGGACATTGCTTTGTGACTTTGACTTATTAATATTAACACAAAACTGTGCCTGCACACTGCACACCTTTGTGAACTCCACGGGTGGAGTTCAAGAGTGTTCTGAGGTGCCATGGAGTTTCACAGGCCACCTGTAACTTCCCCAGGACTCCACAGTCTGCTTCAGCTAGAGTCCCACTGCTCTCATCTGTTTTACACATTGGGTTTCTACTCTGGACTGTGTTTGAATAAGGATTTCCCCGATTAAACAAATTTATTGTACCAAGTGACCTTGAAGGGGTTCTCTTAGAACCCTTCATGCTACTTATTAATATATAATGCAGCAAGAGATAACAGTGTATTTTTGTTTATCTATTTTGTCTGTCTGTCTGTCTGTCTATCTATCTATCTATCTACCTACCTACCTACCTACCTACCTACCTATCTACCTATCTACCTATATACCTATCCATTCATCCACCCACCACTGCTGCTATTGAGATGGCCTCTCACTGAAGACTAGTCTAGAGAAACAAGTTCTAAACTCTGGGTCTGGAAGTTTTGTTAAGGAATAGGAGTGGCAAAGAAGGAAAGAAGAAAAACTAATTTGTGATAAGAAGAAATAATTATCTTGGCCAAGACCAAGGAGTTAGTAACAACCCATTTACATAGAGCTTAAAATAGAATTTAAAAGTGTACATGTATACATTTTATCACTTCATTTTCTCCAGGTAAGTGAGTCGTTATATTTGGAATGACATTCCAGTCTAGCTTTTCCTTCATGGTTAGTATGTGAAATCACCTTCTACTTTTCTATTATATGAGCATCTGTATTCTTTACTATTACATGAGCGTATGTATTCATTCTTACAATATTTCAGCTTGTTGATGGATATACTCAATAACATTTTCTATGCACTCTAGAAGTCAAACTCTGCACTCAAATTATATGTGGGTACAATCTAGGCTATACAGCATTTTCGATTAGCAATGCTAGTTTCTCGAATGGTACCACGTCTGAAACTCTTACTTGCGTGTCCCTCCTTTCATTTCTCACATGAGAACAAGAACTTTACTTACAGGGTGGGAAGGAGAAAGAATACTCCATGGGATCTTTCATGCTTTCACAGAAATAAAATGAAGTTCATGGCGGCTTTACCTACTGCCATTAGTTACAAAATGCTTTTCTATAACCTGGAAGAACATTCCTAAAATGACCTGGAAAGCTAAGGGAAAGGAGAAGGGGGAATATTTCTTCACACAAACAGGGTTAATAAATGTGAGAATTAAGTTGATATGCATGAAAGGTTAAAAGGAAAAAGGGGAGGAGTTCCCAAAGACATACTAACAAGGTATCATTTTAAAAGGAATTTTTCCTTCTCCAAAAATTTCTTTTATCAAAAATGGTGCTCTTCTAAAAAGAAGCTCCGCAATTCATTTGTGATTTGATTAACTGCATAGTCATGAAATAGAAAAATATTTAGTGTAAGTGTGAAGAATAGGAACTTGAAGTAAAATTATAAGGCAAAGAGGGAAGATATAAACTTATACCACCAGTAGTAGGAAAGACAGTTATTTATTTTTTTATTAAAAAAAAATTTTTAATGTTCATTTATTTTTGAGAGAGAGAGAGAGAGACAGAGTGTGAGCAGAGGAGGGGCAGACAGAGAGGGAGACACAGAATCTGAAGCAGGCTCCAGGCTCTGAGCTTCGAGCTTCTAGCTTCTAGCACAGAGCCCGATGCGGGGCTCGAACTCACAAACTGTGAGAGCATGACCTGAGCCGAAGTCGGACACTTAACCGACTGAGCCGACTGAGTGTTAAGGACACTTAACCTTTCCAAGGTGCCCCGGAAAGACAACGATTTAACATAAGTACCCATTTGCATCTTTCTGGCAATTCCTGACAACGTGACTTGGGCATGTTGCTCCCTCTCTGGGCCCCACTTTTTTTTTACCTATGGTTCTCCTGACTCTAGAGCTCCACATGTACTAAGAGCGCTAGTCTGTGTGTGTGGTGCTGGAAGGGGGGAAGTAAGGGGAGTTAGAGGTGTCTGTGTGTGTAGGGGCTCCTGAAAAGAAAACAGTATATTCCATAAACAAAAAAGATTTAACCTGCTTAAGATAGCCATTTATAACTTTTATTACTTTTTTAAATAAAAATTTCAAGGAGCTTGTGGATGAGATGGTGACAAATGGAATTCCACAGGGGAAGAAAAAAGAAACTGAAAACCACTAGCTTTAATGTTCTTTAAGGTACTTTCTGAGTCACCTGCTGTTCTGTTTAAAGTTTCTTTCCTCTGTATAGTAAAGTTCTCAAAATGTGGTCCACAGACCAATGGCATCAGTGTCACCTGAAAAGTGGCTAGAAATTCACATTTTTTAGCTCCAGCCCAGAACAAGAAAATCGGCTCTGGATTACCCAGACCTCACTCAAGGTCATTATGATACATGCTCAAGTGTACAAACCCCTGCTTTAAAAGTTCTAAGGGTTGTGTGCACTGGCCTTCTCCTATGTTCTAATTACTATTATTAATTACTACAATTGTGAACATTATCCACTCTCTGGCATGGATACCATTTATGCTAATTAAAGTCTTTTAGTCCTGCTTCTAAATTTACTGATTAGGAAAGCAGATTGGTTTGGACAGTTGGAAAATTTAAAGAGAGAAGTAGGGACCTACTGCAAACTTGTGTTAAGTTTATTATTTTCTTCCTTTAATTTTTTTTTCTCCTAGGCTATACTTAAATAATACATATTGACGGAAGTATTGCTAATTAGTCAACCAAAAATTACTTATTGAGCACCTAAGTGGCAAGGAGTGTTAAATCCAAGACATCCCTCAATAAAACGAACATATTAGAGCTGGGATTTAGTTATCTCAGGGAATGTTTTCAACCACGTCTGTGTTGAAACAGAATTCTGTTTGAGGAGGGAAAGAAAAGGGAGGGAAGAATAAATAGGAAAACCAACCTAGTTTCAAAGCAAAGAACCAACATTGCAAAAGGAAGAAAGAATCTTTGAACTTTTAAACAGGTAATTCCCCAATTTTAGTGGTAAATTTGTTGAAATTAGTGGGCCTGACCTTCCTGAACATGATTCGGTTCTTATGGTGCAGAGCTACGCGTGTATTTCCAACATGTGCCCCGTATGATTCTCACACGCACCGAAGTTTGAGGTCATTCGCATAAGGAATATTCATCCAAGTTGAAATTTAATAAAGAAAATCAACACACCAGGTAACAACATCAATTTCCAATTCTAAGGCAATTAGTCAATGACATATATCTTTAGTAAGATTTTAGAACGGGTGAGCTGGCATTTTAAGAAGTGTATTAGTTTATGTGTTATTCCTTGAAAAGGAATTCAAGGATTCAATTCCTTTTCCTATGTATAAAAGAGGTTAGGCTAGGGAATAGGTTTTCAGAACAGTAAGTCAGCCAGGAGAGTTCACAGCTCATGCTAGCTCAGAAGAAATAAACAAACTGAATGATTGAACTTACTTGTGCATTTTGGTAATAAGTACTCTGAAGCTCTGCTCTGCAGAAGCCCAGGACAGGAAAAGCAGGCCTGCCGCACGTCTGGATGGAGATGAACGATCAGAGCTGTACAGGAAAGCCTTGTGCCTCTATCAACACCTCATTTCAATTAGAGTTCAGCATTACTCTTCAAAAAAACATTATTTGGAAAAGAATATGTATTTGCCCCCCAAGTCACTGTCGGAAAACGTCTTCTAGCACAATGAAGATCAATGCCAATGCAATAATGTAATTTTCAGCCACTGTTTTCTTTAGTGGCGTAATGCAATGGTCAAGAAAATAAAGGACAGAGATTAAACGGTGATGGATCCTGCTTCAGTGGTTTCAGCTTTTTGTTAATGGGTGTCGCAGTGAAAATAACCATAGCAAGAGAAATCATGGAAAGTCTGCTGCTACAGAATATTTTGGAGACCGTTTCCAACATCAAAAAAGTGACAAGGCCCCAGAAGAGTGTTTCATGGACAGGCAACAACTATGATATGCTAACTACACCCCCACACGCGAATCTTTTGCAATGATTAGAGAGATCTCTAAAGCAACCGAGAAATTCTACCCCACATAATTTGCCCCATTTTCTCTTTGTTGCCCCGTGCCTAAGAAAGCAATCATAAAGTCCCTGTATTACCAAGACCAAGAGCAGCGAGGTATGGATTAAGAAAGACGCAGCTGAGCAAGAAATACTAGAAGGAAACTATCATGATAAGCTGAAAGTTTGTATGCAATGATGACAGTACCTGGACGGTCTTCAAACAATAGTATTATCATGAGATGAGAACATCAACAGGGAGGGTGAGATTTGGCCCATGTGAAAGGTTAGATCATACACAAAGAAATAAGCATGTTTTGAGCAACTATTAGGCACTGGGGTTTTCATACTCCAGCATCTTTCATGACAAATATTGTTAAGGTAAAGAAACTGAGGCACAGAGTTGATTAATACTCTACTCAAAGCCAAATGATTACAGATTGGCAAGACTGAGATTTGAATCTGGGTTTCTGATACCTAATTGACGGCTTTCTGCACTATTTCTCATGCTTTGGACAAAGCTTAAGGAGTTCATAACACAAAGGAAAAAAGGGGGGAATGTGTATAGGATTTGTTGAAATACCTTGACTCTTGTTTAGACAAAATATATCCATGGGTATAGATTACTGAGAAAGGCTAATCAGGGACTTGAAGGAAGTAAAAGTGGGCAGGTGGTGATAACTCTAGCATATGTTGTTCAGTAAAGTATATGAGAGTTAACTGTGTTCCATAATGAATTATAGTCTAACATTTATTAATAAGGTGGTGAAATTGTAGAATCTCACAAATAAACTGAGAACACTTCTGTACTTCAATTCTGGTTATTAAAGTTTCTTAATTCAATTCCTTGAAAAACTGGATCACTAACAGAAGGAGGTATCCTATTATTCTAGATCCTGATTAAAAAACAGATCAAAACAAACAAAAAAATCTCTCTAGATTTAACATATGGCTAAAACAACCCACACGGTCATATTAATCTTCTCCCTGATATATGCAAATAATCCCTGGCTTTTGCTATCTTGGATTTCATTACCTGTGTACAACCTAATCCTTCCAAATGAGCCCCAGACCCTGTGAAATGAGTGAAAGACATCACTGTGTCTTTACAATAGCTGTGTGTGGAGTCAGCTCACCTCTATTTTCAGCACAGAGGTGCACATGCTTTTATTTAATCAAATGATCCATGAGACACTACAAAGGAGAGATAATGACAGCCTAGAATGACTGTTTTGTGCTGCAAAGCCTGGAGTGTGGAGCAATTATTAGCTCAATCCCAGGCACAGGCATGTTCTATCTTTTCCTTTGCCTGCTGAGTTGATTCCAGTGAATTACACCTAGGTGATGAAGTCCAACAAGCAGATTTGTTCTACAGTTCATCTGTCTGCTCAAAGCAGGATTGCCTTTACAGAAAACCTTCCCAGGGCTTTGTCCAGCCTAGTTTAAAGTGTCTCATGTAATAATAAAGCTTCGATCCCCTTTTTTTTAGAAGATGATTCACGGCACTATAATCCTTAGAGAAATTCTCCTGGTTTTTATCCTTAAACTTTCTTTCCTATTTCTGTTGCTTCTTGATATAACTTACAGTGTCAGGAAGGTATTTATGTTTACTTCAGATGCTTTAACTACTGTCTCAAAGCTTAACTGTAGCCAAACAAAAGTTCTCAAGCTTTTACAATGTTTGCTCAAAATATATACTCATAGAAAATCATTATATATGCTGTAATCTTGTTGGCTAAAGTTGGCTTGTTGCTAACGTAATGTATTCGTTTCCACCAATAATGTAAAAAAAATAATGAGTCCTGGGTTTGACTTACACTTTTTCTCTGGGGACTTTTAATTAAATGTTATAAATATATTTTTTCTGAAGGTCTCACTTTCATACCTGAAGATATAAATAATACCTGCACTTTTCTTGGTTATATGTCATATATGGTTGAGTTGTTAAGAATGCAAACACTTCAGCACAGGATAACATTCTTGTGTGATAAAACCAATACTTCTCTTTGGCCTTCAGGGTCTTCCTTCAACCACACTTTGATTTGACCCTACTGTAAGATGGTGCTCTGACATAATTCCTAATTGTTCTGTATTCTATGCACTCTTTTTGGCCCATTTCATATTACGAGCCATTTCTCCATTTTTCTATATGAGGTATCTTGGTATAGCCCAGCCATTCTCCACTTAAACAATCTTAACATTTCTTTTTAATTCACTACAGCATTCTCATAATCTGGTTTGTTCAATTAACTCTCAGTCATGGAAATCTAAATGTCCCGTCAATGGAGTTAATTGGGAAAAACTTAAATGTACTAAATATTTGAAGCAACAGCACTAAGTTATCATCCTTTATTGAGAAGTTAAAATCTTTAATGAAATTCTGACTTAGAGTAATCCAAATGGCTTCATATAATATTTGTTGCTTTTATGAAAAGTATGGTAATCGCTATATATCCATCGCTTAATGTTTTGTGTTGTAAGATATCATGTTTTGATGAATTATAAATATTATGCCTTTGGAAAATCAGACTATTTCTGTACCACTTCGGTCTTTTCTTTCTATTATTTTGCTCTCAAGGAAATTAAGATCTAGCAAGTAACCATGACATTTATTAAGTAAGTTCTCGCCGGGATTTAGTTTCACCCAATGTAATTCAGTTGCTGTCTCCTGGATACATGCATTGATCCTTATAAAGAAGCTGATAAAAGCTCATAAACACACATATACGCCTCATGTAAGATTCTATCTGAACTATTTAGGTCTTCTGCATATCTGAAAATGTCTATGGAGAAACTCCTTTGCTACACATCTCCTCTAAAAGCTAATAAACATTGGGGCGCCTGGGTGGCGCAGTCGGTTTAGCGTCCGGCTTCAGCCAGGTCACGATCTTGCAGTCCGTGAGTTCGAGCCCCGCGTCGGGATCTGGGCTGATGGCTCAGAGCCTGGAGCCTGTTTCTGATTCTGTGTCTCCCTCTCTCTCTGCCCCTCCCCCGTTCATGCTCTGTCTCTCTCTGTCCCAAAAATAAATAAACGTTGAAAAAAAAAATTAAAAAATAAATAAATAAATAAAAGCTAATAAACATTAAAAAATCACAATACAAATATTACCTGGGCAAGGAGCAATTAGGTCAGTTATCGGAGTGACTTTTAAACATGAATATGAAAAATCATACTTATCCAAAGTAGACTTGATCAGTGATTTGCTGATTTTATAAGATGGGACCACAAACACAGCAACATCACAGCCCTCAACACATCCATCTATCAGTGGGTTAATGAGCTGTGGGGGAGAAGGGTTACATAATGCAAGAAAAATCTGAAAGGGGGTCAGTGAAGAAAAATTAAAGGAAGGCTTTATTTTTACATCCTATCTGTATTCATTATTGACCCCAAAAGGAACTTAGTTGCTTTAAACAATTATTTCTGTGATATTCAGAGAGAGAAAAATATTGGTCCTGGTTGATCCTACCATTGTCAGGGATGTCAGGTCAATGGCATCACTTCTCTGGGCCTTAGTTTCCTTAGTGATAAAACAAATGACCGCTAAATGTTCTGCTTTTATGACTCACTTGGTTAGTTACTCAACATACGCTCGGAAGAAAAGATATTAGATTATGTACCTCAAATACAAAAAAAGCTATCTTTTAAATTTGCATATTTCTTATTCTAAAATAAGACAGTTAAAGAAATTGAGAAAGGTTAATAAAGAATATTTAAGGGTGAACACAACTAAATGGAAAGTACTGGTACATGCAATACTAATTTGGAAGTAGCAAAGATTTTGAAAGAATCATTTGAAAGGGAAGGCCTTAAAACTTATTTCTTATGCAATTGATCCTGGTAGCAAGGCTTCATTCATAAAGATCGGTTTGCATGTTTGCTGCATACAGAACAAACTCAACAGAGAACACTCCTGAATTCTGCTCTCTTGGCAAAGAAGTATACTGTATGAATACAGAGGCTGCATTTTTGCCAAAAGCCAAATTCCATTTAAGGTGATATGACACTTCAAAATCAGTCACTGTGTTCATGGATAATGCGTGAACATACAAGAGAAATTATTATTATTTTAGCAAGGACACCGAATAGCAATAGTGGAGGTAGCCGTCAGTAGACTGAAAGGAAATGAAGATGCTATAATAATTAAAATAAGCTCACATCAATAACAGTGTGTGTGGAGGGAGCAATGGATGAAGAGATGTGGTTTACGCTGGCTCATTGGTCAAGTCAAGGCATGACTTAATTTAGGGTATGCCAGTCTGCTTAAAAGACACTGCAACAAACCTTACAGTTCTAAAGGGGAAGGGTAGTTTTCAGTCATGAGCAGTTGAAGAGCCAAGGAAAGAAAATGGTAAAGCCTTACGAATGTAGCATTTTCACTGCAATATCTATCGCTAGGTAATCATGTACCAAGTGTGAATTTTCAAAGAAAGAGGGAAACTCTTGGCAAAGTAATAAGTGCATTTGTAATAAATCGTGCTGTGCATAATGCAGAATTAGAGCAGAGAAAATAGGATGACAGAGCTCGTTATGTTTAAGTCATGAAAGAGTAAATAACATTAAATTGCAATGGCATTTAAAACAAATTCTCTGTGGAATTTTGACTTTTTTCTTTATTTAAATCAACAGCAGAGTTGCTGTTTCCTAATTCATAAGTTTTTTTTTTTCAAAGAAAGAACACTGATTATGTAGTACGTATATAGTATAAGATCACTGTAATAGAAGTAAATTTTTCCCAAACAGATGGAGCAGATTTTACAAGAAGGGAAAAAAGAAACCTAACGGACTCTCTAGATAGCACCATTATATTCCTGGAAGGCCTGTGGGCCTCTCTAGCTGTTAAGAATTTGGGATAAACTTAGTCCCACAAGCAACTGACTTCAAAGCAACATATTAAATACATGAAGTTCTTAGTTTATACAAATGAAGAAATGCAAGAGTCACTTGAATGACTTGGAATAAAAGTTAATAAAGAAGGCAATTGAATACATTTTTCTGAGACCCATTTTAAAAATGAATTTCCTAATTCACACTTAACTTTCAAAAATCACTATTCAGAACCAAAATCAAAAATATTAATATAAAGGATTTCAACATTACCCTCCAAAAGAAAGACTTCACAGAGAAATAAGATCCAACCACTTCATTTTCTGAAAGATCCTAAAAACAAACAAATATTTAGCTAAATTTTGAGGTGTTTTTGAGAATACTTAATTAGCCCAATGAAACCAAAATAAATAAAACCCCAAAGTTATATGTCCTATGACACTTTCGATGTTTATAAACTGTTAGTTTTCTTTCCTTGAGTAAATTAAAGTTTTTCTCTTATTCATATCTAATATCAATGGCGGTAAGTCTAGAAAGGATTATTTCTGTAATTTTTAAAGAATCTACTTACCTCTTTATTTTAAATTGTTGATTATTATATCTCAAAGTGTAACACTTTATTTTAGAAAATAGAACTGTTCAAAAGTACTTTAAGATTTTGAAATAAGTCATATAATATCTGTGCCTTTTAACAAAACAATTTAACACCATAGACCCACAGAGCATTTTTAAAGAATAATAGTAGCAATTTTAGTTATAATCATGTACCTACTCAAATTTAGTTTAATCCCTATTAAAAACGTCCTAGTTTTATGATATAATATAGAACATAGATAATACAAGTTAGTTAACTTGGGCCTTACAAAAATAATTTAATAAAATGAATACTGAGAAGAGTAGCAATATCCTAACAAAACATCACGTTGGATATTTTATTACTTAATCCTCAGACATTTATAGAGTAAAACCGGTTCAACTTCAGGAAATCAAATCATTGTTGGTCACTTTTAAGGAGAACATTTGCATTACATGCATCTTTTAAATTGGTATGTTTTGCATCCTGTTTCTGGGTGTCAGTTATGGTAAAACTGTGGGAATCTGAGGACCCTTATCAGGCAGCATCAACCTCTGACATTGTGATGAATCAGAAGAAGTTTTGTAACTTACTTGATTCCTCCATAACTTTGTGTTAGCGACTAAGACAGTGGCCCAGCACCTCACATGATGCCTATTGCATAGTAGGTGCTCAATAAATAATTTGTTGATTGTTAGTTACTGGGAGTTTCCACTGGTTAGGTATAGATATTCCTTCCAAAAATGATACCAAAAATCATATCAGAAAATAATAGTGAGCTAACATGTTTAGAGTGTACAGCAAGTTGTATAATTTAAATTTAGAACTAGAATTACATTAAGGATAATTTATATAATCTACCTGTTTTGTTTGTTTGTTTGTTTGTTCACACAAAATCTATTTCTTACTGAAATTACTTTCACTTTCCCAAGTTACCTGCATAGGATTTGGTCAGGTAGCATGGCTAATGTCAGAGGTTACTAGGAAGAACTCTTGAGTTTAAGACCTTGTTTTATCATCACTACAGAGTTATAATTCAATTACGTGTACAGCTATGGTTCTCATCTGTCACTCGTAGCACGCTGTCACATCAGTATCTCAAAAAAAAAAAAAAAAAACACGCAACAAACAACAAATCCTGAAAAAACACATTTACCTTTGGACACTGGGGCATGAGTGTTACAAGGAATGACTGTAGTCTTTTGATGCTGTACACTGTTTAACTACAAAGACCTTCCAGATTTTACAAAAGATGTGTGTTTCTTTTCTATTGCTAATTCTCTCCTTACTCTGATTCCCAATTCTTTTTAAATTAAGCAGCATGTTTAGCAACATGTGGAGAATTTTAAAGTATCATATTAAAGGAACTGAAGTCTTGAAGTCTCCTTACACAAATAATTTCCCAAGAGCCAATAAGACAAGTAATACAACAGTGAGTTTTACCTTAACGTAAAATGTATTAAGGCAACTTAAATGGAGGTGAGAGTGCTGGCTTTAGACTCAAGACAGTTACAACAAATAATATGACCATTAAACATTCCAAAGTATTGTTAATTCATTTAAAGTTCAAGTGGTCTAAGGTGACTAATGTTGAAACCACCAACTTCATACTTTTCATTCTTCCTCAGATGAATACCCTTTGAGGGTAATGAGATAATTATGTGACTGGTACGCAGAGAGATTGATGAATTTGTGTGTGGGGGGGAGGGGGAAGGGGAAATTTTAATGATCAGCATTTAGAACTTAGGTTTCTCTGTTAAAATTTAAGAAACAAAAATATTAGCCACATTTGGATCCACTGATGTGTTCAGGCTGTGCTTTTCATGCCATGTTTAATTACTTCTGTCATTATTCATCAACTAAAATTTATATTTCATTTTACAACCTACATTCTCATGTAAATTTAGGCCTTTATTTCAAATGGAACAACTTAATTTTCCTGTGGACCCTTATGTCATTTATTGCCTTGATGAATATAAAATCCACAGCAGATGAGGTGTGGCTTTCCTTTAGTGAGAGTTTCTAATAATAACAATAATAATAAGACACCTGGCATTATGATAAAGAGTTCTAAAAAAAGTGATTTTTTGAGGGCAAGATTTCAATCATTATTGTAGATATTTAGTTACATTTCTGTCTCCATTGGAACAAGAATCTGATAAGTGAATGAAAGGCCATTTTAAAAGTGCTAAAATTATAAATTAAGAGCAAAAGGAAACAGAACAAAGAGCAGAGACATCAAATTGATAAAGGAAAATTATTGACGTTATCCTGAATAATGAATCGTTGAGTATTTATGCTGAGGCGTTGCATTTATCAAAGTAGCTAGACACATTGATAATATCTTATTTAAATCTAGTTTTTGCCTCCAAAACACCAATACACACTAAGAAAGTTTGTCTTCAAAGATCCAAAATCCTACTGTGAATCTAAAAAGTAACAAGATTGTAAATTTAAAAATCTAGAAGATAGACTTTTCCCCAGAGAAATAAAACTAAAGGACAGTTGATTTCTTTCCTAACAAATGAACATGATGCTGTATTTAGTTCAGCCTCCTATTTAAATACATCATAAAAATCTTTAAAGACTTTGTCACTGGATGAACAAGGATTAGCCTTGAACTTCTGTTAATTGTGATATTTTTCATTAGCTTTAATGGGTACAGGCCTTTAAACATATTGTAGTTATCATAACTCAGCAATTCTTCAATACTCAAAAACTCACCACAGATTTGAAATTGGGAAGCCTGAGATTCAAACGTGAAGGTCAACCCAGGTAGCCTTCAGATTACACAGAATATTTTTAAGGTGCACAATTCCTTTTCTCAATACTCTCTAGGCATTTAAGAGGTTAGAAATAGATAAACCCATAAATAAATAATTTTCGTAGCCTTTCCTGGTCTGACTAAAATCACTGTTTATCAGAGCTCTATAGCTCTTGGTTGCCCCGACCAAGTTGAATATGTCTATTGATAGTTATGTAACTAAAAACAGGGACACGAAGTAAGTAGAAATTACAGTGAAGTTCTATTTTCCTGTTTTCTTGGTTACTCAAAGAGGTGCTCATACCATTTATACTCATTAAACACCAATATGATTCCCTCTGCAACTCCAACTGTCCATTTAAATATTTCTGACGAGAGACAGACAATCTCAACTCCCCAGAGGACATGCCCTGTAACTGAAGGCTGGCTTTGCTTTGTCTTTTATTTTCCTAGAAATTTTAACTTAAATCTTTAATTTGTGCATTAGCGTGTATGTATACACACATGCATGCATGTGTATCTATTACTGTCAACCATGGCTTTGAAAGCAGAATCTTCACAAAATTATGATTTATTTTCATTGAGGATATTTAGGGAACTTTAAAACCAACATATCTCCTCCTAGTCACATTCAACTTAATATGCATATATACATGTGTGTATATACATATATATATATATATATATACACACACACATACATATATCACATGTATACATATATATGTTAGATATATCTGATGTACATCATATATACACATATATATCTTTGAATTCAAAGGCCATATAATCTTGCAAACCAACAGTTAGCTCCATTATCCTGGAGCCACGTTGTATTAGTTCCCTCCCTTTGGTCAGTCTGGAGAGGATCTTGGAAAATTGTCAGCTCACTGGGGAACACATATTAGCAGTGTGAATGCCAATCAGTGGTCCACAATTAAACATTTTAGAGCCAGCGCACAGGCGTCAAGGCATTCGTCTTCTGCCTGAGATTACCTTTTGTCCTTTCACTTTGTGCCAAGTCATCCAGCTTTGCTCCCTCAAGGACCCACAACATTTTAAAAATTCAACAAGAGCGGTCAAATAAATGTAAAGCCACTGTTACAGCAAATCCCTGTAGTTATGAATTACAATATATAAAAATGTATGATATTTTATACCAATGGGAAAATATTGTCAAAACAGCAAGAAAAAAATCATCTCTACATAAAATTTAACCATGGCTTCATGTAATTTGTGGGATAATAAAATATTTACTGCACTATGATATCTCTATTTTAGATAAACTTACTAGAAATTTTGAGAGTTTAGTTGATCGAGGTAAAAATAGTCTTTTATATTAGAAATGCCCATGCTATTTGCCTTTTGTTCACCACTGCACTTGGGAATCTCAGAAGCCTTAATTATGAGGTTGACTTTATAGCATTCCCAGATAACACAGATTTGGTAGTATAAATAGTGGTAAGGACTTTTAAAAGAACATTGTATTTCCTTTGGAAACATGTAAGCATCTCATTTTTTCAAAAATTTATGCATAATAATTTTAAATGAGACACCAAAGAAAAGCCTTTTAGGTCCTCACAGGTGAGAGAGTCAATGACCAAGAAAGCTTGTGTGTTTTGCAAGTTTAAAAAATCATCTATTTATTATCAGGATGTGAAGTCTTTGGAGAAAGAACCTAATAACTGCTAAATAATGACTCCCCCCCCCCCCCCGCCGCTATGTCGGACTGTGTGAGATACCTAAAAATGTGTTAATCTGTTTCTCTAACGTTTCTTAAATTAAAGCACTTAGAGGTTTTCACTGATGCATTTTTAATGTGTCATCCAAGGTGTCAGGTTTAACTATGCCCTGCAGACTTAGAGTGGAAAGTGTTCTCTAGTTTAAATTAACAATATGCTTGCCAAAAGTCTTATTAGAAATTGCTTCATTCACCAGTGAATAAAGTGTTTTATAGTTCATTAAAATTATGCTAAGTGATTATAATAAAATCTTTATAAAAAAGATATATTACTAAAAAAATAAGCCATCAAGTAACAGAAGATATGCTAATGAGACATGATCACAAAGTCCATATTATATTATTCAAAGGATTATCTCTTCTTAAAAGATTTCTAAACTGTTATTGTTGAGAATATGAATTGCAGTGTGTATATCTTTATATTATCAGAATGGTTATGTCTCATGTAATTAAAGCGATTTATTGAAAGTATGTAAGTTTATTATCACACTCATCGATAAACTAATTCTTCTACATTAAAACACACACACACACACACATACACACAATGTAGGGTAAAATCATTTCTGCTTATTGTCGGTCTGACAGGCAATTATTTCATTATTTTTTTCTACTTTTTGTCTGACCCCACAAAATTTATTCACAAAACACATATACATCTTCTCTTCTGAGCTCATGAAATTTTCTTGCTGAATAATTTAACCTTAGAATAAATTATCAATGATAAGCTTCTTCTAAAGAATAAAATATTGCAATAATTCAAAGCGTTACCATTTTTCTGCCAAAATGCATTTTGTCATGTAAGTATAACTCTTTGACCAGGATAATTATTCAGTTGCCCAAGTTTAGGGAGACACTGATCCCTTTCTTCTGAAAATAACATTTTTCTTTAACAGCTGAGTGTGAGGCAGGATTACAAATGTGCAAGATGGAAAGTATGCTTGTGGAAAACCGGAATGAGAGTTTTAAAAGATGTTATCATTCCCAGAAGAGGAGCTATGAAGAAATTCATAATTATTTCCTGGTTAGCATACCATTCAAATACAACATGTATCATTCTTGCTTGTCAGAGGCAAGTTTAGGTGTATTTATTTTCCTACTTGTTAGATGATAACACAATTACTCTAAATTATATGGAAGTCAGTCCTGAACAGCAATTATAATTCCCTGCCCTCAAGTTGGCTATTCAGTTATTTTCAATAGTACATACAATTCCACATTATAAAAGTGCCACAAATAATATAATTTCCATTGAAAGAATCAATTATTGACAAGATGATGAACATGATGAACCGATATTTAAGTAACAGGAAACCCCATGAGCTGATACACTTGCATACACGGGGGGCGGGGCGGGGGGATGTGCATATTTAAAACATAACTATGTCAATTTAGTTTTCCCTTTCCATGGTTACGTCACTTCTGAAAACAAAACAAAACAAAACAAACAAGAAAAGGAAGAAAAACTCCATACTAGAGAATGTCTAGCAACATTATCAGACTGTATTTAAGTCTTTGCCACAGAGTTCATAATTCTCAGATTTTATAATCACCGTTGGTACCCACACACAGACTGCACATAACAGTCCTGCTCCAGAGAAGCAGGAGACCTCATTCTCACAAGTCAAGATTCCAAAGAAAAAAATGACCTGCACATATGAAAAATTCACCTTTGACTTTGAGTGAAGTTGTATCAAAGGTAAAATACCTGTATTTGACTGTAAGGCAAATAAATTATATCCTTTTACAAAAAACAAAAGAGGAAAAAAAATCTTAGACACAGGGTCTTGAAGGAGAAGATTGAAATAATTAGAAAAGGGATACATTTCCACAAAACAGTAACATGATAATACATAAAGCTACATGGTACAGCCACTTATCCCTTAGTTTCTTGGGAAGCACAATTTGCTTGAACATCATTCTTCCTCCATTAATTCCTGAAGGAAGGAGCTGGGGAAGCAATTTCAGTGTGTGTGAAGGACCATGGATTGTGTGGTAAATGAAGTTACAAACTTTCCCTTGATTTTGAACTTAACACCTTGTTCTTATAACACTAATGTGGATGAATATGACAAATGTTTCAGGGGACAGTGATGATTGAATGAATTAACAGGTGTTCAGTATGTTCTCATAGAAAAAAAAAAGCAAATGAGTGAACTGATTTTCCTTTACTCAGCACTCAATATCCCCAATAAATTTTATAAAATGGAAAATCCCTTAGGCTAAAAACCCCAAAACCATATTACCATTCGAACTAAAAATAATCTGCCAACTACCCCAGTAAATGCAAAGCTAGACACAGGGAATTCTGTATCTTCAATGGCAAGCCAGAAAAATGGCAAGCCAGTCTGAATGTACAAATGAATTATTAATAATAAATTAGAATTTTCAGAATTTTAGAAGTAACAATAGTGTTGAATAGATGTTTATTAGTCTTTTTTATTTTTTTGTAGACCAAAGTAAAAGATGCAGATTTATATTTACTTAATTATTCAAATTAAATTTACATATAAATTAAATAAATTATTTAAAGAAGAATCTTTATATTTATTCTTTCTTTTATACTACAATAAATGCATCATTCTTGCTAACTAATACTAACTACTATATAATATCCTGCTCTAGCATTACACCTTAACTGCATCTGGAACAGGAAATATTGATATATATTAATGAATTACAACGTTTTTACCCAGCTGTGTCATAATGTAGACACAGAATAAGGAAAGCCAAATTACACAACTTTCAAAAAATATATGTTTTTATAGAATACTAATTTTGAAGTATAATTACAAAAAATATGTAATACCAACATGAACAGTGCAAATATTTCTTTAAGACTTTTTGAAACTTTATTTTGGTCAATAAAAAACACAGTGAATACTAAGTCAGAAATATTCAGCAACTTTCTTTAGTAAATGGTTTTCGCTTTATTAAAATGTAATGGTGATTTTTAATGTAGCCTTGACCTTTTTGTGAGCCAAGTTATCTTTCTGTCATGAATACTATAAGAATTGAGAAGAAACTGTACAGTAAGAAGTACTTGTTATAGCAAATTAATACATTACCATAAATACAAAAACATCTTGATGTAAATATTTTCTTAATTCACAGTAATAAAAATGACAAAATTAAAGACAAATTTAAGTAATAGCATGATTCAATCAGAATGAAAAAAAAAAAAAAAAAGATTGTCATGTTCCAGGGTCTAAAAAAATTACTCACACTTAAAAATGAGTGCTGACTTTTTAAATGGAAATTTGAACAAAGATCTTTAGAAATAAAATCCCTTTCTTTCAAGGAGTAATGTCAGTTTCATCTTGATATTTATTTGTGTCCAAGAATGGTACCACCACTCAACAAATACAGAGTTTAGTTTGTATCTTAGATACAAGTTATAAGAAGACCAAGGACTTTGTAAGTTACAGGAACCATAAACTCTTCTCACTCCCAGGAGTCATTTATTTCTCGAAGTGAGAAGAGGCAATGATGGAAAACTCTTCTCATTACAGGCTCCACAGATGTAGCCCTAGAGGAATTTTTGAGTTTAGAAAGCCTCACATTTAGTTTTCAGTGAACAAAGACAGTGAGTTCCATGGATCTTCCTTCTCTCTGGAGTGGTCCCTACCCTAACCCCATCATTTTATTCCTGATCGGGAGCAAAGACATTTTCTAGACCCTGTGGCACACACAACAGAAACCAGATGCTGAGAAGTGACCAGGCATTAGCAAGAGGATGATGTGGATGTGATTGATCAGTGTGATTTCTAGTTACTTAAAAAAAGCATCACGTGATTTACTTGAAGTTATGGGAAAAAAAGAACAAGGGTGATGAAATCCTGTAGTACAGTTTGAAGAGGTATGAGAGAGATTTGGAAATGCAGCTGATAGTTCTTCTCAAC
Source organism: Leopardus geoffroyi (assembly GCF_018350155.1). NCBI lineage: Eukaryota > Metazoa > Chordata > Mammalia > Carnivora > Felidae > Leopardus > Leopardus geoffroyi. The sequence continues at coordinate 156,781,954 of NC_059326.1, forward strand.
AAGAAAAGCTGAAAGATCACATGCTAAGCCATTACCTTACTTGATCTTTTCCAACTCTTCCTCATTAGCATTGTCTGTAAATGAAATAAAGCATTTTCATTATCTTATCACTCAAGTACAGAATAGGGCAGCCAATTGTTTTCTAGAGGAAGCTTAACATTTAAACAGCAGTTTCCAGCAACCAGTATACAAGACAAAATTGTTTTCATCACATACACACAGCTAGAAGAAGCACCTTTAACATTCAAGCAGTCTTTCTGGTGAGAGTTCATTTGCTTTATTCTTTTGTATAAAGAAATGAGACGGTATTTTTTAAATAGAATGGAAAATTTGAAATATCTTATTATTGGCTGGGAAAAAAAAATATTGCATCTCATGATTGGCAACGGTTCCTTTTGGTGCTGGAGGTTGAGGATGTACTGACTCGACCAGGTAACTTGTCTCTTCAAACATGTTCAAAAGCCTGTTGCTTTGGTGGCATCTTAGAATTGTCTCTGCTTCCAATTAATCTTTCAAATGTGAAAATGCTTTCAGATGTGAAAAATGCTACATAACATATCCTTTAAATTAGTTTTTTTTTTTTTGTCTGTGTGTGCCATAGTAAAAAGTATTTATGGCTACAAGTTTTATTTAAGGTTAATGGAAATTTGTAATGAGTGCCCAAGATCAGTGGTCTCTTAAATAAAGTAAGTCATAAAAATCCAAAGATATTTTATTTACTCCCCAGTTTTAAATTTTTCTCAGTGAACACTGTGGTATTAACTTCCTGATTAACCTCTTTGCCCTCTCTTAGCTTTATCATTATCTTTAATGCTTATGAAGTGGAGAATAGGGAATATTTGGAGAAAGAATATACCTTTTGAAGTGCTTGTCATATTTGTATATTAAAGAGGCACACTGGTACCTTTAACAACTGTATCTCCTTCAGCAGAATTCACTATAAAGCAGGACCATTTCAAAAACCACTCATAAATCACAAAAATACAAAAGAAAATTTTAATAAAAGATTAAGTCGTATAGAAGACAACCTTTGGCCTAAACCAAGAAAATAGAATTATGTGAAGGTTCTAGGACAGGAAAAGAGAAAAACATGAAATTGTCAAAGATAAGGATTCATTTTTCTTCTTTGTAGATAGTGCTTTTATAGGTTATATTTTCCCTATATATCCCCTGTGTTAAATATTGACCAAAATATGGAAGACTAGTGGATTTCCTAAGGTTACAATAATTCCCTATTTTATTTTGAATGGAGCCAGGAAACGGCAAAGCATTATTATCAAATACTATTATAGAAATATTTTATATGTTTTCTAAGTACTAACGTGCAATTTATTTTGAAGCAACCAAACCTACCATTGGGTTGTGGAGGTGTCCATACAGTGGCCATGTAATAAATGTTTGTTATTGATCTTAAGTGAGTTATTGTCATCATCATCATCATCATCATCATCATCACTCCCACCACCACCTCCACCACACCTTCTCCATCATCACTAAAAGGCAATTGGAAACCAAATACTTTTGTGGCATGCCATATTAACAAAACCTCCACCACTGGGAGTCAGACAATAAATCTTCAACTTTCTGAGAAAGCAGAGTTTCAGTGAACAGAGAATGATAATTCCTAGAGACAATGTTTTCAGTCAAATCAAGTGAGAATAATTAAGATAAATAAATAAATAAGCAAAATCTTGTAACTCATGGCCATTTATTATCATCATCTAGTTTCTAAGGATCTCCTAAAATTCCATTCTGTAAGAAATGGTATACTGCGAAAAAGGAGCTAAGAACAGGAGGAAGAGTTGAATCTCAAGGCAACACTACTCAGTATTACACAGATTTACTACTGCTGCTCGAAACCACATCCCTTGACTCAGAGCCACGGCATAAAATAAATCTTCATGATGTAAAGCAAACTATAGGGTCTGTATTTTTTCTGTCTCTCAAAATTGGCTTTACAAATAGACTGCAAGGTATCGTTTTTCAGACTGGGACACTGATACAAACAAAAAGTTAATGATTTCCCAAAGTATAAATATGCAATATTTGGCAGTTGTGGGAACAAATTCATTATTTTCCTGATTTGGTTTCTAGAATTCTATTATTAGATCCAGTGACCCCCAAAATGTGCCTAGATTTTTTAAATTATTAATTAATTCATCATAATAAGTGTACTCTTTAATCCCCATTCTTTATTTCATCCATCCCCTACCCACCTCCCCTCTGGTAACTATCAGTTTGTTCTCTACAGTTAAGAGTGTTTCTTGGTTTCTTTCTCTCTCTTTCTTTGCTCATTTGTGTTGTTTCTTAAATTTCCCATGTGAGTGAGGTCATGTGGTATTTACCTTTCTCTGACTGACTAATTTTGCTAAGCATTATACTCTGTAGCCCTAACTGTGTTGTTACAAATGGCAAGATTTCATTCTTTTTTATGGCTGAGTAATATTCCATTGTGCATATATATACACAACATCTTCTTTATCCATTCATCAATCAATGGACACTTGGGCTGCTTCCATAATTTGGCTATTGTAAATAAGGCTGCTATAAACAAGGGGTTCACGTATCCCTTTGAATTAGTGCTTTTGTATTTTTTGGGTAAATGTCCAGCAACATGATTACTGGATCATAGGGTAGTTCTATTTTTAACTTTTTCAGGAACCTCAAAACTGTCTTCCACAGTGGCTGCACTGCGTTCCCAACAGTGCAAGAGGCTTCCTTTTTCTGCATATCCTCACCAATGCTTGTTTCTTGTGTTTTTGATTTTAGCCATTCTTACAGGTGTGAGGTGATATCTCATTATAGTTTTGATATGTATTTCCCTGATGATGAGTGATGTTGAGCATCTTTCCATGTGTCTGTTGGCCATCTGTATGTCTTCTCTGGAGAAATGTCTGTTCATGTCTCCTGCTCATTTTTTAATTGGATTATTTCCTTTTTGGGTGTTGAGTTCTTTACATATTTTGGATACTAGCCCTTTATAGGATATGTCATTTTCAAATATCTTCTCTCATTCCATAGACTGTCTTTAGTTTTATTGTTTCCTTTGCTGTGCAGAAACTTTTTATTTTGATGTAGACCCAATGGTTTATTTTTGCTTTTATTTCCCTTGGCTTGGGAGACATATCTAGAAAAATGTTGCTACGGCGGACATCAGAGCCATTACAGCCTATGCCCTCTTCAAGGATTTTTATGGTTTCAGGTCTCATATTTAGATTTTAATCCATTTTGAGTTTATTTTAGTGTATGGTGAAATAAAATGGTCCCTGGATTTTAGAACGAAATTTCTGCTTCTTGAGCCAAGCCAACTGGATAAACAATGTGTTTAAGCATCCTACTCCTAAGTTTCTTTTTCTTTTTAGATATTTGGGTTAAGCTAGATTCAATAAAGCTGAAAACAGGGGAAAAGTTTTAAAAAAGTGAATTTAACAAACATACTATTAAACTATGAGACATGTTAGAGAAGAAAGATTGGGGAATGTTAAAGATAGGAGATAAAGCAAATTATAGAAAAATAAGATTTATTTTTTGCTCTATGATCTTAATTTAAGCTGAGAAACATATGAATTTTGTTTTTGAACGCATCATTATCTAATATTATTATAGGATTATCAAAATTCTTCATTAACAGCTCAACTTTCTTTGAAGCCAGTGAAAGAATTAAGTAACGTAAAAATATGGCCTGTGATAGAGCTGCAGAACTGATTATGTTTTTATGAGATTCTACAATCTGAATCCATTTTTTGCTTTTATTTTTTGTTGTAGTGATATTTTTCAGGCAATTACATGGTTACCACAGATATAAAAAAATAATCACAGAATAGCTAGACAATATAGTGTATATATCTTATAAAACATTACATTTTTTATAAGTGTTTTTAAAAAAATGTTAGCTATGAAAATAGTTCAGAAAAATTAGCAAAATAAACCATCATGAAAAAAAAAATTTAATTCGCCAAAGAGTCAATTCATATGTTTCTTATAATCTTCTATTTTTTAGCTTTAGCCAAGCAATTTGTAGGTCTAGGAGTGTGTAACACAAATTAACTCACTTTTATTTCACAAATTCTCCAATGAAGAAAGCTGTGGATTGAACTCTGCTAGAAAAAGAGCCAGAAAGAACTCAAACACACTATCAGACCAAAATACCATATACAGGACACACATGTATGCGCTACAGACTTTCGTAGGCTCAAAAACAAGACATGCATTCGAAACAGAAATGACAGTTGTATCATGCAATTCATCAGCATGCCCCTGCCCCCCACGAAGATTTTGGTTTCTCATACACACAATGCTGGAAACTTAAAAAAAAATGTATATAAATCTGTTCACATCTGATATTTTTTTAAAAGACTCAATGATGAACTCAATGGACAAGATTTTAATATAAGCAATTTTGAAATACTTTTGCTATTACTCATACTATACTCTTCAAATTGCTGTAATTAGACACCGCATGTTTTAGAGGCTTTAGTAGATTCAGTAGGCTGGTAGGATTTTCAACTCATTCTTCAGTTTTACTGATTTCCAGAACTGGCAATCCACACAAGGAGAAATCATCCCAACTGCATTATTCATGGAATGTAGTGTCAGTATTAACAGTGTATAAAAAACTTGCAAGATAACTGATTTAGAAACTTTGGCACTTTTTGATGCTAAGTACTCTGTATTTACACTTAATTTATTCCTACTTTTGATAGCATTTTCTTAACATTAATGTTCTACTTCCTATTTGATTGTTAGACATTATTTGTTAATGGCTCTTGAAAACTCCTGTCTTCCATTCTCTATTTTAACACATATAAAATATTTAGCAAAGTTTTATAAATATAGGCATAAGAATAAATATGGAATTCTTAGACTAAAATCTTAAATCCCAAAAGCTTAAAATAGATGATTTATGTGCTAATAATCAAAGAGAACAGAACTTTTAAAATTTTGCTGTGTGAGGATCAATGCAAAAATCATCCTCTATTCCTTCCCTATATATTATGCTAGATATTATATGGAACTGTGAGGCATTTAGTAACTGATTTCTGGTATGCTATATTTTGAGTTTGAATTTTTCTAAATAAGATTTGTTCCTGGATAATTTGTAAATTTCACAATAGCATTTTCACTTAAGCAATATAATATATATTTCAAGCATACAAAAATTCAAGTTGAAGATACATTGGATCCATGATTGTTTTTAATAAAAAACTTCAATTATATTCCAGGAAAATATATTGGGGTAATGCTAGACATGTGACAAAAAGAAAAATACAGTGACATGCTTCTAATGCATTGTTATTAATATCTTCATAGAGCAACACAGACTAATTTTAAGCAGATTATCATTAAGGTACTAATTTTAAGAATGCAAAAGGAAATTAAATAATTATTTAATACTGTTTGTGACAATCTCAGGGATTTAAATACTGAAGTAAGAAAAAAAATCTTAAAATACCTTTCCCTGGACCTTTGAAGTATCCCCTCAAATCCTCATAGAATTTCATCTGCAACTCATTGAACAGCCACTAGGTACAGAAAGCTGGACTAGGTTTTGAATGCAGTCGTCAAAAAAAAAGATCATCAGAAGCAATAATTTATATATACTTTTTTTTAAACCAGAAGTGATAGGATAGAGAATGGAGTTGATGGGAAGTAATTTAGGTAGGGCAAATGACAGTGAAGAAAGCCTGGACTCGAGAGAAGGTGAGATCTGCCAGAGTTTGTATAGCTGGGACAGAGGTTACCAGTGGCAGAACATATGGTGCTCATTGGAGAGCTTTAAAGTCCCTCATCAGGAGTTTCCATTTAATTAGAGAAATAAACACATGTCACCGAACACTTAGAAGAAGAATAAAGAAGACATTATAGAACCTGGCACAATGCTTATAGAGTCAATAAATGTTTTTTGATCCCTGCCCAGCCAACAAATGGTCCTTGTTCAGAGTTTCAAAATCTCATATTAGTGTTGCTGAACAGTTTTAGAGATCTTAATAAAATAACTATACAATTGTTATATAGACCAAAACAAGCAAGCAAACAGAAGCAAATTTATGTCTTTGTTAGAAATCTTCATCCTGTAAGCACATGCTTAGAAACCCTGATTCAAATCTAGGACATCAGACTAGCCAGGATACTGGGGATGCCACCAGAATTACCCTGGCTTCTCTGCAACCACCCTCATGCTCCCAGCTGTTAATCACACCCACAAGGAAGAGCAAGTGCAGTCAACCTGACACCTGGATAATGACACCCTTGTCTCCATTCCTCAGGCATGACCGAGGTCAGTGTGGTCACCAGCCAGAAGCTGGCTCTGATACAGGCTGCAACAGGTTGTGCCTTCCTGAGGCACTGAGCCCTAGCTAAGCTACTTGATTCTCAGGTGAAAGTCAATGTTAGTATGGGAGGGGAGAAGACATCATTTTTCACTGGCCACAGCAGAATGAATTCAGTGCTATTTGGAACTCTGAAGGCAAGGGCATGAAGTAAGGCAGTGCATGAACAATACTTGGCAGTAAAGGATTTCTTTCAAAAAGCTGGAGTAGCAAAAGGCAGGGATTTGAATCAAGAAAATGGCACAAAGATTTCAGGAAAGGCTCTTTGTGTTAAGGGTGAATGGGGCTGGAAAGGTACAATGAGGAAAATGGAAAAGGAAGAAAAGATGAATCATACCAGATTTTTGACGAGCAACTGCTTCATGTAACCCACCTGTTCTCTTCCCATTCATGTGTGATAAATCATTGATGATCAATAATCAGGCACTGTAATACCTTTAAATGATATTTGTCTAAATGGACATTGAACTGAAATAATAAATTTGAGCAGCTATGGAGACTGGAAGATTTTTACAAGAAATGTTAAAGAAAACATTTTGCCTGTGCTGACACTCATTTCTGTGCAGTTTAGAGCAATTCAGCAGCTTCACCATAAGGTCTCTTGGTACTAGCTTGATCTCTCAAACCGTCAGTTTGATGTTAGAGCACTTAATAAATATTCCTTTTATGCAAAAATTCAGCAGACACTCCATCATCAAATCACCCAAATAACTAAACCAGCCACCATATCATTTTAACTTCCAATAATATTGCCAGTAGAATAATTTGGGATATATATGACCTCAGGCACTTAGGTATTTTCATTTATAAAGTGCTGTTCCTCATTAAAATAACAAAGAACCCCAAACAAGAATATTCTATCACTAAATTTTGTTGATTTTATCTCTCACCAGTAAACTTGCTGATTTCTTTCCATCTCTATCTCTGATAATGCTAATCCAAACCTCCATCATCTTCCCCCAGGATTTATGACATAATTAGTCCTATTTGGTCTCCAAGTGTCCATTCTCATTCTTCCATCTGTTTTCCACAATGCAGCCACACAGCTATTTTCAAAAAGCAAATATGATTATGCCACTTCCTATTCATAGACTCTTGGAGAATCACCACCAACCTTAACATGGCCAACAGTCCTTACATGGTCTAGGCATCTCCTGTCCGCTGTCGTCATGTACCATGATCTCCCACACTCTCCTCTGCATACATCTTTTCTGAGCTCCAGTACTTTTTCAATTACTGGAGTGCAGCATAGGGCCTTTGCATGTGCTGTTTCCTCTGCTTGAAATATCTTCTCTCTTCCTGGTTTTTGCTTTATTAACTCCTATTCACACTTCAGACCTCAGGTCTCATTTGGCTTCCTTAGAGAATTCTTGCTACCTTAACTAGAACAAATTCTACTACATTCCCTCTTAACAACAACATGCACCTCTCTTTCATGGCACTCAATACAGTTGTCATTTTAAATTTCCTTCACTAATGATTTGATCCCTGAGTTCTCCACTGGATATAAGTTCTATAGTATCCTATGGGTTTAGCATAGGACCTGGCTTATAGTAGGTTTGGTCAGTACTAGCATTATTTGAATAAAGCAATAAATAAACACTTATAATTTATTCCTGTGTATGGATTAGCCAGCTAGGATATACTCCTTGGCTTCCACTAGGTGAAATAAGGTATTCTGAATTGGCGATTTCTACAATGATGGGTTTCTATTTCTAAATATTCTCTGTTAAAAAAGTCCTCACCTACCCTTCCTTTTGCACACATGGGCCTGTGCATATGCACACTTACACACTTTTTTTTTTTTTTTTTTTACTGTGTTAACTTCTCACAGTAGGTATCTGGTAGTCCTTGTTAGAAAGAGAAATGTACTTCTCACTGAATTAAGTATGGATACTTAAATCATACTTAGCAAACACAGCGTATGAAAATGTGTGCTCACTGTTTAATTTTTTAAAAGGGTAGAGCAAAATACTTGTTGAAAAGGGTGAGTTTTCCAATGAGTTTAAAACACTTCCAAATTTGAAGTTGGGATTCACTATTTTAATCTATAGTCTCCTGAAAAAATGTCAAGAATACCTTTCCAGCAGACAACATAAACCAACTTTAATCATGCATTATTTGAAGACAGCAATACATACATTGCTAAAGGAGGGTATGTGAACTTGCCCAAATAGTTATGTCTACTCCTAAAATGTGTTATAATCAAAACTTGTGAGAGCAGCTCCCGGTACATGAAAGCACATTGAGTCTAATGAGGACTCTCCAGTAAACTGTGGCAGAAAGTGCATTGGCCAGCATACTGATGCAGGTCACACCTGATATTTTTTAATGTCACTTCAACATGCTGGAGTAATTGGCTCCTCTGTCTCCCTTGTAAGTTTCTCACTGCAGCATGGTGTGCAAGGAAGTACAGACAGCCAGTGCTGGAAAATGGGTAACAGCTATATGGAAACCCATCAAGAAGATGAACAGTATTCACTTATCATTCAGCAAACAAATACCAGAAAGCAGAAACTCTATTATAATTTCACCTCATTTTCTTTGTGATGGTACGCATGACAATACAGTCAAAACATCAGGGTCTGGATACCTCGGTACGGAATTCCAAATACTCAGTTCAGTAGCAAATGTATTCCCTGAATGAATACTACCATTTGTCTACAATATAACATGTCTGAAATTGGGAAATGAAATTATAATAAAAGATGCAAATGTGTCCCTTATTTACCACAAGACGTTCTGATCTGGAGCACAGAACAGGAAATTTGAATTCAAAAGATATAATACACAGGGACTAGCGATACCCAGGATACTTACAGAAACAAAGAACAGGCCAGATTTTCATATGCTGCTTCTTTTTATTATCACCTCTGGATTCAAAGAAGGCTCATGACATTCCACCAAGTGATAACAAGAAAGCACTGTTCCTAGGCTGTGGGGGAACTTACCACATCCCTGTGTTCTCCTTCTTTAGGGGTAAGGATGACGGACAGCAAAATGATTCCAAGGTAGTGGTCAGGATAATGAGGATCTTTCAGTGTTAGGGTCACATCTGTGGGCCTATGACATACAATATTAAGATTGTACACCATCATTAAATATATAAGCCAAAAATATATTTTATATTGACAATTTATTATTTTTAAGAAGAAAATAAATTTTGTTTTCTTTTACGCTCCTGGTCCAATTTCTGTTGTTATTAAAATATCATTAATGCACTCTTATCCAACAAATTGTGGACCAACTGGGCGTACTTGGATTCACTGTGTAAGTCTCAGTCCTTTCTGTGGTTCTAGAAAGCTAAGAAACTATAAAAGTATAGAGAAATGTACAAGTACCTTCTTTATAATCTCTAAACACACAGAAAGCCAGATATTTTCTATAAATTTGAGTCCAACAAGTAAATGAGGGTCATTTACAGACCACTACATGATTTAGAATAAAGAGATGAGTGGTAAAAGAGGAAAAGATAATACATAATTTGCCTTATGTGCATCATAGATATATTTCTTTATTGTGTAATTATTTTTAACAGAGTCCATTGTTTAAAATAATGCTACTATATATTTTTGGCTGTTTAAACCTATGCCTAAACAATTTTTAGATTCAGAAACACAAGGAAACCACTACTTGGTCAAGTTGGTGAATACTTAGAAGGCTTTAGAATTAAGTATGTCTGAAGAAGAGATTATGAATTACTCAGTATTACCCAAAATAATTTTAGAAAATAATGCCAACCACACATTGAACTGACAATGTGTAGGTAATATCTTATTTCCATATCTCAATTAAACATATATTTCAATTTTAACAAATGCATGTTAAGCATTACAGTGTATATGCATATACTATATATATACATATATGTTTGATATATAATTTGATTTGGCTCATTTTGTTGAACAAATAGGAGTTCATGCCCCTCCACCCCCAATAAACCTAAGGGACTGTGGAATATTTGACACAAAACCTGAATCTTTAAATGTTGGCAAATTAGGAACGTTCCCTTACTTGACTTATTCATTTCATTCACGAAACATATATTAAACACATATGAAATACCACACACTATGCTAAATCTTGGGTAAAAACCAGAGGTTAAGATCAGTGATAATATCATTATCTTTAGAGAGCTTAATAATTAGTAAATGCTACAGTTGGAATCTAGTACTGGGGAGAGGGCTTGGTGGGGAAAGCTGGTCCAAATAAGAATTTTCAACCCTGGCTGCATATAAGAATCCACTGGGAAGCTTTAAAAAAGTATATATTCCTGAATTCTACCCACGATGACCCTGGTTCTATAGATCAAGGTTGGGTCTGGAAATTTATATTGTTTATGAAGCTCTCTAAGTGATTCTCCCATACAACCAGGATTGAGAACCAAAGATACTTTAAAAAAAAGTTTTTTTTTTTTTTAACATTTATTTATTATTGAGAGACAGAGAGACAGACAGTGAGCAGGGGAGGAGTAGAGAGAGGGGAGACACAGAATCTGAAGCAGGCTCCAGGCTCTGAGCTGTTAGCACATAGCCCGACTTGGGTCCCAAACTCACTGTGAGGTCATGACCTGAGCTCAAGTCAGTCGCCTAACCAACTGAACCACCCAGGCTCTCGAACCAAAGATACATTTTAAGGCTAAGGTATTATAATAGTAGGAAACTTTTACATGATGCTTAAAGTCAAGGAATAATGTTATGAAAAAGATGAACTGTTTTCCAATGCCAGAGGCTTTTTTGTTTCTTTGTTTGTTTTTAAGTAGGCTTCATGCCCAGCATGGAGTTCAACACGGGGCTTAAACTCACAACCCTGAGATCACGAGTCAAATACTTAACTGGCTGAGCCACCCAGGTGCTCCCCAGTGTCAGAGGTTTTAACTGAAACATGAAAAATTAGTCAGATTGATAATATACATGTTATAACAGTCGTGATACAAATGGCTCCAATATCAATTTAGTTACAACTAATCACCGTGGTTTGACAGCAACAACTTGTTCCTTTCATTTTAACAAATTCATGTTAAGCATTATAGAATGTATGTAAATACTATACATAGATACATGTTTTTATATGGAGTTACAATTTGATTTGGTTCATTTTCCTATAATGAGTACATATAAAATTGAAAGAAAACTTATTATATTTTTATAATGATTACATGATAAAGATTTAAGAACATTTGCAATTGCTTGATGATGATGATGATTTTCTCTCAAAGTAAAACTTTAATGCATTACAGAATAGCATAAGTATTTATATGGCTAGTATTATTATCAATTTATCTACACCTAGGGACTATTGATTTATACACAGAATGTAATGGCATACACCATCATGTGGTTTTAAAAAGTAGTAATTTGGTGTTTACATAGTTTTGGGAGGAAGGAATGATTAAATACATAAAATAAGTAAAGTGGCAAAATAAACACCAAATGCTTGGATAAATGTCTTTTTATTTTCTTAATCATCCCACATTTTTCCATTTAAGGTTATTTTTCATCAATGATTTATCTTTAATAGGGAAAAAGAGAGATTTATGCTCTGTGATTAAATACAGCGGTTTGCATATCCTTTAGCAGAAATCTATACAGAAAATAGTTGTGGCCTTTATAGAACACCACAGCCCATTGAGCTGGAGCTCAGTCTTCATGGTAATGGATGACATAAAACACTATCTTGGATGGGGCGCCTGGGGAGCTTCGTTAAGTATCTGCCTCTTGATTTCCACTCAGATCATGATGTCAGTTTGTAAGATAGAGTCCCTGTCACAGGCTCTGTGTTGACAGCATGGAGCCTGCTTAGGATTCTCTCTCCCTACCTCTCTCTGCCCCTCCCCCACTCACTCTTGCGTGTGGGCTCTCTCTCTCAAAATAAATAAATAAACTTAAAAACAACAACAACAACAACACTATGTAGAAACCTTCCTTCCACTGTGGTGAGTGGGAGGCCAGCAATCACCCACATTCTATCATTAGGTCAGCCTGCACTAAGCTCTTGACTGGAATAGAGGACGTGCAGGAAGTCCAGAAAAGTCTGCTCTTTGGTCCAGTCCATGGCAAAAATGGCTTTTGGAAGACCAACAAGCTGCCAGTGTGCTCAAGCTTAGCTGACTATGATACATATGGGGGTTCTACTATTTCTGTTTAATTTGCATTTAAAATATAAAGTAGCGATCTGGCCCATTTCTCTGCTCCCCTGTTTTCCACTGCTCCTGCCACATCACGTACATAATCACATAAAACACCTTAAAACCATCAAAGAAGATCTCACAGCTTCCTTTGCAACCTATCCCAGTACTGCTTGACCCTTTTAAAACATATTTTTTTCCTTCTGTAGTATTAATCAATTCTTAGCTTCCAGTTGAAGTGCATTTTAAAAAAATATAAGCCCATAATTAGGTGCCAGGTCTGACTAATACTAGTAATAATTCTATAGCTTTACAACTAGTCAAGCAATGATAAACTAATGTGACTGAGGAAATACAACTAATCTTTCTTCATGTTTGAGGCACTCCTTGGTAACCTAGGATCACCAGTGATCGCAAAATTAGACTGTCTTTGGGCTCAGGTGATAAGAGAGTATCTGTTTTTGAGACAAAGCACATGTTTTATTTCCTGTATGGTAGCCTGATTCTTAAACTAGTCATTTCTATTTACATGCATAATCTACTTTATGTCCCCTACAACCATATCAGCAACATGGAAGTAAGGAATTTGTCTTTTATCTCTAGATTGCTAGTGCTTAGTACAGTGCTGGGGGACGGATCAAGTGTCCTAGACTTTTTCTTCCAAATAACTGTTGTTGATTAAGACAATCAAGGAAGATGCTATTATTTCCACTGGGTAGATAAAAAAGATGTACTTGAAAAAGGCTGGCTAGCATGACAGCTCACAACAATAAATGAGAGAACAGTGTCTAGAACCCAGATCGGCTGTCACTCTATTTATACAGGCCCAGCTTCACAACAAGAGGCAGTGATATAACAGTGGCTCAAAAGTTACCTGTTTAACTCCAGTTGTGTGAGATCCAGAAAGGCTGAGCCCATAAAGTCATCCTGTAGTCCAAAATCATAGTCAAATACCTGAGAAGCCAAAGAGACAAAGCATTATTAGAAATAATTACAATATAGCTTTAAATGAAAATACCTTGACTATAAAATATTGGTTGTCTATGTCATCAAAAACAGTGAAATTTCCTAATATTTTTACAAATTTCTTTGTTTGAGGGGCACCTTGGTGGCTCAGTTGATTAAGCATCTGACTCGATTTCAGTTCAGGCCGCAATCTTATGGTTTTGTGAGTTTGAGCTCCACATTAGGCTTTGCACTGACTCTATAGAACTTGCTCTGGATTCCCTTTCTCTCGCTCTCACTCTCTCTCTCTCTCTACCCCTACCCAGCTAGTGCTCAGTCTCTCTCAAAATAAATAAATAAACTTCAAAAAAATTTTCTTTGTTTGAAATGTTAGGGTCTCACAAAATATTCAAAGGAAATTGCATTTTTTTACTTAAAATTGTTATTTATATCAAATAGAACTTTAAGGAAGATGAATAACAAAATCAAGTAAAATATAGTAAATCATCAAAAATCTGAGGAACCCAGGCTTAGAATATTTTCCCCATATTATAGAAGGGATATTAGCGTTACTGGAAGGAAAAATAAGTGAGTATGAAATTCAACAAATAGGTCTTCCATAGTGGGCTCTTGGTGATGAGTACATGATTCTAATTCCTTCATGTTTTTCAGGTCACTGAAGGTAAATTCTGTGATATTATAGGACAATGTCTTTTGAAATATACAAATAAGTTAAAATTGAAGTGTTGTTACTAAAAAATTTTGTAAAGTCATATTAAGGTTAAGTCAAATTTAGTTTTTATCATCACAAGGAAGACTAGGAAATAATATTAATGTAACTACCAACAACAATCAGAAAGGAAAAGAGAATGTGTTTCTATTTATTTATCCAGTATCTTCTTTGTGCCTTTTATGGTTCTTATTCATACTATGATAAATAAAAAAGTATTGTCCCTGATCTCTTGGACCCTGCATTTAAGAGCTGAGACAGTGTATACAAACCCAAATAGATAAATACACTTCAGTGATGAGCACTGTGGACACAAAAGTCTAAGGGGGTGTGTTGGAAGCTGCTATTTTAGATAGGGAGTCCAGGAAGGCCTCGTGCAGGAAGTGTGTCATGTAGAGACCAGAATGATGAGAAGGATTATGCCGGTTTGGGAAGATCATTCCCAGGCAGAAGAAACAGCAAATGACCAACACATGCAAGGGTCATCAAGAAGTCAGTGTGGTTGAAGCAGAGAGAGAAATATGGAGAGTGGAAAGAAGAAGGCTGAAGAGACAGCTCAGAGCTAGATCAATTAGGGCCATTTCTGAAAGACTCCAAGAAAATGGGAGTTGGCTAACTTCCATCCATTCATTAGTTTTGCTACTCATTCTTTCCTCAGTCAATATTGATTAAGTATTTATTATGTACCAGACAATATGCTAGGCATAAACAGGGGTGAGCAAAGCTGACATCATCATTGCTTACAGTTTAGTAAAGGAGACAGATGTTAAACAAGGAAGTGCACAGGTGATATGTAATTCCAAATGTTGATAAGTATTGTAAAGAAAAGAACAGCGTTTGAAAAAAAATAATAGAGATCAGGGAAAGCTTTTAAGATGGAAGAAAGATGCTAGTAGATGAAGTTTGGAGCTGTGCTTCTGGATCTTTTCAAACAGAAAATCTTTGTATTGCACATTGCAGTAAATGAGCATGGACAAGTAAGCCAGCTCTTGAAAAGATCAACCAAACCATGGATCTCTCCGGGATGTGAGAATCCATTAGGCTGAGAGAATTTAGCACAACTGGGCTCAGTAGTTAGAAAACTTGAAGCAGAGGGAACAATATGTACAGCAGCCTGCATCCTTGGTTTTTCTCCAGTATTAATAGCCTTTGATTTAAAAAAACTTAATATGTAAAAAAATTGATATATAAATAAAAAGATAAATACTTTGCATTACAAAAGGACTCTTAAGTTTGAAGTCATAAGGGGATTTACTTAAGTGATAAGTTCCCCTAATGCCTTCTAAATTATTCAATTCACAGTCATTTGATTTACATACAACCTTTCAGGAGTACATTTGTTATAGAAAGCACAGTGCTTCTGTAATAGATATTCTCCTCGATCAATTACACCTCTGAGATCTAGTCATGTGCCCAGTGGCATATCACATGAATACACTGCCATGTCTCAGGCAACGGACACCCCACTGTTTGCAAGTGGCTACAAATACTGTATTTTACAACATAAAATTTATACTCAAAATTAAACAAATTTCTCTTACGCAATCTCTTCTAATTGTATCACCCTAAAGCTAAAACTCTTAGGGACTATAGTGATAATCAACCAACATCTGGGGTACACACATACATGTGAAGTGGAGAGCTGTGAATCCAGTGAACTGGCTAGAGGAGACAGTCCAAATGGGTGATTCAACATTCGAACTTTCTTAACTCTCACGGTGAAAGTCTTTCCTCCAGTCCTAATGTTAGGTGCTTACTTTAGTTTCCTCCTATTCATTAGTAAATGCATAACCATGGGAAAGAATGTAACAACTAGAATCCATTCATTAATGAAATTATTAGCTTTGCGACTTGGTTCCAAGTTCTATAACCTACCTGTCAGAAGGAGTATTGCTTTAGGGAAAGTTTCAGAAATACAGAACATAGAGAAGAGATAAAACAGGAAAAGATACTCCCACTGTTGGGGCACCTGGGTGGCTCAGTTAGTTAAGTGTCCAACTCTTGATATCAGCTCAGGTTGTGATCTCATGGTTAGTGATCTGAGGGTCGTGAGACTGAGCCCCATGTCGGGCTCTGTGCTGAGCATGGCGTCTGCTTGGCATTTTCTCTCTCCCTCTCTCTCTGTCCCTGCCCCCTCCAATAAATAAATAAACTTAAAAAAAAAGAAAAGGTACTCCCACTGCAATAACAACAAGCACAGTGAACACTGATTAATGTTTATTCAATATTTACTATCCATTAGGCACTGCTATCTGTTAAACATATTATGGAGATTCTGAAATTTATGTTGTATAGAACTCAGAGAACAGGGTATTGTTGTTTCCATTTTTCAGATAAGGAATCCAAAGCTAAAAAAGTTTATGTCACTTCCCCCCCAAAACTCGGGGCTTTGAAGAGGTTGGATTCAGATTCAGTTGTGCAAGATACTCTGTTCAGAATAGAACACATTTAAATTTAGCAAATATGAGTTGGGTACCCACTGTGAGGGAAGCACTGTGAATTCACATGTGAACAGTTTAGATGGGATGCTTGCCTTCACACATCTCCTGGGAGAGGTGGAAACCTTAGATAACATTAGATAAAAGTTGCTTGGTTTCCATAACACCTCTCTTCATTCTCACGTGAGTTTAGAACAAAAAATGTTTTATTCTAATAAATGAATTTATTTAGCATCTTGATTTAATTGCCTCCCCTGAAAAATTGCATCAGGGAGTACACCAGCTAAAATGCTCTTGGAAATCAGTAACAGAAAGCTCATCTCCCACAAATGGGAATATGTTAGTTCAAATGACTGGAATGCCCAAAGGTAATTATGACTTCAGTGGAGTTTTCAATTGCCAGTTCAAATGATTCATATATTTATTCATTCAGTTACGTGAGAAATATTTGTTTAGCATCTACAATGTGCCAAGTATTGTCCTAGGCACTGGAAATACAGCAGTGAACAGAACAAATTTTCTGATTTCTTGGGGCTTACATATAGGGGAGCTGCAGATAATAAATGAATGCATGAAAGGTAGTGATAAGTGCCATGGGGAAAAATATCTCAGGGTATGGGAGTGATGGGGACTGCTATTTATAAGATGTTTCAGAGAACAATCAGAGAGAGTGGCCTTTGAATAAAGATGCATAATGGGAATAGGGTATGGAACAGGACCCAGATCACGTAATGTGACCCAGGATCTAAGATTCTATGAAGAAAATATGTCCATGACTCATTTTCATACTCAGGCAGCTTCAAAATAACCGTTTCACTATACAAGAATAATTAAACTCAAAATTGTAGGACTGACATTATAACGCAAAGAAAAAAGAAAACCTAACTGGGGCCATTGCAATTAGTCATCTTTAGTAGAAAATACAAGTTATGTTGCATAATTACTAGGTGGACATAGGAAACCCTAAATCTCTCTAAGTCTCACTCACCTATGTAATGGGGATGAGGAAAATCATTTGTCAGGTATTTTGAGGATTACATGAGATAAAGTAGGCCTTGTGCCTCGCATGGTGCTCAAGAAATGGTAGTTATTATTATAGTGAAAATGTGACCAGAGATTCTATCTTCCTAAGACTCAGTAACCTCCTATGTTCTTTGCCCATAAACCAAAAGTAAGTACAGTCACATTTTTTTTTGTTTCCTTGTTTTGTTTTGCTATTGATTTTTGTTGTTGTTGCTAAAACAGTTGAGATTCTTGATTCATGCATTTAGGAAGTACTTTTGAACCACACAAAACATCTAAGATGACACAAGCATCTAACTTTGGAATAATTTGGTTTGGATGCTGCGTGGTTTAGGGTTGGAAATGTTTTCTTCCAATTACTCAGGTGTTTCCATTTATAAGTCTAGAAAAATAGCCCCCTCCCTACCCAAGCAGTGCATCAGAATAACCTATTGTGTTTCAAAAGTACAGAAGATTGGACTCTACCATACAGGCCCTAAATCAAAGTCTGTAGGGAAGACACTTGAACATCTGGATTCTTACACACACATACACGCACACACACACACACACACACACACACACAAATCAAAAACAAAAAAAAGCTTCATGGTAATTATGATGTACAGCCAGGGTTGACTATCATTGGTATATGACATTCATTTAGGGCCCTTAAAACCTATTCAGAAATAATTTGGCATAAGATAGCAATATGGTGCTTAACTTGAACCATGCTGAAGAATGTTTCAATTTTAAATCTTTTAAAAAAATTTTAATGTTTATTTTTGAGAAAGACAGAGAGAGAGACAGAGAGAGAGAGAGAGAGAGAGAGAATCCAAAGCAGGCTCCAGGCTCTGAGCTGTCAACACAGAGCCAGTCATGGGGCTTGAACTCACGAACTGTGAGATCATACCTGAGCTGAAGTCACACACTTAACCAACTGAGCCTCCCAGGCATCCCATCAATTTTAAATCTTAAGCCTGGATATATATGAGTTATTTAAGGAAATGTCAACTTTGGTAAAATGACAGTCTTAGACACAGTAATCTGATCCCAAACAGAATCGCCTTCCTAATTATCAAAACCTTTCTATTAGTTAGAAAAGCACTCCAATCTAATACCCAGATTTTTAGCCTGTGCTTAGGCCAAACAAGCAGCAATTTATACAACCATTTCCCCTTTATATTACTTCTCTCTTTTCCACTATAACTCTGGGTGTTCACTGTGTAACTTGAATAATAGTGTCAGTGAAATGAAAATTGAAAATTTAATTCAATTCAGCTGAAATGGATGCTGAATTTACCCTCTTATCTAAGATGTGTGCCTGAGCAGGCATCCCTGTGGCTACCGACCAGGCTCCAGTGGCTCTTGTCTCAGTTAAAACTACTGCATTTAAACCTCCAGCTTCTACTACGAACTTATAAGTATACTTCAAGTCCATTCCTATAGACTTGTTTTTATCTGCTCTTACTGTAAAGTCATTTGGAAGTGAAGGAATATTCTTATTAAAATTAAAAGCTATAGGAATTCTAACCAATTGGAATGTATGTTATTTTTTATTTTGTGTCTAATTTTTTTTAAATGACAGTTCCAAGATTTTTGGAGGGAAAAATCTGTTTTTGCTAGAAATGGTATAAGCACTGCAACTTTAATGTGATTTTATAATCTTGGCTCAAAAGTGAATTTTGTTTCCCTTGGTAACCTTTACATTGATAGAAATCAGATTACAGGGCACATATAAGCTTCTTTTTCCTTTAACTACAGACAGGAGGGTTGTAGACAGTATTTTCTAACCATCTAGTACGTGGATGCATTTTCATATTGCCTGTCAGTACAGAATCAGTTAGTCCCTAAGAAATCTTTCAGGGAAGATTAATCTCCCAGTACATAGGATACGGGCATCATATCAAAATCAAGTCAGTCAATCACACATGGCTATGTAGAGACAATGAAAATAAAGCAATGTTCATGAAATTCTTAAAATATTTCCACCAATGTATTTGATTTAGGTCTCTGTGTATGCAAGGTTAGGCAAAAAGCAGATAACATAAAAAGTGAAAAAAAGAAAGCAAAAAATTAGAGACTTTTTTCAAAAGATGCCCTACGCACTTCATAGAAAACAAAAATCAAATGAAAAATACGAAAGCATATTTAGAAGCATAAGTATTACATAAAAATATTGTCATTTTATGTTTGT
This sequence comes from Leopardus geoffroyi, assembly GCF_018350155.1. Taxonomy (NCBI): domain Eukaryota; kingdom Metazoa; phylum Chordata; class Mammalia; order Carnivora; family Felidae; genus Leopardus; species Leopardus geoffroyi. Next base: position 156,801,722 of record NC_059326.1, read on the forward strand.
ACATGAAAGACCAGTATAATTTCTACTTAATCATTTTTCTTAGGTAGAAATGTACGAAAGTGACAAATATTTTATAATTCATTGTGTATCTTTTTCTGTATAGTACAAGTTAAGTCGTGGCTACATGATGCCGTACTTTGAAAACTCAACGTGGTAAATAAACAAAAAAAACAAAAAACAAAAACAACCTTTGGGGTCTCTCTCCTAGCTTTTGGCTTATACAGTGGTTGTTAACCAAGGCTTTGGGCCTGTATGTAGTATCCCTGTCTCCAATGGCACAAGTATATGTGTGGACATATTCTCTCCCAAACCAAAACAAAAACTTTTGCCACCATTTTTTTTTTCTGTGTACTACAGATTTTTGTTTATTTTTGAGCCTATTGTGATATTCCTTTGCAAATATCCATTTTGACATTTAGATTTCTGCAGAGATGAATATTCATTCTCAAGCTCAAGAGAATAGCAAAAGAAATTAACTGTAATTTTGAGAAGTTTATTTCTTAATCCTTTGAAAGACTGGAGATCCACATGGTTCTGTTGTGGAGTAATATCCCATTAAAGAAACAGATACACAGTAAAAGTAATTAAGAATAAATCTTGTTCCTTCCATGATTTTTCTCATAAGGGACCTTAAACAAGATCCAAATGGTTCAGTTCAATCCTTAGTAACCCCCGCTTTCCTCTCCTGTCCATCATCCCCATGGCCACAGCTACCCCAACTATCTCTTCCAAACCTCCCTAGAAATAAAATTTCCTTTACATACCATTTATATGTATTTTTAATTCCTTTTACAACTTCTATCTCAGTTCTTTATTATAAAGGCACTCCCTTTTTTCTCACATAGATATTTCTTTCTAGAAGTGGAGAGGAGGGATGAAAAGCATCTCCAACTCTGAAGATCCTCCCTTTGGTGGGAGGAAGGTTTGCCATGAATATTGCCACATTAATAATTCTTATGCTGTCACTCATTATATGTTAAAAGACAGTTCATGAATTCCATTTAATTGATTTTCTTTAGCCAATGTCCACTCGAGACTATTTCTTTTTTTTTTTAATTAAAAATTTTAGAAGTTTATTTATGTATTTTGAGAGAGAGAGAGAGCACTGAAGGGGCAGAGAGAGAGGGAGAGAGAGAGAATCCCAAGCAGTCTCCCCACTATCAGCACGGAGCCCAATGTGGGGCTGGAACCCATGAACTGTGAGATCATGACCTGAGCTGAAATCAAGAGTGGGTCACTTTACTCACTGAGCCACCCAGGTGCTCTGAGACTGTTTCTTATGCAAATATGGATCTATTCTCCTATAATGACTTCTAGAAACTTACCAACTATGTCCTTAGAAGATTCTCTTCTCACCAATCTTAAAAACTGTTCTGCTATGGTTATTTTAAGACTAATCAAGTGCAATAATGAGAAGGGGAAAGAGTGGAATAAGGAGTTGGATCTGTACCTGACTCTGAACATTCAACTGAGGTAATTCACTACCTTCAGACCAGTCAGTTCTGCTCTTATTTTAATAAAAGCCTCATTACTTTTTTTTTCCCCTTTCTGTGTAGAAGAGAAACAAATGGAGGCAATATAAGTGAAGAGTTAGTTGATGGGAATGAGGATGCCTAGAGGTTGCTCAAAGAGTGATTATATGAGATTTTTGGCTCAAGTGCCAGTTGCAAAATGTGGCTATTATGGTAAAAATAGAAAAAGGTTTGGTCACTGAGTGGATAGTCAGAACACAGGAACCACAAAGAGTGTCTACAAATATGAATTAGATACAGAAAAAGTATCTGGAGACATGGATTAAAGAGAAGTTAGGTAGGAAAATAAAATAAATTTCCTGGGGCGCCTGGGTGGCTCAGTCAGTTAAGCGTCTGACTCCAGCTCAGGTCATGATCTCATGGTTTATGAGTTTGAGCCCCGCATTGGGCTCTGTGCTGATAGCTCAGAGCCTGGAATCTGCTTCAGATTCTGGGTCTCCCTCTCTCTCTCTGCCCCTCCCCTGCTTGCACTCTGTCTCTCTCTCTCTCTTTCTCCAAAACAAATAAACATTGAAAAAAATTTAAAAAAACAAAACAAGGAATCTCCTTAAGTTCTTAAAAAAACAAAAAACAAAAAACAAAACTACATCAAGTGAGAGGAAACACTCTTTTTTCTTTTCTTTCCATTTTTGGATATCTTTATCCTTCTCATCTTTGAAGGAAAATATTTTGTTTGCAACCAGTAATGGTAGATCCCCTGATATAATTCTTGGACAAAAAGACTAGGTTCTGTGTAAGCTTTCTTCCTTGCTAGATTTTATGGAGACTTGTTTATATATATTCCCAGAGTGTGCTAAATCATTTAACTTCACCAAACAGGAGAAGATGGAGTCCATAATCCTCCTACGTGACTGGCAATAGAACTGTCCTGAAGAAAAATGCTCCCACGCTTCCCCTCCCCTCTATTTCGTTTCTGTCACACCATCAACAGGTTAGAGTTGTGCACAGCAGAATTTATCTCTCGTGAAAAATCTCATCAGACAAGGATACATGATAGAAAACCATCAAACAGCAAGTTTTATGTCATTGCATTAGGGAAAAACAAATAACTGGCTCACCTTTATATACAATGGTTCCCTAAGATGCTCAACAAGAATGCAAGCTTTCTCCTCCCATATGGGATTGAGGTTCTTGTGTATTATTTTACTTCTAAAAACTTCTTTTCCTCCAATTTTAAACTTCACGTATGGATCACTTGTCCCTGTTAAAGAGATACAGATTGATTCATGTTAATCATGCCTTTCGTTGGAAGCAAGAGAATAGCTCATTTAAACATAAGGAAGTATTTAAAGGAATAAAAGTTAAATAAAGCTTATCACATGGGAAAATAAAGGTTAAGGTTTTTTTCCTAAAATTCTCCTTAAATTTTAAAGGGACAGTATAGAATACTATTAAATCTAAGTAATAATAATAATAGTAATTAGGAGAGAAGAGGGAAGATGGCTGCGTAGGAGGACGCTGGGCTCACCGCGCGTCCTGCTGATCACTTACATTCCACCTACACCTGCCTAAATAACCCAGAAAACCGCCAGAGGATTAGCAGAACGGAGTCGCCGGAGCCAAACGCAGACGAGAGGCCCAGGGAAGCGGGTAGGAAGGGCGGCAAGGCGGTGCATGCTCCACGGACTGGCGGGAGGGAGCCGGGGCGGAGGGGCGGCTCGCCGGCCAAGCAGAGCCCCCGAGTCTGGCGGGCAAAAGCGGAGGGGCCTGATGGACTGTTCCGACAGCAAGCACGACTTAGAGTCTGGGAGGTCATAAGTTAACGGCTCTGCTCGGAAAGCAGGAAGGCTGGAGGACAACGGGAAGGAGAGCTGCTGAGCCCCCGGACGACAGAGCTCAGTTTGGTGGGGAACAAAGGCGCTCGCCAGCGCCATCTCCCCCGCCCATCCCCCAGCCAAAATCCCAAAGAGAACCAGTTCCTGCCAGGGAACTTGCTCGCTCCGCGCAAACACCCAACTCTGTGCTTCTGCGGAGCCAAACCTCCGGCAGCGGATCTGACTCCCTCCCGCTGCCACAGGCCCCTCCTGAAGTGGATCACCTAAGGAGAAGCGAGCTAAGCCTGCCCCTCCTGCCCCTGTGCACCTTGCCTACCCACCCCAGCTAATATGCCAGATCCCCAGCATCACAAGCCTGGCAGTGTGCAAGTAGCCCAGACAGGCCACGCCACCCCACAGTGAATCCCGCCCCTAGGAGAGGGGAAGAGAAGGCACACACCAGTTTGACTGTGGCCCCAGCGGTGGGCCGGGGGCAGACATCAGGTCTGACTGCGACTCCGCCCACCAACTCCAGTTATACACCACAGCACAGGGGAAGTGCCCTGCAGGTCCTCACCACGCCAGGGACTATCCAGAATGACCAAGCGGAAGAATTCCCCTCAGAAGAATCTCCAGGAAATAAAGACAGCTAATGAGCTGATCAAAAAGGATTTAAATAATATAACAGAAAGTGAATTCAGAATAACAGTCATAAAATTAATCGCCGGGCTTGAAAACAGTATAGAGGACAGCAGAGAATCTCTTGCTACAGAGATCAAGGGACTAAGGAACAGTCACGAGGAGCTGAAAAACGCTTTAAATGAAATGCAAAACATATTGGAAACCACCACGGCTTGGATTGAAGAGGCAGAGGAGAGAATAGGTGAACTAGAAGATAAAGTTATGGAAAAAGAGGAAGCTGAGAAAAAGAGAGATAAAAAAATCCAGGAGTATGAGGGGAAAATTAGAGAACTAAGTGATACACTAAAAAGAAATAATATACGCATAATTGGTATCCCAGAGGAGGAAGAGAGAGGGAAAGGTGCTGAAGGGGTACTTGAAGAAATAATAGCTGAGAACTTCCCTGAACTGGGGAAGGAAAAAGGCATTGAAATCCAAGAGGCACAGAGAACTCCCTTCAGACGTAACTTGAATCGATCTTCTGCACGACATATCATAGTGAAACTGGCAAAATACAAGGATAAAGAGAAAATTCTGAAAGCAGCAAGGGGTAAACGTGCCCTCACATATAAAGGGAGACCTATAAGACTCGTGACTGATCTCTCTTTTGAAACTTGGCAGGCCAGAAAGAATTGGCACGAGATTTTCAGTGTGCTAGACAGAAAAAATATGCAGCCGAGAATCCTTTATCCAGCAAGTCTGTCATTTAGAATAGAAGGAGAGATAAAGGTCTTCCCAAACAAACAAAAACTGAAGGAACTTGTCACCACTAAACCAGCCCTACAAGAGATCCTAAGGGGGACCCTGTGAGACAAAGTACCAGAGACAACACTACAAGCATAAAACATACAGACATCACAATGACTCTAAACCCGTATCTTTCTATAATAACACTGAATGTAAATGGATTAAATGCGCCAACCAAAAGACATAGGGTATCAGAATGGATAAAAAAACAAGACCCATCTATTTGCTGTCTACAAGAGACTCATTTTAGACCTGAGGACACCTTTAGATTGAGAGTGAGGGGATGGAGAACTATTTATCATGCTACTGGAAGCCAAAAGAAAGCTGGAGTAGCCATACTTATATCAGACAAACTAGACTTTAAATTAAAGGCTGTAACAAGAGATGAAGAAGGACATTATATAATAGTTACAGGGTCTATTCATCAGGAAGAGCTAACAATTATAAATATCTATGCGCTGAATACTGGAGCCCCCAAATATATAAAACAACTACTCATAAACATAAGCAACCTTATTGATAAGAATGTGGTAATTGCAGGGGACTTTAACACCCCACTTACAGAAATGGATAGATCATCTAGACACACGGTCAGTAAAGAAACAAGGGCCCTGAATGAGACATTGGATCAAATGGACTTGACAGATATATTTAGAACTCTGCATCCCAAAGCAACAGAATATACGTTCTTCTCGAGTGCACATGGAACATTCTCCAAGATAGATCATATACTGGGTCACAAAATAGCCCTTCATAAGTTTACCAGAATTGAAATTATACCATGCATACTTTCAGACCACAATGCTATGAAGCTTGAAATCAACCACAGAAAAAAGTCTGGAAAACCTCCAAAAGCATGGAGGTTAAAGAACACCCTACTAACGAATGAGTGGGTCAACCAGGCAATTAGAGAAGAAATTAAAAAATATATGGAAACAAACGAAAATGAAAATACAACAATCCAAACGCTTTGGGACGCAGCGAAGGCAGTCCTGAGAGGAAAATACATTGCAATCCAGGCCTATCTCAAGAAACAAGAAAAATCCCAAATACAAAATCTAACAGCACACCTAAAGGAAATAGAAGCAGAACAGCAAAGACACCCCAAACCCAGCAGAAGAAGAGAAATAATAAAAATCAGAGCAGAAATAAACAATATAGAGTCTAAAAAAACTGTAGAGCAGATCAACGAAACCAAGAGTTGGTTTTTTGAAAAAATAAACAAAATTGACAAACCTCTAGTCAGGCTTCTCAAAAAGAAAAGGGAGATGACCCAAATAGATAAAATCATGAATGAAAATGGAATTATTACAACCAATCCCTCAGAGATACAAACAATTATCAGGGAATACTATGAAAATTATATGCCAACAAATTGGACAACCTGGAAGAAATGGACAAATTCCTGAACACCCACACTCTTCCAAAACTCAATCAGGAGGAAATAGAAAGCTTGAACAGACCCATAACCAGCGAAGAAATTGAATCGGTTATCAAAAATCTCCCAACAAATAAGAGTCCAGGACCAGATGGCTTCCCAGGGGAGTTCTACCAGACATTTAAAGCAGAGATAATACCTATCCTTCTCAAGCTATTCCAAGAAATAGAAAAGGAAGGAAAACTTCCAGACTCATTCTATGAAGCCAGTATTACTTTGATTCCTAAACCAGACAGAGACCCAGCAAAAAAAGAGAACTACAGGCCAATATCCCTGATGAATATGGATGCAAAAATTCTCAATAAGATACTAGCAAATCGAATTCAATGGCATATAAAAAGAATTATTCACCATGATCAAGTGGGATTCATTCCTGGGATGCAGGGCTGGTTCAACATTCGCAAATCAATCAATGTGATACATCACATTAACAAAAAAAAAGAGAAGAACCATATGATCCTGTCAATCGATGCAGAAAAGGCCTTTGACAAAATCCAGCACCCTTTCTTAATAAAAACCCTTGAGAAAGTCGGGATAGAAGGAACATACTTAAAGATCATAAAAGCCATTTATGAAAAGCCCACAGCTAACATCATCCTCAACGGGGAAAAACTGAGAGCTTTTTCCCTGAGATCAGGAACACGACAGGGATGCCCACTCTCACTGCTGTTGTTTAACATAGTGCTGGAAGTTCTAGCATCAGCAATCAGACAACAAAAGGAAATCAAAGGCATCAAAATTGGCAAAGATGAGATCAAGCTTTCGCTTTTTGCAGATGACATGATATTATACATGGAAAATCCGATAGACTCCACCAAAAGTCTGCTAGAATTGATACATGAATTCAGCAAAGTTGCAGGATACAAAATCAATGTACAGAAATCAGTTGCATTCTTATACACTAACAATGAAGCAACAGAAAGACAAATAAAGAAACTGATCCCATTCACAATTGCACCAAGAAGCATAAAATACCTAGGAATAAATCTAACCAAAGATGTAAAGGATCTGTATGCTGAAAACTATAGAAAGCTTATGAAGGTAATTGAAGAAGATTTAAAGAAATGGAAAGACATTCCCTGCTCATGGATTGGAAAAATAAATATTGTCAAAATGTCAATACTACCCAAAGCTATCTACACATTCAATGCAATCCCAATCAAAATTGCACCCGCATTCTTCTCGAAGCTACAACAAGCAATCCTAAAATTCATATGGAACCACAAAAGGCCCCAAATAGCCAAAGGAATTTTGAAGAAGAAGACCAAAGCAGGAGGCATCACAATCCCAGACTTTAGCCTCTACTACAAAGCTGTCATCATCAAGACAGCATGGTATTGGCACAAAAACAGACACATAGACCAATGGAATAGAATAGAAACCCCAGAACTAGACCCACAAACATATGGCCAACTCATCTTTGACAAAGCAGGAAAGAACATCCAATGGAAAAAAGACAGCCTCTTTAACAAATGGTGCTGGAAGAACTGGACAGCAACATGCAGAAGGTTGAAAGGAGACCACTTTCTCACACCATTCACAAAAATAAACTCAAAATGGAGAAAGGACCTGAATGTGAGACAGGAAACCATCAAAACCTTAGAGGAGAAAGCAGGAAAAGACCTCTCTGACCTCACCCGTAGCAATCTCTTACTCGACACATCCCCAAAGGCAAGGGAATTAAAAGCAAAAGTGAATTACTGGGACCTTATGAAGATAAAAAGCTTCTGCACAGCAAAGGAAACAACCAACAAAACTAAAAGGCAACCAACGGAATGGGAAAAGATATTTGCAAATGACATATCGGACAAAGGGCTAGTATCCAGAATCTATAAAGAGCTCACCAAACTCCACACCCGAAAAACAAATAACCCAGTGAAGACATGGGCAGAAAACATGAATAGACACTTCTCTAAAGAAGACATCCGGATGGCCAACAGGCACATGAAAAGATGTTCAGCGTCGCTCCTTATCAGGGAAATACAAATCAAAACCACACTCAGGTATCACCTCACGCCAGTCAGCGTGGCCAAAATGAACAAATCAGGAGACTATAGATGCTGGAGAGGATGTGGAGAAACGGGAACCCTCTTGCACTGTTGGTGGGAATGCAAATTGGTGCAGCCGCTCTGGAAAGCAGTGTGGAGGTTCCTCAGAAAATTAAAAATAGACCTACCCTATGACCCAGCAATAGCACTGCTAGGAATTTATCCAAGGGATACAGGAGTACTGATGCATAGGGGCACTTGTACCCCAATGTTCATAGCAGCACTCTCAACAATAGCCAAATTATGGAAAGAGCCTAAATGTCCATCAACTGATGAATGGATAAAGAAATTGTGGTTTATATACACAATGGAATACTACGTGGCAATGAGAAAGAATGAAATATGACCTTTTGTGGCAACGTGGATGGAACTGGAGAGTGTGATGCTAAGTGAAATAAGCCATACAGAGAAAGACAGATACCATATGTTTTCACTCTTATGTGGATCCTGAGAAACTTAATAGGAACCCATGGGGGAGGGGGAGTAAAAAAGAAAAAAAAAAAAGAGGTTAGAGTGGGAGAGAGCCAAAGCATAAGAGACTGTTGAAAACTGAGAACAAACTGAGGGTTGATGGGGGGTGGGAGGGAGGTGAGGGTGGGTGGTGGGTATTGAGGAGGGCACCTTTTGGGATGAGCACTGGGTGTTGTATGGAAACCAATTTGACAATAAATTTCATATAATAATAAAAAAAAATAATAGTAATTATTTTTTTTCTGATCTTTACATGGTAACCCTGTCCTGATATTTAAAAACCTCTATTGCATGCTGCATATGTCAATTTAATTCATATTATAAATGACAGAGATGAATCTGACATTTCTCTTGGTATCATCTGGTCAACTACAAAAAGATGATCCAGCATCTTGACCTAACTGACTAGTTTTAGACTTAAATATGCTGCTCAAACTTTATACTAGTGTGATGGGCTTAAGGAAAGGTGAGTCACAAACTGGACTTTAAATTCATCCTTGGTCCCACATTCTCTCTTGCTCAGAATTTTCAATTTTAGAATGCTAGGAAAGGTTGGAGGTCTCAGAGTAAGCCATTGGGGGAAGGGGACAACTGCTTATTTAATCATCTGCCAACTTCATATTAACCCTGCACACCTCCCAAGCTCCCTATGATAATAAAGAAAATCAGAGCTAGGGTGGCTCCAGTTGGTTAAACATCCGACTTCAGCTCAGGTCATGATCTCACAGTTTGTGGGTTTGAGCCCTGCGTCGGGCTCTGTGCTGACAGCTCAGAGCTTGAAGTCTGCTTCAGATTCTGTGTCTCCCCCTCTCTCTGCCCCTCTCATGCCCATGCTCTGTCTCTGTTTCTCAATAATAAATAAATGTTAAAAGAAAAAGAAAAAAAGAAAAAAGAAAATCAGAGCTGTCAAGTAAGTTGCTCATGGATACACAGCTAACAGGAGATGAAGTTAAAATTCGAACCAAGCGTGTTTGACTCTAATGCCTGTGATTTTTCTACTACACAGGGATGGGGGAAGGGCTTTGACATGCTTCTATATATATCATACCATTTCTCATTGTGACTGATGAATGAGGCCAATGGATCTAATGAGTCTATGCTATTAGAGAAGGTGAGTCTATGCCTCCTAGAGAAGGTGAATCAGAGACATCCTCAAGTAAATCATTCCAGTGTGACAATCTTCATCCTCAGGAAATAGTTCTTTATACAAGGCCCGACTCTGTTATGATAAGATGTTGTTTAATTCTTTCTGTTTTGTCTAAACTGAAGCTACACTTGATAACTTTGGTCTATATGATTTAAAGAAAAATATAAGTGGGGCTCAGTAAACTGTGAAGCATGATATAGATGTTAGACATTACAAGTACGCTGATATCCTTAAGCTTACTACCAGCATCCCCTCTCAACACCTCCCCTCACTTCAATGACACATAAATATCTGTGCTCAAAATAAGGACTGACTTGTAGGATTTGGCTTTTCTTATTTAATCATTTGGGGGTTTTCTCAAAACTCTCCACATTCCTGAAGTAACTTTAATGTCAGGCTTTTTGTATGCCTAGGCCTGGGTATAATGAAATAATGATCCCAATTTCCCATCGTGAAATTCCCATTTCGACAGTTTGATTTTAACAAAATGATACAAACTTTAAAAATATTTATAAATGTAAATGCAGGCTATTATACGGTAACCTGTTATAATGCATTCTTTAGGGGAGTCAGTGCAACCAAAAAGTTTAAAATTGCTACTTTTAACACAGTGGTTCCCAACTATGGGCTGAGGACCCTGGGGACTGGGAGTTTTGCAGCACATACTTGGAGGGATATTAAAATCTACGTACCTATATGAAATTTCTCAGTCATGCCTTCATGATTTCAAATTCATCTATGTAACTATGCTACCTGCTAAAATATAAGGAGCTCCATAATATCAGAGCCATTTGGATCACTGTTTTGTTTTGTTTTAAATCTCTATCACTTAGTACAGAATCAGACATATTGTTGGTCCTCAATAAACATCCGATGACTAACTGAATGAATCACTGACTTAATGGTGTGGGTGGTAGACCTCTGTTCCTCTTGACTTTTGTTGACTCCACTTGGATATCTAATAGACATTCCATCATCAACAATGTCCAACACTTAAGTCTTGATCCTCTCTCCTGCTAACTGCTCCTCCCTCAGGCTTTGTTGGGTCAGGTAATGACTTCATCATTTGACAACTGCTTATGCAAGACACCTGGAAATTGTTCTCAATACCTCCTTCTTCTCCATGCATTGCATCCAGGACACCACCAAGTCCGATTAATCCCCAAACTCACCTTATCTATCTTCTCTGCCTCCAATCTAGTTAAGCTACTACCATGATTTCTTTGCTGTACTACTATAATAATAGCCTCCTAATTGGGCTCTCCACATCTTCTGTGTCCCCCTCCATTAGTTCACTAGATGACAGGCGGAGCTTTTAAAAATACAAATCTAATCTTCCCCCTTCTTTGCCTAACACATCTCAACAGCTTTCAATTACACCTACAATAAAATCCAAAATATGTAACATGGTACACAGGACTTGCCATGTCTCCAACTCCATTTTGGGCCCTTCACCACGTTCCAGCTATCCTGTCGTTGGAAGTTATTTTCTGCTTCCAGTCTTTGCATATTCTAGCAAGACTCTGTGCTTGAAAAGTCCCTCCCTCCCATTCTCTTCCCCTTTTGCCTGGCTGGCATTGTATTTTCCTCCTGGTCTTAGTTTAAATATAACTTGCTCAGGGATACCTTTCTCAACCTCCCAATCTGAATTAATTTTTGTTATTATTTTTCCTTGGCATTTGCTCTTTGCTTAACAGCACTAATCATTATGAATGTTACTTATAGTTTACTTTGTATGTCTAACTGTTTATTGTGTGCATTTTTCCACGGGCTATGACCCCCATAAAGGCCAAGACCCTTCCCCAGCACATGGCACAGTGTCTGGAGCAGAGGAGGCACTCAGTAAATATTTGTTAAATAGATGTGGAGGTATAGATTAATGACTACTGAGTCAATTTACAGTGTACAGAGTATTATTAAATGCATCCTCTGAGATGCTGATAAAAGACGATGTTATCTACCTATATTGAAGATGAGAAACAATCCGAGATTCAGAGTGACTTGCCCCCAGTCATATAATGAGTAAGCCAGGAAGTAACAGGATAGAAGCAAACTTAGATTTTCAGATGCAATGTTCCCTCTACTTATGTCCCAAACATCCATATTTTCCTGCTTTTCTCTAAAGTACCATCGGGGAATAATTTTGGAAAGATGTTGAATAATCATTAGATACTATAAATAATGCTACTAATGACAAGCAGCCTCCTCTGGTCTATAGAATGCTCACACTCAGTATTTGTTTATCCACCCTACAATTGAGTCCATTTTACAGATGAGAAAACCAGGACAGGCTAAGTGGCTCATTTCAAGTCAGACGAGAACTCACATCTGAAGACCAGTCAAATAGCGCTTTTTCTGGCACATCATCACCAAACACTCATTTCAGGATGTAACACTGCTCTCTTTTCTTTTGTCCAAAAAGTAAGAATAACTCTTTTATGAGAAAAGTGATTTCAAGAAACTGGGCCTTGTGTTTTTAAATTGGGTCTCACTCCATTTAGTCTAGGTATTCTGTAAAAGGACTGACAAAACTTCGAGTAATTCAGCACAGAAGCCTATACACACAAAAGTAAATCCTTTTGAGACACAATCTGTTTCTTGCCCCTTCCCAGAAACATTTTCCTCACGTGCCATACAGGTGAACTGACAAAATTCCCAGTTTTGGGAATCCTGCTAGGTCGTCCTCAGGTCCATAGTAGAAGTTAAATTACAAAAGCGGATCTACATCACTCCAGGGAACATGTGCTGACGACTTACTATATCAGATATAATACACCACCCAACAAGACTGTGAGATCACTTCTAGCGCTGTCTTGAGGTTACATTGAAGAAATGACAGCATAGAACAGGTGAGTAAAGTCGAGGCTACCTCCAAACACATTTTTCATGCTTGGTGTCATATCGATGATGCCGCTTGAGGCAGTATGTATCCAATGGCCTGAGGAAATAACAATCCAGCCAATAAAAGCAGGTCTACAGGTTAAGGATGAGGGACAGATTTTTGAATGGTGACAGGCATAAAGATCACAGGGATTGGTAGAAGAGAGACAGTTTTGAGGGACTCTGAAAACATGTTATGATGGTAAAATATTTCATAAACATGTGGCTTCGGCCACAGGGTGACCTAGATTAGAGATAGCAAATATGTTAGCAAACGTAAACATGCTGTACATGAAAAACAAATCCAGATGCACGCTCATGATGAGTCGGTATCTGACTTTCTCTGCTTTGTTTTGACTCCCCGACGTAAAATTTGCTGCATGTCTTTTCTAACCATCACTTAGAATCTTCTGATGTTACTATTAAAATTTAGTATTTTTTTAATATCATGTTTATTTAAGGAATTTCTAATTGTTTTCAAGTTCTTAACATAGAGGACCTTTGTGACTTAGAGTCCTTAATAGTTCAAGACTTTTGCCTTGTGATACCAACGTAGGGGACTGGACACATTGTTTTTTGTTTTTGTTTTTTTTTTTAATTTTAATTTTAATTTTTTTATTTAGGTTCAGTAAAAGATTTGTATCTAACACTCTTCTTAAAAAATATTCTTCCTATAAAATTGGTTTCTTGACCATATCTGTACAAACACATACGTTTATCATTTTACATGAATGAAATACGATATTATTGTCTCAAACATACTTGATGCTCAATAACTGGTAGATAAATAAACTTCTGAATATCCTGGATTTTCATATCAATTTATTTAAATATACATAACTATAAAAATAACAGGATATAATCTACTTGGATAAATGTGTGAACACATTTACCTAGAATTATGACTGTAGGTAAACAGGTTACTTACGTTTTAAAAGTACAACTAAGGCTGTAATGAGTACCCTTGAGTTTATACCCAACACTTCCTATTACGTCCTCTAGGTAAATTTCTAAAAATAAAATGGTTCGTCAAAATGTGCTAATTTCCATCTAATAAATATTTCCCACTTTCTTCTGGAAAAATTATAAAACACTTCAGTCATTTTGACCTCATTGGTGCAGTTGTAATTGTTTCAACATCTCAGAATAAGATTCTCATATTCCAAAGCTGTTACTTAACATTGTTTACAAAACCTTGAGTCAGCAGTATACACAGCCAATGGATACAATCTTTAATCCACTTTCACTGTGGTTTCCAAGTTTGCTCTTGTGTCTAACACTTCTACCTTCTATGTTTAAAGGTGTTTTTCTAACTTTATTTTAGCAAGTTATGACTTATTGATTATTAATAGGCATTATATGCTTCTTTAAAAAAGGAATTTTTGTGGACAAGCATACTTAGAAAATGCTGGTTTAGAACAAAATTAAATAGATTCATTTTCCATGGCCTTTAAATAAGTGAATGTGCACCATGACTCTCCAAGAAGGGGAAATGACCTGTGGTATTTTTCCAGGGTTCTTTGACCATGGGGCCTATTTTTCTTGAGTGCATTTTTCAGACTCACAATCCCTAATTTGTCTTTGGGAAATAGTACCTTATTATATTTCATACATAAGGAATTTCCCACATGTTTTGGAATTTATTTTAGTGTAACAGACTATCCAGTGAACTCAAATTATTTTATTTTAATAAAACTCCCAAGCTCCTAACATGTGGTTAATCTTTTCTGGTGGTTATAACCAGAAACCTGGTTATAACCAGGTTATATATATATATATATATGTATATATATATGTATATATATTATATATACATATCATATATATACATATATATACATATATATATACACACACATATATATGTTATAATAATAATTATATAATTATATAATTATACAACAATTAATATATAATTATATTATTACATATATAAATAAATAATTTATAATAAATATGTAAATATATTTTATTTATGTATTAAAATTATTTTCAAATATATGTATTTAGTTTGTTGGTTCAAAAAACCAAAAAATTAATAAATTCACCTGATAGTGCTGCTGCTTTGTTGCATTATTGCATTCAACCACAAGATGGCACTAACACTTATCAAATTGTTGTGAGACATGTGGCTCTATTCAAAATTAAGGCATCTCTACTGCACACATCGTGGCTCTTAAGCATTTTCTAGCAATTTGTGCTTTGCTGTTATTAGCTAAGCCATGATCCTCATTAAAACATTTTTTATGGTACTAATGACATGAAAACAGGGAAATAAGTATGGAAGAAGAAAGCAGGATAAGTTAGCTCTAAAATACAATTCAGGTTTTATTTTTATTAATGTCATAGTCAAGAGCAACCTTTCTTCCACATGCACTTTATCAGATAGCATTAACTTCAGAATTTATTTTTAAAAATTAATTCTTTTATTTTATAATTATAAATTCTATGCTTTAAAAATTCTAGATTAATCTAGTCCTAGGGATTATTAATTATTTCTGAAGCTTAGGATCAAAATTGTCTCAAAAAGAAGAATTAGATGGTATGTAAAATGTTTTCTCATGTACTAAAGGAATACATGCCCCAATGCTATGCTTTATCTTATTTTATTTTATTTGGAGCCATGTCACTGATGAGCACTTTGACATTTTGTGTGATTATTTAGCCTTTAATGTAATTTAAGTCTAACACAGAACTAAACTCTGAATGGGTCCACTTTTGTGTGCAGTCAACACAGCATACACAAGATGGCAGTCTCTTTTCCCTTAAAATGGCATTAACAATATTTCAGTGTAAATACTGGTTTTTCTCCTCAGAATTAACGAGCCTCCTGGTTAACAAGTTTAAATCTCTTATCCCGAACCTTGTATGTACAACTACGCCTGTTTTGGGGATTTATAGTCATTCAATGATGGTGACCCCTAATCAAAAATAATGCCAAACTGAAACCCAGTCTCATAGTGGAAGTAAGGAGAGAGAAGAAGGAGGGAGAGGTAGAGAAAGAAGAGTAAAAGAGGACAACAAAGAGAAGTGGACATAAGTATTGAGTGCGGACAGTTAAAAACAATTCGAACTTAAGGTGGATTTTCCTGAAGGTACTGGTTTTTCTAGAAATATTTAAAGCTAGCATCTATGCTGCCCAAATGCAACAGAGTGTGCATTGTATAATAAGATTCTTCACACTTGAAAGAGGCCTGTAAAGGTAATGTTCAAGCATACTTAGAGAATAGGTTATGTCTTTATATACATTTATTTTTCACTAATGACTTAAACATCTTCGAAACATATATTTATGTATTAAAGTTATTTCCTTGAACTCTCCCATTCCTGCTTCGTTTTTTGTTGGAGATTTGGAGTGCCCTATGAGTGACATATTACATAGGGGAAAATAATTAAAAATATTAAAATTCAAAGGCAAAAGGTTTCTAACAGCATATGGCTTACTGTAATAAAATAAGAGTAAACTTTTTTGACAATGAGAAATATAAATATTCCAATGATTTTGAAATTTGTGGTTAATGAAGTTACCATGATACAGCACATAGACGAACTAAAAATAATACTGTGATGTAACACAGCGTAGGGCTGAACTAAGTATATTTCTTTCTTTGAAGGGTAGAAGGCACTTCAAGGCACACTGTAGAGAGAAGGCGTAAGTGACAAGAATAGGCTATTGATTTTTATGAGTGATTTTCTGGCTTACTTTTTTTCTTGTAAATGCAGAGTTCAGGATATGTGAGAAAAGATTCTACATGTTATATTTGGGATAAATACAGCTTACTCAATTCCTTTTCATATGTGGCATAAATTACAGTTGATATCTACATGGAACTTCTTGATAACGTCTGCAAGTATAGGTAAACTAAAATATGGAAGGGCAGTGGTTACTTACGTTTTTTTTTCCACACTTCTTTAGACAAATTGCTTTAATTTTGAATATAAATTATATATTAATCCGTGATATAGGAGAAACACAGTGCAGGAGTGCCCTAGATGTCATTTTTTCTAAAGGGCTTTACCCCCATTGCCTCTGGGTGCTCCCTCTATGACCAGTAATTAATTAATGCAGTGACTAGATACAACAGATATTCTCTGCCATTTCCCTTTTTTCTTTTTCTTTTTGTTTCCAAAGGGAAACAGTTTTCCCTGGAATTCTGTTAGAATATATTGCTACGTTGGTACAGCCATCATAACCCCCTAAAAAATCAAATATAAGAAAATTTAAAAGTACTTTAATTTTCCCATTAAAAAAAATCAGGATATTAAAAAATTACACCCCAAAGTTTCTATGCTTTTTTCAACTTTTTTTTCTTCTGGCTATCCCAGTACTTTTCTGAAATTGTTTCCTTGAGTGTCACCCATAACTTTTAACTACCGATTTCAGTGGACTTTTCTTAGTCTTCCAACTGTGGACTGGGATTTCTTTCTCTCTCTCTTTCTTTCTTTCTTTCTTTCTTTCTTTCTTTCTTTCTTTCTTTCTTTCTTTCTTTCTTTCTTTCTCTCTCTCTCTCTCTCTCTCTCTCTCTCTCTCTCTGTGTGTGTGTATTTCCTCCCTCTCTCTGTCTCCCTCTTTCTTTGGATTCTGTGACTCTGCTCTTGGTAATCCTATGGTGAAAAGAATATTGGCCATAGTCAGTTTTGCTTTTTACAGGCAGTGTGCTCTTAACAAAGTCTCTTGTCTATAGTTTTTTAATCCTTAAAATGAGACAACTTCCCAAGTTTCTCTGAAGAAAGTAAACAATAAGATTTCACTTACATGCCACTGAGAGAGAAGAAGCTACTCCACATAAGAGAATTTTTCAAAAAACTAAAAATTGTCACATGAAACAACAAGACCTGATTTACTAATAGATTTGAAGGAATTATTTCTGAAATTTATCCTCTTTTGTCCTTTTTGGGTAAATAATGAATGTAATTTTTTTAAAAAATGGGGCAAGACCACTATCTGGGTGGCTCAGTCAGTGAAGGTCACAATCAGGTCATGATCTCACAGTCACAGGATCAAGCCTTGTGTTGGCTCTACACTTGCAGTGTGGACCTTGCTTGGGATTTTTCAATTTCAATTTCTGGAATTCCCAAGTGAATGCTGCTAAAAGTCAGAAAATACCTCACAGAGAGATATTTATCACAGAGAGTTCCCCCGGTCGTAAGTATCTCTATAATCTGTAATATATTCTATATATTCTTAATTTGCTCTATTCTTTTCAATTTAGAGTTGTTATAAACTCAACAACAGTAATATTCCTGTTATTACACATGCCAGTGAATAAAATGTGGTTCTTAAAATATAACAAGTTAAAAGTGATTTGAGGTGTAAGGAGTCTGAGTTCCTGGAATCACTGCATGGAGGGGAGCCATCTGCCAAGAAGCACGTGCCTTGCACAATTATGTGGATGAGGAATAAACTTCTATGACATTTGAGCCATTAAATATTTTAAAGGTGCATTTATAATGGCAGCTCAGCCTACCTTAACCAAAACAGATTCCTACATCTTATAAATTCTAATCATTAAAATTCTACTTGCAACTACAATTTAGCCTGTACCACCTGATAAATGCTCCTGAACCCTCTGATTCTAATTCTTAAAATATCTCTTGAAATCATCTCTGATTTCAATGCTCAAGTGAGCATTGCCTCACTATTCCTTACCTAGATTATTAAGCACCTTCTGTTTGGTCTCCTTGCCTCCCTTCATATCCCTTCCCCAAAGGCTACTACAGTTCTCTGTCATACATAAATTGGGCCACCTCCACCTGATTCATCTTGGACTACATTTTACTCCAACTTCCCCATCCACAAGCAGGTCTGTGGGTAACCCAGGCCCCAGAGCTCAGGCTCGGAGCCAGTTTTCAAAGCTTTTCCTTGTCCAGGGAATTTTATATAAACTGGGTATTTTTTTTTTTTTATTGTTTTATACTCTTAACCAGGGAGCCTTCTGATCTTAATTTGGCTTCCCTGGCAGAATGAACCCCATTATCCATTTCTTTAATTTTTTTTTTTAGTAATAGAGCCTCTGTGAGGTTAGCAGCACATGTGATGACCTCAATAAGGAATTTCATATCCTCCAAGCAACAGGTGTGGCCATATGACAAGTTCTTGCTGGTAGATGGGAGCAGAAGTGGCCAACACAACTTCTGGATCTTCTGGTGAAAAGTGGAGCAAGTGCTTTGAATCAGAGAAGAAAGCATGAAGTGACATAGGCAGAGCCTCTTCATCAGCCTGTGATCTCTCCCTTTTGGACTCAATGTGGGAGGAAACATCTTTCCACTAACAGCTTTCTTGTTACCAGAAGCTTGGCTTGCACTCTAAGATAACTTTCTAAATGTTTATTTATTTTTGAGAGCATAGAGGTGGGGGAGGGGCAGAAAGAGAGGGGGACAGAGGATCCAAAGTGGGTTCTGCACTCACAGCAGCAAGCCCAATGTGGGGCTTGAACTCACAAACCATGAGATCATGACCTGAGCCAAAACCAAGAGTCGGACGCTCAACCAATTTAGGCACCCCTGGGACAACTTTCTAAATAGATTTTGCTTCCAGACGAGTATGATTTTTTATTGGAATGATTTGACTTTATATAGCTAGTCAATCTTGTTTGAGTTCCATTCAATCCATTTCATTAAGATCAGGTGGTATGAACTAGTTTCCCCCACAGCCTGGCCATTCCTGGGCACTGAGCCTTCTGACTGACTGCAGTGGAAGATAAAATCCAGTCAAGAAAAGAAAACAGATTGAGATGTAAAGGAGCTAACTTTCATGAATATTTACTATGTACCTGGGGCTTTTCACACAATATTTCATTTAGTTATAACTATAGCCCTGTGAGGTGAGTTAAACTAGTGGATAGAAGGCGTCCAAAAGATGTTTGCTGAAAAAATGAATAAATTAATATTCTTAGTACTTTATAGGTGAGTAAGCTGGTTCAGAGACGTTAGGCTGCTTGACCTGGTTATAGGATCCGTTTGATTCTAGATTCCAAATGTGCTCCACTACACTATGATGCTTGCCTACTATAAGCTTTTTAAATCAATAGACATGTTCCACCTAGCTCCAGCTCTTATTTTTGGGCTCAGTCCTCCCATATGGCGCCCCCATTAGAGACTGAATTCTATATTAGGAAGTCACAGATCTCACTGAACTTGGCAATCTTTAACTCTTGAACCATAAGCATGACCATGTAGCAGTTAGACAAGCATGGATGAATGTGATTGGGGAGATTTATTTAGTGCCCTTTGCCTCTATCTAATAGGAAATCTCATGAAGGCAAGAACTCTTCTGCATCCCAGAACTTACCATGAAGCAGGTGCTCAACTCATCAATAAATATTTTTTGACTTGTATGAATGACATACATTACCATTAATATACTGGCTTTGCTAAGCTGGGCACTTATTCAGATGCTTAAAACTGGACTTCTCTGCAGAGAACAAAATTGTTCAGTGGTGCTCCACAAAAAAAATCTAATTAAAAAGTATAAAATTATACTTTAATGTATTTTGAAGGCTTCTTTTCACTCCATCCACAACAGAGGTGGTTTGGTGCCATGTAGGGTATTGGTAAAGAGGTAGACCTTCAAGTTAGAAAGCCTGCTCTCTAATGTCAGCTCCAGTACTTACTATGTGAATTGCAAAAAGCCACTTGACTCAGATGAAAATGAAGGTGGTATAAAACCTCATGAAGGTCGTTGTGAGGGTTTAATTACTTAATTTGTGTAAAGTACTTACCACGGTTACTGGCACAAACAAAACATTCAATAACAATTAGCAAGTATTCTTACTCTTATTCAGATGCATGGAGACAAAATAATATAATTACATCACAATTTGAAAACTTGAATATAACGAAATTGAAATAAAGAACTAGAAACATATCAAAATGGGTATCAAATCTCTGATTTCCCATGTTGAATAATTCATTTCAGTTGAGATAACAGTTGCAATTTAGCTATTTTCCTTAATCATTTAAGGATACATAAATATACACCAGAAAACTAATGATTATTTTCCAGGGATTTCTCCTTCCCAGTTGTGTTAGAGATAGTAATTCTACTGTATTTGTCAAAAAAAAAAAAATGAATGAAAGAAAGAAAAAAAATAGCCTTGAAATAATTATAAACACTGCACCAATAAACGTAAGTATAAGGAAGTATCATAAAATCGGACATTAAAATAACTGGAGCCTACAGAACATATCCTCTAAAACAAAAGGGGGGGAGTAATTATAACCCTAAGAAGAAAACAAAATCCTCTTCATCAATCAAAACTATAAGTAATAGCACTGTGAATAGTTTTATGACTCTTGTTGATTGATTACCATCATTAACTGAACCAATTTCAAATGACTATATTGCAGGAGGATTAAAGTGCATCACAGAGGCATGGTCATGGAATTATCCATTCCTTGGCATTTTCACAAATTCAACTTGAGGAAAAAAAAGAATAGTCAATGATTTCCTCTTTGTCTCCCTGCTTCTACTCTTCCTCGCTCCAACTCATTCTCCAAAATCTTATGCCTGGATATTTTTTTGGACACAAGTCTGATGTTTCCCTTGCTTTAAATTCTTCACTGCTTTCTCACTGATTTCAGAATAAAGTTCAAACTTCTTAGCATGTCATACAAATATTTCTCTGCTAATTTCTCCAGACTCCATTTCACTAGACCTCCAATATACAGAACAGCTTGTAGCACCTCAAATTCCCATCTTCTCTCTCACACCTGTGTCCCTCCTCATCCCTTTCCCTTTGCCTTGAACTTGACAGTGTCCACCATCCTCTGTCCTATTCTGGTACCATACACGAGTCTCCCTGCTATGCAGACATCTTTCCCAAGCCATCCTATGGACACTATTTTGCCCTTCTCTTACTCTCCTGAACATCTCTGCAACACCACCTGCCATGTTGAGGACTTGTTTACTTCTGATCCCTGGTGTTTGGCACAACTCCTGGGTTATCATATGTGATCAAGAAATGTTGGTTGATGTGACAACACTCATGTAGAAGTGAATAAAGGAATGTCTGTCTCATGTCAAGATAACACAGAAACTAGTAAGGGAACCAGTATGTAGGTTGTATACCCTTTATTTCCTCCCTTCTCTCATTCACTATGATTGTAAGAATCTTATTTGGATTTTATTCTCAAATACTGAATCTGAACTATGAGAAGCTTAATATCACAACAGCATTGTGCTATCACTTGTACAAAAGTAAGCCTTTTGCCATTGCCACTTTCCCAAATTACGGTGATTGATGTTCACTATAATTCGTAAAAAATGGTCAGGCCGTCCTAGCTTTACAACATGCTTTTCGACAATCTCATTTTAGCAGCAATCTGCTTAGAATGTTTACTTATTTGATAAATTGATTTGGATTTATTCCGAACAATCAACTAGAAATCATACCAGGGTAAATAAAGGTGAATGAATATGCTTGTGACATACGTCTTCTATTACGTCAAATGTCCAACAAATAGGTGTACTAAACACACAGTAAGCAGTGTGATATTTTCATGCAAAATACTTAGAAGGAAGGTTATTTTTTAAGCTTATTTTTATTAAAAATTTTTTTTAACGTTTATTTATTTTTTGAGAGACAAAAGAGACAGCATGAGTGGGGGAGGGGCAGAGAGAGAGGGAAACACAGAATCTGAAGCAGGCTCCTGGCTCTGAATTGTCAGCACAAAGCCCGATGTGGGGCTCAAACTCATGAGCTGTGAGATCATGACCTGAGTTGAAGTTGGACAATTAACTGACTGAGCCACCCAGGTGCTCCAAGTTTATTTTTATTTATTTTGAGACAGAGATAGAAAGCAAGCGGAGGAAGCATAGAGAGAGAGGGAGACAAAATCTCAAGCAGGCCCCATGCTGTCAGGGCAGAGCTGGATGCAGCACTTGAACTCATGAACTGTGAGATCATGACCTGAGCTGATATCAAGAGTTGGATGCTTATAGCCAAATTATGGAAAGAGCCTAAATGTCCATCAACTGATGAATGGATAAAGAAATTGTGGTTTATATACACAATGGAGTACTACATGGCAATGAGAAAGAACGAAATATGGCCCTTTGTAGCAATGTGGGTGGAACTGGAGAGTGTGATGCTAAGTGAAATAAGCCATACAGAGAAAGACAGATACCATATGTTTTCACTTTTATGTGGATCCTGAGAAACTTAACAGAAACCCATGGGGGAGGGGAAGGAAAGAAAAAAAGAGGTTAGAGTGGGAGAGAGCCAAAGCATAAGAGACTCTTAAAAACTGAGAACAAACTGAGGGTTGATGGGGGGTGGGAGGGAGGGGAGGGTGGGTGATGGGTATTGAGAAGGACACCTTTTGGGATGAGCACTGGGTGTTGTATGGAAACAAATTTGACAATAAATTTCATATATTGAAAAAAATAAAATAAAATAAAATAAAATAAAATAAAATAAAATAAAATAAAATAAAATAAAGGGATCTTAGGCCCAAAAAAAAAAAAAAAAAAGAGTTGGATGCTTAACCGACTGAGCCACCCAGGCTCCCCAGAAGGAAGGTTATTTTTATGTGTACAGAAGAATTATGGCTGATACTTCTACCTTTCACTGCTATCTGTGTTTTATTCTTCTGTACAAGTAAGTAGCTGAACTACATTTTCTACTCTTTTTATTTAGGTGGGGCTATGTGATTAAGAACTAGGCTCTGGCCAAGGGAATGTGAGCTGAAGGTGCAGGCTAATTCCAGCCCAGCCCATTACATCTTCCCATATGCAATCTTTTTTTTTCCCTAACACTGAGAACCTAGATTAGGGCAGGATCACAGGATAGAAAGAGTCTGGAGTTTCTGAATGAAACAGAAGCCCTACAACCAGCTACAACGGACTATGAAGTGATAAATTTTTATTTTGTTAAACCACTGAGATTTGGATGTTCCTCTTTTACAGGTCCTAACACTACTTACTTAACTGATACAAAAATTGATTCCAAAAATGGGTGCTGCCATTAAAAAAAAAAAAGCCCTAAAATATGTGACATTGACTTAGTGGTCAGGTGGTGGCAAGGTCAGCAAGGTAACATTGGAAGGCTGGAAAGTCTTGCTAGGTCATGGTAAACATTTGGTACAATAGTTCCCATGATAACTTGCAAGGCAAACTACCTGCTATTGAATGTAAGCTTGGGGGGCCATGGTTGGAAAGCGTCAGAATGAAGGTATATATTTTCTACAATTTATTGCCTTTAGTAAGTAATCATAAGAAAGAGATGAGTTTAGATGAAAATAGGCTGATTTACAAGTAAAAATGAAACGAAGTATAAAGAGATGAATTAAAAAAGTTGTTTTTAGACCCCAAATAATAGAAAACAAGATTGAAAAAACCTTTGAACAACACAATCCCATTAAAACAACCTAAAGGCAAATGTCAGATTAGCCTTCCCACACAGCTGTATGGTACCTGTCATTATATTAAAAGGGAGAAGCAAAGAAGTAAGTCATGCTTGAGGAGTGTAAGAAAGAACATTGGTATGGTTGTTGGCACCTGGAAGACTACTAACTTTTTGTGACTATTAAGTTTTAAGCTGGTTGACATACTTGATCTTGCACAGCACAAAGCAAGATATGAAAGCTTTGCAATATCCAAGGAGGGCAGTCTACTTCACACACATTTCATATATGGCTATAGAGGATAAAGAACTTCTCAGATGGTGGAGACAGTGGTTACAGAGAACAATATACAAGAGGATTCTCCCCAAATAGTGAAGTTCTACTCGAGGAACTTTCCAACCCTCCAACTAAGTGGCCTTCATAAAGCCTGTCCCTGTGGATTTCAGAATTGCTATGAGCAAGAAACTGCTATGTGTCTCCCATGCTCTTATTTTTGGTCATTATCTGTCGGATATGTATGAAGTGGTAGGCAGATTTATATTTCAAAGGGCTATAAGGAAACACATGTGCAGTCAAATGCTCTACCACTCAGCTATACCCTCAGGAAACATACTGGGACCTGATAAAGGATTTCCTTCTATTCAGAGATCCTAGACTTGGAGTTGGATAAAGTGATTATATGGGACTCTGGGCTGTTTCCAGAAAGCAAGCAGAAAAGATAAAGCTTGTTTTTCAGAGAACTGCTCCTCCCTAATCAACTAGTGTGTCTTTTCAGATCCCACTAACAAATCCACTAGCTGTCTCTGCAGAAGCCTGGACTCAAGGTCAAGTGATATGATTCTAGCCTATGAATAAACAAGACCCTGCATTCCTTTCCTGAGATAAGGAGGCTAACACTTCTTCCAGTTTACACCAACTCTCAGAGCATGCCAGTAGCCCCTTCCCCTTGTACTAAGATAACTTCCAGACATCAGGAGCTGAATTTTGACTCATTCTGATGTTAAGTCTCTACCCTAAAGTGAACATGGAATATGTGTTACCTATATGTTTGCTCAATGCCCATCCTCCTTCTTTCCTTATAGTCATAAGTTTCCTTGTCCTTTTCATCACTATGTATATAATCTCTACCCCTATGATTGTAAAAATCTTGTTCTCTCCCACGTTAGGAAGGAAGAAGTATTTGAGGCTTGCCCTCCTGTCTCTTCCTTTGGCTACCTCTGGAATAAACACTTTTCTTGCTGCTACCTGAAGTCTCAGTGATTGGCTTTGCTGCACATTAGGCAGATGAACTTGGGTTTGGTTACAAAGAGAGTTAGTAACACTAGATGGGAAAAAAGGTCCAGTGCCTTAATAACTGTGTAGTATTGCGACACCACTCTCCATCACTGACCCCTATTAGCTTATAAGAGCAAGATATAAGATTCTATTATGTTAAGTCACTGATATATGGGGTTTATCTGTTTAGAGCTATTTACATTAACAAATAAAAAAATTAAGCCAAATCATACTATGGTTACATTGTTTGCTAAAATAAATTTTTCATGCACGATTTAAGGCCCTTAAATAAAGGACTTCATTGATATTTAGTTTTTAAAAATACTTTTAAAATCTAATTTGCAAAATATCTCATCAAGTCATTGACAGTTTATTCAAGAAATGATTCTTCACAGAGTTAATACTAAAAATAGAATTCTAAGGACTTACACTGGTTATATTCTACTTTATCATTTTATTAGAATTTAGTGACACTTAAATTTTAAGTTCATTTACTTATTTTGAGAGAGAGAGAGAAAGAGAGGCAGAGAGAGAGAATCCCAAGCAGCCCCACCCAATGCCCCAATGTGGGGCTCAAACTCACTAACCATGAGATCATGACCTGAGCCAAAATCAAGAGTCAGACATTTAACTGACTGAGCCACCCAAGAGCCCCAGTGACATTTAAAATGGTATTCACAGATATATTTTAGATAGATCATTTTTATTCTTTTATCTGTCTCACCTATTTTAATTAATAACAATGACAAAATAAAAAAGTCCTATAATGCATATTGTTTGTCTTGCCATTCAGCAGTTGTTTTTCCTTCAAAACTGAGTGATGATAAAATAGTCTTATAGAAACATAAAGTCTTAGAATTGGAAGGGACCTTGTCCAGTCTTTCCCTGAATGCAAGAATCCTAGCTACAAATGTGACTGATGACAGATGGTCATGCAGACGGGATGTAGACGTAGCTAGAATACTTTCAACTCAGCACTTCAAAATTAAATTTAGTATTTGTTGAACACATATACTATGTGATGTAGTATTTTATTTTGGATAAATTATAAAATGTATGTTATAAAACTATTCTGCTTCCTCTGAATCTTTAGAGCTATAATAGCTAGTCTCTATTTCACAGATAGCCCTTCCAAGCATATATACAGTTCTGAATATATTTAGTCATTGGCACAATTATATCTCTGAGGTCATTAAAGATGCAATCAGCAAACTTTATCAATTATTTTTCAATGACAGAATTTTTAAAGGATATGCTTCCACAAGTAAACAATAAAAAGGAAGGATTTTTTCTTTTTACAGTACATGTTTAAAAGGAATGACTACAGGGGTGCCTGGGTGAATCAGTTGGTTGAATGTATGAGTCTTGATTTCAGCTCAGGTCATGATCCCAAGGTCATGAGATTGAGCCCCAGATTGGGCTCAGCACTGAGCATGAAGCATGCTTAAGATTCTCTCTCTTTCCCTTTGCTCCTCTCCCCCACTCATTATGCTCTCTCTCTAAAAAAATAAAAATAAAGGGGCTCCTGGGTGGCTCAGTGGGAAAAGCATCTGACTTTGGCTCAGGTCATGATACAACAATTGGTGAGTTCAAGCCTCAGGTCAGGTTCTGTGCTGATAGCTCAGAGCCTGGACCCTGCTTCAGATTCTGTGTCTCCTTCCCTCTCTGCCTTTCCCCCACTCATGCT
The DNA here is from genome assembly GCF_018350155.1 of Leopardus geoffroyi. NCBI lineage: Eukaryota > Metazoa > Chordata > Mammalia > Carnivora > Felidae > Leopardus > Leopardus geoffroyi. The sequence continues at coordinate 156,828,728 of NC_059326.1, forward strand.
CTGTCTCTCTGTCTCTCAAAAATAAATAAACTTTAAAAAAATTAAAAAATTAAAAAATGAAAGGAATTATTAGTTACCTACATATCCCTGGATTATCAATTAAAGCTTTTCTTCAATTACCATATTATTTGTTAAGTCAATGATTATAGAAGTTTTATAAGCAAGTAAAAAAGATAAGCAAAATGAAGTGTTAACACCTACAATGTAACTAAAATACTTGAGGAACAATGAAAAAACCTTCACCCCTTAGTTTAAAAACAGTTAATAAGGGTTTAATGTGACAAGTTACTTCAAAACTTGCAATTATCCTGCTAAGGCATGTCGTCACCAACTGAGAAAAAGATGGCAGACACAGGGGTGTAGTAGGTGTTGTGAATCCTTGTTCCTCTCCTCAACACCATATTCCGTTCAATTCTCTGTCAGGGTGTGGAAAAGTCCATTGTCTGGGTTGGCAAGTTTAACAAAAACTGTAGAACCAAACCAAGCACTATATTTCCCCATGATCCACTCTTTCTTGCCTTCTGCCTTTCTGCCAAGCTTGCTATTTTTTCCATTTCCATTAATAATCTGTTACTTTTTAAAGGAAGACAGGACTTTTTCTTAATAAAAGATTTGTGCTACTTTGCAGAGTGAATGAATTCTCCAGTTGGTATACTTTTCCTTTTCTTTTTTTTTTAAATTTTTTTTTCAACTTTTTATTTATTTTTGGGACAGAGAGAGACAGAGCATGAACGGGGGAGGGGCAGAGAGAGAGGGAGACACAGAATCGGAAACAGGCTCCAGGCTCCGAGCCATCAGCCCAGAGCCCGACGCGGGGCTCGAACTCACGGACCGCGAGATCGTGACCTGGCTGAAGTCGGACGCTCAACCGACTGCGCCACCCAGGCGCCCCTACTTTTCCTTTTCTGAAACACATTCATGCATTCAACAATATTTACTGGATGTCTATTATGTACTAGGTATTGGGGATTTAGCAAAGCATAAAATTAAGTCCCTACTCCTAAGGAGCTTTCGTTCTAGGGGAGGTAAACTGCCAATAAAGCGGAGGATAATATGTTACATGGTGATAGGTGCATGAAACAACATAAAGCCCTTGATAAAGGGATGGTGGTCAGAGGGGCCTACTATTTTAGATGGGATATGGACAGAAAGCCTGCCCTGTAAGGAAACATTTGAAAAGGGACCTGAAGCAACGAGGAAGCATTTCAGGCAAAGGAAGCAGCAAGTGCAGAGGCCCTGAAGAATTCTAGTGTGGGTGGAATGACTAGAAAGTGAATGGGAGGAGATGAAATCAGAACTTGTTGAAACAACAGATCACATGGGACTGTACAGACCCTTGGTAAGGACCTGGGTTTTTCTTTAAGTGAGTTAAAACAGAAGAGCAAATGAATAAATAGACTAAAATGGTGTAAGATTGCTTTGTCCGATGTCAAAAGATCAGTCTTTATTAGAGAATACACCAACACCTGAAAAATAGGATGTACTCAAAGGGCCAATTATAAAAGGGCAACTATATTGTTTTCTTAAATTACTCCAAGTAATTTTTAAATTTAAGACTAGCTGGGCCGAAATATTTCGACAAAGGCAACCTAAAGGTTAATAATGCATGTAAAATGAATGTGAATTTTTGTACTTCTCATCTTTGTGTCTACACTATATCCTTTAAAATTTAGATTTCTGAACTATATATAACATAATATAATCGAATATAAATTATATTCAGAATCTGCTATGACTCCTGTTGATGTCAGTAATATAATAACATCAAATGAGATTTGGCAACCAATATTCTTCACTACACTATCATATTTAAAATAATGAGAATTCATTAAATACTAATGGTTTGCTCAGCACATAATGAGACCATTATTATTGGAAGCTACTGGGGTAGGCAGAATTCTAAAATGTACCCTCGAGATTTCTCATCTCAATCCCGGACTGTGAATATTGTATCTCATATACGTGACCATGTAGCTTATATGACAAAAGGGATTTTGCAGATGTAATTAGGTCTACTAATCAGTTGACTTTTGAGTTCATCAAAAGGGAGATTGGTAGGGTAGACCCATTCTGATCTAATTTCCTTTAAAAGCACAGTGTTTTCTCTACTTGGTAGCAGATAAATTCATTCCCCTTTCGAAAAACCATAGAGGGAGAAGTAACTCTAAGCCAATATAACAATTCTGCCATTTTCAAAGTGTGGCTTCTGACTTTTGGTTCAGGACAGTCACTCTACTCCCCCTGCCCAGTTTTACTGGGATAAAATTGTGTAAGTTTTCAGATGTACAACATTATTTGGTGTGTGTATACATTGTGAAATAATTATCATAGTAAGATTAGTTAACATGGTCTATCACCTCACATAGTTAACTTTGTGTGTGTGTGTGTGTGTGTGTGTGTGTGTGTGTGTGTGTGGTGAATATATTTAAGATCTATTCTCTTAGTGAATTTCAAGCATACAATACAATATTACTAACTATAGTCATCATGCTGAACATAGATTCCCAGAAATTATTCATCTTATAACTAGAAGTTTATTCCCTTTGACCACTATCACCCATTTCCCCCATCCCAAGACAACCATTAAACTACTCTGTATTTCTGACATTAGTTTTTTCAGTTCCACATAGAAGCGAGATCACAGAGTGTTTAAGACAGCCACTCTTGTTCTCTTCATCTCCCAACTGGAAAGAAGGTGGAAGAGGGTTAGAAAACAGCTGTGTACTTGTCTTAGGTGTACGACCCAGACGCTGCATTACCCAAAGTAGCACTTCTGCTTACACCTCATTGGCCAGAAAGTAGAACTAAGCTGCAAGGGAGGCTAGAAAATTCCAGCTGTTGCTATGAATCCTTTTGCGCACAGAAAACATAGAAGTTCTATGATGAAAGATGGGGGTGGGGGAATGGATGTCGGTGGACAACTGGAAGTCTCTACTATAATCCCACAGATGAGCTCAGAACGGCATTGTGAATACTGAGTTATTCAAATTGTGACGAATTTTTTTTCCATGGAATTGTGTTAGGTAGATAGCTGCTGCATCAAAACTGTCCCCAATTAGTCCTAAATCTATTTTCTAGACTCTCCACCTAGACCAAAAAGAAAAAAAAAAAAAGAATAATTCCCCTTTTATGTAATAGTCTTCCAAATATTTGAATCAGATTGTCAACATCCCCCATAAGTTTCTAGGCTCAATACTCTCTAGTCCCTCTCCTACTTTTCCCTATTTAACATTCCTAACTATCTTAAATGTTCTGGAATCATTTTCACTTGTCAAGGAATTTTTTAAAACATGGCCTTCCTCAAAGAACATAGTCCTCAGTGAAAGGCTTTTGGCTAGGAATGTGAGTTGGCAAAGAGGCCAAGGGAGTATTTAAGGTAAAGAACTAAATCAGGTTGTGTTTGCAGGAACAAATGAACATGGTATGCTCTTAAGAAATCTATGAAAATCACACATGCTAGAGTGGAAAAATTTTTGGAGAGGGGGTAATTAACAAGAGATATAATTATTCAATAGTGCATACGGCATCCATAAATGTAGACTCTTCAAGGCCAGATTACAGAATTATGATATAATCATATTAATATAAAGGAAGCAATGGAGGTAGTACATTGAAATCTACAGTCTAAACTATAAATACCTGCTTTTAAATGTGGATGTCAAAAAAGTAAAACAATGGATATGCATAGCTGTAGAAAGTATCACCTTTTAAAGTTGATAGATGGCTTTTCTTTAATTTCTTCATAAGGTTATAGCCTTAAAGACAAAGAAATTTTCATAATATATGAAATCGTACTTTAAAAACAAACACATCTTGTATTTAATATAAAAATAAATTGCCTAAAACATATTATATAAGAATAAACATGATATTTATGAATATTAAATATAAAATATTTTTAATATTAAATACTGTCCTCACACTGACATTTTCTTTAATCAAGAAGAGAGCACTTGCTAATAAACTTTATAATAGAGTTGATTAAGTCATATATCGGTATTCTCTTACATCTTATTTAATATAAGTTCTGATGTAAACAATACCCATGGCATTTTAAGTATTCTACCAAAATTTATGTTACTGTGTGATAAAACTAATTAAAATCTCTCAGGGAGATCATTATTCTCTGCTTATAAATCTCCACATCCTCCCAGTATCAGGGAGCAAATGCTCAAGAAAAGATTATGACTGTGGTAAATTTACAAAAGCCATCATTTTCAGAGCTGGTGAGAATCTCTGCTACCAGGCACCAGAAAAGTGAATGAGTGGTGGGAAAGAAAAATAAGACTACAATAAGATACTACCTCTCTCTCTATATATATTAAAAAACAAAACAAAACAAAACAAAACAAAAACCCAAAACAGAAAATAACAAGTGTTGGTGAGAATGTATACAAATTACAATTAGAACCCTCGTGTAATGTTGGAGGAAATGAAAAATGGTACAGTCACTGGGAAAAAGAGTGAGGCAATTCCTCAAAACATTAAAAATGGATCTAGCAATCTCATTTCTGGCTACATATCCAAAGGAAATAAAATCACTATTTCAAACTGATAGCTGCACGCCGTATTCACAACAGCATTATTCATAGTAGCCAAGATGTGAAAACAGCCTAAGGTCTGTTATTAGATGAATGGACAAAGAAAATGTGGTATATACATACAGTGGAATATTACTGAGGCTTAAAAAAGAAGGTAATTGTACCATTTGTGACCTAATGGATAGGTCTAGAAGTTTAATGGATGGACCATTAAGCTAAGTGAAATTAGCTAGACACAGAAAGACAAATACTGCTGATCTCACATATGTGAAATCTAAGAAAGTCAAAATTACAGTAACAGAGAGTAGAATGCTGATTAGCAGGTGCTGGGGGCAGTGAGGCAAATGGGGAGATGCTGGTCAAAGGGTCTGTATATACAAACTATCTGTTACAAGGTGAGGAAGTTCTGGAAATCTAATGTATGTCATGATGACTACAATACATGAATATATTATACTATAAATAATACATAATAATACCTTAATAATGAGGTATTGTACACTTGAAATTTGCTGAGAAACTAGGTCTCGATTATTCTTACCAAAAAAAAAAAAAAAAAAGGTAAATATGTATGGTGGTGGATATACTAATTAACTTGATTGGGAAAATCATTTTATAATGTATGATACGTAAAACATTATATTGTACACCTTAAACATACAAATTTTTATCAATTACACTTTAGTGAAGCTGGAAAAAATTTGTTTTATGGAAAACAAACAAATCATAGTGATCTTAAGAGGCTAATCCAATAAACTAATCTGATCAAACAAAGAAAAATTAGGGGGGAAAAGTACATGAGTGGTAAATGTAACCAAGTACCCTTTTTTGAGATTGAGCAATAGTTAATCTCTCCTTAATAATGTAGGCCAGTAAAACAACAGACCATTTAATGGCAATATGTGATATTAACATCACAGTAATATTGATAACTTAATATGAATGCTATCCTAAAGGAGACAAATGATTTGAAGCCCAGTCATTAGTGCTTTCGATTTTTGCTTTGTTTGAAATGAGATCTGATTTTTATTTTCTCTTAACATTTTTACACCTATGGGGCACCTGGATAGCTCAGTTGGTTAGGCAATAGACTCTTGGTCTCAGCTCAGGTCATGATCTCACAGTTCATGGGTTTGAGCCTCACATGGGGCTCTGCATTGACAGTGTGGAGATTGCTTGGGATTCTCTCTCTTTCTCCCTCTCTCTCTCTCTCTGCCTCTACCCTGCTTGCACTCTCTCTCTCTCTTTCAATAAATAAATAAACAAAATTAAAAAAATTTTTACACCTACAATGTCTATTTAGAAAAGCAGTATAGAGATCAAAGGCCTTGCTCAAATTCTCTCAGTTCTGAAAAGCGCTTTATTTAAAAAATGAATTTCAGGGGCGCCTGGATGGCTCAGTCAGTTAAGCATCTGACTTCAGCTCAGGTCATGATCCTACGGTTCATGGGTTCGAGCCCCGTGTCGGGCTCTGTGCTGACAGCTTAGAGCTTAGAGTGTGGAGCCTGCTTCAGATTCTGTCTCTCCCTCTATCTCTGCCCCTCCTTATTCTGTCTTTTTTTGTCTCTCAAAAAATGAATAAATGTCAAAAAAAAATTAAAAAAAAATGAATTTCAAACTCTGCCATCAATTTGTGATTGTGACAATTACTTCATAAATTCTGTTTACTTAACTCTCAAAACATGTGTGGAGCAAGTCTGACTTTATCTGGCTCTGTAGCCAGAATGAAATTTTAAAAGTATGAAAAATTAAAATGCTAGAGAAATGCAGGATGTGACTATCATTGCTATGTGGGGTTTTTTTTTTTTTCCCCTTGCATAGCTGGAAAGAGAGTCTGCTTTTATTAATTTTTGCCAGTCTTACCTACCTGTTTCTCTGTTTTCCATGTTTTGTATCAAAGTACCCACTTGGGTTTGCCTTACAGGGGACCTCAGCTAAATTTCAGTCCTTTGATCATGATCTGTTTTACTAAGAATATAATATGGGTCTTTGTTTTTTCTTGACTAAGGACCAGTAGTTCAAACTTCAAAACAGCCTAGCACTGTCCTGGTTGTTGTCTTTATTAAAAAAGTTAACACATATTGCATGCTTACATTTGCCAGGCACTGTCCTTGTCATTTTACATGTCTCAACTCACCAAATGCTCAAAATAATTTTATACTGTGTTCTTTTATTATTTTATATATTCTATAATAACCGATGGTTGTAATTTTCATGAGCACCACTATCATCTATACCAATACCAACATGGGACTTTGCCAGGCTGTTACGTTGCAGGACTCAGAGGATTCCTAGCACAGACCATGCGCTGGGGGTTGTGCAGAGGAACTGCTCAGTAAATGCTCATGGATATTAATTTTTAACACTCGCGCACTTTGTGCTTTTCTGTGTCCCTTCTCACATCCCCGGTGTTCTGAGGAGTTCTGACTTATGTTGAAGATCAACTCTGCCAAAGGCATTACTTAGGGTTTCAGACGGGAGTGCAAATGGAAAATAGAATCTGTCTTAGGTGGGAACAAGGACTAGTATTTCAGAGGCAAAATAGCACAACAGAAGTCTTTTAATGAGGGAGTAATTTAGGGTATGCCTTGGGACTTCCTTGGGATAGTCGCCAGAACTATCTGCATAACCTGAACAAATTAACTTAACGTGCACGCATAGAAAACAATAGCTACACTCTCTTATTTGTGTTTAGGAGGTAGTGTGGTATTTTTGGTAAGTAAAAAGCATGATTCCACAAAAGCCCAAAAGCTTTCACTGTTGAATGTAAGATTCCCTTGGAGAGCTTCTCAATGCTGAGTATGGTTGTACACAGGGAGTTTAATGGGCTTACCTGTTTGCTTAAGCCTTTCCCATTTAATTACATTCTCATTACGAAAGTATATAAAAATTATGAAGTCCAAATAATTTGATTTTCTCTTCGCTCCTGTCAGGGACACTGATTCTGTTTGCTATAGACACTGTATACTGTGACTAGGCTCTGCAGAAGCCAAAGAATGACATTCAAATTTTAGCAATATTGTCCTCCTAGGCTGGGACTTTATTTTTATATTTCTTTTTTTTCTTTTTTTTTTAATTTTTTTTAACGTTTATTCATTTTTGAGACAGAGAGAGACAGAGCATGAATGGGGGAAGGTCAGAGAGCGAGGGAGACACAGAATCTGAAACAGGCTCCAGGCTCTGAGCTGTCAGCACAGAGCCCGACGCGGGGCTCGAACTCACGGACCGCAAGATCATGACCTGAACCGAAGTCGGACGCCTAACCGACTGAGCCACCCAGGCGCCCCTTTTTATATTTCAATTTACTTATTTTCTTCAAAGTTGTTTCACTGTAAATTTATTAAAGTAGTTTCTTGCAAGCTGAAGCAAATCTACTTTTCATGGATACTAAAAGCACTGAAGATTTATATTAATATTTATTCTTAAGCTAGAGCTTTCAACAATACCTTTCTGTTAACAGATATTGAGGCCTTTTGCTTTTTCTGAGCTGATTTACAAGTCTTCACAGAATAGCAATGTACCTTTTCTGAGTCATTTCAATCCTTCCTAACCTCTCCATTTCCATTTAGAAATGTGACAATTGATTTCTATTGTATTCAAATGATTGCTATCTCAAGAATTAATGAATATATTTTCCAAATGCTAATGTTTTAGTAAAATGAAAGTGCTCTTTTGCCCTTTAGCAATTTTGTGCATTGGATGTTGTAAAAATGATTTTTGGAGGTAGATTTATTGTATTTTATTTTTTTATTTTAGAGAGAGAGAGAGTGCCAGCAGGGGAGAGGGGAAGAAGGAGAGAGAATCTTAAGCAGGCTCCACTCGCAGCATGGAGCCCATCTTGGAGCTCAATCTCACAACCCTGGGACCATGACCTGAGCCGAAATCAAGAGTCAGATGCTCAACAGACTGAGCCACCTAAGCTCCCCTGAAAGTAGGTGTTTTTGTTGTTGTTGTTTTTTATTTATTTATTTTGAGAGAGAGAGAGAAAGCACGAGCAGGGGAAGGGCAAAGAGAACAGATCCCAAGCAGGTCTATTGCTGTCAGCACAGAGCCTACCTGATGCAAGGCTCAGACTCATGAACCATGCAATCAGGACCTGAGCAGAAATCGAGTCAGAAGCTTAACTGACTAAGCCACCCAGGTGACACTAGAAGTGGGTTTTTGAAAACAACTTGGCATCTTTATATGTTCATTTATTTGTTTCTCTACCTTCTAACCTCATTAAGGGAAACTATTTAAGATCCGATTAAATCCAATGGCTCAAAGAACGTTTTTTAGTAGTATTATCCAGAAGAGCTGAAACACACTGGACACTCTGGGTGGAAAGACAAAGAAGATTCCTTTTGTCTCTCTTTAACTTAGATTCTGCATTAGTTTTCTATTGCTGTGTAATAAATTACCATAAACAAAGTTATTTTTTTTTATTTTTTTTAACATTTATTTATTTTTGAGACAGAGGGAGACAGAGCATGAATGGGGGAGGGTCAGAGAGAGAGGGAGACACAGAATCTGAAACAGGCTCCAGGCTCCGAGGGGTCAGCACAGAGCCCGACGCGGGGCTCGAACTCACGGACCGCGAGATCGTGACCTGAGCCGAAGTCGGATGCTTAACCGACTGAGCCACCCAGGCGCCCCCATAAACAAAGTTATTTAAACAACACACATTTGTTATTTCAATGATTCTGTAGGGCAGGTTAGGGTTAACTGGGAGCTCTGCTCAGGGTCTCACAAGGCTGCAGTTGAGGTTGAAAGAGCGGAACTACGCTGGCCAACTTCATCTTGTTCTGTGTCCTCCACCTTGAGTGACTATTTCCCCGACATGGCCCCTTTCCGGGAAAATCGCAGAAACCTCAGACCACGCCACCTCCTGCTCACCCGTTCAAACTTCCTGATCAAAACACGCCCGGCGACCGGCGAAAAGGGACTCCAACCCTTCCCCAGCCAATCGGCTGAGGCCACGACCCTTCCCCAGCCAATTGGCTGAGGCCACAGCCATTACCTCACCAGCTTCCCCTAGACCCCTATAAAACCTTTGTGCTTTTGAAACTCGCTCTCTCCCTGGCATCTCACCGCTGCGTAGGTGCAGGTAGGGGATTGAGATTGAGCTAGCTCGAATAAAGGCTCTTTGCTTTTGCATCAGACTCAGCTCCCTGGTGGTCTTGGGGGATCATGAATTCTGGGCATAACAAGGTGTGAGCTGGGCTGACTTCTCATCTGAACCTTGAAATCTTTAGGCTGTAGAATTCAGTTCCTTGCAGTTGTAAGAATGAAGCCCTTGGCTCTTGGAGATCATTGCTTTCCATTGTTAGTTCATAACATAGCTATTTACTTTTTTAAGATCAGCAAAAGGATCTCATTACCTCAAGGAAGGTTCCAGTTACTTTCAAAGGACTCACCTGGTTAGGTCAGGTTCATCAAAGATCACATTCCTTTGATTAACTTAAAATCAGTTTATTACAAACATCTACTAAATTTGCAAAAATCCCTTTAATTTCTGCCATATAACATATCATAATCACAGGAGTGATATCCCATCATACTCAAAGATTCCACCCATACTAAAGGGGAGAGAATTAATACAAAGGACACAGATTGTTACGGGTCAACTTAAAATTCTGTTTACACCACACGTATTAAATCCAGTTTTATTGAACCAGTTTCTTACATCCTATTTTCCAGACCTCATCACAGTTAGAGGCTCAAGGCACAAATAAATTACAGAATTATCAACTGTGAGGCCCTCTCTGGCATGGCACAGGTCACTTTCCCCAGGGACTTCTATTATTCTTCCTACCAATTATGCGGGACTTCTTAAAAGCAGTGTGTGCAATACTTTGTCTTCACAAGGCTATACACCAGATCCTACCATCCATCCCAAAGCATATACCTAATTGTACATCAAAGCATAGGAAGAAATATAAATGTATCATAAGTTTGAAATTTCTGAAGTGATAGTACACATACTATTAAGCAATGGCAAATCTGAAATCTTCTTATTTTTGCTAATAAAATTTTAAGAACAATTCCTTATTCTCTTGTGAAAAAATGAAATGTTATCTTGTTCAGTTTTTTGCATTGCTGATACTCCACATTGGTGTATTTCAAAAGTAAAAGTTATCCATTTGACAGGTGTTGACCTTCCACTCTACTCCACATGTGATGGAGTAAAAAGAAAAACCTATTGACTTCCTCTATGACATATATTATTCATAAAGAACATCTCTGTTTCTCTTTAATGTGTGTGTGTATATATATATATATATATATATATATATATATATATATATATATATAAAATTTATTGTCAAGTTGGTTTCCATACAACACCCAGTGCTCATCCCAACAGGCGCCCTCCTCAATGCCCATCACCCGCTTTCCCCTCTCCCCCACCCCCCATAAACCCTCAGTTTGTTCTTAGTATTTAAGAGTCTCTTAGGGTTTGCCTCCTTCCCTCTCTGTAACTTTTGCCCCCCTTCCCCTTCCCGCTGGTCTTCTGTTAAGTTTCTTGGGAGCCACATATGAGTCAATGTCATTGAGTCACAATGGTGAAACTGAAATCAGTAAACCATTTTAAATACTCTGAAGTACAGATTGCTTTCTCTAGCTTTATTTTTTTGCCATTTTGAAAACAGATAATCATTCCTTTCCAGGACTGTTTTAATGATCCCAGAGTTCAATTCCAAAATTATTAAGGAAATAGGAGTATGATATTTAAGGACAAAATACAAGGTTTGTGCTTTTAAAAGTTAGAAAAAAAGGTATGAGAAATATCCTCAGCATCACAAAAGCAATTGCCTTTTTCAATTCTTAGCAAGAACCCTGCTTTTTCTCTCCGTGTGAGGCAGAATGGCCGCTGGCGCTGGAATAAATAGTAAAAAGACATAAAATGAGTAGACTGTCAACAACATAAGTTGGCAAAACTCTAAAGGCAAAAACTCCAAAGCTGAGTGCCAGAACCAATTAGAATATATAATACTAACTAAAAATAATGGGAAAAAAGTCCTTGCAGCTCTCATTCAGAAATATCCACCAACTTATGGGGCACCTGGGTGGATAAGTTGGCTAAAGGACCTACTCTTGATTTTGGCTCAGATCATGATCCCAGGGTCATGAGATCAAGTCCTGCATCTGGCTCCACACTGACAGCATGGAGCCTGCTTGGGATTGTCTCTCCCTCTCTGTCCCTCCTGTGTTCTTTCTCTTTCACAAGATAAATAAGTAAACTTAAAAAGAAAAAGGAAATATTCACTAATTTAACCAGTAACACTTCAGTTAATACCATGCTAATAATAATAATGTTGTTGATGATGGTGGAAATATAGACATAACTTGTTTCATTGCACTTTGCAGATACTGCACATTTTATAAATTGAAGGTTTCTGGCAACCCTGCACTAAGCAAGTCCATTGGCACCATTTTTTCCAACAGCATAGGCTCACTTTGTGTCTCTGTGTCACATTTGGTAAGTTTCACAGCATTTCAAAATTTTTCATTATTACTATATTTATAGTTATGGTGATCTGTGATCAGTGATCTTTGATGTTATTATTGTAACTGTTTTGGGGGTGCCACGAACTGTGCCTATGTAAGATAGCAAACTTAAATGATAAATGTTGTGTGGGTTCTGACTGTTCTACTGCCTGGCCATTCCCCCATCTCTCTCCCTCTCTTCAAGCCTCCCTAATCCCTGAGACACAACAATATTGAAATTAGGCCAATAACCCTACAATGCCCTATACGTGTTCAAGTGAAAGGAAGAGTTGTGTGTCTCTTACTTTAAATCCAAAGCTAGAGATGATTAAGCTTAGTGAGGAAGGGAAGTTGAAAGGTGACGCAGGCCAAAAGCTAAGCCTCTTGTGCCAAACAGCCAAGTTGCAAATGCAAAGGAAAAGTTCTTGGAAGGTAAAAGTTACTCCAGTGAACACATGAATGATATGATATTGCTGATATGGAGAAAATTTTAGTATTCTGGATAGAAGATCAAACCAGCTATAACATTCCCTTTAGCCAAAGCCAAATACAGAGTAAGGCCATAACTCTCTTCAATTCTATCAAGGTTGAGAGATGTGGAAGCTGCAGAAGACAAGTTTGATGACAGCAGAGGTTGGCTCATGAAATTTAAGTGAAAGAAATAATCTCTATAACATGGGCTTCATTCTTACAACTGCAATGAACTGAACTCTACAGTCTAAAAATTTCAAGGTTCAGATCAGAACTCAGTACAAGGTGAAGCGGTAAGTGCTGATGTAGAAGCTGCAGCAAGTTGTCCAGAAGATTTAGATAACGTAACTCAAAAAGATGGTTATTGTTTAGTGTGGCTAAACAATTTTCCATGTAGACAAAACAGGCTTACATTGGAAGAAGATGCCATCTAGGACTTTTATAGCTAGAGAAAAGAAGTCAATGTCTTGCTTCAAAGTTTCAAAGGATGGGGCATGTGACTTTTGATCTTGGGGTCATGAGTTGGAGCCCCATGTTGGGTGTAGAGATTGCTTAAATAAATAAACTTTCAAAAAAAGTTTCAAAGGACAGGCTGTCTCTCTTATAGGGGTCAGTGAAGCTGGTGACTTTAAGCGGAAGTCAATGCTCATTTACCATTCTGAAAATCGTAGGACTCTTAAGAATTATGCTACATCTATTCTGCAGGTGCTCTGTAAGTGGAACAACAAAACCTGATGACAGCACGTCTCTTTATATAACAAGGTTTACTGAATATTGTAAGCCCATTATTCAGACTTTCTACTCAGAAAAAAAATATTCCTTTCAAAATATTATGCTCATTGACAATACACCTGGTCACCCAAGAGCTCTGATGGAGATGCATAATGAGATTAATATTGTTTTCATGCTTGCTAACACAATGTCCATTCATCAACCTGTGGACCAATGGGTAATTTCAACTTTCAAGTCTTATTACTTAAGAAATACATTTCATAAGGCTATAGTTGCCATAGATAGTGATTCCTCTCATGGATCTGGGCAAAGTAAACTGAAAACCTATGGAAACTATTCATTATGTCAGATGCCATTAAAAACATCTGTGATTCACAGGAAGGGGTTAAAACTCAACATGAATACGAATTTGGAAGAAGTTGATTTCAATCCTCATGGATGACTTTAAGGGATTCAAGACTTCAGAGAAGAAAGTAACTACAGATGTGGTGGGAAAAGCCAGAGAATGAGAATTAGAAGTGGAGCCTGAAGATGGAACTGAATTGTTGCTCATGACAAAACTTTAACAGATGAGGAGTTGCTTCTTCTTAAGCATGAGCAAAGAAAGTGGTTTCTTGAGATGGAATCTATTCCTGGTGAAGATGCTGTGAAGACTGCAGATACGACAACAAAGGATTTAGAATATGACAAACTTAGTTGATGAAACAGCTGCATAGTTTGGGAGGATTGATTCCAATTTTGAAAGAAGTTCTACCATGAATAAAATGCTATCAAACAGCATCACATGCAACAGAGAAATAGTGAAAGGAAGAGTCAATCAATGTGGCAAACATTGCTGCTGTCTTATTTTAAGAAATTACCACAACCACCCCTATCCTCAGCAACTACCACCCTGGTCAGTCAGCAAACATCAACGTGGATGGAGGCAAGACCCTCACCAGCAAAAAGATGGCAACTAGCTGAAAGCTCAGACGATGGTTAGCCTTTTTTTAAATAATAAAATATTTTTAAATTAAGGTGTATACATTGTTTGTTCAGACATAATGCTATTGCACACTTAATGGACTGAAGTGTAAGGTAAACATAACTTTTAAATGCACCAGGAAAGCAAAAACTCCCTTTGACTCTATTTATTGTGATATTCACTGCAGTGAAACTAAAACCACAATATCTCTGGGTTATGCCTTGTAGATGATCAGAGGGCTTACTTTGTGTCTTATTCTAAAACATTATGTGTAGAATCCTATTTAACCTGTAGAACACGCCCAGGAGGCAGATGCCTTTATTATTCCATTTGCATATGATGCTTAGTTACTCCGTGACTCACTCTTGGACTCTCTGATGCCCATCGTATGCTGTAGCAGATTGCCACTGTCCAACCACTACACTCTCAGTTTTCCTACACATCAAAGACTTTCTACCTCCATACCTTCCTCAAGCACCTATGACTTTCTGCACAGGAGTGTGCTTGGCACAAGCATGGCCCAGGCCTCGGTGATACATGCTTCAGAGCAAGCCTTAGCAAACGGCATATGGGAATTGGTAAACAAATAGTCGGTCTTCTTGGTTACGCATTAGGGCTTGCTAGGGGCATTCCACACCATGTCTTAGAGGTCCCAGAACTAACCTGATTTTTCACTCACCCTGTGCTGACTCCCTTCCTTTCCCTATGTTATTCTTGCCCCTACCACTGCCTTCTGGGATTATCTCCCAAAGAAGCTCAAATCTGTGTCATGCTCTGCTTGTGCCTATCCACACTTAAAAAACATGGTGTTTTTCTTCTATGATACACTGCTAATGAAATATTATTTAAGATAATTGACTGACGCTTGAGAAGTTTTAAACTTTAATACACTTTTTGGAAAAGTAATTTATTTTATTCTTATAATTTATACTCAAATTTTCTTTAATAAAGAAGAGAGCTTTGTTCAATTCTTTTCTAAATTTAACTAGAAATTATTCTCTGAGAACGTTTTTCAATAGGTTAGTATGTTCCCCCAAACACTAGAAAATCTAGAAAAGCTTAAATATAAATTTTGTAGCCAATGTCTCTCAGTACACTTGTTACAAAATTGTAACCCTTTAAAATTTAAAACCACTTGTCAGTCTACATACTAAAGATATCTGTGAGTGCTAAAGTGGTCATGCTTCAACTACAAAGATAATTTCACTTTAGACCATAATAACACAGCATCTACACCTATTGACAATAGGCAAAATCCACACTTAACGGAAAGGTAAACAACAGGGACATAATAAATGAAGAAATTCAGTACAAGCTATAAAGATAGAGAATGTCTCCTTTTCCCCAGAACCATTTTCTTTTCACATTGGAAGCTTGAAAGGCTTAGAGCCATGAGTTTACATTTCAAATGGTTGTGAAGATCTAAGAGTTCTTCTCTTATCTCAAGAGAGAATCTGTTCACTTCAGAAAGATAAGGTCTTTTTCTCTCCTAAGATGGGAGGAGGGGCTGCTGCGCAGTTGTTTTTATAAAGCTCCCCAGTTGCATAATTTTGGATTCTTCTCCACAGTACAGACCCCCTGTATACGCAGCTGACAAATGTTCTCACTGCCATCTCCCTGAAGGGAGAAAGTGAAGCTTGGGAAACCAATACGATAAGTAATAATGTCTGATCTTTGATCTAGAAATCTGGTGTTTGCTTTTAGAATAATATAAAGATAGAAAACTAAAAACTTGCCAATAAAATTTTCTTAGGAGTGAATCTTTGATATAGTCTAGAAGGAGCCTTTTTACTTGCAAAAGAAATGTGATACATTTTTTTTAAGTTCATTTATTTTGAGAGAGAGAGAGAGCACACACATGCACAGTAGTGGAGGAGGGGCACAGAGAGAGAGAGAGAGAGAGAGAGAGAGAGAGAGAGAGAGAGAATCCCAAGCAGGCCCCACAATGCCAGCACAGAGCCTGATGTGGGGCTCAAACCACAAAGCGTGAGATCATGAACTAAGCCAAGGTCAAGAGCTGGATGCTTAATAGACTGAGCCACCCCGGTGCCCCTGTGATACATTTCTGATACATATTCATAACTAAATTGAATGAAATATTTTCTTTTCACAATTTTTGGAGGACCCACATGTGAGGCAACCTGATCGGGCGGAGGCCAGCGAGTGTGTGGTAAAAGAATTCACCCAAGGAAGAACAAAGGAGATAGAAGTTTATTGAATACACTGCAAGGGAGCAGTGGTCAGGACAGCAAAGGAGAGACTGTGGGGAGGCAGAGGTGGGAGGCCATAGTTAAGGGGGAAGGTGAGGACATATGGGAACATATGGAATTTTCCTTTTTTGGTACCTGTGTCCAGCTTTAAGTAACCCATTGGTCAGGTGGAGTTTATGGATATTTTGAAGTGGGTTGCCTAACGGGCGGGTTTGTAGTCAGCCTGGTGGTCACTGTGGGTCCTTCTACCTTACTCAGGTTTCCAATACTCAAGTTGGTTGCCTAAAAGCAGCCTCTACACCACAGAGATAGTCGGTCTCATAGGAACATCAAAGTCAGCAGACATCAGGTGTAGATCAAGTAACAACACAAGAATGCTCAGGATTCTTTGTGTTTCCTTGACCTTGCTCTTTAAGGGCAGCTATGACTGATAAACTATTAGGCTTTTCAGAGACATGGTGATTCCAGCCCATGTTCAGAGCTCTCTCCTATCAAAGTCCAAGGGCCATTTGAAAGGACTCTGGTTCTATGGTTCTATGGCATCTTGCCATCTAGCATTAGCTCTAGGAGAAGTGAAATAGGCTTGAAGGCCTGAGTGAGACTGGAGGGATAGTTCGGGACCTAGGACATCTCAGGGGTTCCACGAAAGGAAGGCCAGAATGGTTTCACAGGTTTCCAAAGAATGATTCAGATATGAGAAATTCTGTGGTCTTGGTTTTGTATTTGAGGAGTTCCATGTGGCCATCTGCTGTCACTGAAGAATATTGCTGTCACTGCTTTAAATATTGGTATTCGTTTTAATCGTTTATTTTATAATAAGCACATGATAAAGCCCCTTTAGTCTGCTCCTCTCAACCCAAAGTTTAGAAGATTAAATTAGTGCTAATTAGAACGAATGCCCTCTCTTAAAATAATCTTAATCAACAGGGCTATAACCTTGTAGGGTTTGGCTATACCAAACAGTTGTACCAAAAATATAAGCTCATTCTTAATTGGGATACTGTGCCAATTGACATTTCAAAATTTTCAAAAAGGATAATTTTGTATACTTCGTATGATCCAATTTCAGGGAATGTGAATCCTACTAAATTCCTGAGAATATTTCTTTCCATGGGCAAGATACATCAAAATTCAGGAACACATAAAATTTCCTTTATGTTTATACCAAGAAGGAACATATTCTTTGAGAAGTTTAAATATGGTAAACTATAAATATAAGCTAATTAACCTCCAGAGAATTAAGGACAATGTCTAATAAATGGAGCTCAGAGATGTACTTTTAAAATGAGTTAAGCTTAAAATCATCCTTTGTTAACAGATGCTGAATTAAATTATACTTATTCTAAATCAAATCATCTATAACAAATCAAATCACATTTCCAAAAAATCCACCATTGGCAAAGTCTATGCAGATCCTGAAGGAAATACGATGCATATTAATTGGCCTTGTTGATAAACCACTGAGAACAATGTCAGATATTATACACAGTGCCTTTCCTGGGTCCTTTTACTTTTCATGGCACTGCAGTTTTTGCAAAGATTCAATAAAAGTTGGTCCTTCTTATCTAACTACAGTAAAACCCTGTATTGTGAGTAACTTGTTCTGTGAGTGTTCTGCAAGATGAGCAAACATTTCTAATAAATTTGAACTTGATAAATGAGAAGTAGGTGAAGTTAAATGCCACATGATCACAACTGAGCCAATGGTTCTCTTCTCTCTCTCTCTCTTTCTCACTGCGGAATTGTGGGTGATCATCTCCCATGCTCAGATGCTTGGCCTCAGGTCATGGTGTATGACAGAAATCAGTCATTTTTCAGAACTGGCACTAGCATATTTTTTGTTACTTCAAAGCACCTATGGGCAGTCCTTTGCTTTTCCATACAACAGTAAGTTTAGGGATGCTTTGCTTCATTCTAGGTCATTGGATAGGTTCCTTGTTAAAGGTGCGTGAAAAGAAATAGCTATTGGCTATTCCCTGAGCCAATAGATAGCAGTGATTCTATTCGTGACAGTGAAAGTCGTCCTACACAATAACCCTCCTCTCTCGTCTCCCTCACACGAGCCACGAAGATTTTCAAAGGTTAGTGTCAGTTCATTTGTTTATCTTTCTTTATATTTTGCATTTTCCTTAATATCTTGTATTATATTACAGTATTGTAATCATTTTTATATGATTATTTTTGGGTTGTGGAACAAATCATCTGAGTTTCCATTATTTCTCATGGGGAAATTCGCTTTGATATACAAGTGCTTTGGATTACAAGCATGCTTCCAGAACAAATTATGCTCACAAACTAAGGTTTTACTGTATAATTAAGCTGGGACACATGGGTGGCTCAGTCGGTTAAGCGTCTGACTCTTGGTTTCAGCTCAGGTCAAGAATTCAATAGTTTGTGAATCTGAGCCCCATGACAGGCTCTGCACTGAAAGCACAGAGCCTGCTTGGGATTCTCTCTCTCCCTCTCTCTCTGAACTTCCCCCTTGTGCACTCTTTCTCTTTCAAAATAAATAAATAAACTTTAAATAAATATATATATAAATACAATTAAAGAAAGTAAATCTGAAACCATAACAATATAAGAAACAGCACATTTGAAAGTTAGTATTATTTAGTTAGGTGTGATGTGACCACATTTCATCTATGGACCATCATCTTCAGAGTCCCTTCAGGAGACTGGTGTAGTAGTTGCTGTGTGGCTTAAAGAGTTTCAGATTTTCATTTAGTCAAGAATGTCACTTCTTGCGAATTTTGAAGAAAGGAACACCCTGGTGTATGTAGTGCTGCAGACAGCTGGAGAAGGGTCACTGAACCCTTTGCTCTGGCTCAGAATAAGTGAAGTGTTAAGACCAGTACAAAAAAGCTTTCCAGAACAATGGTGCAGTCCTGGAGTCATTTACAAAATCTCAGGTAGAATTTCATTACCAGTGTTTAGTAATTGTATGGCTTTAGTTATGTTAACATGTAGCAGGGGAATCTTTGTGTATCAGTGAGTGATGTTTTTTGCACCTATGAGAATAAGATAGGAAAAACAGAACAGAATGTATTCTGCAGAAGCTTATAGATATATATGTACATATGTGTATGTCTGTGTACATATATATATATATATATGTATATATTAGGCTTAATTTAAGATCATACATTGTATGGGGGGCTTATGGGGGCTCAGTCAGTTGAGCATCTGACTTCAGCTCAGGTCATGATCTCATGGTTCGTGGGTTCGAGCCCTATGTTGGGCTCTGTGCTGACAGCTCAGAGCCTGGAGTCTGCTTCGGATTCTGTGTCTCTGTCCTGCCTCCACTCATGCTCTGTATCTCTCTCTCTCTCTCAAAAAAAAAAAAAAAAATAATAATAATAAAAGAAAGATGATAGACTATGTGAAATAGCTATTATTAAAACTCTAAGTCCCTGTGATTTTTAAAAAAATTTCTCAATGGTAGGAAACTAGTAAAAGGAATGACATTTAACATGTATGTATATGATTGTGTTTGTATTGGGTAAAACAGGCTCTACCAGATTCCACCACTTGTAAGAAATGTGAAAAAACAATTGACTGACAACACATTCAATTCACAATCTTAGCACAAACAATGCAACCTGACAGACGTTTTCTTGATCAAAATAGCTCATCAACCATTGTAAATGTAAAGAAGGAGTTGCCAAGAAAAAAGTATCTCCAACCTGCTCAGAGATAAACCTTCCTCTGATGATACAAGCCGCATTCTCCTTCTGGGAAAAAAGGGACATTCACACAGCTTAATTTTCTGACCAACTTTAACAGGACTAGAACTTTTTCTAGGAACCATCACTATATACAGTATGTCTCTGACATTGGGATGCTTTTGAGAGTGAAACGAAGCACTATTAACAATTATGCCAGTTAAACAAAAACAAAAAAAAAGAGCTTCCCTCAGGCAAACCAGGATATATGGCCATCTACCAGAGAGGAAATTCCTCAGCGTCAGAACCAGAGAGGATCCTGAACACCAAAAGGGAAGTGAAGGTGTTGAGATGGCAGCGACCCTTATAGCCAATCCTATGAAGATGAGGGAAATATATGTGAACACCAACCGTCATGCCTGATGCATAATTCACACCAGAAATGTGACCATGCCTTACGCACTCAGACAATCACTGTCTTTAAAAGTTGTCAGAAATGACATTTAATGGCAAAATTGCTGACAGGCCCTCCAACTTGAAAAAAGCTTATTTATACTTATATACTATAAAAATGAAAAATGTTTCGTTTTTGTCAAATTGAATTATTTTGGGAAAAAATGCTTTCCAATTCATTTTCTCAGATCTGGCTATCTTATAACTGATATCAGTTCTCAATGAGTGAGCTTTCACTATGCTGTGGAGAAAAATGAAGCTTGCAGGGGGAAACCTTCTAAAGCCTTTCCCATCCCCCAGGTTTCTGTAATCTTTAATCCAACCTGAAAACACTGTTCTCACAAGACTTGGAAACTTTCCTTTGGCAGTGACACATCAGACTCACAGAGTGGAGGGACTGGATTTCTCGAACTCATCAGTGCAGGGATTTCTAACATTGTTATAAATACAATCACAATAAACAAGTTTCCATGGATCACTTTTTTTTTTTTTTTTTTGCAGATGATCTAATGCCTCATTGAATTTGTTATATGCCATAGTTTAGTTCTAAGACCTTTTTTGGGTGACAGTATAACATGGATCACTTTTTAAAACCTTTTTTTAATTCTTAAATTTTTATTTATTTTTTAAGTTTATTTACTTATTTTTGAGAGAGAGAGAAAGCATGAGTGGTGAGGCGCAGAGAGGGAGAGAGAATCTTAGGCAGTCTCCAAGCTGGCAGCACGGAGCCCAGTGTGGGGCTCGGGCCCAAGAACCATGAGATCATGACCTGAGCCGAAGTCTGACAATTAACTGACTGAGCCACCCAGGTGCACCGCCCCACTTTTTTGATATTTAAATTTATTCGTAGTATTTGAAGAGAATCAGTTGTCCTCTATCGTGGGTTGACTTGGGTTCTCCCAGAGATATGTCTCAGTCCTAACCCCGATACTTGTAAAGGTGACCTTATTTGGAAATAGGGGCTTTGTAGATGTACTGAAGGTACTAATCTTCAGATGAGATCATCCTGGATTTAGGTTAGGCCCTAAATCCAATGACAGTCCTTATGAGAGAGAAAGCAGGGAGGGATTTGAGACTTAGAGACACAGAGGGGGGTACCATGTAAGGATGGAAGCTGAGATCAGAGTGACGCTACCACAGCGCAAGGGATCCCTGGAGTCAACAGGAACTAGACGAAGCAGGGAAGAAGAATTTTTCCCAAGAGCTTCTGGAGGGAGTATTGCCTTTGACTATTTGACTCCTGGACTCCAGAGCTGGACTCCAGAGAGGTAATAAATCTCTGTTGTTTTAAGCCACCAAGTTTGTGCTAATTTGTAAAATCAGCCCTAGAAAATTAATACCTCTCCCATGGTACAAATCACAAGAAATAACATTGGAGAGAATTGCTAGCACCAGACTTAAGTACACAGATTACTCTCTCTCCCTTTTCTAACAATACAAATAATCCTGTCAAGACATTACATTCAAATGTGCTAGATTATAATTTGGTCCCGAAAAACCCAGTCCAATCAAAATATAAATAGCATTGTTCTAATAATAACTAGACATGATGATTGTCACAAGGCTGCCTGCTAAAATAAGGAATTCAGTTAAAACTGAAATTTCAGATAAACAATATGTGACATTTTAGTAAAGTGTGTCCCAAGTAGTGTGAGATGAATTTAACAAATTTTTATTAATTTTTTATCGAATAAATTAACATGTAATATTGTGTAAGTTTGAGGTGTTCAGCCTGTTACTCTGATACATTTATAAATTGTCATATGTTGCCATTATAGCAATACTTACCACATTACGTATGGTATGATATTATTATCTATATTCATTATATTGTGGATTAGATGCGATGCATTTCTACTAAAAGATAATGTGTTGCTTACCTGAAATTCAAACTTAATGAGGCATCCTGTATTTTTGTTTGCTAACTCTGGACCCATACAACTTCAGCAGAGAGATTACACATTTCACTCAAAATCACAGAGCTAATAAAATGTTGAGCTTGGTTTTGAAATTATGTCTGTCCGACTCTTTAAGATCATGTGTTTCTAGTTCATTAGACTGCTTAAAGCAGAGACGATAACACCTAACAAGAGGCAGTAGCATTGTAAGAAGAATGATGGCCAGTTCTGACCGCTGAGCCTAACTCAGTGCCAATTATGTTATGAAGGAAGATTCTGGAGATGAAAAGTTTAAACAATATTCTAGTGGCGTTGGTGACAGTGAAGTGAGTTTTTCCATTCTACTATTCTGTGCATGGGTGATATGTAACAGAGGGGGCACAGGTATTTTGGTTTTGATGGGCAGTTGGTAAGGGCATCAATGCAATAAATGATAAGAGTACAATTTCTGTTAGTTCTAATAGTTATACAAATATTTTTGCTGACATTCACCTTTTTCCAAAATCCACATGGCTCCCAGGTACGATCATCCTTAAATCTCAAAGGTTTTTCTGAACTCCCTCAGACATTTGACCTCAGGTGCTAGCAGACTTCCTCTGGAGGGCCTCTCACATTTTCCTTTCCTTCTCCATTTCCACATCCATAATTCCAAATGAGGCCCTCAAGACTATGTTCCCACATGCCTACAGTGTTTCTTCGCTTGTTTTCTCACTTCAAACTACCTATCTCCATCTAACTGTCCTGTATGTATAAATTATCTGTATAAAATTCACAAGTTTAAAGTGACCCAATATGACCTATCCAATCACATGCTTAACACACCTGTCATTCACAAGTGTGTCTAAGATAAATTTTAATCAATCCAATACTTAACTCAGTTTTTTTCCTTTGTTTAAATATCTCTTCTCACATGTAGTCAATAAAAACCTCATAAATGCCAGGCCAAGTAAGTAAAACAGTGAAGCTGGATTGTAGTTCGCATTTTAAACACTTTGGGATATTCTTCACCTCCACAAAGTATTTTCTTTCCTGTTTTTCTTAAGAACATGGTCCTCTTGCTCTACCTTGAAAAACTTCCTATTTTTGGCAGAGACAACCATACAGAATAATTTGCAACTATAAGAAAGACAGTGTGTGGACAGTGCCATCCATGCTGAGATCCGTGGAGACACGGAACGGTGGGGCAAGACTGTGTGCACCCTGTCCAAAGGGTAGCTGCTACTCTGTTCAGGTAACTAGCATCATATATTGCCAGAGTTTGCCTTATGTTTTCTCACAATCACATTGATGTTATGCATTGTTAACAAGAGTGTTACAGAAAGGATGAACCTTTGTCAATGCATCATACCAGGGGGTCCGTGTCTGTCTCAATCCACTTGGGTTAGGTGGTGTCTTCCAAGTTTCTCCACTGGAAAGTTACTATTCTTCCTTTGTAACTCATATGTCTATTGTTGGGAAATTCCTTGAAATGATGCAAATATCCTATTTCTCATCATAATTTCGCACATATAATTGTGGCATCTATTGATTTTTGCCTGCAACATGTTACTGTGGTGTTTGTTAAAACGCAATTTTCTATTCCTATTTTCCCTTCTACAGTTGTTTGTTGGAATTATGCCATAAGGAAAAGCTGTACCTGCTCCCCTGCTTCCTTATGTATTCAGTTATTTACTTACCAGCATGAATTCATAGATATTGATATTATATTATTTGATGGGTTAGAATTCATTATTACCATCATTCATTTTGTTGCTGAAATTGTCCAAGTTTTGATTACTAGGAGCTGCTTTTTTAAGTTGGCTTCTATGTTGTTTTGACATCATGCCATCAATTTTTTATTACTTCCTTACTGTCTGGGACTGCAAAATATTCCATGCTCATCTTGTACTTTCCTTGCCCCGGATCTGCAATCAACCATTTCTGTAGGAGCCCTGCTTACTTTTATTAGGGAAACTGTGTTTAGAAACCAAAATCTGGACCCAATGGTATGTCGATTGCTTGTCTGCCATTACACATTTGGAATTGCTTCTAGGCCCTGTCAGCAAACAGATGTAGGAAACACACACACACACACACACACACACACACACACACACACACACTTCTATCCATTTTAATCTCTATTAGAAACCATTTACATATTAAAAACTATTAGTTATACATATTAAAACCATTAGTTCATACTGATGCCTTTCTAACACCAGAAGGTTCATTCCATCTTTCTTGTTCTATTTTTATAACTTCTTTTTCCAACAGTGGAAAACCTGGCTCTCATTATGTATAATATATTTACTTACTTGTTCAGTCCTATTACACACATTAAGTAGTTTCAGAATTGGCAGTCATGCTCTAAGGTAGATCATGGATAGTGCTTTTTGTCTTGAATTTTATGGTGTATAATCTAAACACTGTTTTACATGATCACTTAGATTAGTTGTTTTATTCCTCATCCCCGTAAGGTATGATTATAGTTACAATTAATTTTGGGTTCCTCCCACATCCTAATAGATACTTACTTATTTATCTAGTTAACTGGATCTGAAATACTGCCATAATAACAAGGTTTACTCAAAGAACATTAACTTCTTCCTCACCCTTTTTATCCCATTCCCATCCCTCATTCTTAACACCTGTCCTTACCCATATTATGTATGTTACCAATCTCATTAGCTTCTGGATTTTACTTCTGATATTTCTTTTTGAACAAATGACCAGATAATGCATAATTTCTTACACTCCCTCCTTTCTTATATTCCATACTATCAGTAATCTTTCATATTTTGCTTTGTCACTTAATAATATATCCTGCAACTCTTTTCATATCGATTCCTAGATAATTTCCTTATTCTTTACTTTATAGCTGCATAGTATTTGATCATGTGGATGTACCATGGTTTATTTAACCACCGTTCCTATTTATGGGCATTTTATAGTTACAAACAATGTTGTATTAAATAATTATTTACACATGTATTTAATATTGTTGGGAGTGCATAACTAGAACTAAAAATTTGATCTCCTGATGACTAATTCAATTCTATTTTAAATCAAATGATGCAATGTAATGTAATTAAGAATACTCTGAAAACTAAAAACAAGTTGCATAAATATATACAACAAAATAATACTATGTTAATAGCATTATTTTCTTTCTCTAATCTAATTGTAACTGCTTTTGAGACAAGCAGTTAAATTCAATAAAAATGTGTCCTCAGCTAGTTAACTGGATGGTTAATTTTGAAAATTAAATGTATTAAAATTCTATATTTCCAATACACCTTCATTCCTTAAGAATGTTCTGATATTTACTAGTTTTTATTCAAGAATCAAATCGATTAGTTATATAGTTTCTGGTCTTAAAAAGCCCATTATTATACTAAATTATTTTCTCTATTTTGTTCTTATAGAGACGGGATGTAGATATTATAAGCTATTGTCCTAATTTGGTTCCTTCCACAACCTAAGTGTGTACGTCAAATAGGGTGGGAAGAGAAAACAACACCGCATGATGCCAGGAAACCTCTTCAGGTTGTCTGACGCCTGTTAGAGGCTTACTGGAGGAGCCTCCTTCCTTATTGGAGGAGTTAAACTTAAATTCAGCTTCCTTTGGAATTGTGAGTCCTCAGGGCACTCAGGTCTCCACATTTTGAATGGCTGGTATTTCAAAATATGAAAAGGATGATCCAAGTCTAGTTAGGGTCCATCCCTGGTGCTGCCTTTAATCTGGGTTCAAGGAATCCCTAATGTAGCCCAAGCTAGTTCCCCAGGAGACTGCCTTGAGATTTGGAATCCAGAAACTAAAGACAATTTTCCTTTTCTGTTCTTTCATTGTGGCCTACAAAGACCTACTATGAGATTATTGCCAGGTCCAATGAAGCCTCAGAAAATCACCTGTGGGAATCTCCAAAGTTTTGGTGAAATTTTAGTTCTGGATTCTGCAGTTTTAGCAGATGCAGCTATGCAAATCTATGCAGCAACAACAATTTCAGGTCTGCCAAAAGTTGACTTCTGATATGGCTCCAAATATGTGCTTCATCTACTAACCAATTATGTCACTGATAATATATAAGGAAGAGTCTAATTTGTCAGCAATTTGGTAGGAACCATGCTGTCTGGGTCAGGGCCAGTGTAGGAGTTTTTGATTTGTATCGTAACCTCTTGCTCCATGGTCACAGGAGTCAAATAAAGCTTCAAGCCATATTGTTGAACACAACCTTCTGAAAATTATAAAATTATAGTTGATTTTTTTAACTTAAGCCACCATAAGGAAAACAGAATCTGTCAAAAATTTAGGATAAGTTTCCAGGTGATGTTGTTCTTATGTTCTTACCTCCTCGATCTCGGGCAGCTAAACTTTGACCCCTTCTTAAGGTAATGTCCAATTGGTACATTCCGGGATCAGCCAAGGGGACATCTGCATTACTGGTTCCAGCAGTATTTATTTTCTGAAAAACAAGAATTATGCAAAATATTAAATTTAATATGTTTCCTATTTCCTTCAGTGGGGGACCATATGCAGCTTCACTCAAGTTGTTAAAATTAGTCAATCAAATAAATCATCTTGTGCATTCACACGTCATAGTCACCCAGTTCTGTGAAGGTTTTTAAATTCATGAAATTATTTAGATCAAAATAAAAACATGGCACTTACAGGAATTCTTGTTTTAACTCAGATTACAGATAACAAATATAACAGGAAAACATTTCCCATGGAAAGCCCCACATAATTCAACCAAGGAAGACTAACATAGGAATCGTGTCTGAGATAAAAATACAATCAGTGATGAATGGAGAATAAAAGTACGCAAGAGCAGTTGATTTCCATACAAGTGAGCTGAAAATGAAAATGATCTATTCAGGCAACTGTGGTGACTCATTTATCTGTGCAAAAGGGTCATACTGATGGATTACACACCTTTTTTTTCAATTCCAACATAAAATATGATATAATTATACAGAAATAAATTCACCTAGCATTTTGACAGTATTTGCAAGAAATAAATTCTCAGGGGGGCTGAATTTCTAATGCTGCTTGCTATGGAATAGAAGTTCAAGTGCACAAGCTATTTCTAGAACTAAAAATTTCTGCAAGGCTACCCATAGAGAATAACTTCAGTAACAATATACTATTAATTTACAGGCATTAAGTAAAATAAACACTTGTAAGAGGAATAGCTATATTGAAACAACACAAAAGAAACAGTAAAAATTGATTGGTCATATTTTATATTTTATGCCACTTTGAATACAATAGGAAAACTTACTTTTCTTTACACATTCGAAATGATTTTAAATTCCTCTAATTTTTCTTCTAATACAAAAAGAAAAATTCTTTTGTTTTGGAATAATATGCAAGGACAAGGTAAAATTTTAGACACCAGTCTGGCTCTTTAAGTTCTATATTTCATATGCAATACTATAAAGCAGCTTTTTTTTTTAATGTTTCAAGACCAAGAAGAAAGCTTTCCTATAGGAGAAATTATCATTTAAAATAAGAAGCAGCACATCTTTGACAAGTCCTCATCTCTCCTCTGGTAACAACAAAAAAGATTCCACTTCTTCTCATGGTATCCCTGTTCCTATGTATGACAGACACTATTCTCACAGTGGCTTAGGCTGGAAATCACAGAATCTCCTTGATTTCTTCATTTCCCTCTCTACCGCGTTCAGAAAGTTGCCAAATCCCACCCACTCCATTTCCACCCCCATTACATCTCCCAGTTGTCTTTTTCTTTTAATTCTTAACACCACTACTTTGAATCATGCCTTCAAACAACAGAGGAACAAAGGTGAAATGATTGTGTTGGTCTTCCCTCAAACATCCATTTGCCCACCTCCTTGGGGTTACCGATTATAATAATTTAGAGTACACCCTTCCACACTTTTGAAGGGTTTATACAAACACATACACATATGGGTTTATTTTTCTTTGACTGAGTTTTCAGTTTTTGTTTTTATTTTAACAAAGACAGTATTATATTTTTGCCTATTATTTCACAATTTATTTAACTTAAAAAAGTCATGGGTGCTTTGCTAATCCCCACATACAGATATATTTAGGTTTTTTGTTCTGTTTTTTTTTTTTTTTTTAGGTATATCATTTTACATAGTGTGGGAGTACCATGATTTCTCTATTGATTAGGAGCTGGTTTCAGTAGTTGCCACTACAAGGACTTGTGCTTTTATTTCACTCATAGGATGAATTTTTCCGAAAAAAAGTTTAAATAGTTCATACTACTATTGAAAGTATACAAGACTGCCTATTTCCCAGATGCTAGTCAGCATAGGATGTTATTTTTCAAGTTTGGAGGGCAAAAAATGTTATCTCCCTTTAATACACATTTCCAGAACTAGGGTAGGGTGTCTTGAAACTACTGTAAATGGCAAGACTGACAGCTGTTCACTGCGCCACACAGAAGATGCCAACTTCGAAAGACAGGAAGCCAATCAAGGTCTTCTAAACAACTTTTCAAAAAAGTTTGTATATGGGTCTAATTAATAAGCAAGATTTAAATTCAAATCCAGGGGCGCCTGGGTGGCGCAGTCGGTTGGGCGTCCGACTTCAGCCAGGTCGCGATCTCGCGGTCCGTGGGTTCGAGCCCCGCGTCGGGCTCTGGGCTGATGGCTCAGAGCCTGGAGCCTGTTTCCAATTCTGTGTCTCCCTCTCTCTCTGCCCCTCCCCCGTTCATGCTCTGTCTCTCTCTGTCCCAAAAATAAATAAACGTTGAAAAAAAAATTTAAAAAAAAAAAATAATAAAATAAATAAATAAATAAATTCAAATCCAGCAAACATCTGTTAAGCTCCAAGTACATTCCAAGCCTTTCATTAGGCTCTTGTACATACATAATTTCAAACTAAACAAGCCCATCAATAAATATTAAATATAGACAGATTTACCACTTTCTCAGAAATAGAATAAAATCTATGGGAAAGGAGACATTTTCTAGCATCCTCCTGTAGTATTTTGATAGTACTTCAAAGGCAGAAAAGTTTGAATGCTCAGATCGCTGTATATTTTGTAGTTTTCATTGTTCTTTCCAGTGTGTCTTGAAGTTTAGAGTTAATTATTTATAGAGTACCTGGTATAATATTTTGAAATGTATATTATACTATATGGGCAAATTAAGGAAGTTTCAAAGGTAATTTTAGTTATATTAGGTTTCTCACTTTTGCTCTTTTAGAATTCAACACCAATTTAAGAGATAGCTTCACTGGACTTCTATTTACTGGATTTTTAAAGCCTGAATAATTTTCCTCCGTGTGTGTGTGTGTGTGTGTGTGTGTGTGTGTGTGTGTTTATTACATTTTCTTTATCCATTCACACGATGACAAACATTTATGTTGTTTCTGTATCTTGGCTATTGTGATTAATACTGTAATGAACATGGGAATACATATCTCTTTCCAAGATACTGATTTCATTTCCTTTGAACAGATACCTGCCTTTCCCCTCTTGCTCTCCATGTCTTGTCTTCCTACACAGTCTTCCAGGGCCATTTTATTAGCCTTTATATCTTTCTTGTCCGTTATCACATTCTATATCAAATGTCATATTTGCCACTTTAGATTGTAAACTTTTAAAATCAGGGAATAGAGTGTTTAAGAATCAAATTGAACACAAATTGTGACAGAGGCAATGAAAAGAGAAAGATGTCTTTAAGGACATAAGATCTGGCCGAGTAGATACACACATGGGGGTAAAAAACAAAGTTGGCTACTCATAGGCAGTTTATTTCCTCTCTTTTTCTATGACCATGGGTGGCATCTGATCTGTTTTGGGACCTTCTGTGCCAAAGAAAACTATACCAAGTATACCATCAGAAACCTTTTTTAGTATATAGTCATATAGGCTGCCATTACCAACTAATCAAAATTGGCTCTTATAAAGAAACCCTATCCACTCAAGAGCTGTAATTAAAGACGGACTGTACTATAATGGAATTATTTAGTCATTGGGACAGCAGGAAAGAAAGACCAATTTATTATGTGAGAAAAATCTGAGGTGCCTTCAGAGACATGACAATGGAGTAGGGTGTGAAAATATGGGTAGGACTTTGACTAGTGAAGATTTGAAAGAAGGGAAGATGGGAAAATCAGTGACAGCCCAAGGTGAATAGTCACCAGAGGGTACATCACTAACCTGTGTAAAGGAAGGCTGATGTGCATTGACTCCAGGCTGACAGGAGTTTCAACCCATGGGCAACATGAAACCATCCCAGGTTTTGAAGAGAGGAAGCACTATAACCAGGCCTCATTTAACAAACATTTATTGCCTATATGCTCTGGAGTAAGTGCTTAGATTTCAGAAATAATCAAAACCAGGCCTTTTCTCTCCATAGGATAGAAAAGAGAAGAAAAATCCTGTCGATATAGACATTATTTAACAGGTTTTATAACAGTCCAGTTTAAGTCACAAGGGCCTGATCTGGTCAGTGGTAATGGAAATAAAAGTAAATTTGAGAGATATTGAAGAGATTCAATCAACTGAATTTGTCAACTGACAAGATGTGGGAGATATGGGAAATGGATGGATGAGTCACACGGAAGTCTGAGCTGAACCCCTGAGAGAATGGTGTGCCAGCAGTGTGAGATGAGAAGCAAGCTTCAAGCCACCATGGTGTCAGCTTCCAAGGACACCTCCAACTCCCTGAAAGAAGGTGGTCAAGAACTTAAGCAGATCTAGAGAGTCATCTCTCCTCAGGCTCACTGAGATGGTTCCAAAAAGAAAATCGGTAGGCTGATTATATACAGACATACTAGAAATATAATTGTTTATTGTAAAGTATCTTAAGTCATGGAATGTTAAAAGGTATTAGGAAAGATGTATCTGAAGTGTTAGGTACATATACAGCTCTAAAACAATCATTTTAAAAACCTTTTTTTTTTTTTTTTTCCAAATTTAAGATTTCTATAGTGACTATTATAGGAACTTCAAATATATTCTTCCCTTCCCTAAACTGTCATGCTCCACACTTAGTTGCTATTTTTAAACTACTTTATTGAGTTATGATTGGAGGTAGAAAAAGCTATACATATTCAATAAACAACTTGAAATCATCACCACCATCAAGGCTACAAACCCAGCACCTCCAAAAGTTTTCTCCCACTTCCTTTATTATTATTATTACCATTATTATTATGGTTTGTAGTAAGAATACTTAATTGCAGATCTACCCTCTTAGAAAATTTTAAGTATACAATACAGTATTATTAGCCAAAGGCATTATGCTGTACAGCAGATCTCCAGACTTTATTCATCCTGTATAACTGAAACTTTGTACCCTTTGACCATTCGTCCCCATTTTCCCCTCCTCCTAGGCCCTGGAAATCACCATTCTCTGCTTTTATAAGTTTGACTGTTTTAGATTCTACATGTAAGTGAGATCATTCAGGATTTGTCTTTCTATGTTTGGCTTATTTCACTTAGCATAATGTTGTCCAGGTTCCCACATATTATCATACATGGATGATTTTCCTTCATTGCTTTTAAGGCAGGATGTTATTCTATTATATCTATTATATGCATACAAAAATTTTCCTTTATCCATTCATCCATCAATGGAAATTTAAGTTGGACATATTTTGGTTATTATGAATACTATAATAGACATGGGAATGTGGTTATCTCTTTAAGATCTTGACTTAAATTCCTTTGCATAAATCCCGAGGAGTGGGATTGCTGGATCATGTGGAACCACAAAGGACCCCACAGAGTCAAAACAACCTTGAGAAAGAACAAATGTGGAGACATCACACTTCTTGATTTCAAACTATACTACAAAGCTACTGATCAAAACAGTAAGGTGCAGGCATAAAAATAGACACATAAATCAATGGAACAAAATAAAAGGCCCAGAAAGAAACCCACACATCAGAGAAGAAACCCATGGTCAACTAACCTTCTGTAAAGGCACCAAAAACACAAAGTGGAGAAAATATAGCCTTTTTAGTACATGTTGCTGTTAAAAATGGATATCCACATGCAAAGGAATGAAATTAGACCCTCATCTTATGCCATATGTGAAAATCAGCTCGAAACAGATTCAAGACTTAATTATAAGACTTGAAGTTGTACAACTACCAGAAAAAATACAGCATGGGAAAAAGCTCCTTGATATTGGTTTTGACAATGAGTTTTTGGATATGACACCAAAAGCACAGGAAACAAAAGCAGGAATAGACTAGGGGGACAACATCAAATTAAAAATCTTTTGAAGAGCAAAAGTAGCAATCAATGAAATAAAGACAACCTATGGAATGGGAAAAATATTTATAAGCCATATACCTGATAAGGCATTAATATCCAGAATATATGAGGAACTCATACAACTCAATAGCAAAAAAAACACACAAACTGATTAAAAGTTGAGCAAATAGCTGAACATACATTTCTCCAAAGAAGCCATACAAATGGTCAACAAATATATGACAAGGTGCTCAACATCCGTATCAGTGAAACGCAAATCAAAACCATAATGAGATATCACAGTATGCATTTTAGGATGGCTATTATTTAAAAAAAAAAAGTAATAAATACTGGTTAGAATAAATTCCCCCTTTGGTGGGAATGTAAAATACATGGGTAGCTCAAAGTCTGAAATTCAGAGTCTAGGCACAGTTAGAGGATTAGGGAAGTTTCTATGACAACACTCAATCAAAGTTTTGGGACTGTTGAAGCCAAAAAGTAGCTGCAGTGTTTGGAGTTGTAAATTTTAATAAAAGTCAGAACTTTATCAGGTCACTTATGGGAAAGTCAGAAAAAGAGTGTGGAAGAGAGGGACTCTGAGAATTTGAAAGAAAGCATTTGGAAGGATTACCTCCAGAGCACACATATCTACTTCACCTAACCACCATTTTTGCAGAAGACCTTCCTCTATCTATGCTCCCGGCTTGCTTGAAGTGGGCCAGTACTATCCATGATGATGTCAAATTTCCTCATATCCAGCCCCTCTTTCCCTCATTTTATACAGATTAATGGTTCTCAACCTTAAGGGCTTTGGCTAGGCACCCAGCAACTCTGGGGGTGGGACCCAGGTAGCAGTATTTTTTCTTACAGTCCTCAGACGATTTCAATAGGCAGCCTAGCTTGATCAATTGTGCTAATTATAAAAGCAAGTCTTTGAGAAGGCTTATGTACAAAGAATTTACAGACTATGAAAATGTATATCATAAAACATCTGTGAAATATGTTGAGGAATCAATATGAGAGTCCCTGTTACTTTGAGCTCTGCTGCTTAGGAGGCCTTTTAACTTCAGTGGAGAAAGCTTCCACCACAAGATATAATGGTGCTGATGGATAAAAAGTTGAGAGTGCCACCTTGCCCTTTTGAAGTTTTCATTATAGGCAAAAAATGGGGTTACTCTGTTAGCTGGGCTGGTTGATCATTATTATCAATAGGAAGTAGCAGTGCACAGGGAGGGAGAAGAATGTCTGCATTCTAGGAGATTTTCTTGAATGCTCCTAGTATTGGCATGCCCAGTGGCTTATAGATTGGCTAAGTCATTCCATATGTGTTTCATACACTCAGGCCCTGCTCAGTGCAGCTTTAACTTTGTCTATCAACAAAATCCACTTAAAGTTAAAACTTCATGAAAGCTTTTACATTTTCAACTTTTCAAATTTAACAACCTTGTCAAGGATATCAACAGGCATCATTGAGGATTTCTTAGTCATTACCAATTTCTACTTTGTCATCTCTCCTAGTTTCTATGACATGGAAAATATTTGCATAGTGAAATCTCCATCATATGGAAATCAAAGATTTTTAAAACTTAATTCTCAAAAATATAACTCAAAAGCCACTGATATATTCCAAATTCAGGGAAGCTCCACGATTCACTTACCATGGGAACATTATGATTATTTGGAGATCAACTGATAAAATGATTTTAGAAACCACAAAGAATGGGGAAAATTCATGGCAACAAATGGGCATAGCCCACTAGGTATGTCAGTCATAGTGTCTGACTAATCCACAGCCCACCCTGTGGGCGTCCCATAAGCTTATGCAACAGCTTATGCTTGATATAAATTTTACTTTCTTGCCCCTTGTTCCTAGCTGATTAGACCTGCAGCTGGTTATCTGAACTGAGGACAGACAGGCTAGTCAGTGGATAGGTTGGTATTAACAAAGATGTTATTAGGCCAAGGTTGTTTGTTTCAAATTCAAAGAGAAGAAATAGAAGTGGCTGCTAAGACCAAGGGGCCATGACAGAGAGAATGGAGAGGCCATGATGGTCCAAGTATAATCCCAAA
Organism: Leopardus geoffroyi; assembly: GCF_018350155.1. NCBI lineage: Eukaryota > Metazoa > Chordata > Mammalia > Carnivora > Felidae > Leopardus > Leopardus geoffroyi. The sequence goes on from NC_059326.1 coordinate 156,863,386, forward strand.
CCAAGAGAGTAGTGCTATAACTAAGCAGAAGCATGGGATGGAAAAAATATATATAGTAAAAAGTAGAACGTCACTTTGTAGCAGGACATATAAAAAGACCAAATGACCAAAGTGAAGTATGACAGTGTATGGGCAGGAGTATCTATGAATTACCACTGAAGACTTGGCTCTGGGACTTGAGAGCCAGTTGCCCTGGGCTCTGTGCTCTTGGTTGGCTATGGTCTCTGATCACCTTCTTACCTCCTTCGGCTTTGTACGAGACAGGTGAACTGAGTTGTGGCACTTAAAACAGAATAGATTAAGAGCAACAAGAATGAGCAAAAGAAGCACAGAAACAAGGAAGCAGTCAGGTAACAGGGGAAATCCACGAGGACAGTAATATAGGAGAAAGTGAGCTGCCCAGAGAGGCTGTAGACAGACAGAAATTGTCGCATGCCTCTGCTTCCTCCCTGTCTGTGCAGTGTTCACTGATGTTCACAAAGAGATGCCCCCGGGGTGCTAGCTCACCACCCTCAGGTCAAATAAGGTCAATGCTCTGCAGTTACAAAGTCAAGAAAACTTCATGTTTTTATTAATATCTTCAGCAAGAAATGGAGAAAAAGCCTTATGGCTACAGTAACCATATAATTTATCATTCAAGCTGAGATACTTTGGAGAGTGAAAGGGAGTGCTCTTAATAATTATAGGGCAAAAACAGCCATAAAAAATCTCAGAGGAAGTGAAATACATGTTACAGTACTTAACAAGTTAGCCATGAGTTAACCAGAAAGATACGCTAAGCATACAAGTCTGATCATCTGGTCATATCAAAGTTTTTCTACAGTTTCTTTTAGAACTGAATTACAACCCTGGGTTTAATTCTGGGATTTTCACTTTGCAATCGCCCAAACCAAACAACATGGGCCTATAAATTTCCAAGCCCGCTAAGTAGCAATATTTAACCACTGCTGAAAGAAGTAAAAAATTCAGTCCTCCCAGAATGTCTTTTCCAGGACTCCCACAACACTGATTACTCACCCCTGACTCGTCCACTAAATAGACTTTTGTGGAGCCTCACTTTATTATTGCAGATAACCTTTTCCACCCATACATACAGTATATAAAATATCCTGAGCAAAAGGAAAGCAAATAAGATTTTCTTTTCTCAATCCAAAAGAACAATTCCTTTTCGGAATCAGACCCTGTAACCTGCCTTTGTGTTAATCAGATGCAAACCCTGATGAGATGGGGCAGGAGTGAGGTCAACTATTTAACTTGAGCCCAAAATACTTACCCCCTTGTGTCAGAAATTATTAAACTATAAGTAGTTATTTGAGGGCAGGAGGTGAGGAGACCTCTTATAAAACAGAAGAAAGATTACAGGAATCAAAACACAAAGATATGTACACAAGACCTAATTACACTATTAACTCTACTCTTGAGGTGGGGGAAAAGTTTTTTGGCCTCAATTTCTTCTTCTTTAAAAAAAAAGACTGTGAGGGGCACCTGGGTGTCTCAGTAGGTTGAGCCTCCCGCTCTTGATTTTGGCTTAGGTCATAATCCCAGGGTTTTGGGATTGAGCCCCGTTTGGGGCTCTAGGCTGAGTGCTGAGCCTGCTTGAGATTCTCTTTTTTCTGCCTCTTTCCCCACTTGTAGTCTCTCTCACTCTTTCTCAAAATGAATAAATATTAAAGAAATTAAGCCTGTGAAAACTAAAATAATGCAATTTATAGTGCTTTGTAAAGAATCAAATGATTTACAAATACAAAACAGATTCTTCCTGCTTTTTTTGAATTATCATATACATTGTGTATATACTACTGTTAGTGTTCATGGATAGCTAATGAGAGATTAGAAAGCGCATCATGCTTAGGGTGACTCCTCTGCTTTCAGTGCTACCATATTACTGAATGATTGTTATCTTTACTATTTCACCAAAATATTTGTCAGAACTGAGAGCATGATAGATATTATTTGTATTGACTCTTCTGAACTTTTGTCTTTTGGTGAGTTCCCAAGCATACTCTTTTTTTCCCCCAGAGAAAATCAGGCTGCATTAAAGTACAGAGCTGTCAGCAAAGAGAGCAACTCTGAGAAGGAAAGATTTGTCAGAAAAAAGGCATCATGTACAATAAATAACTTGTTTATTGATGTTATCTTCCTTGCCATGAGGCAAGGTATTAAATAAGTATTTACCAATAAGTATTTTAATAGATCAGTTCTATGATTTCCAAAAGTGGGGGAATATGCATAGGAAAACATTTTGTTTCACAGGACTTGAATTTTTGAGATTCTAACAAACTCAAGAGAGAGAACTTGTGTAACAGATGTTATGCTTGATGGCAAACATTTGGGGTTTTGCTAATAAATACTTCTAGTCTTTCTGTGTTCACATCTATAAAACTGGCAGTGCGTTGACCCATAGCCTCATAGCTTTTATGGTGAACACAGCTTCTCATTAGACTTAAAAACATATCCCTACTTCTTTTGGAACAATTCTATGGTTTTCTCTTTTTTCTTTTCTGTGAATCATAAGTGTTTTGTCTTTTATTTGGGTTTCTTTCTTCTTTCTTTCTTTCTTTCTTTCTTTCTTTCTTTCTTTCTTTCTTTCTTTTTCTTTCAAGTTTCTGTATTATTTCTCTCAAAGTTAACTCCAGAAAAAAACAAAGAATCAAAGTAATATTTTAGTGTCTCTATCAGGTATCAATTTTGTGGGAATAGCCTATTAACCTTTATGGTAAAATTATATAGGAATCTTTCCAAACAATATCAAAGAGCTCCAGATAGCATGAACTCTACTACTCCCTTTATTTCAACACTTGATTTTCTTGGGACAAAAGCATGGAGATGGTAGTTTTCCTGAACAGGAAATTAACAAATTTTAGTAATTAATCTCCAACCCCACACTCCTCAAACACCCGAAGTTTAACTCATCCTCATTCAGCATTTCCCTCCCTCATTCATTCCTCCCTCTTTCTCTCCCTTCCTCCCACGCTTCTATTTTTTAATCTTTCTGGATACCCATAAAAGAATTAATGTTATGGAGAATATAACTGTTTGATTATAGTCTTTGCCTTCAAAGACTATCATTAAAACAGTTTTGCATTTAAAGTCTGTGATGAGAATGGCTCTCTACCTCTTTTATCTTCCTCCCAAAATACACAACCTCTGCCTAACCGTAATGAAAACACCAGACAAACCCAAATTGAAGGACATTCTGTAAAATACCTGATGAGTAACCTACTCAAAACGACCAAAGTCATCAAAAAAAGGAAAGCTTGAAAAATTGTCACAGCCATGAGAAGCCTAAGAGACATGGAAACCAAGTGAAATGTGGTATCCTGGATGAGATCCTGGAACAGAAAAGGGACCTTCAGTGAAAACTAAGGGTCTGAGTAAAGTATGGACTTTAGTTAATATTAATGTATTAAAACTGGTTCATTATTTGTGACAAGTGTACCAATTGATGTAATATGTACTAATTAGTGTAATATGTAAACAACAGGGGAAATTGGGTATGGGACAAATGGAAACCATCTTTTCCATCTTCATAGCTTTTCTGTAAATCTAAAAATACTCTAGGGGCCCCTGGATGGCTCAGTTAAGCATCTGACTATTGATTTCAGCTCAGGTTGTGATCTCACCATCATGAGATCAAGCCCCAAATTAGGCTCTGCACTGAGCATAAAGCCTGCTTGGGATTCTCTCTCTCCCTCTCTCTTGCTCCTCGCTCACTGACGTGAATGTGCATGCACCCTCTCGCTCCTCTCAACATAAACATTTTTTTAAAGTAATATTTAGAGCCTACCTTTGTACTCTTAAAATGACAGTCTAATTACAGATAAGAACATAAACTAGATGGTATTAGTATCTAGTTGAGACTGTGAGACACATTCACAAAGGAAGTGCTTCAAAGGAAAGAGGTCTGAGAAGTTGTAGGAAGCCTTTTGTCAGGAATAACTATGGGCATTTCTCAGTTTTCACACATCTTCAGAACCTTTCATCCATGAATTGCAATGCTCTCATCTGAGCATGATTTTCTGAGGAAAGTGTGTCATTCTCAATTATTCTTATAGTGGGAGTGAGGGGCTATGAGCAGAGGCATGAATAATAATAAAAAAATAAGAAATCAGAAATATATTTCCATTTCCTTTTGCAATATGCTTTTACATTTGTTTATGAAATTTCAAATTCTAAAATGTCACCACAGGAATGTTAATTATATCTCCTCAGCACATAGTCTGTCCTAGAAAAGGAATTTTATGAGGGTTTTCCATACATAAATAAAATGTATTGGATTAATAAATATTAAAGCAGGATCTGCTATAGATAAATAGTGGATTCTAGAAATGATCAAGAGTTGGCTGCAGTAAATACAATGAAAATAAATGCTTAGTTTAAATTATTCAATTAACTGATATTCTTTAAGTGTTCCAAAGATATTGTTAGAACAAAGTGAATAACAGCTTAAGTGTTCTCAGTACTAATTGCAAAAAAGACATCTAAACTGCCAAAACTTGAGTGATATCATATGAATAGATAATGATGCTAGGTGTCACTTTGAATTTTTTAAAACTTCCTTATAGCTTAGCATTAAATTGAAAATCCAAAATGGTCAAATGTTTTTCATTAATAGGTATTCAGTGTAAGGAAGCTTTGATTTATTCCAGAAACATATACTATTCATCTTGGCAAGCAGGTGTGTGTGTGTGTGTGTGTGTGTGTGTGTGTGTGTGTGTGTACACGTGCTTTCTGAAATTACTCTTCCTCTAACAGAAGTTTTAACAAGTTTTTTGGGGATAATGTGTTCCCTGTATCCATCTAGGAACACAGATAGCTTCCTGCCTGTGCAGTAGACAGTCCTTTCTGGGGTGGCTGGATAACAGTGATCACAATGCTGCATGCACTGATTACCTTCCAAGCACGTAATCCAAGCAGGTACTTTTCTCCCAACAGCTCACAATTTCCTCTTGATAACCAGTGTGGTTGTAGGCAACTAACTTGCCCCTCATCTTAAGGGTGGAGAATGTCACAAAGATGAGGCCAATCAAATGCCTTGACTACCATGACTGGTTCAGAGTTAGGAATGTGACTGAAGCTCATCCAATCAAGGGTAAATCTTTGTTCTTGGTTGAGAATGCTTAAATAGGTTAAATCATTCCTCCTGGATGAGAATGAGGAAACATGGAGTAGCTGTGCGAATGGCTGGCAGCCACCTTGGGTTCCTGAATGGAATTAATCTGGGATAAAGTTAATAATAGGGAAGGCTAGGTGGATCCACAGAAATACACTAAATTCTCATGACTTGATTAAACCGTTGAGTTAACCTCTAGATTTTCCAGTTATATAAACCAATAAATTCCCTTTACAATTATAGTCCATTTGAGTTGTGTTTTTTGTTATTTGCAACCCAAAGTATTTCAACTGATGACATAGTTAGCACGGATGCAGCACAAACGTTGTCTCATTTATTGTGCACAAAACTCTAAGGAATAATTTACTCTTATTATCCTCGTAATACAGGCATGGGGATTGAGGATCAGAGAAATCGAATTACTTGCTTCAGCTAGAAAATGCTAGAAGTAGGATTCAAACTCTCCAGTACCCACAGCCCATGCTCTCAACCACTACGCAGACACTTCCCAGATTAAAAAAAAAAATCAGAAAGTAAATTAGACATTTGAGACTACACAGCAATTCTAGCTGCTCAGACCTTAATTATATTATTTTCCTTAACTAAAAGTTCATGCCAAAAAGAAAGGATGGGCTGTGGTTAAAGAAAAAGTACTTTAAATCTCTAATATCCAGGATTTCTAAGTAACAGATTCAGGGTCATTCTCATGGAAAAAAATATTTTTCTCTGCCTTCTATAATTTGTAGAGCATTTGTGTGTTTGTTTCTAATCAAACCTTTTTGGTGTCATTAACTAGACTAAGTAGCCGGATACTATTTCAGGATAAGCGTCTTATTCAGTGTATATACAACTTTATAATTAGTAAATAGAATACAATCACACATATCACCTTTATATCAGTTCATGTTGTATAGAAATTATACATACCTTTCTCCATCTAACAGGTACAGAAAACATCTTCCCCAATGAAGTAGAATATATAATTATAGAATTATTTTTAGATTCCAAAGATGAAAATGCACCCCTTCATTTTGCAAATAAAATGTTACTCATTTCTTTTTTTAAACTCTTTTATATCTCCATGCCTTCAGCTGAATCTGTCCTCTTTCTCATAGTTGAAAAGGCTACCTGTGGAGCACACTATCTCACATTCTACCGAAGTGCTAGTTCAAATTGTGAAAGCCTAAAGACCTCACGTATTATCTAGGGTTCTAAATCTCACTGCCTCATCAACTGAGATATTAGGCCAGGTACTTTTGTTGGTTCACTGCAGGATTTTGAGAAGTTCCCAGTTATCAATAATTGGCATACTTACACTTATTTTCACAGCCAGTTGCCTGTTTCTCAGTACCACCCAGAAAGAGTTTGTTTATACAACCAGATCAAAGAGGTATAAGGTCTATTTATAAAGCCAATAAATGCATTGCTCAGTGTATCGGATATGCACTGGTCAAAGTGTAAAACATGTGGCAATTCAAACTGCTTCATATGAAACTGTTAGTTCTGAACAGTAAGCAAATATAAGTGGTATCATGTTACCAGAAAACACTGGAAGATCCAGAAATCTGCTGCCTACTTGGGGTCCTCATTAATGGATGGTGATAGGTGAGAAAAAACAGAGTTAAAAAAGAATAGCCCCACACACCATCCTCTTGTTAAAGACAAACCAGAGTGTACACATGTAGTTGGGAACATTGCATGTAGTGCCATTTCTTTAAAACATACCCACTGATTGGCTACTCCAAATGGAACTTAAAAGTAAAAGTAAAAAGTAAAACTTTCCATCTCCCATTCAAACTCCTGCTTCTCCACAATTGTAACCACTAGTTAACATTTTCTTGAGTATCCTCCAAAAAGAAAAGTTGGCACATACCTTAAAAAGATACAGATATAGGAATGAATATATTGCATGCATTATTGTGTACTTTACTTTTCTCATATAGTACATCCTAATAATCTTTTGATGTCAGCACATGCAGATCTACCTCATCCTTTCTAAGAGATCAACAGAACTCTATTAAATGTGTATACCAAGATTTATTTGATCAGCTTTTTGTTGATGGATCCTTAGGTTTCTAGGTCCTCCTCCCCCCCCACTTTCCTCCACACAGAGCTGCAATGAATGTCACCTTATGCAAACTGTGGTGTACACGTTTCTGAGTATCTAATGGGTGAATTCGTACCAATAGAATTGCTAGATAGAAGTGTTTTGTTTTTAATTTTGAGAGATGTTGTCAAATCACCAATCTTCCAAAAACAACCCACAAATGTACATTTCCACTAAAGGTGATTGAGAGTTTCCCATTTTTCCACTCCTAAAATAGGTATTCTCAGATAATTCAAATAAGCCAATCTTCTACAGAAGCTCATATTTAAAGATTCACAGTGCAAAAGGTAAACAAGAAATTTTATTATTTACTTGCATTTCTCCAAAATTTTTAAATTTAACCTATTTAACTTATAGCCTATTTTAACTCCTCTCAAAATTGCATTCTTCCCCCTCCAAAACTCCTCAGCATGGATCTGCCCCCAGATTCTCCTGTACTTTCCACTAATACCAGCATTCTCCTCTACACCAGCCAGCGTGGTTTCCCCTTTCTTGAGACCTGTGTCCCTTTTCCCATCCCTACCCAGACTTCCAATGCCTTGATGTTATCATTCTACTTAGCCCTTTTCCTTCTTTCCTCTGAAGTTTGGAGATGAGGAAGAAACTGAGTGAAAATGCTTTGGATACTGGGCGGGAACACATGAACTCATACCTTCAATACTGCCTGACTGTCATACAAATTATAAATTGTTTGCCACTCTGACAGATTAAAACAGGCACCTTCTTTTGTTTTGCATGCACTTAATTACTAGTAGACTTTCTTTCATGTCTGTGAGCCATTTATACTTATTTTTTGTGAACTGACTGTTCATATCCTCAACCCACTTTTATTTTGAATTCTTTTTAATTGACTAGTATGTGCTCTCTGTAAGTTAGGGAAATTAGCAAGGGCTGTATTCTAAAGGACATGGCTTGTGTGCATGGAGCCAGGAACCAGAGAATACACCTTTGGAATGATCCTGGTTAAAGTAGTCTCACCAACTCTGGTTCTGCCTGCTAAACTCTGTTTGCTCACGGGCTTCCAACAGAATGTCTTTTTGCCAGAAGCCATTTGTTAGATTTTTCTTGTGCAGCTCAACAGAATTTAGTGTTCTTAAGGGTAAAACGTGGAACCTGGATTTCCTGTCCTTCTCTGAATATAGGTGGGATGATTCTATGTCCAATAGGGAGGGCAGGACCCGTCCGAGTACTTTATCTGTGGTGTGGGGCCATATCAGGGAGTAAGGATCTGGGACAGCCTGTTCAGAGGTTAAGTACAGGTGAGAGAGAAAGGGACTCTAGGGATAGAAGAAGCAAGTAGTGGAATTAATTTCATTTTTCCTGTAGAATTCAGCTGGTGTTCTGCTGTTATGTGCTGTTGATGTTTGAAGTGGGGTTTGGAAGCCAAGGGTCAGGAAAGAATCCTTGAGACATTTTCAGCACAGAAAGGTGTTTTTATTACAGGATGGGGACAGGACTTGTTGTCAGAAAGAGCTGCACTGTGGTTGTGAGGGGTGACTCATTATGTAAGATTCCCTATCCTATAGAGGGGAAAATGATGTTAGGGCTCAAGGAAATTGAAACTATAGGCTTCTGGAGATTGCTTTTTTCTTATAAATCATTAAGACAGTTGCAAACTGATGGAGACTCATGTTCTGCATGACTGTGGTCTCTATCAGTTAACCATTTGTTTTACCCTTTCCTTTGTCCCTGGGCAGCCAGGAGTATCTGAGGAAGGTCACACATATCCCAAGGCTGTGGGGGCGGGGGGTTGAGGAGGGGGGATTCTTGTGGGTGTTAGCTTGTGCTTGGCTCTCAGCTTGCCTTTTGCTCCCTCCTCACAGCCATAGGAAAAGAGCAGGATAGATGGCGTGGATATTTCTGCCTTTCCAGCAGGCAGCAGAGAAAGAGCAGTTGTACTCAGGAGAAGAGAGAGCACTGCCTATCTCCAAATGTTGGCGTAAGTGACGCAGGGTGTGATCTTCAGCCTGCTTCACACTGATGTTGGCATTCTGTCCCCGAGTACACGAATTTTGACTACTTTAGGTAACACCCACACCCTGGGGCTCAGGCTTTTCTGAGTTTCAGGCCCCGCATAGCCAACAATTTCCTTGACATTTCTACTCAAATATCTCATGGGCAACTCAAACTCAACACGTCATCATCTCTGGATGACCCCATTCCACCTGGCCCCATCCTTCACTCAGGAAAAGCAGTCACTGTCCATCCTGTTGCTCAGCAGCATCCTTTCCTCCGTTTTCTCTTCAACCTTCACATCAGACACAGGAGCAAGTACCATCAAGTACACTTCCAAAATGTGTCTTAACTCTGTCTTCTTTTCCAAATCTGTCACCACCACCCCTCGTACATGCCCCATCATCCCTAACCTGAATTCGCCCAGTAGCCTTCTGGTAATGTTTCATTCATGTCTCCCAAAGCAGCTGCAGTGATCACCAAACATAAAAATGGCCATGTTAGTCCCCTAAATTTTTTCCGTGGATTTCCAAACACTGAAAACTCCTTGTCATGGCTTACAAAATCCTGTACAATCTTCATCACCAACTTCTCCAATGTCCTCTGCAGCCACTCTCCCCCTTCACTACATGCTAGCCACGCAGGTCCTGTGTGAGTTGCTTGACTAAGTTCTTGTTTACTAGCGGATTTATACAGGCTGTTACTTTTGGATGGAACCTTCTTCCCCAGGCTATTTGCATGACTATCTCCTTCTCATCCTGGAGGTATCAGCTCATCCCATCTCAGAGAGGCCTTCCCCGACCCATCTACTGAAAAAGTTCTTCATCTGCTATTCTTTACCATGGTAACCTGCTGCATCCTTTACTTAACTCATCATAATTTAGGAATCTTTTATGTGTGAGTAGACCTGGTTTTAGTGGATTTTATATCTCTGTGCAGTATACCCTCATAACTTCCACTTTTAGCAGAGTGCTTGGCACAAAGGTACTCAATATATATTTGATGAATGGATGGACAAAGGAAGAATGGTTCCTAGGTGCAGAGAAAGTGACAGGGATAAGTGTCTCAAGATTTGGTGAAGTGAGGCTTGAGTCACGTGTCAACCAGCATCATTTGTACAAGGGGTTTGTAGTCAGTGGTTGATATGAGCCAAATGGGCTATGGTGGTCCCATGTTCAGATATGGAGTTTGTATTTAATATGCAAACACATACCTAATGTCTGATATATGGTACATAGTAGTTTTTGAACGTTCTCAAAATAATACCATGATAAGAATGTTTAGTCTATGTTTTAGAAACAGTATAACATAATGGTTGAGAAGAGAACTCTGTGGCCTACTTGCATTTCCATCCTGACTCTTACATTTCTACTGCGGGACCTCGGGAAAGTGGCTTAACCTCTTTATGTCTCTGTTTTCCATTCTGTGAAATAGATAATAACAGGTCATGCCTCATCAAGTTGTGAGAATGGAGAGAGTTAATAATTGCACCATGATTCTGATAGTGTTAGAGTGCACAGTAAACACTATAGAAATGTTAGCTATTAGTGTATATTTCCAGAAACAGCAGGAAAAAGGTTGTATTTGGAACAGATGAACTCTGAAAATATGTCTCTCAGCAATACAGTATTCTGAGGATCCAACCACATGCAGCAATTCATGAAAATCTGCACAGATAGAGATGCTATAATTTCACTGCTATTGTTACCTTGGAAAGAATTCATTTGAAAGGCTAATTAGCCACACATGCAATTCTTTAGAAGATGCACAGAAACCTTGTACGAAGCTACGCTATATCAGCGCTAACAGCTAATTTCACAATTTGACTACCCCTCAATACCTCCAGAGATAGAGCTCTTAAAAATAAATGTTCCTCCTCTATTAACTTTTATCTTGGATGTTATTTCATTATGCTAATAGTCTACCTATTGATCAACTCTATTCATTTTTCTTAAGCCTCAGGAAGAAATGCTAAAATATTCAAGGATGAAAGAATGAATGAATAAGAGCAACAGCACCAATACTACCTCACCACTTTTCACTTTACAATGTCAAATTAGGAGTGTTTTAAAGGATGATTACAAGTTCAGCAGAGAGGGTCACATTGCAGAAGTCCTCCTGACCATCCCTATCCTAACAACCTCTCTCCTTGATTCCTCCTCTCTCTGAAGTTAGTTACCCTCTACTCTGTGCAATGTCAACACCCACCTGTGCATTGTCAATATCTACTTCTGTTACTGTCTCACTGTATTTTAACCCTTGACTACACACTTCTATTTACCCTACTAGACTGTGAATTCCTAGATATGAGGACCAGGACTAACTCATCTTTGCAGGTACCTTGATGAAGATCTATCACATTGATTTGAATTTCATGAAAGACTATAATCATGATTAATATTTGACGCTAAAGCAGTATTTCAAATGGCATTCCTGCTGGAAGGTAAGCTCTTTGAGGGCAGTAATTTTAATCTATTTGGTTCACTCCATTATGTATCTAGACTAGTGTTTGACATGGTGTGAGAACTTACTACATATATTAAGGAAGTGTAGAGACTAGCTACCTATAACCTAAAGTAATGTTTATGGTTCCTGTATCAGAATAGGGCTAAGAATTAAGCAGTGGCCACAACAACTATATGGAAGTAGATGATGAGACTATTTTTCTTCTGTACTAGTCTCCATTTCACTTTGTAGACCATCTATGAATGTGAACACAGTCCTACCCTGAGCTATGCTTGGTTATGAGAATTCACATTTACAAAGTGTTTCATTTAATACTTTTTGTGGGTTAACTTACACAGTGCTTGATTTATTTATTCCAAAAACTAGATTGAATTCCTAAGGCCTTAAAAATAGCTAAGCACTGGCTTGGAATCAGACCGTTATGATGTTGTCTGGGCAGGTATATAATTGGCACAGGTTGTTTGAAGGTGTCTTGGCTGAAAACTCAGAATTTTCTGTTGAAGTCAGAGATTAACTTGTGTATCATGTCCCCTTTGTCAGAGACGTCTTTAACATTTTTTCTGTTTTCCTGATTGTGTGAAGAGAACTTTGAAAATCAATATAAATTGGAACCAACTAGAGAGATATTTTCATTCTTCAGAAAAGATGCCTAAAGTGGCTGAAAACTGACCCCTGAGCTTGTATCACCATGGTCTCACTGAAATCTGTTCTTCCCAGTGCCTCATATAACGCTGGTTAAATGGTCCATGAGGCACTACACGGGTACCATGGTATAGACTCACGCTGCACCCTGGAAGCAGTGAATGTTTCTCCTTGGCATGGACAATTTATCCTTTGAAAGTCAAGTCGTGGGAGGAGATGTGGTTCCCTGAGTGCCTAACGGGTAGCATACAGTGTGTCATAACTGGTTGACCACTCTCAAAATATGTCATTGCATTAATGAAAATGAGGAACTTTAGAGATATTTCCATTTTAACAGATATTAGTTCTTTTTGATTCAATATTAATTTAATGTCATTTTTTTTAAATTTTTTTTCAATGTTTATTTATTTTTGGGACAGAGAGAGACAGAGCATGAACGGGGGAGGGGCAGAGAGAGAGGGAGACACAGAATCGGAAACAGGCTCCAGGCTCTGAGCCATCAGCCCAGAGCCTGACGCGGGGCTCGAACTCACGGACTGCGAGATCGTGACCTGGCTGAAGTCGGACGCTTAACCGACTGCGCCACCCAGGCGCCCCTTTAATGTCATTTTTAAAGAATAAAAAAAATAAAAGGCCATCAGTACTGTGTCCTCTCCTCCTATGAAACATTGTACCTCCTATAAAATTAACAATGACTGCAATTTAGAAGTCTGACACTGTATCAAGGAATTTATATAATTATTTCCGAGGAATATGACTTCTAAGTACCAAACAGCCTACCCACCCTCTCTTCCCTTTTCTCCCAATCCCTACCTCTCCCTTATACCCATCAGTTCATCCACCCATCCATCCACCCACCCACCCATTGGAGGGAATGGATACACAAACATAGATTGAGACATAGCTCTCATCCATTAGGAAACACATAAATTTGGTGTTACATGTAATGTAATGAGATATTAAGCAGAAAAAGTTATTAAATTGCATAATATATTCAAAGGAAACTTTCTGATAATGACTGCATATAAAATATGTTAAGCACAGGGAGCTCACGATATTGTGCTTGAATAACACAAACTGACAAACGTAACTGCAGCATAATTGCTTTTCCACTCTTTCCAACACATAAAAGGAAGAGAATTTGTTTTTTTAATTAGATTTAGAAGCTAGAGTATGAGTAATTTACTAATGTGCTTTTAATCTTTGTCTGCCATTAGTTGTAATTGCTGTCATAAACTAAAGATGGCAAAGAAAAAGCACAGCATATGGTTTATATAAAATTTTTTACATGAAAAATATTATTTTTACTGACTTCATATTTACTAGAATTTGCACCCTATGGAAGAAAGGACACGGATCATTATAACGACAAATCCTTTGTCACTGGGATTAATTTCATAAAGAATTTATGCCCACTATTGTCATGCTGAGAATAGCAAATAATGATGATAAATGCTCTTACAGATTCTAGTCAAAATGTCACTTATCTCTCCTGAGGGAAGATGAGAAGCTGCAAAAATAGATAAATCATTGTTGGAAGTAGGAGTTCACCATTGCCCCAAACACATATTAATGTCCTACTTACTAAGCAACTAAGATAATACAAAAGAAATACTTAGAATAAGACGTCCAAATACTAGTTCCCCTGATCTGAAGACTTGAAGCATATGGCTGCTCCATGGCTGCTCACTGGGTCCTATTCAGAGTTTCCTCAGTTGAGAAGAGTATTCACTGTAACAAGGTATAATAACTAATAGAATCCTGCAACATCAACCACTATTATCAAAGGGCAGGAGATCTGAGAGAAGAGTGACAAAGGATCAATGTTACCATCTTCCTTCTAGCAGAAAAGAAAGAGGGAGTCAAATTTTATAGCAAAGAGCTCTTGATAGGTGACTAATTGAATTCACTTCCAAAGAACCTCAGTCAAGTCTTTGGAAAAGAGATATGTATACCCAGGAAGTTGCAGTAATGGAAAGTCCTTGTGTATTGGAATATACTGAATTCTAAAAGGCATCGGTGACAAACCTTCCTGTGTTGGCATTAGCCATTTTGCTCTTACACCTCTAAATTCTTTAATGGCATCATCTTTAATTAAGCAGTGATGCATCTGAATCCCCAGACTCTTATTTTCCTCATCAAACTCAAGTGTGAGGAGCTCACAGTGCTCAGGCTAAACATTAGCTCATTTCTCTGCAAAATAAAAAAATGCCAGCAAGGCACTTCTGAGTTTAGCACTTCCCATTAAGTTTCTTAATATTTGCCTCCTATAGAGCAACACTCTTATTCAAGGAAAGCAACTCACAGTTGGATGCCAAGACTCTTTTGAGGAGGTTTGAATTACTGCCCACTAGTAAGAGCAAAGTTTGTTGAGGCAGAAACCTCAGATGAACAAATAAAAATTTGGAATAGCATAAAGGTTACAAAATCATTGTAAAATAGCTTAAATAAGTGAAAGGATACCAAATCAGAAAGAGAAAGAAGGAATAAAATTGCAACCAGAGACGCAAAAACTAAAAGGCTAACATGCAGAAGCAGTTACAAAAGGACTGGTCTCCCAGGAAATGATAAAGTATTCTGTTGCAGGGGCCAAGGGCAGGCTACTCCACCATGGGCCACTTTGTTGTATTGATTATTTTAAATAAAAGTTATGTTACTTAAGAGATAGCCAGTGCAAGGACACTGAGACCCTCCTCTGTTCCCCTGAAAGCAGGAAATACACTTCCTATGTAAAAGGCCCCCTCCCTGTAGTAGAGGTAAAGAGACATCCTTATCACTAGAGATAGGAAATTTAGAGCTGAGAAGGCTATATAAACAGTCTTGTTACTTTTCAATAATTTATCACCCCAGCCAAAATTCTGTTTAGATTTCCTTATTGATTAAAACTCCCAAAGTTAAGTTTTCTTTGTCTAGTCAATTCCTCAAAGATTCATTGTCTTCTTGTCTAAAAAGTATGTATGAAAACCATCTGCCTTCGTCATTTCTGTGAGTCTCAATTTTATTACTGGGCCTCTGTGTGCACATAACAAAACTTTGCTTTTTTCTTCTGTTAATCTGTCTCATGTAAATCTAATTCTTAGTCTGTCTGTAAACCTTGAAGGTTAGAGAAGAATTTTCCTTCCCCCCCACTAGAAAAGCTCCTTAGCACCCAATCTTCTATCTTGAGTCACATGGATCGAAATCCAATTCCATATACTAGAAAAAAGAATATCCAAGTTCAAAATAAAGATTTGAAAAACATCTTCACTGTTTCCTCTTTGGGCCTTCGGACAGATGGAGAGCAGGCAGGGCTCCAGGGCACCCTGGCCCCACCCCTCAAAAGACATTAAGCAGCCATGTAGATGTGGCAGTCCTGAAGCTACCAAAATAACATTTGGGAGACATTGTTCCATAGCATTAGGATTAAATTCACCTTTTATAGCTGAAGAAGACATAAGTAATATGACATGAAGGCAGGTACCAGATTTACAACAACAGGATGTCCAACTAAATTGGAATTTCAGATAAATAAATAATTCTCTAGTATAAGCATTTCCTATGCAATATTTGGGAAATAATTTTATTGAAATATATCTATAATTTTTATTTACCTGAAATTCTAATTTATCTGGGATTCTTGTATTATATCTGGCAACCATATGTCCTGGAGTAGGATGGACCCTAATCCAATATGATTAGTGTCCTTATTAAAAAGGGAAATCTGGACATAGAGACATAGACACACAGGGAGAACACCATGGGCAGATATGCTGCACAAGCCAAGGAACTACCAGAAGCTATGAGAGAGGCTGAAACAGATCCCTCCCTTGTGCCTTCAGAAGGAACTTGGGCTATGCTGACACCTTGATGCTGAAATTCCAGCCTGGAGGACACCCTGTGCGACAATACATTTCTATTATTTAAACCCACTCATTTTGTGGTATGTTGTTAAGGCAGCCCTAGGAAACAAATATGTGGACAAAATCATCATTTTATTGTCTTTTTTTTTCCTTTCATTTTTTACTCTGGCTACAGGAACTGTATTCTGGGCTAATGGCTTTGGCCAAAGCATGACTTGTATACCAGTCTTATCCAATCTCACCCCAGGACTGAGGCTTTTCATATACTCAGTACTGGAAATTCTCCAAAACTGGGGTCCTGTAGAATCCCCAATCATTTAGAAAGTACAGACCAGCTCATAAATCCTAATGCTACATATTTATATTTATATATTTATACTAAGTGAATACTGTGACAGTAAATCTCTCCACCTGCTGAGATGACCACCCATTGCCTAGCTCAGGACCTCCTTGCCAGCATTTCCTTAAATGCCAGAACTTTCTCCTTAGCTAGATGTGTGACCTCTTCAGCTCTCTTTTCTAGGAAAATTGGTCTGTAAACTAGTCTCACTCATCTCCTATCCTTGAACAAGTGGCTTATTATACTTTAAGCAGAAACATGATTAAATATATATTTGAAGGGTACCTGGGTGGCTCAGTCAGTTGAGCGTCTGACTTGGGCTCAGGTCATGATCTCACAGTTTGTGAGTTCAAGCCCCATATTAGGCTTGCTGCTATCAGCATGTCAGCACAGAGCTCACTTTGGATCCTCTGTCCCCCTTTCTCTGCCCCTCCCCTGTTTGTGTTCTCCCCAAAATAAATATGTGTATATATATTTGAGAAACATGTTTCTGCATATACCAAAAAAGTACAAATTGAAAAATAAAGAAAGAAGCTCCAAGAGAATAACCTAAAAACAATGCATGTGTATATAATATTAAGTTTCTCTGAAAATTTGGGGAAGTAGGTAGGTTATTTTCTAAGTCAAACCTATGAAGTTTTGAAATAAGATTCAGCACTTTCTGGGTCAGCCTTAATATCAAGTTAGATTACTTCCAAACATTTTCAAGAAGTATTTCTCAAAATGTGGCCCACTAAGACTTCATTGGCTTATTACCATGGCAATTCTACCTTAGAGCTACTGAGTCATTCTTGGAGGATGGGGTCCAAGAATATATCCAGAAAAATTTCTACACATATTAAAGGTGATATATGAAATAATTTAAAGGATTTTAGTGGTTGGCTTAACCTTCAAACATTCTGCTGCCACTCCTTTTCTACATTTTTGCAAATTGGATTTTTGCTTTCTGGTCCCCAATCAAAAAGCTATAATCTTATGATTGAACGCTGTCATCCTATAGCTCTCCTAAAAGCCCTCTGCTTCTAGTTGTAGTAGAGATATGAGGGGACCCCAAACCAAAGGTCTGTGACTTTGTTGGGAGGTAGTTTCCAGGGACCATGTGAGTAATGAACAAAGAAAGTGCTATTCCACGGGTTTGCTTGGGGGCCCCAGGTTAAATTTATGATACTGGGCTATAGAGGTTTTAATATGTGGTTTCTCAACACACAAAATTTCATTAAGCTTGTTTTAATAAAAGAAGACTGGGTGGCTGTCCAGCTGAACCAAGTTTTAGTACTAGGAGAACACCCTGAGTATTTAAAATTCAATTCTGGCCATGCGACGTTTAAATAAAAAGAAACTAATACTGCAACAGGGAAAAATATTTTAAAGTTTTCTTTACCTCAGAAAGTTACTACAGCAAGTAAATGTAACAAAGAAATACCTGCAAACCCTAAAATAATTCTACTTATTATCCAAAAAGCAACGGACCTATTTTTAGGCACAAAACAGTACGTTTGTAAATGTTCCATATTTTTACATGTAAACTAGGGAAACAAAATAATACTTAGGAGAACTGCAGACCAAAGTTTGAAATGACAAAATTCTTTCCAGATATTATTATCAAGAGCATATGAAGCATGAGCTCTTTTCATGGGTTTAAATAAGCATATCTCCACCCCCTTAAAATCAGAATGACAAGCTTCTCAGTCCTTATAAAACCATGTACTCCAAAGTAGACATTAATTCAAGGTGTTATTGAGCTCATGAATGTGCTGTTCACATGTGAATACAAAACTATGACTACACATAAATCGGGAGCTTCAGGGAATTTTGGGGTAGGAGTAAGGATTGTAATGAACTCCACCATCCAGTATCTACCTCCTGCTTCTCTGATCCTACTATGCACAGGAATCACTGGTAGCCTAGTCAAAATGAAGACAGGGATTCCATGGCTGGGCTGAGACCTCAGCTCACACGACATTTCTACTTTGGGAAGCAAAGGTCTAACCTGTATTCTTTGTATCAGAAAGAAAAGGAGAGGCAGAAACACTAAAGGAAACACTCAAAAAGTTACAGCAATCTTCAGTGAGTACCTCCTAGGTGCCAAGCAGAGGGTGATGGACTTTGATTCACAAATTGCAACACAATCCCTGATGTCTTACTGATGGCACACCCAACTGTAGCCTCCACAAATCAACAGATGGAGGAGACTTCAAGGAGACAGTCAACCACTCACAAAATGTTTGATGCTGAAAAGCAGAACCTTAAAAGGAATATAGAGGGACTCTACTATGTAGTTATAATAATATTGAGCTTAAGGCTAAAAAAGATATTATGTAGTGGATAAAAATCATCTTTCTTCCATGTCCATGATTATACGCTCCAAACTTGCCCTATTGGAAGAATTATCTGGGGCTTTTGGTAGTTCTCAGGCTCCAGACTGATCTGCCAAATCATCCCAGGTTGATTATGGTCACTCTTCTAATTGAAAAGTTCAGAAAATATGGGGTTTTTATTTTATTTTGCTTTTAAGAATTTTGAATATTTAAAGCTTAATCTTATTCTGCTCCAATATGCACGAGGAATAAGATACAGTAAAGTAGATGAGAACACTAAGGCTCTTATGGCTCCAGGGGCCTGTCCAAGATCACTGAGTTAGTTTTAGTGGAGCTAAGACTTGCTTTTCCACTTTTCCAGAATCAAACTCAATACATCATAACTCTAAAACTAAATAAAATAATTTTAAAACAGGGAATTGCAATCAGGAAGATTATCTTCTTGGGATTTTTTAAAAGAATAAGTCATGATTCAATTAATGATCATTATCCATTCTGTACAAGAGACAGTACTAGATTCTGCAGAAGATATAAAAAAGGACAAAACAAAAATCCTTCTAGTTCTTACTTATAGCTGTGAGGATTGGGTATCACCCATTTGACAAATGTGGGTCTCTGAGTCTCTCCAGTAAGCACACGTCTGCATTGTTCATGACTCAGTACCTCATATGACATTCCCATTCCAGCAGTGGAGTCTGTATGTTTGTATCCCACTTTGATGGTAATAATTCCTGTCTCAGAGACGTTGTCCTTGTCGGTTCTCTGAGGAAATAGACTTCCTACATTCCTTAATACTGCCGCTCTGCTCTAGGGTTTCCATTAAAAGGAGTGAAATATCTCATTCCTCCTTGCCCCCTTCCAAGAACTGATCTCAAAGACATAATAGTGAGTATAAAAACAAGGTATAGGAAAATATATGGTATGATTTCATTTATATACTATATTTTGCTTATGGCCGCACACATATTTATGTAAAAAGATGAAAAGGGGGTTGAAAGAATACTAGATTCATGGCCACAAGGGGTCTCTAATTTTACTTCTTGGGGAAAAACAAGACTGGAAGCAAGTTAGCACAAAATCTTATTGACATTTGTTAATGATGGAGAATGGAAACATAGGTGCTTGTTATTCTTTGTATTTCTATACTTTTGAAAATGTCTTTTTTAAAAAAAGAATAAAGTAAACCTGTGTGCAAGTTACAATTATGTCACATGTGTTGTTGAATTTAAAAATGTTCAGCTGGGCAGTAAAAACTATTCTGAGAGAAACTTCTTTTTGAAAACTGATCTGTGGTGCGACGCGATGCGGAAATGAATCATTTGGCAAAGTAAAGGTTAGTAAGAATAATTTAGTTGTTAGGAGTTAGAATTAGTAACTCTTTCTGTATTAGATATAATTTACCCAAAATTTAACCTCAGATTGCAGGCCACATAAGTCACTTAGAAATAAGAGAGACATTAAACAGAAATTTATACAACTAATAAAAATGAATTTAAAAATATACTTAAATAGAGATTGAGGACAGTCTCTCAGAAGATAATAACTGTTTTGTTTAGCAAATAGCTCCCAAAGTTTTTGGTAAATTGAGACAGGGATAGTCTCAAATTACAAAAGATTCCAAAGTTCATCTTAGTATATACCTTTAGGTGGCTCTTGGTTCCCCCAACCCCAAATTTTTCTTTAGAGTAGTCAATGCAGTGATGAATAGGGATCTCTGAGCTCTATCTATTTCATAGTGGTGGGCTTGTTTATTTTTTTTCCCTCTTCAACCACTGGAGCAACAATGAGCAGCAAAATATCAAAAAGAAGAAGAATGGGAAGCAAAGGCAGAGATAATCAAACTTAGATAATCTTTCCGGAACAACATTTATTGTACATCTCCATTTCATGGGACTTAGTTCAATGACTAGAAACCTGTTTTCAATGAAAGAGTAACTTTATTTCTGTTAACTGGGGTTGTTTTAATTAAATCACAGGAAAAAAACCAGCTTTCTCAAGATAAATCAGTGTTCAGATAGAAATCATTTTCAGCCCAGCAATTTTTACAGCCTTTGGTTCACTATTCATATTCTAATAGAATAAATTAGCTGAGGCTTCAGCTCTTTTCTCTTATTCTATTAAAGATCTTCCAAATAATTCAAATAGATAAATTATATATGGTTGATTCTTAGAAAACAGTAGAATTTAATGTCCTATCACAACATTAAAGGAGGAATAATGAAGGAAAAATACATTCCCGCTTCAGTCTAAGCTATGCATAGTTCAGATTTTGCTTTTAAAGATTTTCATGAAACATAAAATGCCACATTTCCTATATTCTCACATTACTGTATTTTTGCTAATCCCATGAGTCAAGGCCAGTACTAAGAGGAAGAATCTAATGGAAAGGAAAAACAGTGAGCAAGTAATTGAATTTTTGGCCTGGATCTGTACCATATGCTCTGTGTACGACCTGTGGCAACTCAATCTTTCTGTCCCCCTTTGTCTTTAATAAAATAAGGCTTCTAGGACCTCCTTTGCTTACCCTACAACTGTTATGAGGTTCAAAGGAAATACCGTATGGGAAAGTACTTTGGAAACTATTAGGCCTTATGCAGACTTGAAATAAGTTACTCTGGCATGAATTTAAATAAAAATAAATGAAAGGGTGGGGATAAAAGATTTCCAGGTAGGGAAGATTGTGGTGATTTTTCCTTCTCTCCTGATGAGCTTACTGGGCCGAGTGCTTCCTGCTACTTGGGACAATTCGTTCCTGCTTAATTTACCTCAGAGATAACCCAAACGGGGACAAGGAGAGCAATATGCTCTAAGAGTTTCTTTGACACTCTCTTTTGAAAAGGCCCACAGTTCCTTGACCTCAATGCTGGTCTACTCAACAATGTCTACAGTTCCCATCCCAGACCCTTGCATCTAGGTTAGGACCCAGGGACTCAGAAACTCTAGCCACTGTGGTGACAAGCATATGCGTGTAACCAGTCAGATTATTCTCTGAAATCTTGCAGAAATCTCAGTTGAGTCCATTTTGTACCCAAAGTTTTATTATTGGAGTCTTATCTTCAGCAGTTCACAGTGAAGAAGAGAGAGAGGAGAAAAAGAGGAGATATACAGGATGGTGATAGCAGTCATGGGACAAGGAGAGGGGAGGATAAACATAATAAGAACACTTTTTTTTAAAATTTCTAGACAGCTTTCTTTTGTCACTAGGAATAAAATTTTTTGCACTTTCTCAAAAGGCAGGGGAAAGGAACTTGAGAGACTGTTTTATTCTGTGAACCCAAGATGGAGGTAAACCCTGGTCAGAATAAACCAATTAAAGGCAATAAGTGGCCTAACCCTAGGAACTCTGGTGGGACAGAAAAGAGGTATTTAGGGGGTTAGTTTAGAAATAAGGAAAGCATTTTGCAAGCTGCAGGTCCTAAGCCCCTGGCTATTCTCTGCTTATACTTACCCTGCTCCCTAGTTCCATGCTCCCTTTAGCACCCCAGCCTCTATAGCACCTGCCACACTCCTCTCC
Source organism: Leopardus geoffroyi (assembly GCF_018350155.1). Lineage (NCBI taxonomy): Eukaryota > Metazoa > Chordata > Mammalia > Carnivora > Felidae > Leopardus > Leopardus geoffroyi. The sequence continues at coordinate 156,885,678 of NC_059326.1, forward strand.
CCTGTCTCATCTCTGTCTCTTTGGTTCCTGAAGATGGAGGGGCACCGAATCTGCCTGATACTCAGGGAAGGGAAGGGAAGTGTGTCCCTGTGTTAGCAGTGCATCTCTGGCACACTGGATGACCACCTCCTGCAGAGCTGTTAGAATCTCACCAGTTAATTATTGGTGGGTTAAACAGAGTTGTGGAAGTTGGTCATCATTCATAGAGTTTCTGTTGGAAAATGCACCCCAACTTCTAACAAACAACCTTACAGAGAACAATTTACTCCTAAATTCAAGAAAGCTAAAAAAAAGCAAAAACATAAAATAAATAAAAGGCCCTATATGCAGGTGTATCAAAGTTTGCAAATAAAGAAAGGACTAATATATATCTTTTTCTTTTTTTAATAATTAAAAAAATCATTGCCTTCTGTTGATTGTTGATGGCTCTATCTAAATTGACTTTGTTCTGGGGTGCCTGGGTGGTTCAGTCAGTTAAGCTTCTGACTCTTGCTTTTGGCCCAGGTCATGATTTCATGGTTCATGACTTTGGGTCCTGCGTGGGGTTCTGCATGGACAGAGTGGAGCCTGCTTGGGATTCGCTTTCTCTTCCTCTCTCTCTGACCCTCCCCACCTCTATCTTTCTCAAAATAAATAAACTTAAAAAATTTTTTTAAATAAAAGAATAGACTTTGTTTTATGCAGAATCCCAGATGACATATTGAACAGAATTTAAAGAGGAATCTACCCTTAAACCTATGTTTGTTTCTGCACTCCTAATTCCCAGCAGAAGGTCATCAGGCCTTTGTTACCCCTTCCCATTGTCTGGCAATACCATTAGGCAATGATGAGTACATGCTGGTCAGGGAAGATGGTTGACATGGATATAGCGACAGCAACTCTCTGACATCTCCATCTTTCCTTTTATGCCAAATTCAGGAAAAGAAAAGACTAAAACATCATGGGCTGAATGCATATGAACAGGGAATGATTATTGATGAAAGACATAAATCAGGGAAAAACATAGTAATTGAAAAGAGAATTCTAAAAATGGAGGTAGGTTTTCAAAGTCATATTGATAAAAGATTCCTTGGGTCTCTCTTTAGAGATGGGCTTTCTGCTTCCAGTGCACATCTAATGTACTTCCATATCCATTTCCACAAACCCTCTTCAAGTTTGTTTTTAGTAACATTTACTGAATGCTTTCTTTGTGGAAGATGCTGCATTTAATGATTGGCACCCACTGTTTCATTTGAAACTCACGACAGCACCAGGAGGCAGTTTTATGACAATTATCACTTGATACATTAGGACACTGAGTCACACAGAGGTGAACATGCCTCAGGTTGAACAGCTTAAAATGAGGGGCAGAGAGTAGGGCTTCAACTACAGGGAGACTCCAGAACCTATGCAGTTCCTCACTGTGCTAACCCTGTTTCTGAGGAACAACATGAGGTTGAGAGAAGTTATGTTACTTACCCCAGCCAGTGGTTAGCAAATTCTGACTAAAAATGGGAAGTAAAGAAATCAGTAGACATGAGACTTGGATTCCAGAATGACCATTTCCTCCAGTTTGATCAATGAATGGGGATTGGTCACAGCATTGATTCAGTATTTAATTCTTTATAATAATTGATTTTTTTCCAGCCTCTGACATGTTTATTGACTAAAACTTCACTCTAGCAAAATTTTAGAGAATCCATGTGTAGCGTTTATGATTTTTATTGAAGGGGACATATTTTGATGGAAAACTCTAGATACTAGAAAACCTATCATGGTTAATGTCTTGATGTACTTGAACAAGACAACCTTCCTCAAGTGGAAATCATAGTGAAGTGAAATGGAGGGCAGTTTATGTAAGAATAGCTGCAATTGACAAGCACAGTCAACTAGAAATGACATTGATGTCATTCTGACTTTTAACTCTTGGTTGGTAACCATTCTGGGTCGGTGGTATCCTTATCTTTAGGCTCAGAGCAGCATCCAGTCCAGCTGAAGCTGTAAGAAAAAAGAGCTTCACAGTTCCTTCCCATGCTCAGATTCAGCTTCCTTTACAGAGGTGATAAAAATCTATAAGCAGCAGGAACAAGATTAAGTGTCTGATATTTTGATCTCATCCAAGAGTTCCCTCAGCATAAGATGGGCCAAAAGAACTGAACAGCCCCCACAGATTCTTCTGGCATCTGCATTATTTAATTTCAGTAATTACAAATTCTCTCAAAGCCAGAAAAATCCACCCACAGGCAAATAATTCCAATATGCACTGCAAATGATGATGATTGTCAAGACAATGTTACCTCATTATTTCTGGGTCCAGGAATTGATCTTTTAAAAAGAACTTTCCTTGCATAATTTTTAAAACAAGTTCCCCCAAAATTCATAAGAAATGAGCTCTCCTGGAGATGAGGAAAGAAGATGTGTGTCAGCGTGATCCTGTGGAATATGACTGCCCTGGGAAAGCCAACCCTCTCACCCTCCACACCAGAGATCAAGGATCTTATAATTTTCATTTATGTGTCTATGCTCACTTCATTGAATTCTCTCTCTCATGTGAAGTCTGTTTTTGTTATAACAAACTCATCAGTGGTGCTGATATGGCCGTTCATTCTTTTAAAGAAAGTCTAAGCTGAAGGATTCCCAACTTCTCTGCCCAAATCAAAAGGTTATTCATTACCACACAAGTTAATTCCAGAAGAAGCTTCACTTTTGAAGACAGGGCACAAGGAAACATTCATTGAACTTGTATTTTTAAGAGAAGATAAAACAGACTTTTTGATGAAAGATGTTCACTCATAACCACCTCATTTTTTACATAGGCTGTTATCCCTACAACCTTCTAAATTGTAACCCACAGACGGTTGTTATGTTGGCCCAATTATAACAAGGCAAATAACTCCACAGCCAGCCTACCCCAGACATTCTAATCTTCCAGTGGGAGACAGGAAGATGGAGGTGCAAGGAAGACTGGTAACAGTAAAACATCACAGTGGATCAAATTGTGTAAACATCTACTTCTGCACTAAATGTAAAAATAATTCCTATTCAAATTACAACACATGTCTTAAGATCTAATTATTAAAAATTTAGAGTCTCCTAACAGCTATTTGTACACACACGTATTTTACATGGTACAGGGTTCACTAGAGAACCCACTACAAATGGAATTGACAGTGAAGCAAAACTGATGCCAGTTTATGAGAATAACTGCAATGGCCAAACACAATCCACTAAACATGACACTAATGCTACACGAATACTAATACTCAACCCAGAAATCTGTGAAGACTCTGTGTGTACACAACAGGCGCTAGGCAATGCTGTCATATACATACATAAAAATCAGTATCATTGGGCTCTAAGAACAAAAACAACAGTCTGGTATCTTAGATAAGTTCTCAGTCCATGAGGAGAATGTTCAGGGCCCATCAGTGTTTCTATAAACTCTACTCAGAGAAACTCTGAGGTAGAGCCATATACAAAGGCCCATAGGACTACCAATATGACATGTAAGAATGAAATGTGGAACCAACCATGAAACGTTCCTTTAAAATGTGACAAGACATTTTAAACCAACAGGCAGCCCTCTTATAAGAAGGTGAAATTTTACAGAGTTAATAAAATTGAGCAAAAGATTCAATGATGTTGTTAATGGGTTGAGATGATGAAACTGAGTAGGACCACGTTAGAAAAGATTTTTACAGTTGCTATTGAAATAGCTGACCGGTGAAGAGTTATATGTTTTGAATCCTAATCCAACTTATATTGCATAACATCCCTGAATACACTACAATTTTTTTCTCCTCAAAAATCATCAATGCTTCTGCATTTTCTACAAAATTAGAGAATACATTTTTGCCAAGTCATTTGAAATTTATATAAAATGGACTTAAATTTGAAAATATTATCTATTAAAAATTAATTCAAGAAGAACTAGAAAATCTGGACATTACTAAAACTGTTTAAGAAATGCTATCAATAATTAATGTCTTCCTATATCTAAGAAACCACTGCAGAGTTACACATTATTCCAGTGTATAAAAAATGATCAGTTATTTATTGGAAGTCAATACCTTAATAACCAAATTTAACAAGAGGATTATAAGAAAGGACCAAAACTGGTCAATTTTACTCACAAATATCCATGCAAAAATTCCAAATAAAATATTAACAAACTGAATACAGCAAAGTATATAAAGGATAAAAGATGATGATCAATATGGGTTTTTAAAATTTTTTTTAAATGTTTATTTTTTGAGAAAGACAGAGACAGAGACAGAATGTGAGTGGGTTAGGGGCAGAGAGAAAGGGAGACACAGAATCCGAAGCAGGCTCTAGGCTCCGAGCTGTGAGCACAGAGCCCAACGCAGGGCTCGATCTCAGGAGCTGTGAGATCATGACCTGATCTGAAGTCGGATGCTCAACCGACTGAGCCACCCAGGTGACCGAATTTATCTCATGAATTTGAAGCTGGGTTACCATCAGAAAATTATGATATAATTAAAAGCAAAATTTACATAATCGTCTCAAAAGATTTGGAAGAGCATTTTATAAAATTTAAAACTATTAATTTTTAAAACCATTGCAGCAAGTCACCAATAGAAGAGAGCTCTCTGAATCTCATAAAAGTAATTAACAAATATCATTGTACTCTATGGTAAAACATGAAATCTTCCCTTTTGAGATGAAGAAAAAGTCAGGATACTCACTATCATCACTTCAACATTTTACTAAAGGTACTGACCAGAGCAGTAAGAGTAAAAACGAAATACAAAATATATGATTTAGAAAGGATGAAATAAAATGTACAATACTCATAGATTGTCTCCCCTATACAGTCTTTATTGTTTCTACAGAAAATTCAAAAGGATGTAGAAATAAACATTAAAATTAAGAACATGATGAAAAATAGTTACACAAAAATAAACTAAGATATATTTGCTATGAAACTTCAGAATATATTTACATGTATTTTCAAATATTTTACACCTATGTTTTGCTAGAATAAACATTAAACAATTTCTTAGCCTCGATTAAAAAATAAATCATTAATTTACTTTTTCCATAACTTCTCTTATGACAGGGTAAAAAGAGGCAATTACTCTATTGTATTAAATTTATTACTATTCTATTCAAGTCAAATTAAGTGAATTATATGCTCAACAAGAGTAAGTTTCTCAAAGACAGAAAGCAGGTCTTAGGTAGGTTTGCCCTAAGAAATATCCAATGAGAGACAATGGATTTAATGCAGAGCAAAAAGAGAGAAATATATGGATAGAACAAGAAAAACATTTAATTCGCAGGGACAGTAAATGCAGGAACTAGGCCACAGTTATTTTCAAAAAGGAAGCAAAAATAAAAGAAAATAAAACAATAAACAGGGGGTCTGGTCTAACGTGTCCACAGCCCCCATGGCAGGTGGCGGTTTTATAGGCCCTTGCAGATTTACGGGTTAATCTTCTATAGTGTCCAGCACTCTGGGGACACGTGCAGAGCGGTGAATATTTCAAAAGTTCAACTGGCAGATCAGACAGAATCTGTTTTCTACTTAGTGCACCTCCCTTTCCTTTGCTGTTTCCAGCAGCTTTCCGGGTGTCAGTTTGCATTATTATGGTTTTCACAACTGGGTCAAAAAATAAAACTTCTCTGTTAATTAAACACTGAGCTAACACGCTTTGGCGATCATTCCTGTTCATAAATTTATGTTGACTGTTTTTGCCTGTCCTCTTCAATCTTACAATGCAGGCTCTGCAACAAGAATTATAAAGATTTTACATAGTATTTGCATGAAAGAACACGATTTTAATATCAATAGTAGCATTTTATAGCTAAAAGCAAATGAGACTTAGAAGATCCTGAGAAACTAGCAGGTAACTTATCTTTTTTTCCTCCCTTCCAGAGACACTGTGAAACAACAGAACAGTCTGTGCTACATACATAATTAAAACAGATGTTCTCAATCTTAATTTTCATAGCTAATTTTGACAGCAAAAGAAACGCGCCTGTCTTTTGTATAGTCACCTATTTTCTCTCAAATGTGTCCTATTTCATCGCCCACTGTGATTGCTCAGAAAGAAAGGGGTGATGTGATGGAAGCTATTAATGCAATAGCAAGAGCTCTGCTACATTATGGGGAGGCACAGTGAATGGGAGCAGGTCTAACAGAAATTGACCATACAGTCATTCAAAGTCCACATAGTCTAAGCATTTGTATGCACTAACTTTGCAGATCACAGTTTTCACTGGCTTTGTGTGGTCTTCCATGACAGAACCTTAGAAACCACAAAGAGAGGAGAGAACTGTCTTCCTGTTCTTTGTGGTGGCGCTTGTCATTTTCACACCCATGTCAAGGCGCTCTCTGATTGGCACCTAAGTTCTCTTCTTACACATCTGCCTACACCAGATCTGTGAAAGGCCTACTAGGCTGCAGCCCTGAGCCAGCTCTGCCCTCAGGACACTCTAAATCCCAGCTTAGCTTCTTCCTGAGGAGGAGATGGGGCTGGAACACCATCTGATGGAGGTGCTCCTGTCTTCTGCTGCCTCCTGACCATTAGGTCTGCTTCCTCTCCTCTAGGGCCCTTCTCCCCTGCCAGGGAGGGGGTGGGAGTACTCCAGTTCTGCAGGACAGATTGGGGAACACCTATAGGGAACTCCAAGCCTCCCAACATCCATGGTAACTCTGGTTACTTCATAATTACACTTGGATCCTTTGACAATGAATTCAAACATAGCCCACTGCCAGCCTGCTATAGTTGATGCATTCTCTCTCCTCAGGAAAGCCCCGTGTGAAATGATCCAATCTAAGCCCTGCTACTGGCTCCTTTCTGGTGCAAGTTGTCCTGGATTGCCATGGCCCAGGGAGCAACACTCTGGGTCCTTACCAATTGCACAGGACTCTGGCTACATTCAAGGCAGAATCATCAGGGCAGTTGGCTGTGGCTCGGTGAATTCATGCAGCATTAGACCTCCCCACCCCCCATTGCCCAGGAGTAATGCATAAGTAGGAACCACAAAATCTAAGGGGCAAAAGATAGCTCATTCTGATCTGAATGATGAACTGCATTGAAGCACTGTGATCTGCTTAAGGTGGTTTAAGGGGGTGGAGGGGGAACAGGCTGACATCGCTCACTGGGAAGATGGTAATGTCTTGGCTCAGGGAAGGTTCATAGGGTTGGGGTTCCAGCAGATGGACCTTCTTCCAAGGAGATGAGGCAGGGAATCATAAACAAGCCGAATGGACTGGAATACAGGGCAAGGGAGGGAAGGGTGCTTAACTCTGCAGAGAAATGTTAAAGCTAGATATTCATAGATCAGGAAACAGAATCGATCTGAGTCTCCTGAATAACTTTTGTGCCAAATACTATGTTGGGTACTTCACATATGTTTTCTCTAATCCTCACAAACTTTTAAGCAACAGGGAAATAAAAATTAACTAGTGATCTAGTCTCAGCTTAAAAGTGACTTTCTCAGAGTAGACTTCCCTGAGCCCATTATCTAAATTAACTTCCCCTATTATACTCTCTATTATCTTCTCCTTCATCTAATGTCACTCAGTAAAGCTTATAATTTGATATTCATGAGAGTGATTAAAGCTCCTTGTTAGCATACATTGTGTTCATTTTATCTGCTAAATGTGTCCCCACAGTTTCTAGCACATGGGCTCTTAAAAAATATTTTTGCACATTTGAATACATGGAAAGGAACTCACTGAAGCAACCAGTGAATTGCACGTGAGCTACAGAGGCCCTTGTTGGTTCAAAGTTTCACCCTATGGAATTGTGGTCACTGCAGACACTAATGTATCTAAAAATCAGAATGACATTCATCATCACAAAAAAGAGATTGCCTTAAATAAAATTTGAAATTTAACATTCACTAGGTTTTTATTAAAATAATACAATTCATCCCTCCTATGATTGCCAGATTTTACTTCTCTGTGGGACCTCCAAGAAGAAAAAGAATAGACAGAAATATGCACACGTCAAAGTCCATCTACTCGTACTCTTTTTAATTTTAATAGGTCCATGAGAAAAATAAGTCTTGCTTTAGAGTAAATACGTTTAACTGATATACAAGCTTCTTCACTACTGGACATTATCAGAGACTCTAATGTGAGACTACACCTTACAAGTCTCCTCTGTGTGTGGAGGAGTGGGGGACAGTCAGGGGTGGGTTGGCATATTGATACTAAACATATAGTCCTGGAGGCACCAATGGACTCCATTCCCCTCCCCATGAATAGAACAGAGTTTGACAAGATGCTCTTGTGTTCTGATAAAATCAGTATCAAGAAGCATTTGATCAGTTCTGCAGTACATTAAATCCCACCTTCCTAACCCTAGTTGGATAAATCCTGAACAAATTATACAAGGCTGAGGAAATAGAAACAAGAGCTTGTGAACAAGAGTCCCATCAATCACTGTGCTGTCAAATTTACCCTGCATAGTACAGGCTTTTCAATTTTTGCCCAAGACTGTCTCACATGAATTGATCACTCCACAGGCCACTAGACGAGAATATGCTTGAATTGTAATAACTTGCAAGGGGCTGGGAACTGATGAGGTGGAAATATTGGCAGCACGAGAGGATCCACATCATACTCCACATCTGACCTGCGTTACCTAGGTAGTACCAAAGAAGGTACTTTTATTCTCTTTTTAGGAGCAGGAAACTGAAGCCCAGAGATGTCACATAATGTTCTCAGGGTCACATCATATGTCTGGATTCAAACCCAAGTCTTCTAGCTCCAGCTGTTTTCATTGGATGTACGAGAGACTCTTTCTCAAGTCCTCTTCCACATGCCCTTTCTGCTCCTCAGTACAGCTTGTCACACTACCCCATGTCATACCACAGTTCACAAGACCTTCTTTTACCAGCCCACCCATGCTGTACAGCTGAACCATCATCCTTTTCAGGGAGTTCGCCAATCTCCACACCAGAGGGCCTCTTATTTTTCCCATTGTCTTGGCAGAGGAAGGCCAAGCTCACATTGTGGCACTTGCCAAAGTTAGTTTTGGTTGTTCAGCAGAATCTCAGCTTCCTCACCTCATCCATTTCCTCTTCAACCAGATTCATGTCTCAACTTCCTTCTGCTGCTCAGGCATGGTTGGGAGCCTTTGGCTCAGGATTGAGGACATCCATTCTTGCCTGCATTTTGTGATTGTTATCCTCTAACACCTCCCTCCTACCCCTCCAACCTCACGGATTATAGAGTGGGGAAGTGGCTGATCACAGCCCTGACTAGATTCACAGTACAGGGTATTCTGTGAGTTCTCCTACAAAGATCCTTCATCCCCCTCTGTTTCCCCAAATGGTTACTCTCATGCTCAAAAGTTTTCCCCAAGTACCCTCTTGGTCCTGGGAAAGCTCTACCAGTTGATGAGGGTCTCTCTGGTGTTTTGTTTTGTTTTGTTCCAATAGGGAGGTGCTCAGTTGCAAAGAATGTCTGATGGCTGCAAAGTTATGAAGAAGCTGACCATGCAATGAGTTGGGAGCATCCTAGACATGACACAAAGTTGGAGATGAAGAGGAAAAATGAAGAAAAAACAAGAATTCATGTGCACCCCTTCTGGGTTTCCTGCCATGACTGTCAGCATCATCAAGCCAGAAACCTGGACACTTCTCACTCACACTTATGGTTAGCCGCCAAATACTAGATGGAGCAGATCTAGACCAAATCTGTAACACCCATCCTTCCCATTCCACTCCCCTATTACTGCCTTTGTTGCCCTTGTTGTTTTTTGCCCAGACTGATGTAAGAACCTCCAAATGGGTTTCCCTGGCTTTGAAATCATTCCTCTCAAACCTTCCTCCTCAAAGCCTACAAAATGCCAATTACATTTCCCTCCCTGAAATGCTTCTTTGGTGCCTCAAGCTGTCTCAGCTTAGAATGGACATTGCCATTCCTTGAGTGCTTTTCTCCAGATTTACATTCTTGAGCTCTACCCATAACTTAATCAATCAGAATCGCTTGGGCATCAGGCCTGGGTACACACAATTTGAAAAAGATTTCCGGTAAATGTGATGCATCATTTAGTTGTATAATCACTACCCTTTAAGGTGAAGGCCAAGTTCTGTAGCATGGCATTGAAAGACCTTTATGAACTGACTTGTACTGACCTGTCTCACCAGCTGTTCCCCTCTATTCACCTTAGACTCCAAAAATACTGTTTTTTGTTTTTTAACACCAGTTTCCTGAACTGTTGTGCTAAGCCATGCCTCTGTACCTGTGTTCTTATCCACCTGGAAAATGACAGCACCTCCTTCTAGATCCAGCTTAAGGAGAATTTCTATGAAATCTTTTCCACCTCCCACTTTGGAATTTCATAACTCCCTGCCTTGAGCTTCCATGGTTTCTTGATCAAACCAGTTCAGAAATATGGTATTTTAGATGGTTCTGATATTACTGAATGAGGTAAAAATCTCAAAGTCAAAATTACCTTAAAAATTCCTTAAATCACTCATAAAGTAAGCAGTTTGCTCTAAACAAACACAGTAATATGTGTGTATATGTATATATACACATATACACACACACATAGAATATAATTATTCAGTACTACTGTTTAAACACTAGTTTCACTCAGTACTGTGCTCACATTATGGGCTTGTAGGGGCAGAGACACCCCCAATCTACCCTCTTTTAGGACATTTGATCACCGAGGGGAACGTTTATCTGTGTTTCTTAAGCGTGTTCCATGATAGGAGCAAGTAATATTTTGCAAATGGGCTTGTTTGAGAAAAGTGGGTTAGAGGATGTTAAACAAATCCCCCCTTTAGAGCTCCTAAAGTACATGCCTTTTGCCTCTAGTGTCAATATGCAATACGGGAACACACTATATCACAGTTCCCAAAGTTATTTGATTATAGAATGCCATTTTCACAGAACCGGCATTCCAAAAAATACTCTGGAAAACAATCTGCCTCCCTCATGCCTCACTGAAGTTGCAAATGAGAAGCCAAATGGGACACCATTTTTCTGGTTCTTTTCCAAAGAGCAGGAGGGCAGACCACATTACCTGGTTTCTAGGCCATTTTCTAAAGGGATCTCCTGCGTGGAGGAGCACCCTGCCCCCTTGAGGGTGCTGCCTGGTTGTGGCCATGCCGCTTCTCCACGAGCAACCAAAAGAGGGGCAATGGGGCTGGAACTTCCAATGCATTACCAAGTTTAATGACAAAAGTGTAGTCATTAGGACAGCCATTGGTTAGTAATTGTTGCCACTTATTTGGTAAAATGATTCCAATAAATAAGTATGCTGTTTATTCACACAATAATTTGCAACAATGAAGTTTTCTGACAGTTTGATGTAGGCATTTGTTTTGAGATCTGGAAAGTTGGAGGGTGCGGAAAAGTACAACCAGTCTTAAGTGTGCACAAGTCGTTAAGTGTGGACCGATCCCTGTAATTACATGTGCCTCTGCAGTGCCAAGTGAATAAAGATAAACTCTTTGGTGTCAGGAAAAGCTTCTGTGTAGACTCTGTGCTTAAAATATGCCCTTCCAAAAAATATGGTAAAAAACTGTTTAGTGGCCAAAAGGAAATTAGGCCAAATTTAAACTGATTTATGCTGTGCAAAATTAACATTCTAATAATAGAAGTGCAGGGGCACCTGGGTGGCTCAGTCGCTTAAGCGTGCCACTTCGGCTTAGATCATGATCTCACAGTTTTGTGGGCTCGAGCCCCGAATCAGGCTCTGTGCTGACAGCTCAGAGCCTGGACCCTGCTTTGGATTCTGTGTCTCTCTCTGTCTCTGCCCTTCCCCTGCTCGCACTCTGTCTCTGTCTCTCAAAAATAAATGAACATTCAAATTTTTTTTTTAAAAGGAAGTACAAATCCAATGTACTATTTGACTACTAACTTCAGATAACGAAGCTCTCATTGACTAGTGCAGTAAAAAGACTGCAGAGTTGCATGTTAGGAACCCCATGCCCAGCTCAGCTCTGTCAGGTGCTGGATGTATATAACCTTGGAAAAGTCATTTAATTTGCCTGTGCCAGAATATTTTTCATTTGCAAAATGAGAGAGTTGAGATAGTTGATTTCTAAGGCATCCTTTGATTACAAAATTTTGTGAATATGAATGACATGTTACTTGGATAAAGGGAGAAATCATAGAAATTTTACAGATGGTACAATACTTTGAACTACTTTGATATGCTGAACTATACTTTTTATTTTATTTTATTACTATTATTTTTCAAATGTTTATTTATTTTTGAGACAGAGAGAGACAGAGCATGAACAGGGCAGGAGCAGAGAGAGAGAGGGAGACACAGAATCTGAGGTAGGCTCCAGGCTCTGAGCTGTAAGCACAGAGCCTGATGCAGGGCTCAAACTCACGGACCATGAGATGGTGACCTGAGCTGAAGTCGGACGCTTAACCAACTGAGCCACCCAGGCGCCCCTGAACTATACTTTTTAAATAAAACTGATGTTTAGATTTTTGCTCCACACCTGGCGCAGAGCTCAACTCAGGGACTGAACCCACCACAACCCTGACATCAAGATCTGAGCTGAGATGGAGTCAGACACTTAACTGACTGATCCACTCAGGCGCCCCTGATGTTTAGGTTTTAGTTAACTTTCTCCTTATGTTTTGTTTAAAAATATAATTAAAAGAGTAAAATATAATGGTAATCTCTTCTGAAAACATACAAAAATAAGAGACACAATGAGAAAGAGTTCAAGGTATGATGAGAAAAATATTTTAACACAGCAAACATAGTTTTCAGGCCTTAGTTGATTTCTGAAAAAAATTATGTTAGTGTCTGATACATAAAAACCATCCAAATGGGGAGTCTGCCCTTCGTTGTAAAGCACCTGCCATGTTAGGAGCCAAAGAACAGGACTGTTCCAAAAGATTTGTTTCCATTGTCTAAAACTTACATATTTTGACCCTAAGAGTTGTGTGATCAAGTATTTTTACAGGAAAATTTTCTGTTCTTTTCTTCCTGGGAAAGCTTGAAACAATGATCACTTCAATAACTTCTCCTAAAAGTAACTATAAGAAGTCATATTCCTGTCGACATTAGCGGCTTCCTGATAGTAATCTACATACTTTTGGAATTGCAGTGTACTTTTCAAACACTTTTGAACATTCATATATAGTGTAACTTATCAAATACTTAACAGAGGCAGGGGTGCCCGGGTGTCTCAGTTGGTTAAGCATCAGACTTTGGCACAGGTCATGATCTCCCTTTTCATGAGTATGAGCCCAGCATTGGGTTCTGTGCTGACAGCTCAAAGCCTGGAGCCTGCTTTGGATTCTGTGTCGCACTCACTCTCTGCTCCTCCCCTGTTCACTCTCTTATTCTCTCATTCTCTCTCTCAAATAAATGAAAACATTAAAAATATTTAAAAGAGATAATAAAGCTACAAAGTCTTCTTTTGTCTGGAGTATTTTTTTGTGGCAATTTACACATTTAGAAAGTATGCATTTGTCATGAGGCATTAATTAATTTATGTACCATCCATCCATATATCTATTTATAGCATGAACATTTCTCAAACTCTAGGCATGAACTTAGCAGAAGTTTTTCATCCACTTTGGCTAGATAAACTTGGAATTAATTGTTTCAGAATTGATTTGAAAATAAAGTAACCACTGATTTGAAAATGAAAAGAGAGAGAGAGAGAGAGAGAGAGAGAGAGAGAGAAAGAAAGGCAGGGAGGGAGGGAGGGAGGGAGGGAGAAATCCTATCCAGAATTAATTCCTAGTCTTTGGGAAACAAGAGAGGGATAGAGGATGAATGCTTCATTTGAGGGATGTTAAAACGAGGCCCAGACTGTACAGTGTAGAATGCAGATCTGCTGTTATCCAGTGTAACACTTTCAACTGATTGTTACTTGGAGCCCGCTATTTCTAAGGTAGGAAAATCACCCACAGTAAACAATGAGCCATAGGAATCATATGCATTTCAAATAACACAAGAAACCTATACATCAAAGAAGAGAATATCCTCAAACAGTGAACATATGCTACTTGCTGTGTTTAGGACCAGGAAAAAGAAAATCCAACCAATGATTTTGTGCTGACTGGGATTTTTTTCTGTGTGTGTGTGTGTTTCATTTTTAATTATTGCTTTGGGCCAAGGCCAAATGTATAATTTTCCCAATAGAGTTGCTCCCATTGTCTAAAACTTGGATATATTTTGCGTTTGATCACATGTTTTTATAGGAAAGTTTTCTGTGTTTTCCCCCCTTGAAAAACTTGAAACAATAACCACCTTCCCTGGAAATCGGCAGTATTTCCTATCCTTAGTCACTATTCTTATTTTGAAAACCATCTCTCAGTAATTGACCATATCTCAAAAAGTGATACTAAATAAATTTCAGCTCCCAGACTTCCTTGTATTTTTTTAATGTTGATCTATTTTTGAGAGGGAGAGAGCGAGAGACAGAGTATAAGCAGGGGAGGGGCAGAGAGAGAGAGATAGACACAGAATCTGAAGCAGGCCCCAGACTCTGAGCTGTTAGCACAGAGCCAGACAGGGGCCTCAAACCCACAAACTGGGAGATCATGACCTGAGCTAAAGTCCGATACTTAACCAACTGAGCCACCCAGGTGCCCTTGGTTCCCAGACTTCTTAGTTTGAGCTCTCTAATGAAACTTTGTGGAAAAAACAAAGCTTTTCTTCTAAGATTGAAAGAAACATATATTTTTGTAAATAAGCATTTAAAAATGATTTTTAAAAATTCCTTTGTTTTCTCCAATTCTCTGCCTAAATTGTTTCTTCTGAAACAATTTTGATTATTTTTCACAACAAATCCTAAAATAGTCAAACTTTGATAATTCCCATTAATTTAGGTATTCAAATTTATTTTGATCTTTTAATTTTATCTAAATCTGTCTCTGTATATGTATAATATATATGCTATATATGTATATATTTGCATACATTTTTCATAAATTTTTTTAACCTTTATTTATTCTTAGAGAGAGAGACAGAGTGTGAGTGGGGGAGGGGCATAGAAAGAGGGAGACACAGAATCTGAAGCAGGCTCCAGACTCTGAGCTGTCAGCACAGAGCCCAACGCGGGGCTAGAACTCAGACTGCGTGATCATGACCTGAGCCAAAGTCAGTCAGTTAACCAACGAAGCCACCCAGGCGCCCCCATTTAGCTTTTGAATCAAGGGAGTAAAGCAATTATGTTTTGTATGTGTAATTAAAGAAACTAATATGAGACAGTGTGAAAGGCTTGTACCAGTTGGCTATGTCAGTTCCATGTTGAAAACCATCATATGATAAAGTATCAAATTAACTGAGTTAAACTCTTTCATACTTTATACTTCATTCCCTTTTCCCACATGCTCAGTGACAGTCTGATCCAAATCCAGTTTCAGATACATGAGTCATGGCTCAGAGCAGATCTGGAGATGTGCCAGTTTATCCCTACCATCCATCCATTCATCCATCCATCCATCCATCCATCCATCCATCCATCCTTCCACCCACCTTGCCAAGAAGCCTTACTGAGAGTCTACTATGTATTAGTCACCAAGATAGTGCTAAGGGTGCACAACACTGTGAAGTAAGTCCTTGTCTGCAAAACCTGAAGAAACAAGAAGGTTTGAAAACCACTCAAGAATTTCAAGCAAAATTTGTGCAGTCTTTGGAGAAAGCAGATCAAAATGTACCCTAGTTGCACAATGGACCTAAACTCCTTCTACCATTCATTCAATGTGCTCCTTCCCCCAAATAATGCCTTTCATCAGGAAATGTTTATGGAGTGTCCAGACAAAAGGCGACATGACATTAATCTTTCCTCTAAACACAAAATTTTCCACAAGCTTTTCTGGGACTGTGTAAGTTGATTATGTATACATTGAAAGCTGTCTTTCTCTCCCTACCCCCTCAAAAAAATGGAAAAATTTTCATTTGGCCAAAGACTATGATCACCTAGGAGAACTCTCTATTATGTCTTCTCATTCCAGACACATTTTGTATTGTTGCTAGCTTAATCTTACATGAATTCCCAAGTAATTTTAGTATATTTCTGCTTCATAAAGGCCTGCGTTTCACTAAGTATGAGAATGTTGGAGTCATCAAAATGATTGAATACATTAACATTAAAAAGATTTCTTTTCTTGTCTGTGGCACTTTTTAACAGTCACTTCCTATTACTGGGATCAAGGGATTCGAACTGGAGGCAGCATAAAATGTAATCAGGTACCCTGGCTCTGAAACCTGACTGCCTTGGTTCAATTCTGGTCATTCTATAACTATTTGTGTGATGTCAGGGATAAGTCATTAAATTTCTAAATACTTCAGTTTCTCCATCTATAAAGTGGGAATATTAATAGTGCCCAAATTTTATAAGGTGGTTTTAAGACATTAATTTAGATAGTTCATAAAAAGCTATTATATAGGCTGACTTCAGTGTTAGCATTACTGTTATTTTCATCTTGGACAAAAACATTTATGGAGTGAGAGATTTAGAACTTGATTTGTTACATTTGGGGATGCTGTAAATTGTCATGAATATATATTACTAATCCTATCCTACTAGTGAAACGACTCAAGCAAAGGAAGACCAAGTGACTGATTTGATTATCTTCACTAAATTAATATGGAATCAAAACCCAGCAAACCATCTCCAAAGCTTTCTTCCTTGGGTTTCTCTCAAGGGGATATTTTTACAAACCTTGGCACTTATACCAATGATACATGGATAGACTCTTCAAAATGAGTTCAAAGTGCTTCACCCAACCTTGATGTTCACAGGATCATTAATCAATATTTACCAAGTACCTATAGGATATGTGGGATAACTGTCTGGCTTTAATGTGTTTTCTAAGCTTCACAGATAGAAAAACAAAATCACAAGACTTGTTACCTCCAAAGCCACAGGAGGGGTCAATATTACAAGGAAGTACTGATTCCTCCCACTACACTCCTAGTGCCCAATATCACCTTATATTTCTATTTAGCAAAGTGTTTAAAGACTTTTACATCTTCATCTCACCTGTTTTCCTTTATCTCCTAAAGGTTATATAGCAGATTCATATAGTTCTAGGGATAAAGTAAGCAGTGAACTTTATAACAATGCAGGGCTAAGATTTGTTCATAAGATAGCATAATGATAAATTCCACTTATTTACTGAAGCGGCAAGTTGGAGTATAGGATATGCAGATAGCATATACCTTTCATAAGAGTTACATATTTTATTAAATGAAATGGTGACCATGTTTTGATTCCTTGGAGTAAAAATAACCTTTATTAATACTACCAACATACAAAAAGTTTTCAATTAATCTGTCTTCTAATTTTTAAAAAATGTTTATTTATTTATTTTGAGAGAGAGGGAAAAGAGTGAGAGAGAGAGAGAGGGGGGAGTGGGGGGGGGGACGGAGAGGCAGGGCTCTGTCCCACGAACTGTGAGATCATGACCTGAGCTGAAATTAAGAGTCAGACACTTAGCCAACTGAGCCACACAAGCATCCTGCCTCTGTCTTCTAATCTTAATTTAAGAGGCTTTAAAGAAAAATTTTCTTTACAAACCTATCATGTTCATTGGTATAGTAAGATACACATCCTTAACTTCTGTAATTTGGAAAGTCATGTTTCTCCCAACTCATGTCCCCAATAAAGAAGAGAGTTTCACAAATATGAAATAGCCAGATGGATTTTAACAGAAATGGTTGCAAGTCTATCTGGTTGTTTAAATTTTCCCAATTTCTTTTTAATGATAAGCGTTTGGAGAATCTCTTTTTGCTAACCACTTTCAACAAACATATCAAAACAATCTACCATACTACCCACAATTTTAAAAGCTACAGATTTACCCCTATTCATTATGCATGTCTCCTTTTATGATTCAATCTCCCATAGTAAGAGCTTGGACACTTTGTGAAAAAGCTAAGAGACTCCAAGAGTCAGATGTTTTAGTTTGATAATCATTCCGAAAATTCATTCTCCATTAAACTAGATCCAACAGAGAATCCTCAGCCCACACAACTTATAGACAAGGCAATATGTCTTCTACAAAATATTCTCTAAGCATATAGCTTCCTAAAAAGATGTTCATCAATATGTGAAAAATATTATTTATTTATTTTTAAACGCTAATCATGCAACTCAAGAAAAAGTCTTTCTGATCAATTTCTAGCTAATTGAGCAGACAGAAAGACCTAGATTTTGGTCTTGACTCAGGTATTAGCTTAAGGAAAGTGAGGCACCTTTCTTAACTCTTGTGGATCTTAATTCCATTCTTTGTGAAATGAGAATATGTGAGAGGACATCAAGTTTGCCTCAAAAACGTAATTTTGTATATCTTACCTTGTGATAGTGGTATTTGTAAGCTCTATGGCATTTACAAGGACTCTCACAGCCAACAGTTTCATTTGATCTTCAAAACTGATTTTCAGAAATAGGTGGAGTTATCTCTACTTATTTTTACCAGCAAGTGTGTTGCATTTGATATCCAGAAGGATTCACTAGAGACAGCAGCATCTAAATCACCATCCAGAAAGATTCAGTTTCCAGGAGTCAGAACGAATACTCTATAAAAAAATTTCCTGAACCTGTCAAAGCCTCACCTAAGAGAAAAATCTTTAAAAACAAAGAAAAAATGTCATGTGTGCTTCTGCTGATGTAGTCCCCAGTTGAGAGACATCATGTTGTTTCTAGGTTGAAAATTAAGTTTAGTTGCCACTTGATAAATACTTTTTAAGTGACGATGAGTTTCCAGGAGATATTTGAAATTTTAAAACAGCACCAAGACTTAGGTAAATTTTGGTTCTTGGTTTTTAGTTTTGGAGCTCATCCTTGCAAAATATTTTTATATAAGTTGGAAATTAACCAGTAAAGTAGTTTACAAAGAGAAGAAAAAGGAGACTTTTATTACTGAAAAGAAATATTCTAAATCCAGAGTGGAATTCTGAGTATCTTTGATATCTCATCAGCTCCTTTACTATAGGAAGACAAAAAAATTCTCAAAAATATGCCTAACACCTTACAGTTAATAAAATACAACACAGATATGAAATTGTTCCATCTTTGCAAACAATCCTGTAAGGTAAAAAAAGGTTTTCCGAACCAAGTTCCCAATTGTTCCTCATCTCAGAGGACAAGGGATTTCCTGACTAATTAAGATCCACAGGTTATCTAAAGACTCATTTTAGCTATTATATCTAAACTCTTTCTTCATCAAAGCCATTTTGAGAAGTGAGACACAGAAAAATTACACTGTGTGTGTATTTGTTTTCTTTCCTTCTCTCTCCCTGCACTTTACCCACACCCCTTCTGGAAGTGTAAAGAATATAGTCAAAGAATGGGGATCACAGCAACGAAGGAGGAGAAGCAAGATGCCTTGATAATCTAATCAGGTAATTACCAGTTGGCTGTGCAATGTCATAAATAATTAAGTCCATATTTGAAACAGAGCATACTGTAAAAACTTGATTTCACAACATTTTAACAGTCTGAGTTTTAATCCATAACAACAGCTTGTATGGCCATTATAATCCATATTTAAGAATCGGACACTATGCAAAGTGTAATAATACATGCTTTTGTCTTGATGTAGATATATGCTATTCTTTCTATTGACATTTAGTAATTCACATATAGTTTGAGGGAAAATAGTCAAGCAGATTTTGTAACTAACCAGAATAGGTCCCTTTCTGCCAGAAAAAAAAAGAGTTTGCTACAGATTCGATATCAGGATATTCTACTTATAACATTTTGTATTCTAATCTTTTGGGATATGTGCTTTTTCACTATGCATGGCCCCAAAGGCTTTCATTGTGCTAAGTCATTTTCCTTAAAGTTTTTTTATTTTCTCAAGTTGGAACACTGCCATTAAATATGTTTGGAAGTTGAACTAATTTGAATTTCCCCTTCAAAGAGGAGGAAAACTACATGCCTTCCATTAGTTCATTGACCCCCTGACCTTTGCAAAAAAAAAAACCATGAATTATTCAATATATATCTAATGAAAAGTAATTTCCATGTGTAGTTAGAATATAGCAGTTTTGTAATGGGTATAATTTTGAACAGAAATGAAACAATCTCTAAGCATGACAATGGTCAATAATCAAGAAGAAAGTATTCTAATGCCAACTGTCATTAAACTACAAAAAATCCCTCAATTCATTAATAACTTACAAATTCACAGCTATAGCCCTCAAAATCAAATTAACCTTTTCTGTCTCAAAAGAATTCAAAGGTCTTAAATATGAGTGTTCAAAGTTATGTGACACCAGACACCACTGTTAGTCTCTGATTCGATGTTGGTTCTTCAATCAGTAAAAACCCAAGACAACATTCCTGTCTTTCACCCCAGCCTCTCAGCCACAAGCTTAAAGAATTTGAAAAACAAACCTCTCATTCACTTTTCTATCCACAGATTTTTCTATCCATACGATTTATATATGAGTGTCTCCAACAGCAACTGAGGAAGTGGGCTTGTGATACACTCATACACATTTTAAAGTTGACACATCAATCAAAGTTTATGAATATGGTGGCCTTTTACTTAAACAGAAAGCCAAATAAGAAAGGGAAGGAGAGTTTCATTACTTTTCAACCCTAAACTTCCTATGACTAAGACCACTTTTTATTGCAGTGGAGAAATATAGCTGGCAAGCTATGGTTATTTAGAGTAAAATCCAAGCATAATCATGTGAGTTTTATGCACATTTCATCTTTAACGGAGATCATAAAGTAGCAAAAAGGGGGGACAAAAGGGAAAAGATCCTGGTACTATTTAATCCTTAAAAAAGACCTAAAATGATACAAAACTACTACAGCGTTTCTGCTTCTCAGGTATTACATTTTTCATAAAAAGCTAGTATAAAGAAAATATCAATCTCTTAAATTAAGTATTTCACAAATGGATTAAACTGTAACTTTAAAATTACTTGTGTTAGCAACTCGAATGCCACCTTCAATACCCGTGAGAAGGCATTTTCTGAAGCACAACCATGTACGAAAACTGCCACGTTAATTCCAGGCTGTCCTGATGCGATGAGTAAACCAAAACGTGGAGCTTACCTTATTATAAACAAATGGCAAATTGCAGGCACTTTTCGGCTTGCAGGTGTCTAGCATAGTTGATTAGAAATGGACCAAACATCTTTCATTCCAGTGAGAGAACTGCATATTCAGACTTGGCTTTCTTTCCTGAATCCTTGTAGGAGAGGCTGTTCACCTCCAAGGGCTGGTAACAGCCTCTTCACAGACAGCACTTGCTGCTCTCAACTGCAGCCACTTAGAATGAAAGTAAGAGGAACCCGTGATGCTTAAATACTGTTGCCTCACATTCACAGGATATGACTCAACTCCCTCTCAAACCAGTAAGGGTAGAGTTTCCCCCTCACGAAACTGTTAGATTACGTAACAATCATCACATGTGGGGTCCCAAACTGTTTACAAACTAAAAGGTAAACCTTTCCCCCCACCCCCAAACACCCCCTCCCTCACAAAATGCAAACAAACGTGCATTTTCTTAAGTGATTAATTTCTTCCCTGTGGCACAAGCCACGAATGGAAATGAGAACAATATGGCACAAAGGAAACTATTCTGCTTGCTCTCAGCAGTGAATTAATGTAATGTTATTAAATGTGTGTGAACTTGCTACCATTGCCCTGACAGAGACGTGAGAGAGGCACGCGAAAGTCACTAACGTTCCTCTCAGTTCAAAAACAATGTGTAGAAGAAAACTCCGTTTTAACGTGCAAGAAGTGGCAGTTCTGTACAACACAACAGAATCTCCTTCACGAAGCAGAGAATGGAAATAGATCTTTGTGGTTTGCTCTCGCTCATTCCCACAGAAATCCTGTCCCACGCTGTCATTACCTTGTGCCGTTCGCTCTGCCTACCTCTCCAGCTCAGAGCCCTCCTTTATCTGTTTTGTGAGCACTTCTAAAGGAACATGACTAATGACACAACTCCTTTAGTGAATGTGGCAATTTTCTGTGCTTTCTCTGCCACCCACTACCTCTTAACTCTGAGCTTTATTAAGCTTGATCACACATTGAATTATTATATTTATACACCTCAGTCAATGAATATTACACACTTATATCCTTGGAGAAAAATCTACTACATAAATTCAGTTGCCACTGGCATGACCAAGGACGAAACGATGAAAAAGCACATGTCATTTATAGCAAATTGAAACCACCTAGACCAGGACTGTTCAAAAGACACATAAGTAAACTGCATATATAATTTTACAGTCTTAGTGGTCACATTAAAAATGTAAAGAGAAATACGTAAAATTAATTTTAACAATGCTGACTCTAACATATCTAAAATATTTCAATTTCAACATGTACTCAACGCACAAATTATTAAATATTTTATAATTTTTATACTAATCTTGGAGATCTGGTGTGTATTTTACATTTATAGCGGATTTTGATTCAAAGTCGCCACAACTGAGTGCTCAATAGCCACAAACGGGTGGAGGCTACTGCATCTGACAGCACAGACCTAGAGTTTGGGGTTCATTCTTCATTCCCAGCTTGCAGTTCAAACATTCTCTCTTCAGAGAGGTCTTCCCTTACCACTTCACCAGACATGACCTTCCCCAATTACTTTCCTTATCAGGATCCTTTTTATTTCCTTCATAGTGCGTCACAGCCTGGAAAGTTCTCCTCTACTCATTCATTTGTTTATAGTCTGCGGCCCCTAACAATAATGTAAGAAACTTGAGGGCAGAGATCTTGTAGTCAAGATTTTATCCTCAGCCTCTAGCATGGTGCTGAACACATAGTGGAATTTGATAAACATTGTTAAATATAAATAAATAAATAAATAAATAAATAAATAAATAAATAGAGTTTAGGCTATAGTTTGGCAAATAATAGAATATTTCAAAAGGTGTTCTAAGACAAGGTATGTATCATAGAAAAGATATGACCTACCATATCACTGAACTTTTAGCAAATACATTGGGTAACATTTTCCTGCATTGCAAAAATTACTTCTTTTTCATAATGTTAATGATCCTCAATCAATAACATACTTTATTTTCATATACAATAGTAAATATCAAAACATACTTGTTTCATTATTCCAGCAAAAATTTGGAAAGATGCTTACAGGAAAGCTTTGGTCCTAAGGACATAAGTCTGGATATCATTAGGATGTCTATTCACTTCCTACTCACAAAAACATAAAATATTATCTATAAGACATTTGCAGGAGAAATTGATATATTTGCCTGACTGCTATATGTGCCTCCTCCTGGTATCATCCTTCTGATTTTTATTTCGCAAATCACCCATCCATCCCTTCTTTTAGTCCGTATTTGGGTCATGCTGACCTGGCCCCAGAAGTGGGCATGTGACGCAGGCCTGATTAACCCATGTATACTGTCTACAGAGCTACAGTGATCAGTTCAGGGATGATCACGTAACCCAAGCTGGTTCACTGAGATCCAATATTCTATTTTTTGCTTAGAATGTGAAAGAGTTTAAGTTTATAGAACGTAAGCCTAGAATTGCTGACAGACATATGTGCTACCACATGAGGTGAGGTTGTTTAAAAACTGAAGCCAATCAAGAAAAAAAAAGGCAAAAAAGTAAAAGGCAGACTCCTGATGCTACTGTAGTTTCTACATCTGGCCATGCATTAAGTCACATCTGCCTTCTGCTGCTGCAATGGATACACTAGAATATTCACTGCAGAATTGTTTGTAATAGCGAAAAAATGCAAATGTTGCATTGGGCCATGAAGAGCAGAAGGTTAAGTAAACAATGAGTTCACCATACTAAGGAATAGTATGAAGCTGTTAAACATAACTAGGTTCTCTACATGCGCCACCATGCAAAACTCCCTAAAAGGTATTAAATGGAAAGGACGTGTTGCAAAAATAAACATTATCCCAGTTATGGGTACATGAATTTTTACATGCAAATTCATAGAAAAGAACCTGGATGGACTGCACACCAATTGTGGCTAAGACATTATATCTGGGAAGAAGGTTTGAAATAGGGGATGATGGGGGACAAAGACAGATCTGATCATTTTGCTCAGCGTATTACCTATTTCATAAATCTTGCTCAGTGTATTACCTATTTCATAAATTCACAAAAATAAATTCATATATTCTTGAGGTAATTTGAAAAGAACATGTTATTTTTTGAAAATAAAATGTTACTTTTTTTGAGAGAGAGAGCATGAGCAGGGGAGGGACAGGGAGAGAGAGAATTCCAAGCAGGCTCCACACCCAGCACAGACCCAATGTGGGCCTCGATCTCACAACTGTGAGACCATGACCTGAGCCGAAATCCAGAGTTGGATTTTTAATTGACTAAGCCATCCAGGTGTCCCAAGAACATGGTATTTTTTAAAAAAAGATCATAATTTGATATTTTTATGTCTATTTTGCTATATATTTGCAGTCTAAGTGGACTACTCTTCTTTATTCTTATTTTTAAAACAATGTAACAAAAATAAAGTGCTCTTCTCTGCCCCACTCTCTCCATTCTTTACCAGCCCAAACTTATGTGTCCTCTCATTTTTCAGTCTGGCTAAAGGATATGCTAAGATAGAGACAAAGGCAGGACAGAAGATACAGGAACAGACACTAAACTACATTAGAACCTCCAACGTACCTTCTAACATTGGCCAAGGGCTTTGATTTTTTTTTTTTTTCTCTTAGTCTTTTCCAAAGCTCTTTTATTGACCTCATAAAAATACGGCTTGGATCTATTCAACAGTCAACATATCAACAGCCAAATGTTTATAATCATACATCCTATATTAATTTAGTTTGTCTTAAATCTGAGTAAATAAACTTGCTCATTATCAGCTCACTGAAAAAAACTCTGGTCTCTGAATTGGGTATAATTGTTTTTCTAATTAACATAAAACCTAAACCTTTTTTTTCCCCAGCTTGCTCTAGTCCTAAAAAAATCTTCACATGATCTTAGTTATGTTCATACCACCCCATGATTTTGTATTCCCCCTAAATTTCCACAGTTCTCTCTCCTTAAAAATTATACAGCTAAAGATGCTTTGAGTCTGAGGCGGGAGTCAGGGCCCTGTTGACTTTTAGGATAGCCAACCAGAATTGGAACATACACGGTGCTGACAAACGGATGAGTTTGCCAAGCAGTGAGTATTGCTCTATTTTATTCTCCCAATCATTCTAATAACGTAAACCTCTTACAGAGCCTACTGAACTTTCTCCTTCCATTCTCCTTGCTTCCACTTAAAATCTTAAGGCACCAAATTGACTTGAGATTTCCTGCAAGAAATACTACTTTACAGATAAAATTGAAGCCACCACGTTCCCCTGCCGATCCTGTTACCTCCCTTTCTCTTCAAAGGTAAACACGCTCCAGGGTTATCTTTATCATTCCCATACATCTTTTTAGTCTTTCATTAAATAAATGTTTATCCGTAAATAAGATATTGATTTACATGTTTTAAGCTTTGCAAAATTATATAATAGATCCTTTACTTTTGTGTGTGTGTGCTTAATATTCTCTCCTTGGGATTTACATGTATTTCTACATAGTTCATTCTTTTTAACTGCTGTGTGCCATTCCAATTCAGGTATCCATTATCCTGTTGATGGACACAGGTTGTTTTTAATTTATTGCTATTATTAAACTATTCTAATTCTTTTTTTTTTTTTTTTCAACGTTTATTTTTCTTGGGGACAGAGAGAGACAGAGCATGAACGGGGGAGGAGCAGAGAGAGAGGGAGACACAGAATCGGAAACAGGCTCCAGGCTCTGAGCCATCAGCCCAGAGCCCGACGCGGGGCTCGAACTCACAGACCGCGAGATCGTGACCTGGCTGAAGTCGGACGCTTAACCGACTGCGCCACCCAGGCGCCCCAAAACTATTCTAATTCTTGTATATGGGCAAGAATTTCTTTAAAGATGAATACCTAGAAATGGAATTAATAGGATCACAGGATGTGATCCTTTCTTGACATGGTGATGCCCTGTCTTGACTAAATATTGCCAAACCACATCTCAACATAATTAGATTAATTTATAATTCAACCGGTGGTGTATTTGAATTTTTGTTACACTAGATTCTTGTAAATAATCTCCACAGTATTGATATTCCAGACTGATATTTTTGGCATGTGACTGATATAGAATCTTGGTGTTTAATTTGGGTTTCCCTAATTATTCCTGAGCTGAGCATCTTATTATTATTGGTCTTTTTCCTATCAGGTTGTTTGCTTTCCCTTACTAAATTTTGGTAGGTCTTTATATACTGCAGTTCTACTCCTTTGTCAATTATATGAGTTATAGATATCACCCTTCAGTGTGTGGTTTATCACTATTTATAATGTCTTTTGCTATTTATTATTATTATTATTTAATGTTTATTTTGAGAGAGATAGAGTGCTAGCAGGGGAGACAGGAAGAGAAAGAGAGAGAGAGAGAGAGAGAGAGAGAGAGAGAAAATCTTAAGCAGGATCCATGCTCAGCATGTATCCCACAACTGTGAGATCATGACCTGAACCGAAATCAAGAGTCAGACACTTAACCAACTAATCCACCCAGGTGCCCCTGCTATTTATTACTTTTAGACTTAGGATTTGATTTTAATTTAAAACTTTACTTTTTTCAATTATTTATCCATATTTCTTGAGTCAGAAGTATGGTGAATATTATGTGTTCCTCAGTTATTACTTCTGAAGCATTCCTAGCAATAACATCATATTGCATATCAAAAGAGGAACCTAGAAGAACTCCTACTTCTATATAAGATTTTTTTTTTTCAACGTTTATTTATTTTTGGGACAGAGAGAGACAGAGCATGAACGGGGGAGGGGCAGAGAGAGAGGGAGACACAGAATAGGAAACAGGCTCCAGGCTCCGAGCCATCAGCCCAGAGCCCGACGCGGGGCTCGAACTCACGGACCGCGAGATCGTGACCTGGCTGAAGTCAGACGCTTAACCGACTGCGCCACCCAGGCGCCTCAAAGAACTCCTACTTCTAATGAGCACCTCAGTTCACCATTTATAGGACATCTGCTGTTGGCCTTATTGTGTTAGAAAGTATAAATAAGAGCAGTCCACACAACTGAGAAATACACAGTCTAATTGAGGGGAAAAAAACTTATGATGATGATGAAGTAAACATGTGCCATTAACTATGGTAATTCATTATTTAATAGTTTTTTTTTTTTTATGTGAGAGAGAGAGAACACAAGTGGGGGTGGCAGATTCTTCAAGAGAGAGATTCTTAAGTAGGCTCCCTGCTGAGCTTTAAAGTGGGGCTCGATCCCATGACTCTGGGATCATGACCTGAACTGAAATCAAGTCAGATGCTCAACTGACTGAGCCAGGCAGGTGCCCCTATTTAATAGTAGTTTAAATAAGATGAAGTGAATGTTATTGTAAGAGATACATACAAGGTGATATGGAAGCAGAGAGAAGAGAATATGTTATCATCTTGTATCTCAAACATGTTTCAAGATATAAAGTGGTCAAGGGGTGCCTCGGTGACTCAGCCGGTTAAGCATCCTACTTCAGCTCAGGTCATGATCTCAATGTTAGTGAGTTCGAGCCCCACATTGGGCTCTGTGCTGACAGCTCAGAGCCTGGAGCCTGCTTTGGATTCTGTCTCTCCCTCTCTCTCTGCCCCTCCCCTGCTTGAGCTCTGTCTCTCTCTCTCTCTCAAAAATAAATGAAGATAAAAAAAAGATATACAGTGGTCATATTTGAAGTAGTAGGACCTGAGAGATATAGCAAGACCTAGAACTGTTATTCCTATTTTCCCAAACAGATCACTCATAAATAAATCCTAATTTATTTAGAATATTAATAGGAATTAAGGGCTGAGTTACTCATGAAAAAAAAAATGCTTCCTTGGGAAACAACTTCGTCTTTACAATCAGTGATCCAATCACATAATGACATTTACTTCATTCATGAGAGATAAAGTTAAAAAAAAAAAGCTGAGAGATCTTAGGAATCATAAGAAATGGCATGTCTGCCTGTGTCAGATTATTAATAATTTATAACACTGCAGTTAAAAATAAGCTCTTGTTCTAAAAGAAATCCATTGGTGAACACATTTTGTTTAGGCATCCAAATGTGTCTTTGTAAGTACAGATGTTCACATTGTGTTTCTCGTGGTGGAGATAATATCTATCGCCTTACAAAAAAGTACAGAAGATGAGAGTGCTTAATATTCGTCACCCAGGAGGAAGAAGAGACTATCGAGCTAGAAACAGAGAAGGGCAGCCAGCAGCACCGCGTATCTCCCGAGGATGGATGAAGGGTGTCCCACTTCCCTGAAGCTATGAGCTTTATACTCCAGTCTTCACATCAGTGTGAACCTCCAGGGCTTACAAACTAAAATGTGTTTTCAATACTTAGGGGTGACAGTGAAAGGAATCTGGAAGTGAAAACATAAGACTGCTGTCTGAGAATTAAATGTGAAAGTAAAAATACAGTAAGTCAGAGCATAGCTAAATGAAGGCAGCTTCACTAGTCAAAATGATGCAAATTCATCAGAGGCATGCATAGTACTGAGTAAAGGTTTTCCAGCCTCATCTAAGGGAGACAGTCTCTGCTTGGCTTTAGAGGCCTGATCTGTTGTGGGAAAATCTCAGGAAGGCCAGACCTTCTTCAGGAGAGGCTACACCTCTGGATGCTGATGTGAATATTCCTGATTTTTAAACCTTACCCTCTATACTGTATAAGAGACAAACAAAATCTTTGGAAGGCCAGATGGACCCACTGGACAGGCAGCCTTGGACCCTCAGGCATGGCAATAAACTGACTGACCATACAACCTCTACTAATAGAAAAGCAGTCCAGACAAGAAACTAGGTATGAAGCAGTCTCCGAAGTAAGCACAGACAATGGCTGTTCAGACACTGGGAGATGGTGCTCTGGGCTGGTGACCTGTCCCTTGCTGCTGTGGATCCGCCTCTCTAATTCTGTAAAACCCGAATCCAAAAATAAACTGACCTTCTGATTACTTGCTCACCAAGCTGCTTTCTGGTTAGAATTTGGTATCCCGTCTGCATGTCTTCATGCAGAAACTTGAGGGACTTGAGAGGCAGCTCAGGAGCTATGTCCTCATCACAGATTAATAAATTGACAGCCCGGTCAGAGATGTGGCCCCTACAGGCACAAATAGGCTGGGTTGGAGTATGAGCCACCAGGCCCGGGACTTTCACTTCTCCTTGTAAATGGGAACATTGGCATTCTGATCCTGTTCATTAGTTGTATGTGCGCCGTTATTATGAGTCCAGCCCTGGGGGACAGATGGGCTCTGGAAGTGCTGACGAGTGTGGTTTCTAGACCCACAAGGCTTTGGGCCAGACCATGGGTAGTGGCCAACTCCCTGACACAAGTCCACCTGCAAAGCCTCTTAGGACCTTAGGTAATTTATCTTGCAGCCTCACTTCCCCTGCCTTCTGCCCCGGTGGCATCTCTTTTTTTTTTTTTTAATTTTTTATTGTTTATTTTTGAGAGACAGAGAGGCAGAGCATGAGCAGAAGAGGGGCAGAGAGAGAGGGAGACACAGAATCCGAAGCGGGCTCCAGGCTCCGAGCTGTCAGCACAGAGCCCAACGCGGGGCTCGAACTCACAGACCGTGAGATCATGACCTGAGCCGAAGTCAGAAGCTCAATTGACTGAGCCACCCAGGCGCCCCCCGTGGCATCTCTTTTAAAGGATCCTTACCTGGTTCTCAGGAGATCCAGAGGTGATCTAGAAGTGTGAAGAGAAGGATTAAGGATAAAACCCAATGAACACCAAGGGACAGAAAGTTCATGGAAATCAAAATATATACTTGCAACCATTGGTGCTACGAAGCAGACATTGTGCTATGAGCTTGCCAGACACCATCCCATGAAATTCTGAGAAACTGAAGCAGGTGCTACTTTTGGCAATTATTCTGTTTTACAAAGGAGGAAAGTGAGGCTTAATGAGATTAAGTAACAACCACACTTACACAGCTAACAGGTAGTGGATATGGGGTTAGAACCTGTACCTTCAAACACTACACTATGTGGTTTGTATACTTTACTGCACACTTTAAAAAACACCAAACATGCATTTTGCACTTATATGCTAGGCACTGCTCTACTTTACCAATATTAGTTAACTTCTTCCTCATGATAAATTTATGGATTGGGCACTAAACATCCCTATTCTGATAAGGAAAGTGAGGCAGAGAGAAGTTACGATTATACAGCTGGCAGGGGGCATAGCCAGGATTCAAACCCAGGCACTCTGGCTCCAGAGACCATGCCCTGTATCTGTGTTACTCGCCAGATTCCTCAGGAAGAACTGATGAAGATTCCAATCTTAAATATTCATTTTAGTGCGATTGTAAGTAGTTTTTCAGGAGGATGGATAGAAACACAGGGCAAAGACATCTCTTATGTCCTATCATGTTTCTTCATTATATATTGAACAGAAAAATGGCAATTCTTCTGTATTTGAGAACTATGGAGCAAGTAAACTACAGCATATGACAGGCCAGGGTGCAAGAACTCCTAGGAAATATATATACAAAGAGGGTAACAAATTTAATTCTGCAGCTTTTTTTCTCTCACAACTATAGGAGGAATAAAATGACACTTTTTTATTTCTGCACTTATAAATTTTGCAAGGTAAAGATTGAAATACTTTTGAGAAATATAAGATGAAGCAAATATTCCAGAGTTTAACTTAAGGGACATTTTCTCTTAGAAACCGAGCAAGTTTAGTATCAGAATAAAAGTTCTTTGAGCATAAAGAAATTCATGTGGTTATCTCTTACTTTACTTTTTTTTAACCTGATATTTATATGTGTATTTTTTTGAGCAGCAGGCAAAAGTTTATTAGAGTATAAGATTAGAAAGGAAGAATATTGGGGCACCTGGGTGGCTCGGTCGGTTAAGCATCTGACTTCGGCTCAGGTCATGATCTCACGGTCCGTGAGTTCGAGCCCCGCGTTGGGCTCTGTGCTGACTGCTCAGAGCCTGGAGCCTGTTTCAGATTCTGTGTCTCCCTCTCTCTCTGCCCCTCCCCTGTTCACGCTCTGTCTCTCTCTGTCTCAAAAATAGATGTTAAAAAAAATTAAAAAAAAAAAAGAAAGGAAGAATATTAGGAAAGCTCTCTTTACAGAGAGGGGGCATTCAAAAGTGAATGCCCCTATAATGTGTATTTTTGTTTAAAAAAACCCCTACATATTCTGTAAAACAAAAAACTCAAAATACTATAGAAGAGTATTCTGCACAGTTTAAAAGCTCCCATCCCTGCTTCTCTGCTACCCAAAGCTGACTACTCCTAATTTTGTTATTTCTTCATTTTCTAAGAATGTATGATCATATATAGGCACATGCTTTTTACAACCACAGAAAGGAATATACTTCCCACATTATTCTCCAACATACTTCTCTCTGAACATAACTTCTCTTTTCATGTTAAGATACACACATGTTTATACATATGTTTATTTGCTTATTTTACCATCGTCTGCTTATTCTTTTTACCATTATATTACCACTTTAATAATTTTATTTATATTTAATTAAAGTATAGTCAAAATACAAAAATTGGTTTCAGGTGTACAACACAGTGATTTGCTAATTCTATACACTTAGTCAGTGCTTCCCATGATGAGTGTAATCACCATCTGCCACCGCAATGCTATTACCATATTGTTGACTATATTCCCCACTCTATACTCATCATCCCCGAGACTTATTTATTTTATAACTGGAAGTCTGTACCTCTTAATCACTTTTGCTTATTTTGCCCCTCCCCCACTCTCTCCTCTCTGGTAACCACCAGTTTATTGTCTGTATTTATGAGTCTGTTATTATTGTGTGTTTGCTTATTTGTTTGTATTTGAGATCAACATATAAGTGAAATCACGTAGTGGTTGTCTTTCTCTGTCTGCCTTACTTCACTTAGTATAATAACCGTCTAAGTCCATCCATGTTGTCACAAATGGTGAGATTTCAGTCTTTTTTACGGCTGGGTAATATTTCATTGTATATATGTATACCACATCTTATTTATCCATTCATCTATCAATGGATGGATTGATAGATGGACACTTAGGTTGCTTCCATATCTTAGATATTGTAAATAATGCTGCAATAAACATAGGAGTGTATAAATCTTTTTGAATTAGTGTTTTTGTTTTCTTCAGGTAAATACCCAGAAGTAGAATCATTGTATCATATAATATCTCCATTTTTATCTTTCTGACTAATTTACATACTATTTTTATAGTAGTTTCATCAATTTACATTCCCACCAAGAGAGCATGAGGGCTCCCTTTTCTCCACATCCTTGCCAACACTTATTATTTCTAGATACCGCTTACTTTAAACCAAACTTTCCATTCAACTTAAAATGGAACTTTCAGATCTATAAATTATAGACTTTTATTAAGAATAATACTTTGGAATTGATTTGGTAAAAATAACACCTTCTGACTCATACTGTAAATGTGAGGGGACTTTCTATTTAAATAATGAGAAAAGGCTTTCATTGCTTCCTATACCAACTAAACAGTCCAATTAAAAAAAAATTTTAACATTTATTTATTTTTTGAGAAACAGAGAGAGACAGCGTGAGTGGGAGAAGAGCAGAGAAAGAGGAAGTCAGAGATTCCAAAGCAGCCTCCAGGCTCTGAGCTGTCAGCACAGAGTCCGATGCAGGCCTTGAACTCATGAACCGCGAGATCATGACCTGAACCAAAGTCAGACATTTAACTGACTAAGCCACCCAGGTGCTCATAAAAAATCCAATTTAGACCTTTGCAGCCAGGGTCTAAAAAAGCTAACTCCATCCTGAATTTGTAAAGTCTCTTTAAGTCCTGGATCTGTTTTGTTCCCCTGAAAATCTGTGCTGTTTGATTTAGTTCATAAACTCTTACCAGGGACTACCATCTCGGAAGATAGAGCATGCTACTCAACCAACTCATAAACTGTCTCTGAACAAAAAGGAAAAAATAATACTTTCCTTCTTTCAGCCATCTATTCTCCCAAACAACCCAACCTTCTTTGCTTACTACAATTTATATAATCTGGTAATCAGAACATACCACACTGCCCTATACACACAATACCTCTGCCTAGGGTTATACCTTATAAAATTCTCAACACAGCCCAAAATCAAACTGGGCTTGTTTAAAATTATATTTATCACTGCCACTCTACTCTATACTTCCTGCTCCTTTGCACCTTCCCTACCATAAACCTACTCCCTTTAGTGCCTCCTTCCTTATGTCCTTTGAAGACTGGGTTAAAAGTAAAACAAAACAAAAAGAACTTATTTCTTATTCTCAGCCTCTCCAAAGAGTAAACAATTCTCAACTTGAGAAATCTCTTTAGGGCAAAGAATAATCCAGAGTTAAATTATAAAATCCTTCATTAAGAGATAAGACTCTAAGGCAGTGTCTCCTAGAACTTTTTAGATACACAAAGGCTAAGAATCTTAAGAGTAGGCTTTATAATTTCTCTCCATTAAACAATTGGGCTTCTATATATCAAAAGGATGTTATCTCTAGGTATCTCATAGGGATCCTAAAGTAGAGATCTGTGGACTCATAAGAGTCTTTGACAGAGACAGAGTGAGTGGGGGAGGGGCAGAAAGAGAGGGAGGGAGAGAATCCCAAGCATGAACCATGAGATCATGATCTGAGCCCAAACCAAGACTTGGATGCTTAGCCAACTAAGCCATCCAGGTGCCCCAGAGCTGTTTTTTTCTTAGTGGAATAGTATCAAGGGTGACTCAGAAGTTAAAACCAAGAGCCTACAGGGTGAAACCAACAGCCAGAAAGGACAGTTCTCAGCAGTAGGACTACCCCCTTTTGAAGAAACTGGCAGCATGAGCCTGCACGGATGGTCCAGTCATTGCTATGTGCTTTCCCTCTATTTTAAACGGGTGTGTATAGCAGTTTACCTATGTATGTCCTGTCATTGAAAGTTGGGTTTGTGGGGGGTAGGGTATGTGGGGAGATCTTGGTTAAAAGGTACAGAGTTTCAGTTATACAAGATGAATAAATTCTGAGGATCTAATGTATAGCATGATGACTACAGTTAATAGTAGGTTGTATACCTGAAATTTGCTAATATATCCTAAATGTTCTCACCACACACACAAAATATTATTACTATGTGAGGTGATAGCAATGTTAATTAGGCTGGTTGTGGTAATCATTTCACAATGTATGCCTATATCAAAGCACTATATTCTACACCATGAATACACACACACACACACACACACACACACACACACACACACACATATATAACATATTTGTCAATTACACCTCAATAAAACTTGGGAAATAAATCTTTCCCATTCCACATGCTATTCGTGCAATGCAACTGACATTCCTCCCATCAAAAGATAATGGGAGGTTCCTTCTCTTTGAACAGAACTAGGACTATAGAAGATATTATGCTATGTGACTTCTGAAGATAGGACATAAAATCTGGCTCACAGTCTGTCTGGTTCTCTGGAGGGCTTGCTGTTAGGATCCAGCCACCATATCGGAAGCCCAAGCAGCCCATGGAGAGGATTACATGGAGAAAAACTAGGCCTATTGCCTGAGTTGAGCTCCTTGCTGATGGGCAGCACCAACTTTCCAGGTGTCTGAATAAACCATCTTGTACATGGATCTTCTAGTCCTCAACTGGGTGTTGGTACAGGGAGCAGAAACAATCCGATCTTGCCAAGCCTTGCCCAAATTGCATATTGATGAACAATATAAATGACCAATGCTGTCTTAAGCCACTAAGTGTGGGATGGTGTGTTATGCAGCAATATATAACAGAAGTACCTTCTTACTGCTTTCCTTGCATGATGTCTTCTATTTCTCTTCATTCCCCATGAATTTTCTAGAAGATAAAGCTGATCAAGTTATGTGTGAGACTTTTGTTTTTGTTTTTGGGTTTTTTTGGCCATTAGGAGCTCTGCCACTAAACTATAATCACTCTGAGGTCATGAATGATTTCTTAACTTTATAATAGCATTAAACATTTACTGAATAAATCAATTACCAAAATATTTTGTTCCTGTAACTTAAATAGGATCTAAAATGCAGTCTTGACTCATAACATATAAATTTTGTGAAACCGAATTACCAAATTAACAATACTGCTGATTCCCCTTTAATGGACATAAGGGGGAAAATTTAAAGAATTAATTCACTTTCAAATGTTGAAATAATTTCTACTTATAAATTGAGAGACATCCTTGATGAAAACATCCAATGACTAAGAAAATACAGTATGGGAAACTGACACATATTTCTTTATAAGCAAATGATATACTGTTTTGCCTAAACCTTAATAATCTGATTTTGATAAATACATAATTCTGCTTTATCACATAAAAGTACCAAATTATGAGCAATCCTTAATATTTCAAGTATGATATTTCTTAATGCCATTTCTGGGAATTCCTAAATTTTCTGTTTACATAATATACCATATATTTTCTTCTGTATATTCTTTTATTCCTTCTGTAGTGCACAACCACTCCCAAATTTACTCTGTAACAAATTCTTGGTATTTGCATTTTTTCTTTTTCTTTTTCTTTTTTAATTTTTTAATGTTTTTATTTATTTTTGAGACACAGAGAGACAGAGTATGAGCAGGGGAGGGGCAGAGAGACAGGGAGACACAGAATCTGAAGGAGGCTCCAGGCTCTGAGCTGTCAGCACAGAGCCCAATGCAGGGCTAGAATCCCACGGATTGTGAGATCATGACCTGAGCCGAAGTCGGACGCCCAACCAACTGAGCCACCCAGGAGCCCCGTTCTTTTCTTTTTCTTTTTGCTTCTTAGTGATTACTTCTTCCCAAAGAAGACTATTTTTTATTATTTATGTTAGATTTTAATAAAGCCCACTTCTTCCAAGAAGTTTAAGGTGCTTGGCATACAGAGGATTTTTTTGTGTTTCATTTGTTTGTTTTAATGAACACCCTCCAAACCTTGCAATAGCAAAGAAGAACAACAGCAAAGTTAGGAGGAAAAGATCACAGTTCAGGGGACAGAGCAGCAAGGTCAGAAATGAACAGAAGTTGGTTTACTTGTAGAGTAGTTGAGATCTCAGGGAACTGTGAAAATAATAGGTCAAAACCATGGTCAACTTTATAGCATGACCCTTGGGAAAAGAAGGTGCTCCGATATTTCATTTTTAAAGTTAACTGCAGGATCCCTAGTTCCAGGCTGCCCTATTTCTGCCAGTCTCTTACATTTGTGTCAAGACAACTGATTAGAAATTAAGTAGTAGTCCCTGCTCTACATTATGCTGGATTTGGACAAAACTAAAGGTAGAAGCCATCTGAAGTCAATGACTTTCTCTATATTTAAACTCACTGAAGAAATTAATTGATATACGACTCGGGGACATGACAGTGAATTTGAAATAAAAGGAGGCACAGGGGGCAGTGAAGAGACTTTTGTGGGTTCCTTGTAACGAGACCTCCAAGAGGAAGGCTGGCATGTCACATCTGTGAAAGTGAGACCTCAGACACTTTTGAATAGGGACTAAGAGTTAGAACTAAGCTGATTTAAAGACAGTGAAGGAGTGTGGTATTTACCACACACTGATTGTGTGTGGGCAAAGACTCATGCAAAAGTGCCACATCTTCCACAGAACAAAATCAGAAAGGCATACCCAGTGTAACATCTGTGTCACACAAGATGTGATGCTCACAATATTTCCCTTGTGGAGATTGTGACTTCTTAAGAGAAATTTTCAATAGGGAACAATGACAACAAAAGCAAATAAGCAAAGTATTTCAACAGCTTCTTAAAAGAGTATTAATGACCACATGAGAATTGGTGGGCAAAACACCAAAGAACGTTTTCATTCTCTGGCAGACAAAAATGAAATTCTTAATTGCGTGTTCAGTTTAATACAGTTATGCACTTGCACAAAAAAAAATCAACCTCTTACAACCAATATAGCTTGTGGAATTGTGAAAATAATTAGGTCCAAACTATGGTCAATTTTATAGCATGACCCTTGGGAAAATGAAGGAAAAGGAAGACAGAATACATGTTAATCCAGGGGTGGAGTGGAAAGCACAGAAAAGGGAAAAGCAAGGAGTTATCTTAAAAGCTGCTTGAGAAAATGGGTCTGCTTAAAAGACTTTCCATAAATGGAAGAAGCTTTAATTCTTGCAGTATGCTAAAGCACAAAAGCTTTTAGCGCCTTACAGAGCTACAGAAGATAAATGGAAGAACTTCAGGAAAAAAACTAAATACCATGAAAGTCCTGAAATCTCTTATCTTATAAAGTGTAAGATTTTAATTGTAAAGTCTTTTCATGAATACTGAATGGGGCAGAGAAAGAATCAGCTGAATCTCCAAAATAACTCCCCAAGCCATCAATGAATGTTAATATCATTCTAAAACATGTATTACATACAATATTGTTCTAAATAGCTCTAGTGGGAGCCCCTGCAAGTGTAATTTTGTGTAATCCCATTATGTTTTTGCATTTTCATGGTGTTCAAATGCATTACGCATTATAATCGTTCAAACACACAGAGATGGTAGGGTTTAGGGTCTTCTACCATGATAGCGAATCATTATTTTTAATAGCTTCTACTCTGATTATAGTGGTAATCAATGTTTATTTTTACATATTAGGAAAGTTCTAAAAAGTATACATTTAAAAAACTGTCTATAATACCAACTCTTACACATAACTAATGCTAACATATTTACATCCTTAAGTACTTTTTGAGCATCTACTTTGTGCCAGGTCCTTGTCTTAGAATGAAGACAAGAATTTCCATCCTTCCACATGAGAAGAGATAGAAAGTAAACCTATAAACAAATACATAATATTGAACAATACAAAGTAATAAGGGAAAAATAATATGGGAAAATAAATTAGGCTAATGTGATAGTGAGTAAATAAGAGGTAGGAAGAGGGAAGGGTTGATCCCTAGTGGGATCAACTAGTGGGATCCCACTAGTTGGGAAGGGTTGATCACTTTGACAAGGTAACTTTTGCAAGAAGAACCAATTGATGATCAGGAATCAAGTGTGGCAAGATCCAGGGGAAGATTGTTTTGGGAACATGGACCAGCACGACCAAAGTCCCTGGCATAGAAATGATCTTGTGAGAGACAGAAGAAGGCCAGACTGTAGTGAAAGAAGGCAGAGTTGAGGGAGAGGATGTTGGAGAATTGAGTGGGGCCATAATCATGTATGGTTGGAAGCAATGAGAAGGAATGTGCACTTAATTTTGGTGATTTCCAACATGGGAGTCACATAATCTGTTTTAGAAAGAACACTCCCACTGCTATGTGGAGGTAAGATCAAAGGAGACAAAAGAATAAACATAGGCCCACCTGTCAGGAAGTTATTGCAGAATCCAGGTGGCTTAGATGAAAGTGTGTTGAGATTCAGGATATATTATGGATAAAGGGAATATAAATTGCAAATAGAATAGACAAAAGTATAAAGAAAAGAAAGGGATCAAAGATTATTCTTAGGTTTCTGGCCTAAGCAATTAGAATAGTGGTTCTGTTTACTGAGCAGTGAAATTTCATAAATAAAGGTCCCTTTATCACACAGGAAGAATACATTGTTAATCTGGTCCCATTTCTGATTAGCCACTAAAAAGCTCAGAAATGCAATTAGCTTTAAGTTGTAGTAATTGGTATTTGAGATTTCTGAGATATCTTTCATTACCCAACAAAATAATTTCTGATCCTCATTTCTTTGTTTATTTAGGGTCCTATTTTTGAGGTCAATCCTAGGTTTACTTTTTTTTTTTAATAGTGTGATGCTATTTATTATAAATAAAAGTAAACATGTCCCTAACCAAAAACATAAGCCAGATCCTGAGACTGAACAATATTTATACCCACTGGCTCCCTTTATTTCTTCTTTTGACTTGGGTCCTGTGCATTTTTTAAATGTGCATGTGTGTAGGTGTGTTCCCCCATTCATTTAAAAACATACATCTTTTTATATTAAGAATATTAACCCTTGGTCTGCATGCAATTTTGATTTGTCATTTGCCTTTCCATTTTGTTTTTGTTTTTGTTTTTGTTTTTGTTTTTGTTTTTTATCCAAGAAATACTTTAGGAGTGCCTGGGGGGCTCAGTCGGTTGAGTGACCAACTCTTGATTTTGGCTCAGGTCATGATCCTAGGGTTGTGGGATCAAGACCTGGAGCCTGCTTGAGATTCTCTCTCTTCCTCTCCCTCTGCCCCTTCCTCCTTCCTGTACTCTCTCCCTCTCTCACTAAATTTTTTGTACTTTTGTACTATTTCATTTTGTACTATTGCCATTTTTAACCTATTTGAGACTAAATCAATCATTCATGAAATGGGTTTCCATGGGCTTGGGTCTTAGGGATGTGATTCTCTGCTTTCATTGAATAACTGCATCATCCCTGGCACTTCTGCTTCTGAGTGTTCTCGTAGGAGTTTCACTGTCACGTTACTGAACAGGTCATAGCACCTAGCGCAAGTGATGTCATTCCATTGCCACATATCCCAGAAACAAAATCATCAAATAAATTCAAAACATCAAATCAACTCATTAGGGATGAAAGCAAAACAAAACCAAACAAGCAGTGAAAAATAGCAAAAACTAAAAGTTAATACATACAGAAACAAACTAAGCTAATGGTTTATTAAATAGATCAAGTAGCCACATCGAGCAAACACTCCAAATATTTCCACCAAAAGCAACCAGGCATTCCTAAATAAATGAAGGGCTCCAGGTCTGAAGCAGGCAAAGGACAAGATAATTTGGGGCATTTTATGCCAGAAAACAACCATGCACTCAATGATGAAAGGCCACACCATAAGAGAAGAGAGATTATTATTATTTTTTTTAATTTTTTTAACGTTTATTTATTTTTGAGACAGAGAGAGACAAAGCATGAATGGGGGAGGGTCAGAGAGAGGGAGACACAGAACCTGAAACAGGCTCCAGGCTCTGAGCTGTCAGCACAGAGCCCGATGCTGGGCTCGAACTCACGGACCGCGAGATCGTGAC
Organism: Leopardus geoffroyi; assembly: GCF_018350155.1. Lineage (NCBI taxonomy): Eukaryota > Metazoa > Chordata > Mammalia > Carnivora > Felidae > Leopardus > Leopardus geoffroyi. The sequence goes on from NC_059326.1 coordinate 156,925,586, forward strand.
CTGGCTGAAGTCGGACGCTTAACCGACTATGCCACCCAGGCACCCCAAGAGAAGAGAGATTAGAGAAAGCTCTTCTTTGCCAAAGAATCTCAGCTAATTAACACAGAAGGGGGACTTCTGGTTTCTGGCCTGGCATGTAAGGAGCTTAGAAGTCATGCCCTTCCAAGTAAAAAGCTGAACAAACTGGAAAAAAATCAATAGCTCTTCTTATCTGGCAGAGAAGTGAGGTCACAGGGCAAAATACTGACTCAAAAATTAGAGAGATGGACAATCAAATCAAGAGAATCACAACCTACCGGAGCAAAAACCCATGAGCAGAAACCTCTGTGGGAACCCGTGTCAGGATAGGAAAACCTAAACTGGAATTGATGAATTACTAGAGGCTCAGTGTGAACTAGTCTTAGCGTTAAGCTCAGGGATGTCTAGTCAAAGGGGGGCAGGGATCCATAATTTTATGAGTTTTACCTCCAGGATTTCTTACACTGAATATTAAAGAAAAATCCCCTTGTGCTTCCAGCAGTGGGAGGGGAAAAGGAACCATTTTGAAATAAGTTTTCTTTACCAAGGCCTGCCCTCAGAGCCAACCTAAGGGTTAGTGGAGACTGAGAAGCACCTGTAAAGTTCACAGTCTAGGAGCACAAGCTCACTAGAAGATTGAAACTTTATCACAGCACTATAGAATTCTTCCCAGTCCCTCACACCTCACTACCACATCACTGAAGTCTTATTGATGTTCCTTTTACCCAATACATCATGTCTACATTTCAACAAAAGGATTACACACTATTAGCATACTAAAAGGTGAAAAACACAACTTGAAAAGACAAAGTCAGCATTAGGACCAGACTCAGATATGGCAGGGATGTTGGAATTATCAGACTGGGAATTTAAAACTATGATTCATATGCTAAGGGACTGAATGCAAAAAGAAGACAGCATGCAAGAACAGATGGGTAATGTATGCAGTGAGATAGAAATTCTGAGAAAGAATAAGAAGAAATGCCAGAGATCAAAAACCTGTAAAATAAATGAAGAGTGCCTTTGATGGGCTCATAGAGCGGGCTCGACTGAAGGAAGAATTTCTGAGCTTGACTCTATGTCAACAGAAACCTCCAAAAATGAAAAGCAAAGAGAAAAGGACAGAAGAAGAAGAAGAAAAGAACAGAATATCCAAGAACTGTGGGACAACTACAAAAACATATAACCTATGTGTCATGTAACTGGAATAACAAAATGAGAAGAGAAAAAGGAAAAGAAGAAAGATTTGGAGGCATAATGGTTGAGAATTTTCCCAAATTAATGTCAGACACCAAAACACAGATCCAGGAAGCTCAGAGAACACCAAAAAGAATAAATGCCAAAAAAAAAAAAGAAAGAAAGAAAGAAAGAAAGAAAGAAAGAAAGAAAGAAAGAAAGAAAGAATCCACAGAAGGAATGATAGAATTCCAGTTTCTCTTAAAACATTAAAATTAAGACAAAGAGTCTACGCTTGATAAATTTGTATTTTGAAGATACTATATCCTGAAATAAAACTCTCTCTTTTCAAAACAGATCATTTTTCCTGTCAAGATACAAAACAGTATATATGGGGAGACAACATCTTATTTCTTTTTGGTTCAATCCAATGAAAAGCAAGGCACACCACAGATATAGAGCCTCCTCCTTCAGCCAAAGTAACAACTTTCTTGTATTTATGTTTTGTGATCAGTGTAACAAATCTAATGGGGATTCTGAGCCATAACAAGGGGCATGACTGATTCACTGCCATCCCCACCAAGACTGTATTCCATTCATCAGATTGGTCCTGACTGTGTGTGGCAGGCAGTGTGTGTGCCCAGGGCAGGGTGTGGTGGGGGCAGAAGTGCATATGGCAGAGACAACCTAGAGAGTCAGATTGAAGCTGCATCAAGAGGTGATACAATTCCTCCTATAGTTTCCAGGTTTCCTGTGCAGAATGCCTTCTCCTGGCCATAAGCTGGTCAATGGAGAGAATGAAAACCTGAATTATACATGAGCAGACTAGAGTGACAGTCTAAGGAACCCCATCAAAGACTAAATAAATGGCCTCAATTGGTATCTGATTTCAAGTAATCGATGGATAACAGAGCTGCTCTGGGTGACTTCACAAAAAAACAGTAAATAACACTATTTCATCCATTAGATTGTATGCTCCCTTGGGCCAGAGGCTTTTTTTTTTCTCATCATAAGTGGTCAGTTGCTAACATGACCCCCATCTTTTATTCCTCCTTGTATTCACATATGAGACAATTTGCAGCTCCTCCAGTAGAGAGGTGGAATTTGTTTGCCCTTCCCTTCAATGGAGTCTGGCCTTGTGACTTGCTTCGAATGATACAATGCACCAAAAGCAATGCTGTGCTAGCTCCAAGCATAGGCCTCAAGAGACCTTCCATGCACTTGTAAATTTGCTGACGTGAATAAGCTCAGGCTAGCTGGCTGGAGGGTCAGACCACTTTGACCAGAGACCAACAGGTGAGGCCATTCTGCCACTGGTCTAGCCAGTGTCAGCTGACCTAATGGCTAATTGCAGATACGTGGGTGGCCCAAGCCAACACCAGAAGAAAAGCCCAGTCAAAATGCCAACCTGGAGAATTATGAGCTAAGTAAAGGCTATTGCTTTAAGCCACAAGGTTTAGGGGTATTTTATTATGTAGCAAAAGCCAATTGATACACAATCATCCCTAGTGTTTATCACAGTATTAGGCATTAAGAAGGCACACATCAAAAGTTGGGTAAATATGTCATTGAATATATTAGTCTATCTACCACATTGCCCATAGTGTGCCAATGGTGTGCCAAGTATGAGGATACATGGTCTCTACGATTAAGGAGCTATCACGCTAGCAGAAGAGACAAATGAATTGGTGGTATTCACACAAGATATTGTATTAAAGCATGCTAGTAGTATGTTCAGGATAACAGGAGACATGCCTGGGGCAAGGGTCAGAGGAAGCTCCTTGAGGAGGTGATAGATTAGCTAAGTGTTTTTTTTTAAATGGCAGAGTGGCCGGAAAAATAGTAGGATTGTGTGTATGTGCTGTACAGAGAAAAAAGTGTAGAAGGCTAAAAATTAAACTACTCAGGAAAATGGGACTGGAGCAGGGGAGGGGCAGGTGGTTAATGTTCAGTACGGCTCTGTTACCAGCTATGTGGAGCACAGCCCTTACTTCAACTCTCTGAGCCTTGGTTTCCTTAGCCAAGTAGGACATGAATGGCCCTTGGCACATAGAGTTGTTTGGAGCAATAAATAAGATAGCCTGTGTAAAGTGCTTGCCCAGTGCCAGCATGTAATATCTATCAATAGTGCCTATTATTATTTATTGTCTTGTTACCATAAGCACATATTTCTTTCGATTTAAATATATTTCAACAAAGTAGAAAATAAATCTTCAAAAATAAGGTGATCATTGAACACTACAATATATACATTAACCTTGAAAAGAAGGAAATTCTTTACCTGAATCCTTATATTCTGCGTTTCGGTAACACATCAAACACATCAAATAAAATAGAAGTGAAGGAAAGGTTTTCCAAGCAGAAGAGACAGCAAGTATAAACTTAGGGTGTTGTGAAACTGTTTGGCACATATGTTGGATGGCAAATACCAAGTGTGACCAAAGTACAATGTGCAAGGGACAGAGTTCAATAGATGAGGCAGAGTGAATAGCAACAGCCAGGTCATGAAAGACCACATGTGAAGCAGAGTTTGGAGTCCATTCCAAAGGCACCAGGGAGCCATTGCTGCCTCTTATTTGGGATTGATGTAAGTAGCAGTCTTGTTAAAAAACAAACTATACATTTGTCATTTAAGTAGGAGTAAGAGATATCTTTTCACTTATTCCACTTTACTCAACAATAATGTTTGGATGCCTTCTATAGATCACTACTTCTACAGCATCGGTGAATCCAAGTAATAAGATTCAGGTCCTGCTCTCAGAGGGTTTCCAGTCTAGCAGGTAAGACAGCTTTAGAAGCAAATGTTACAATTCAATATACTATGCTGTAAATGGGAAATGGGTCAAGTTCCATGGTATAAGGGTCAGAACTACTAATTCTGGGAGATGGGGAGGGCAGGAATATTAAGGACAAACCTTTTGGAAGCAAGATTTCAGTGGTGTATTGAGAGAAAAAGTACCACAGTCTCAATTCATTCCTGGATCCAATTTCTCTACAGGGCATTCCTTCCTATAACCCTCTCCATCATATCAGAGTACCATTTCTATTTCTATATTCACTGCCTGTGATTACCAACATGAATACCTTGGGCACCAATTATCAAAGAAATAATGCAACTATTTATAATATTATATAAACTGGGCCCAATAGAATTAAATCATAACACTGCATATTCAGATTTACCCCATTCCCAAATCCCAAAGAGAAATTTAGCAATATTTCCCTTTTGCTAATAGGACCCAAACTTATAACTCTCTAAATTCATATTAACCAACCACTTCATTCAGCAAAAATCCAAGCTGTTTACTTTGAAACCTGTGGCTCATATTCATAAATTTCATAAATGTGAGATTTTGTTCAATGTTAGATCTCACATTAAAAGCCAATGTTATGACTTACGCCATAAATGCGAATACTTGATAAAATAGAAACCCACAGTGAAAACTTTAAGAAGCAAAATCCAACCTGAAAAACTTTGAGGCACTTGGGTAGTTCAGTTCGTTAAGCATCTGACTCTTGATTTAGGCTCAGGTCATGATCTTGTGGTTTATGAGTTCAAGTCCAGCATCTAGCTCCATGCTGACAGTGCAGAGCCTGCTTGAGATTCTCTCACTCTCTCTCTCTCAAAATAAATAAACTTAAAAAAAAAGAAAAATTTGAACAGCTTTTATTATTATATAGATTCAATAGTCAGTTTAGCAAGAGCAACCAATCTCCAGGTTTAGGCAGCCACCAAAGATGGTGACACACAGTAACTGTTCTTACGTGGGATCCTCACCTATGGATCCATATTTTTAAGCTTTCTATTTGCGTTCAGTTTAGGTTCGCCTACACCACAATGTGTACTTTAATTATGTCGACGGTTTTAAATGTAGTTGCTGTGCGAAAATCTACCTCAAGAACAGGTATACGTTAAAGAATCGATACTACGGGTTTTCTTATAACACAAGAAAAATACTCAGGAGTTATCAAATTTGTGACTAGGTTGGTAAAGTTAAGCCATCACCTGCAACCATCTATTGATTCTTTCTTGCTTTTAAGGCCTCTCTTATCAACTGCAAATTTAGATAGGTAGGACTATACACGAGATTAATATAAAATAATGCTCTTCTGGATGACTGAAATCCTCTAAGCTCCTTTATAATTATCTATTATGAAAACATTTATTTCTTTTTAAAAAAATTTTTAATGTTTATTTTTGAGAGGGAGAGACAGAGTGCGAGCATGGGAGGGACAGCGAGCGAGGAAGACACAGAAACTGAAGCAGGATCCAGGTTCTGAGCTGTTAGCACAGAGCCCAATGCTGAGCTTGAACTCAGGGACAGTGAGATCATGACCTGAGCCGAAGTCGGACGCTTAACTGACTGAACCACCCAGGCACCGCTGAAAACATTTATTTCTAAAAATTCATGTGCCTCACTGAAAGATACTTCAAGTGGTACTAAAAATGGTTCCTAAAAATAGACTTGGAACAATCTATTCCAGTATGCTGTATGTATTCTGTGTGATTTTCATACTTGAATACTCTCAGTGAATGAGAGCCACTTTAGCAGCTCTTGGCCAATTAGTAAGTTACAGAACTGGGATTTGAACGCAGCCTGTCTAGTTGCAGCGTCTGTGCTCTTAACCACCGTGTTATATGCCTCACTACCATTGAAGTTGAGTTTGATATCCTAAAAACATAGAAAGTACTGTAGTATGTGCTAGCTATTATTATATTTATTGTTTGACTTGAGATATACATATGCAATATGTAGACATATGTGTGCATATATATGATAGATTTACCACCTGTGATATATAACATTATAAACATCTTTGATAATCAAAAAAAATCAAATGAAAAAAATACCCCAAAATACAATTAAAATCTTACAAGTAATTTAGGAAGGAAAAACATAAAAGTTGTATTTCTGTCCTATGTTTTCTTTAATCTACTATTGGCCACTTATTTTGTTTTGGTGAGCAGTTTTAAGCCATGATGAAGTGATGGTACTGGATCAGATCTTCCACAAAGAAGTAAAAGAAAAGGGGCACTTGGGTGGGTCCATCGGGAAGCATCCAACTCTTGGTTTCAGCTCAGGTCATGATCTCACAGTTAGTTAGTTCAAGCCCCACATCGGGCTTTGTGCTGACAGTGCAGAGCCTGCTTGGGATTTCTCTGCCTCTCTCTTTACCCCTCCCTGACTTGCTCTCTCTCTGTCTCTCAAATAAATAAATAAACATTAAAAAAGAAGAACATCATGCTGAGTGTTAAGATGAAATTTTGGGGAGGCTCCAGTTACCTTCTAAGAAATCTGGGAAACAAAATAATGTCAATAATAGTGATTATCAAGGAATGGCAAGAATCCCTTATTTCTTAGAAGGCATACCCAGCACTATACATTTAACAGTCATATCCAACAATCATACATTTGGGTCTTGATGTATCCACATATGAATTTAAATGCTAATATGAAGACTCACTGCATAGATTTTATGGGAAAAGTTCTGTGTACATAGAAGGGTCTTGCTTAGTATGTGAATTAATTTGCTAATAGAAAACTTTTCTACCGTATTACTACTTTAATTTGGATATGAGTATTTAGAAAGTTAATTTTTAGATAAAAATACAAATAAAATACTATCATTTGGTTATAACTGTATATATTCTATCACAGGGAGAGCTTATTTATATCCAAGTAATAATTGATATGAAATTCCTTAAAGGTCAATTAACTTTCTCCAATAAATAAAAATACTCATAATATGACATAAGAGTAGCATATGGATAAATGAATTTAGTCAACATCTCAATGCAATGAAAATAAGATTTTTTGAATATTCACTGAAGTTTTTATTATATTCTGCTCTAGCAGAATCTTACTTTCCAATACTCTTAATTAGTATGATTTATCTAGACATTCACAAAAACACAATATGGGTCAGAATCACCAGGAAGTAATATATCAGGAGTAAAAGGGCCTCAGACAGCTTGCAAGTCCATCTTATATTTGCAGACCAAGGGAAAGAAGAGGAAGGTAGGCTGTTAGGGTTAAAAGAGGTTTTGATATGACTAGTAAGTTTCAGCCTCTATTTGGCCTGATCTCATGAGCCTAAAGCAGAACCTTATAAGGAGACTTTAGCATCATGTTAACTCAGAAATGGACTTTCTCATGGAAACTGAGGTCATTATAGGGCCTCATTGGTCTGTGGTGTCTTGGGGAACTCTGGGATCCACAAAACTGCATGGAAATCAATTTGCATGTGAAGAAACCCAGGGGGACTTGGAACTCTTTAAGATCATAGCAAAACAACTCCTCATTCATAGGACTTAATATTTTTAAGGGAGGAAGCATCAATTCCTGGTGCTAGTGTGCAGGATTATTTTGGAGATGCTCCACAATCTACAATAAAAAAGGCCCTAAAACATGTTCAGATGTCCAAGATTCTGACTAAAAAGATGTGCCTCCTTTCAATTAAAAATATATATATGAGGTATAAACTCTTATGGCCAATAAATCTTTGTTCACATGATGATTCAAATTCTAATGGAAATGTTTACTGTCTATTTTGCATCTGTTTTTATACTAACTAGTGATGGTGGTAACTTCTTAAAAGAAAACTAGCAGAACACTAGAGCTACATGTTGATTGGGAACTAAATTGGGGAAATGTGACCATGAAGGTGTGCTCTCTTTAGTGGTATGCTGAAAAACAAAGGCCTGCACAAATGGGAAGTACAGAGTCCCACAAAGTTTTTATCATAGTTTGTGGCAGACATGATGAAATTTGAGATCTTTTATTTCACATGAAGCCAAAATTCTGCTTTCAGCTTAGTTTATCATTAGTTGATCTCGGATGTTGCTCACATAGCTCACATTATCAAAACTTTTAGCAATTTCACACATTTTAACCTTGTATTATACTTGTCAAATAACAAGGTGAGATCACCCAGAGAATGTTTTGATTTAGGTACAGCTTTTTACTCAAAATCATACATTCAGAAGATACCATTATGATTGGGGAAAGAAACATATTTAAACTGAGCTGAGCATGAAAAATCAATGAAATGGGTTTTTCCAATAATTGAGACCAAATAACTAATTTCCTATTAATTTCTAATCATTGTATAGGAATATCTTCATGAAGCTTTCCTTATCTTTCTCTGATGGATTTCATATCTTTTTCCTTATCTATGTACCTTTTATGGCACCGATTACTCTCTAATTTGTTTTTCTAGCTATTTACACACTTTACACACTATTTACTTACACTAACAGACTCAGGCTCTGAGAAAGCATCCGCATCTGATTTACCTTGATCTTCCTTGTACTTTCGTACCTAATAAAATGCAGACATGTAGAAAGAACACAACAAATGTTTTAAAAGAAGCACACACACCATAGAATACTATCCATGGACTCCTATCTGTAATATCTTATGGAAAAAAAGTAGTTCGTATCTACATGTCAGTGTGTGTGTGTGTGTGTGTGTGTGTGTGTGTGTGTGTCTGTAGTGTGTGCACGCGCACATGCACGTCTGTATGTGTATGTATATATATGGAGGTGCTGGACATTTTTCTAATAACTAAACTCTTCTCTGAGTAATGTCAAAGGCAGTTCTCAAGTTAACATCAGTGAAACTGTACCTAGAATAAATGCCAAACACCAGCATTTTAAAAATATATAGATTTAATCATCTCATTAAACACTGTGCTTAAACTGCTCCAAAGCCTTTCCTCATCCACATTATGCAATGACATTTGAAAGTCAGAATATTGTATTTTTAAAATGCTATTTATATCCATCACACCACAGCCTAAAGTTTAAAAGTTTATTGTTCCATTAAGAAACAAAAACATTGCAGGGTGCCTGTGTGGCTCAGTTAAGCGTCCGACTTCAGCTCAGGTCATGATCTCACGGTTCGTGAGTTCGAGCCCTGAATCAGGCTCGGGCAGCTCAGAGCCTGGAGCCCACTTTGGATTCTGTGTCTCCCTCTGTCTGCCCTCTGCTGCTTGCACTCTGTCTCTCACATTGTCTCAAAAATAAATAAACCTTAAAAAGAAAAATTTGGAAAAGAAATAAAAACATTGCCAATTAATTTTAAGATGACAACAATTATAAGAAACATTTTAATTTCTGGAATGTTAAAATGTGAAATAAAATGTTCATCTTAAAATCAAAGAAATGAGATAGCAGAGAACATGTAGGATGTGGTAAACATATTATGGAAATGTAATACAAGAAAAGGGAAAGAAATATTTATTAGTGCTGAAAATTTACTTTTATGATGTTTACTTCTTATCCTTAATATAAATTAATATATAGTTATAGTATATGGTTTTAAAAGTACAAATTATATTCAGACTTTTACTGATTTATTGATTATATACTGATAATTGATTATAATGTTGATGATACCTTAATGGTCAAAAGAGGACAGTATTGTATTCGCCTAAAAATTGATAACCCTGGTTCCCTGTAGGGAGAATTAGGTTTCTCTGTGTGTCAGTACCTTCCTAATAGAGTACCATGTGCATTTATTAATTAGGAAAACTAAAAAATAAAATCATGGACTTCTGGGGTAGATGGTGGGGTGGGAGGACCCTAAGCTCACCTCATCCCAAGGATACAAGTAGATAACACCTACATCAGTGTAAATAATCCAGAAAATGACCTGAAGACTGGCAGAACAGCTTCTCCACAGGTAAATGTAGGGAAGAGAAAACATCCAAGAGGGTAGGAAAGACAGAGACTTGGATAGGAGCTAAATGGAACTTTGGGACTGTCCATAGGAGGAAGGGAAATAGCAGGTGAGAAAATGGAGAGGACAAGAGCCTCACACCAAGCACCCCAGGCATGAGGAACCTGCATAAAAACCAGAAGAACCCAATTTCATGAGTTCTTACAATCAGCTGGGCTTAACATCTGAAACTTTAAAAATCAGCAGGGGTGGCTCCAGGAAAGCCAGAAGGGCAAGAGAAAACAGAATCCTGACTTTAAAGAGACAGCACAACAAACAGCCTTATGGAAATACAGCAGAGAAGCAGCAGTTTGAAAAGCATCAGGGGCATATGGGAGGGTAATTTGTTTCCTAATCCCAGAGTGTGTGCTGGAGGGACAGGGATCACTGGGACAAAAAAGCAAAGGAACAAAGCAGCTGGCAGGTGTCACAGCTGTGAAAACCAGTATGGTGCAAATGCTTGTTACCTAGTTTGCCAAGACCATGCATCCAGACCCAGCATTCTCCTGTGGACCTGTCCCTGACTATGTGCCCTTGGCTAGAGCCCATCCAAAGTGGTGTCACAAGCCAAGCAGCCCCAACAGAGGCCAGCACTACTCCAAAGTTATTCCTGTCCTGGGAATAAGGAAAAATAACCATACACACCAGTCCAACAGTGGCCCCAGCAGTGGGCTGGGGGTAGGCATCTGGTCTGATTGCAGGCCCTGCCTACCAACAAAAGCTTATCAGGGGGTAACAGAGGGAAAGTACCTGTAGTTTGGTGCCACTGCATCGCTGGCAAATGTCTGGTCTTACTCAACTCAAGTCCAAGGTGGTCCAAAACTGGCCCACTAACAACATAGGGACCAAGCCCTACCCACAACAAGCAAAAAGAGCCACTGCAGATGACTGGACTAAAGGCAAAAGTAGCTCAGCCACAACAGTAGGGTGCATGCAACACACATAGGAGACACCAATGAACAGGGGTGAACAGGGCACTACAGGAGCTCTTTCTCATAAAGTCACTGCTTTCAAGAGCAGGAGATATAGCTAACTTTCTTGATACAAAGAAACAGTCACAGGGAATTACACAAAGTGAGGAGATAGAGGAATGTGTCCCAAATGAAAGAAAAAAAAGAACAAAATCACAGGAAGAGAGCTAAATGAAACAGATATAAGTAATACACCTGAGAGAGATTTTAAAGTAATGGTCATAAAGATACTCCCTGGGCTTGAGAAAAGAGTGGAGGACCTCAGTAAGACCCTTAACAAAGATATAGAAAACATTAAAACAACAACAACAAAACAGAGAGGAAGAACTCAATAACTGAAATTAAAAATACACTAGATGGAATATATAGTAGACTAGAGGAAGCAGAATGGCTCTGCATGCTTGAGGTCAGAGTAATGGAAAGCAATAAAGCTGAACAGGAGAGAAAATAATAATAAAAATAACAGTGGACTTATGGAACTCAGTGACACCATCAAGCATAATAAGGTTTACATTATAAGGATCCCAGAAGGAGAAGAGAGAGAAAAGGGGGCAGAAAACTTATGTGAAGAAATAATAGCTAAAAACCTCCTGATTCTGGGGAAGGAAACAGAAATCCAGATCTAGAAGGTAAAGAGAGCACACAACAAAATCAACCCAAGGACATCCACACCAAGACAATAGTAATTCAAATGCCAAAAGTCAGTGATTAAAAAACCATTTTAAAGGCATCAGGGGAAGAGAAAACAGTCACATACAAAGGAAACCATTGAAGGCTATCAGGTAATTTTCCAGCAGAAACTTTGCAGGCCAGAAGGGAGAGGCATGATATATTTATAGTGCTGAAAGAAGAAAACCTGCAGCCAACAATACTCTATGCACCAAGGAAACTACTCAGAATAGAAGGAGAGATAGTTTCCCAGACAAACAAGAGTTGAAGAACTTCACGACCACTAAACCAGCCCTACAAGAAATGTTAAAGTGAACTCTTCAACTGGAAAGGAAACACCATAAGTAAGAGTAAGAAAAGTAGGAAGCACACTTGCAGTAAAATTAAATATACCTACAAAATTTAGTCAAGGGATTCACAAAATAAAAGGATGTGAGTTATGACACCATGTTCCTAAAATGTGGGGGGAGAGGAGTAAAGCATGGGTTCAAACTTAAGTGACAACTTAGTTTACACTGCTATATGTATTAGATATTATATACAAACCTAATGATAACCACAAATCAAAAACCAGTAAGAGGTATGTAAAAAATAAAGACTAACAAACCCAAGCATATCACTAAATAAAGCCAGCAAATTGTGAGAAATGAGAGTTGGAGAAGAAAGATACAGAGAAGAACTACAAAAACAACCATAAGTAACAAAATGGCAACAAGTATATACCTACCAATAATTACTTTGAATTTAAGTGGACTAAATGCTCCATCAAAAGATATAGGGTGACAGAAAGAATTAAAAAGCATGACTCATCTATATGCTACCTGCAGGAGACTCATTTCAGACCTAAAGATACATGCAGACCAAAAGTGAAAGAATGCAAAATCATTCATTATGCAAATGGAAGTGAAAAGAAAGCTGGGGAAGCAATACTTCTATTGGACAAAACAGACTCTAAAACAAAGACTGTAACAAGAGATAAAGAAGGACACTACATAATCATAAAGGCAACAACCCAATAAGAAGATATAACAATTGTAAATATTGATGCATCCAACATTTTTCCAAAGAAGACATTCATATGGCTAACAGACACATGAAAAGATGCTCAACATCACTAATCATCAGGGAGATACAAATCAAAACCATGATGAGATACCACCTCACACCTGTCAGAATGCCTAAAATTAACAATACAAGAAACAACAGGTGTTGGCAAGGATGCAGAGAAAGGGAAATCCTCTTGCTCTGCTGGTGGGAGTGCAAACTGTTTTAGCCACTCTGAACAGTGTGGAGGATCCTCCATAAACTAAAAATAGAACTACCCTACCATCCAGCAATTACACTGTTAGGTATTTATCCAACATATACAAAGATACAGATTCAAAGGGGTACATACAATGTTTATAGCAGCATTATCAACAATAGCTAAACTATGGAGAGAGCCCAAATGTCCATCGACTGATGAACGAATAAAGATGTGCTATATGTGTATATATATATATATATATACACATATACATACATACATACACACACACACACACACACACACGAAGGAATATTACTCAGCCATCAAAAAATGAAATCTTGCCATTTGCAATGATTTGGATGAAGCTAGAATGTATTATGCTAAGTGAAATAAGTCAATCAAAGAAAGCCAAATACTACGTGATTTTACTCAAATGTAGAATTTAAGAAAACAAAACGGATAAACATACAGGAAAAGGGAAAAAGAAGAGAAGGAAACAAATCACAAGAGACTCTTAAGGATAGAGAACAAACTGAGAGTTAATGGAGGGAGGTAGGTGGGAGGATGGGCTAGATGGGTAATGGGTATTAAGGAAGGCACTTGTTGTGATGAGCACTGTCTGTTGTATATAAGTGATGTCACTGAATTCTATTCCTGAAACCAACATTGCAATGTATGTTAACTAAAATTTAAATAAATTAAAAAAAAGGGGGGGCACCTGGGTGGCTCAGTTGGCTAAGTGTCCAACTTCGGCTCAGGTCATGATCTTATGGTTTATGAGTTCAAGCCCTCCATTGGGCTTTGTGCTGATCTGTGCTGATAGCTCAGAGCCTGGAGCCTGACTCAGATTCTGTGTCTCCCCCTCTCTCTGCCCCTCCCCTGCTCATGCTCTGTCTCTCTTTCTCTCCCTCTCTCAAAAATAAACATTAAAAAAAATCTTAAAAAAAAGAATTTATACAACTCAAAACCCAAAAAACAAATAATATAACTAAAAAATGGGCAGAAGACATGAATAGAATTTCTCCAACAAAGGCATAATGATGGCCAGTGGGCACATAAAAAGATGCTCAACATCACTCATCATAAGGGGAATGCAAATCAAAACCACAATGAAATATCACCTCATACCTATTGGAATGGCTAAAATCAAAAGACCAGAAACAACAGTGTTGGTCAAGATGTGGAGAAAAAGGAACCTCATTCACTGCTGGTGGGAATGCAAACTTGTGCAGCCAATGTGGAAGACAGTATGGAGGCTCTTCAAAAAATTAAAAGTAGAATTACAACATGATCCAGTAATTCCACTATTGGATGTTTGCCCAAAGAATACAAAAACACTAATTCAGAAAGATACATGCAACCTTATGTTTATTGTAACATTATTTACAATAGCCAAATTATGGAAGCAGCCCAAGTGTCCATCTATAGATGAATGGATAAAGAAGATGTGATATACATATATATAATATATAATATATAATACATAATGGAATATTATTCAGCCACAAAAAAATGACTTCTTGCCATTTGCAACAACATGAACAGATCTAGAGAGTATGATGCGAAGTGAAATGAGACAGAGAAAAACAAATACCATATAATTTCATTCATCTGTGGAATTTAAGAAATGAAACAAATGAACAAAGGAAAAAGAGACAAACCAAAAAACAGACTTAACATTTATTAACTATAGAAAATGAAGTGATGGTTACTAGAGGGAAGGTGGATAGAAAGATGGATGTAATAGGTAAAGGGGATTTAAGAGTACACTTATCATAATGAGCACTGAGTAATGTATAGAATTGTTGAATCACTGTATTTGTACAACTGAAACTAATATAACATTGCATGTTAACTATACTGGAATTAAACATTTAAAAATGACTAGAGTTCTTGTGTGGCTCTGTTGGTTAAGTGTCCAACTCTTGATACCAGCTCAGGTCTTGATCTCAGGCTTGTGAGTTCAGACCCGGCAATAGGCTCTGTGATGGGCATGAAGTCTACTTTCAAAAAACTTTTTAAAAACTTTTTAAATTCAAGGAAACATTAAAAAACTAACTAAAATCATTAAAATATGTTCTCCTTTATTTAACTATTGGAGGAATAAAATATATGGAGTTTGATTTTTCTAATTTACTGTTTTAGGGGGAAAAAACCCTAGATTTATGAGCTTTGATTAAACATAGGCTTCAAAGTTGAGACATCACTGAGGATCCAAAATATGTATTTCAGAAGAGAAAATACTTTTAAGAGATGAGATCTATCTTAGGATTTGCAACAACAACAACAACAACAACAACAACAACAACAATACCCACCCATCTCTTCGCATGTGAAATGTTTGCCACCCCCTTTCACTAAAGGCCTCATTGAGCTTCTTTAAGAGAGGCACAATTCAACATTCAGGACAAGATTGTACTTTTATTTTCCAAGAAAGCATTTGGATTGTAACAAGATCTCATCTATATGGATAAAGCCAAGTAGCAACATACAAATAAAGATATTCTGAGACATAATTGGATGTCTAAATGGATAGAAGAGAAGAGGTTTTTAATGGTCATATATACAACTTTAAGAGAACCATCCTGTGTCTATACCCAACCTGGGGCCTAAGAGATTCCACAAAGGCCCTGGTCTTTATCCATCTAGCAATTACTCATATGGTGCAGCTTAGAATCTCAGATAAATGAAGGTTTATGATGAATTTTCAGTTCTGAATTTTCACCCAACTGCCTTTAGCTGACTGGCATTCTCTGCTTCAGAAAGTTTTCAAATTTGAACTATAGGTGGGTGTGGTGGATAAAGATGAGTGAACTGACAGATTTGTGTGGGAAAGCATGCACTACCTGTCAGGTTTTTATAAAATGGGGAAAAGGCACTTTATAAAATGGGAAAATATGATTCAAAAATGTATAGATTAAACAAAGGACTCAAAGTGATGCTTTAAAATTTTCCTTTCACCTTAAAAACTATTCTCAGCCCTTTGATTCCAAGTCCCCTCCTGACAGCCTGCTGTGCTGCTGTGACCAGGTACCTATTTTCACAGTATCTGTCGTGTGTAACTGGCCAAAATGTGTACAACAGAAAGCCAGCTCCTATGTTACAAGCACTGACTGTCTTACCAGAACACTTCTGTAGGCTTTCAGAATCTATCCAAAGATTGACCATGGGAACCCAAAACAGCATTCTAAAGAGAATATGGTTCAATTTTCACTGAATATAGTCATGTATGTTCCATGGCCTTTCTGTCATTAATTGAGACTGGAAAGACTTGTGGGATGGGGTTTCTTGCAGGAATGGGTAGTGGGAGGACTCAATAGTTTTGTCTTGATCGATGCTAAGTTTCAGATGCCTGTCAGAAATCAAGTACAGATGCTAGGTAGGCCATTGACTCTGTAAGCCTGGAGTTCATGGGAGAAGGCCAGCCTAGAGATGTTCATTTGAAAGTCAGCAGTGTAGTGATGGCATGTTACGCTATGAGGCTAGTGTGTGAGTAAAGAAGAGGGCTGAAGACACAGCTCTTGCAACCTTCACCCTTTAAAGAGCTGATGGAGGGTGAGAAGCCAGCTAATGAGACTCCGAGAAAATAGCCAAAAAAGCAAGAAATGCATTAAATAAAATAAAATAAAATTTAAAACTCTGCATAGTTCACAGAGGCCTAGAGATGAAGTGGTTCATGTAGGATACTGTCAACCATGTTAAGTGCTGCTAGGATGGGAGGTAGGGTATTGATAACGAATAGTGTAAGGGTTCAGAGAAGAAATCCTGAACCAGACTGCTCAAGTTCAAGTCCTAGTTCTACCACTTACCAAAATTGAGACTGTTGTCAAGTTATTTAACCTTCAAGAGCCCTCATTTGTAAAATGGATGTTCTAATGGTTCTTACCTTATAGGGGTAGTTGTAATAATTGAGTTAGTACCTATTAAACACTTAGAATACTGCCTGACACACAATAAACTTTATAAAGATTTATTTATTTATTTATTTATTTATTTATTTATTTATTTATTTATTTATTTATTTATTTTTAGAGAGAGAGCACCAGCAGGGGAGAGGGGCTGTGGGAGAGAGAGAGAATCTTAAGCAGACTCCAAGATGGGGGCTCAGTCCCACAACCGTGGGATCATGAACTAAACCGACATCAAGAGTCAGATGCTCAACCAATTGAGCCACCTAGGCACCACATGCTGTTGTTATTAATCTCCACCACCATCATCATCATTGTCTTTGGGTTTGCGAAGATGTTGACCTTGATAGAAGGCATTTGTGGAGTGAGAATGAAAGCTTACCTAAACTGGATTGAGAACATTTGAGGTGAAGAAGAGCATTAAACAAAACGAAACAAAAGACTTTAAGGTGTGAAGGGAATGGGTAAGTAGGTGTGAAGGGAATGGGTAAGGACGACAAGGGCTGAAAAAGGGATTTTTGCTTTGCTAATTATAAATATGTGACATTAATGCATGTCTACATGCCAAGTGGGAATTATCCAGTAAAAAGGGAAAAATCCAGAAACTTGATGGAAAAGAGATCATGGCAGGAGTCAAGTCTCTGGCCAGTGACTGGGAGCCAGTGCCCCAACGGCAGACATTCTCTTACATGGAGCAGGAATATGACTGCCATTCTACAAGGCTGCTGGCCAGGTCAGTAGATTTTGGTAGTGGGAAGAAAAAGTATGGTTTGTCTAACTCTATTTATTTTCTCTGTAAGTATTTGGAGAAATAATCAACTAAGAGAAGATGCTGGGGATTTGAGAAGAAGGAGCAAAGAGTGAAAACTTTGTCTCCGAGGAAGTAATTTTATTCTAGAGGGAAAGTGGGATCACCTGGCAGTGCTGAGCATCTATTTCAAATTTGTAGTTACAAATCTGTAGCAAGTCCAGTCTGCATTATTCCCAAATATCCTTTCAAAAGTACTTTCCAGTGCTTCATAAAAAGAATACATATTTCTCCTCTATTCTTTCTATATTAGACAGTTACATAATTAATTAAAACTTTGCTATTTAACTTATATATTTTCTTAAGAGTCTGATTATTTCTTGCCTGCATATAAATGTTTTATTATTCAGTTAGGACATTTATTTTCATACTGGAACATGAGACTTCCAAAGATGATGATTCTTTTTTGAAATAAATTAATGCCAGAGGCATATCCATTCCAAGAATGTATGTCAAGCCAGAAATGACTGGGTATTTGTTAGGCATTAGGTTCTGAAATGTAGTACCTGCTTGTTTAAATTCAACAGATTCCATAACTGTATTCTGATATGTTTTGTCTTTAAAATGACCGTACAGTACTCAATTCTTGCTCCTTCCATCAGTATCATTTACAATGCATACACTGAAAGTATTTTTCTAGTTTTTATGGGAAAGGAAAAGCATAATTCTGTATTTGTAGAACTTACACACTGCATTATTTCGCCCAAACACATGATTCTGCTATCCTGGATTTTGTGATGACTAAACCACTTAGTCAAATTATTTAATACAATCTAAAGAATTGTTAACACCTCAAAGATATTTCTCCCATTTTTTCCATCTCTTCTTTCATCTTTTGCGTGTCTTTTTATTTGGCTTTGTTAGAACTTAAAGTGCTTTTATATGTATATTAAATATATCATTTCACCTAGAAGAGGTTATGGTTAACCCATAACATCTTTCTTTGAATATCCTTCAGTAGTGCCCAGCAATTGACAATCTTAATGCATTAGACTTTTACCCTTGAAAAGCAAAACATTTTAAAAGGTCAAGAAATTTTTAACACTGACTTGCACACCCATTAACCATTAGGATGTATATGTTCTGTATGGAAGGGAGGGGAGTAATGTCCATCAACTATTAAGAAATCAATCTCTTGTGTGTCTCTTGATTTTGTCCCTCCCAATCTAATTGCTTGCTTAGTTGATGGTAGTTACCTTCTGAGGGTGTTCAAATTACTCAAGTATTGTTATGGGCTAAATTGTGTTCTCCCAAAATTCCTATGTTTAAGTCTTAATTGTGGAGGTATTTGGAAATGGGGCCTTTAGGTAGGTAATTAGGATTAAATGAAGTAATAAGGGTGGACCCCAGTTCAAGGGAATTAGTGTCCTTATTAGAAGAGGAAGAGACACCAGAGAGTTCTCTCTCTGTGTGCATTCACAGAGGAAAGACCATGTGAGGACACAGCAAGGAGACTCTCCTTCAAGTCAGGAAGACAACTCTCACCAGAAATCAAATGTGCTGGCACCTTCATCTTGAACTTCAGGTCTGTAGAACACGGAGAAATAAATTTCTGGCATTAAAGCCATCCAGCCTGTGGTATTTTGTTACTGCAGTCCAAGCAGACTAGTACAAGTGTGTGTGTGTGTGTGTGTGTGTGTGTGTGTGTGTGTGCATGTGTGTGTGCGCGCGTGTGTATGTATATGTGTATATATATACATATATACATACATATATATATATATACATATATATACATACATATATATATATATATATATATAAAATTAACTTCCAGGTAGATCAAACTGTCTGGTTTGAGTTATTATAAAACAATTTTAAACATATAAATTGTTATATTAAAGAAAGAGTAATAATGTTATCAAAATCTAACTCTCTGCTATTAGCTAATTAATCCCAGCTGCCACCTCAATCTCAGTGCCTTTGCCCTGATGACTCCTCCATCTGGAATTTGATAGCTTTAGACCTTTGTCTGTCTCTTCATCTTTTAGATATTAACTCAAAGTTTGCCAGTTCAACAAGGCTTTCTCTGTCCACTGAAGTTTTCCTCACCACCATGCAGTGACACTATGAAATCATATTGTCTTGTTTTATTCCTCACACTCATTACTACCTGAATGTTTTCATTTATTTGTTTATTGTGTTTTTCTTAATAAAAAGTAAACCTATGAGGACAGATATATTCTGTTACTAATTGGTATATCCCTAGATTTGAAATAGCATTTGGCACATAGTAGGTGCACAATCAATGCTCAGTGAATGAATGAATGAATGAATGAATAAAACCATATATGTTAACTAAACTTGCCTTGAAATTTGTGTTCATAACTTATCAGGTCTAGAAAATCTGATTCAATTCACTTATCCTGCATTGATCTAATCATCAATACCTAATGGCTAATTATCCAACAATCTTCTTTATCTTCTATACCAACAGATTTTCTTCAACTACTCTCCAGATTACTTCAAAACTATAAGCATCTTTCAAATCTTTACCTTAAAGTCAAACTGAACATCCCAAACTCCAGGATATAAATAACCCAGACCGGGCCTAAAGGCAGTAGACGTGTATGATTTAAACCCAGAGACTGAAGTATGAAATTTGAGGGGAATCAGAGTCACCAGTAGGTGGTGGGCACCCTATACACCTTGTTAGGAAGGGCTCAGACTTATCCAGGTGATGATGGGAAGGCATTGGAGGGCTTACACAGGGAAATGACACAATTAGATATGCTTAGACAGTTCAATCTGGTGGCTATCCAGGGGTTGGTTTGAGGAAAAGGTTGGCTAGGTACACAAAGGTGTGGTTAGCAGTGAGTACCCTGAACTTATCTAAAGCTCCATGACCATCACCCACAGCTAGTTATGGTGATTCAAACCACAAGAATGGATGAGAGCTTTGGAAAATACTCTGGTAGTTCCTCAAACCATTACTCAAATGGCTAAATGTAGAGTTGCTGTATGACTCAGTAATTCTGCTCCTAGGAGTTTCACCCAAGAAGAAGGGAAAACATATATCCACACAAAACACTGGTATATGAATGTTTACAGCAGCATTATCCATAATAGCCAAAGAGTGGAAACAACTCAAATGTCCATCAACTAATAAATGGGTAAAATGTAGTACAGCCATACAATGGACTATCATTTAGCAAAGAAAGGAAGTGAAGTACTAATGCATGTTACCCTGTAGATGACCCTTGAAAACATTATGCTAAGTGAAAGAAGCCAGTCATAAACAAATACCTATTGCGTAATTCCAGTTATAAGAAAAATCCATAGTAGACAAACCTGCAGAGGCAGAAAGTGGGTTGGCACTTGCATAGGTCAGTGTGGGATGCCTGGAAAGAGGAGAATGAGGAAGGAGGGAGAGACTGGAGGTGATGACTAAGGGGCCCAGGATTTCTTTTGGGGTTAACTAAAGTGTTCTAAAATTGATCATGTAATAGATGCACAATTCTGTGATTACATTTAAAGCTACTGAATTGTATCCTTTAAACGGATGAATTGTATGGTATATGATTTATATCTTAATAAAGTTGTTGAAAAAGAAACAGTAAGAACAACAATGAAAGCATTGTTATGTGGCCCTACAGTGGCCATCTGGAAAACTATCAGAAGTCAAAAGTGAAAAAGGTCTTTAAAAATGATGGCTCATGTTTACTCGATTGGAATTACAAATTTATATCCATGCTTATGAAGCACTATGAAACTTATGTCCAGTTTCTTCCAAAGATCACAGAAATCCTCTTTACTATACCATGCAAGGCTAACATAAATACTAGTTTAGGAACATCTTAGAAGAGAGGGATAGCACTGGACAGAAAGGACCAGTTATTGGCCTTGTATTTTTCAGCTCACAACTTTCAAGTTTCATAGTTCTGATCAAGTGCATCAGATCTGTGTACTCAATAAACTCACTAACTGAATTGTGTTGTCCCAGATGGCTCATCACAATTGGTCTTCACTTAACTTCTATCAGGAACAGTTACTTAATCTATAAAATAAAAATCTATAAAAGGCTTAAATAATATGGGGGGCTCTCCAATCTTTTCATGGAGAAAAGTGTGTTCCCCGCAACCCAGAAACTTTGAGATACCTGATGTGGGATGGGTCATAAGCAAAGCACAGGTGCTTGGTTTCCACTGGGAAGAGACCTTTTGCCTAGGTATCAGAAAATAGAATTTAAGGGTACAAATTATTCATTCCATAAATTATATTGTCTTTAAACTTGTTTGAGGAAAATTTCAGGTTTGTTATTCTTGTTGTTCTTTTGTTTTAACTAAAATTAATACCAATGCTTAGAAACTGGAGGGTTCACTCTATATTCAAGTCACTCTGGTAAACTACCAGTCATCAAAATTGATGTCAATTATTTCCCTTTCCCTTACTGAAATGCTCTCATGTTCTCCAGGGGTAACAGAGGAACAAATAGAGTTGCTTTTCCAGATCCTGATGTTGTCGGAGTTGCCTCTGAAAATAAGGAAGGAAACCCTGCCCTTCTAATACCACTTCTGCATAACTCTCAGATCTAAGACAGAAGAAGAGAGAAAGGCCAAGGCCCAGCAGGGGAGAGGTACAGTTATTAATAAAGCAGGCTGAGCTCCAGAAAACATGATTCAGGGAATGGGTTTAATTCAATAGATCTGGTTCTGTTCATGTGGCTTGGTGTTGATGCTGAGGACTTTTCCCACACTTACTGATCATAATAACCCCAGAATTAGACTAATTAGTGGCCAAGGTTGTGACCATGAAATGGAATTTAGGGCAAGGACCTCAAGCAGGGTCATGGTTTTTAATGATAAAAAGAAATTTTAAAAGTAGTCTCATTATTCATTACGATTTAGGTCTCATTTTCATTTTTACAGTGGAAGGTGCATTGGTCTGGGTACATTCCCAAAGCCCTTACTCTGCTCTAGTTTTGCTTTTCTTATCATAATAATTATCACTTCCAACATACTATACAATTTAATTTCTCTGAATTTTGATTATCTACATTAGACTAAAATGTAAATTCCTCTAGGGCAAGGACTTCTGCCTGTTTTATTCACTGATGTATCCCAAGAACCCAAAATAAAGCTGGTCTCATAGTAAATATTTAATAAAGAATGGCTGAATGAGTGAGTGAATGAATATATAGAAGCTTCATTATAAAAAGTAAGTTAACTTTGTAAACATGAATTCAAAATTATATAAGCATGTAGTCTCTTGAAATAATTATCCTTGGGGGCGGAGGTGCTCTATCCTTATTCCAGTTATACCATTACTCAAAAACATTTAGAATTGCTTAAGCCGTGGTTTATGAGCCACACAAGAAATTAGTCATGTTACCTTAAAGTTCTACTTTATTTTTCCATATAGTTCTACTTTTTCAGTGCAATCATCTATTTTCTTTATCAAACCCTGTTCTAAATGACCTTTAGTTTTTTTTTTCCAAGTTAAATTCCACCTGAAAGGGTGAAGATTTGTGACAAATCCATAGAGAATTAACAACAACAACAACAAAATTTTTGAGAGCACAGTCAGCAGAATTGAAGAAAGAGAACCCTGGGAACATCCTATCATGCTATTAATGTCAATAGAGACTGCATATAATATCTTGGGCAGGACACATAACTCTTGTTCCTAAGAAGCATTTGGATAATCATATTTGGCAGCATGTTTGTTCTTTTATACCTATATGTTTTGCCATCTCTTGCTGATTTAATTAAAGTTTTAAATTAAATACATTGATCTGGGTAGGATATTAAGCACAACAAGAAGCAAAGCCATGAAAAATTAGCAAAGTGACACTTCTTTACAAGGTATTTCATAGTGCTACCTTTTGTAAAATTCCGTCCCCCCCCCCAATACAAAAGTATTATGTGCTCAATGGAGAAAACTCAAAAGACACATAGAACACCAGAAAAGTGTTTTGATGGAATTTCTCTGTGTCTAGGAAATAAATGTGAGGAAGGCCTGGTAACCACAGACTCAGGCCTCATCTCAGGCTGCAACCCACTCTTTGCTCACCAGGCACACTTGCCTTCCTTGTGATTCCTCCATACTCCTGCTGTCTCAGCACCTTTGCAAAAGGCTCTTTCTTCTGCCCCAGTTGTGCTCTCTATCCCCCATTGTCCCTTCCTTCATCTGGTGGGACCGCCTGACCAAACCAATCCTAGCTCTCACATCGTTTCCACAAGGGACCTTCTGTCACTTCCAGGTAGGTTAGGTCCCTTGTGTTTTGGCTTTGAAGCACTGATCACAGTGGGTGGTGATATACTGGGTAACTTTGATTACTAGCTGTCTCCACAGTTACCTAAGTAACAGGAGAGCAGGGGCAAGGCTGTTTCTCTCACCATAGTCCCTCTAGTGCTCTCTGCTGAGTCCAGCACAAGCAAGTGCTCCGTAAATGCATTCATTCATTCTATACACACTCCTTAAGCGATGAATGCCTGCCAGGAACCAGGTAAGGTGCTGGGGAAAGTGGACATAAATATTCCTGAATTCTGACCAAGGACTGACTTCTATGAAAATCATCACACTTAATTATCAGGTCTCTCTAAAGAAGTCATGAGTGGATTTACAATTTGATCATAACTACTAAGTTTTTTACAAGAGACAATATAAGAAATGTCCATACGACTACTATTTTTATAACTTTTGCAAAACAATAGTCAAGAATCTACTGTCTGCATTTAAGGTCCATGTACTAAATTTCTCCTATAGGGGAAAAAAAAGGTTCGTTCTTGAGATGAATTTGTGTGCTTCCTACTCGAGTAACTGTATACATTAAAAATGTTTTGCATTTTCTTGGCTACCCACGAGGTCAGACTGAAGTTGAGCTCCTGATAATAATAATTACTACACTCTATTTATTTTTCATTTGCATTCTACTCTTATTTTTAATTACCGGTTTCTGCATGTTTTAATACTACAAAATGCTTCAAATCTGTTCTGTAAATAGGTGATATTCATAAATAATAAATAAATATTTTCACATAATTAATTTTCCCAAGTATTGTAATTATTTTAGTATATGCTTTTTAAAACTATGCTTTTCATATACTGAGTTATTAAATATTATTCCACTGAAAACATTTAAAGACTTAATCTAGTTTCAATTCTGGTATCTATATTCTCATGGTAAAAGTGAGATTACATATAAGAGTGACATACAGTATTTAAATATTGTTGTGAAACACTCCTCTCCAACTTTGTAATTTAAAACAACAACTGCCTTACTAGCTCAAAACTCAGTGAGTTGGCAATTTGGACTGGGTTCATGTAGGCAGTTCTTTTGCTGGACTCATTTAAGCAGCCGCAATTAGGCAACATTTCAGTGGGGCCCAGAGAGTCCAAGAAGGTCTCACTCACATACAGTGGTGCTGTTAGCTGGGCCACAGGTCTCTAGCAGACCAGCAGGGCTTCTTCACACAGCAGATGGATTCCAAAAGCAGCAAGAAAAACACAACCTCAAGTTCTTTTCCAGTCAGGGCTCTGCTAGCAACTCTTTGCTAGTATCATATTCATCAAAGCAAATCACATGGTCAAGCTCAAAGTCAGAGTGGGGCATTGATAAAGGGAGGTGTGATTAATTGGAGGCTAACACTGTAACAATTTACTACAGAATATAATTAATTAAAGTTATCTTGCTTCTCAGTTTTCAAAATACCGTTGTAGCTACTGTCTTTGAATAAATAGCAAGCTATCTCCAAGACAACAATTGTCATTTATTATAACCTCTATGTTACATTGTTTTTCTGGGATCTTAATTCACTTTTGCCTCATGGCAAAAGAAATACCATTTTTCCCCCAAGTAGAAAAAAGGTTAGACTCAGACACTGAGGGATGTGAAAATCAATATTTCATTAGATCAAGCATAGTTCCAATACCAGTGTGGAGAAATAAAACCAAAGAAAAAATTATGTTTGCAGAACAAATATGAATAGCTTCTATTACTATGAAAAAATATAGTCCATAATAATACATATTCCCAATTTTTCACTCAGGGGCCATAAATACCAAAAGATCACAAAGAACACAAGAAAAAAATATATACATTAAGTTGGTAAGCTGAGAATATTAATGACAATTATGACTTACTGTTTATAATTTGAGTTTAAAAAGTCCTGTGAAATGAACAAGTATCCAAGCCAAATGAAATATCATTGGGTTCAGTGAACATTATAGTATTCTGGTTCAATACATTGAGAAGAAATTATAGCTTGGTTTACTGTTTCAAACCAGTTTATGAAACATTTTCTATTTCAGAAAATAACAAACATTAAGATTCAGGATTTAACACCCACTCGGAAGTTTGCAATTAGAGTGGATTTCAGGTGATTGGCGTAGGTTTCAAAAATCTGTCCCTAAACTACTTTATTGTCCTTATCTCCTGCATTGCACAAATCTACCCTTCAAGTACACTAAAACATGAATCTTTCCATGTATAAGTATTGATAATCATGATTTCTATGCCTTGACATTCCTCCCCTTGCTTGTCAATCTCATCCATTGTTTTTCTTGGTGAAGACCCAGAGAAATGTCACTTTCTGTGTGAATGCACCCAAGCAGAGATAACTGCTCGCTCACTTCTGTCCTTTGTCTTCCCCGATGGTTACCAGCTGGGCTCCTTTCCCAGGTGGACTCCTTTCCCAGATGGACAGCTCTGTCCATTCAGGAAGAGCCCGGATTGGATACCTCATGTTCATGACAAGGTGTCAGCTTAAACTATTTGCTCAGTTGAAGGTGGGAGGATGAATTGGGATGCAGGAGGAGAGGAGAGGGAAGATGGAAAAAGGGAAGTTGATGAGAGGGAAAGGGTGAGGACAAAGGAAGTTAGGGAGAAGGAAGATCAAGAAGGGGGGAAGTGGGGAAGGAAGAAAGCCCAGGAAGAAGGAAGTTAGAGAGAAGCAGAAGTGAGGAACAGAAGGAACATTAGCTCACAGAGAGCTTACAATGTACCCGGCTTGAGGTTTTTACATACATTACTTTTTAAAATGTTTATAACTATTTTGTAATGTAAATACTATTATGATCCCTATATTATGCATAAAGAAACTGAGACATGGAGATATTGAGTACCAGAATCTCACAGTTAGGGAGAGGAGGGGTAAGAGAATTCACAAAATGTCTAGAACCCTCAAGCCTGAGCAATCACACTAAGTCTTCCTACCTCACGTCAATCTGCCCTTAAATGAACAAAGAGTAACTCCAGACTTGTTCCTGGAACTATCTCCTGATCAATTTCATCAAGCCCACAGGGAGAGAAATTACTTTTTACAAAGATTATTTGTAAAGTACATTCCATTTATTCAACAAAATAATCTAGATTTTAAACCTCAGTTAACAAAACAATTACTAAGCTAAGTGCTTAACTTACTCAGTTTGCAGCAGAAAATTTTCCCTGAATTCCTTCAGCATGATGCCCCCAAGCTTACCTTCAGAGACGAAGTAAGCAACAGATTTATGAACTCTAATGTTGTGTTTGTCTCCGGCTTGTTGGTTATGACTTTGCTCCCTGCTAGAGAAGCCAGGGAGCACTTCACAGGGGAAGGATAACCTAGTGATGACGGGGACATGTTCTGCAGTTGTCTGGGCCCCACCTCAACTGTCAGAAACAGTAGCGTTTATTGGATTCTCAAAGCCTGGGTTCTGTCATCAATAACATAGTAGTCCTTGGTTCATAGAGTTGTGAAGATTGCATGAGAAAATGCTTGTAAAACAGTTAGGATGCCTAGTACATAGAAAGTGCTCAATAAATGTCATCAAACAGTATCCCCCAATACAAAGTAGCATGCAATTTCTTTAAGATATGTATTCTAGGCAAGGTTTTGCCTCTCCTGAAGAGTCAACACATTTTCTTTTCTTGAGATGTTTTATATATTTTTGAGAGAAAGAGAGAGAGAGAGAGAGAGAGCACACAGGCAGGGGAGGAGCAGAGAGAGAGAGAGAGAGACAGACAGAATCCGAAGCAGGGTCCATGCTGTCAGTGCAGAGTCCGACATGGGGCTCAATCCCATGAACTGTGAGATCATGACCTGAGCTGAAGCCAAGAGTGGGACGCTTAACTGCTTAACTGACTGAGCCACCCAGGTGCCACAGGGCACAACTTTTCATGGACATGGAGATTCTCTTTTAGCTTTGGTTACTACAAAGACCAGAGCCAAAATTTCACGGCAACTTTAGCAGCTCTGTGGAATTCTGATGTTTGCTGATCTGTCGTCTGACATTGCTTTCCATTCCATCTACGTTTTATTTCATCCCAACTGTTGTTCCTATTGATGTATACATTTTGTAAGCTGCTTCAAATGTTTGTGGGGTAAAACAAAAACAATAAATAAATAATTTTGTTTGTTTGCATGTGTGGTCAACCACCAGGAAAGACTGTTTCCCTAGAGTTGGTAACATGCTGGTTCCCTCACACACAAAAAAATTGGACTTGATGATCTGTAGGCAACATTGTCTTAGAAAATGTTCACGGAATCAATACATGACTATTGAATTAGAGGGAATATGGTAATGAAAGTCCTACCAAAAACATTAAAACCACAGCTCTAGATAATAATCCTGCAAGTTTAACTGTTTTCAAATTGCTTCTACTTTATTTTTTAGAGAAGTCTTTTCCTCATTTTTTAGGTATCTTTCACAACAACTTCAATTAGTATCCCTTCTTCATGCTCCCAGAAGAGCTGTGCTTTGTCTGCTAGTGAGTTTACCATGACTGAGTATCATGATGTGGGCAAAGACTTTTCCATTAGACCCCACATCATGGTGACAATATTTTAGGGGCAGGATAGGAATGTAGAGAGCACTGAAGCCAGCTGTGTTACTTTTTAGATGAGAAAACAAGGTCCAGAGAGTTTCTATGATATGAGGATAGCATCAGCAGAGCTGAACAAGAACATGGGTTCCTCAGTCCCCATCCACTTTCTTCTCATTATACTCACCTGCAACTTTCTAGAAGAGCAAGAATATAATGGCAGAACACTAGATCAGTTACATATACAAAGAGTCATCTTTTTCTTCAGTTAGAGTTTCCCCTCTAAAGTACCTTATTATACAAACAAACGAACCACTTAAATAGAAATTCCAGGGGCGCCTGTATGGCTCAGTTGTTAAGCCTCCAACTCTTAATTTCAGCTCAGGTCATGATCTCACGGTTTGTGAGTTTGAGCCTCACATCGGGCTCTGTGCTGATGAGCCTGCTTGGGACTCTCTCTCTCCCTCCCTCCCTCCCCAATTTGTGCATGTGTGCATAAATAAACAAACAGAAATTCCATGGAACTGGTATAGTGGTTTGGCAGGGCCTCTGAAAAGTTTAGGGAAAGGTGTGCTAATAAAAAGGTCAACCTTCTCACCTCTCAGCTCACAAGATAACTATCACCCCTTCCTGGAGACCTTCTCTGACAATCCACGGAAGCAGCTGTCCCCATGCTGCCCTCATCCCTCCACCTGTTCCCTATCATATCACTCTCTAGAGTCTTGATCACAATGCACAATCATCTCTATTTCTCACTTGGTTTTTGTAACTGGCACTGTCTCTAGAGTGAAATTCAGAACTTGCCTATTATCTGGATGATCATTTTTGATTAGTATCTGTAACGTGTCTGGACAATGTAGATTACATTCTATTTTATACACAAAACAATGGAGTATATTTTATTTATTACCTTATAATGTTTCTGGACAATCCCACTGTCAGTTATTTTCAATTAGATCCTTTTCTAGAGTGTTGAAATTGTCAGGGTTTTCATTTACATCTTCTCTCTCTCTCTTGTGTGTGTGTGTGTGAATACACAGTGCGATCTGAAAATTATAGTTTTAATAATTCAGTACTTGTTGAAAACCTTTAGAATTATTTCTTTCAATATTCATATTATTTTACTATCAATTAAGAAGTGTAACTATGATAGAATGCATTCACCAAAAAAGTTAGATCTTCATGTCAAAACCAAAATATAAATGCTAAGAATAGAAGAATTAATGTGTGCATGCTAATAGCCAGAAACATATGCTGCTCAAAACAAAAGAAAACAGATGAAATTACATTATTCTTAATGTGTTTGTAACCTAGGAACCTTTTGAGAATATACTCAACATGGAGAACAGGGTTAGAGATTTACAGATATTTGCATGTTGTTCCCTCTGGCAGATGCAAATTTCTTAAGGAAATAAAAAGATCTAGAAATTGCAACATGTCCAGTGAAAATGAGTGCAGGTGACAGCAGTATTTGCCTGGTGTAGTACCTGTGTCTCTCACTCTGGGGACCAGAGAGCTTCTTTGTACATTTTTTTTCTCTTTTTTCCCAAACTATTTTAAGTGAAAGGAATTTTAAAAGGACTCTCAAAATCAACCTTGTTAAAATACCAAAAGGTTAAAGATATTTTGAGCCTGAATCCAGCTAAGAGGAATTTTTGCTACTCATAGATCAGTTTCTAGACAAAACATTCCTATTTGTAGCTACTTATTGAGGAGCACAGGCCAAAAAGTAAACCAAAACTAAACAACAGACCCACAGAAACTGTCTCCTGATGGGCAAATTAAGTGGCTATTAGCCCCACTCCCCACTAAACTATGATCTCCTTAAAAGTAAAATTTCCATTAACTCCTGCATTATTATCTAGCATGTAACCTGACACAGAGTAGGGATTAATAACATTATGTTATATACCTGAAAGTAACATATTATAAAAAAAATGGTTGAATAATAAATGCATAAGAGAATATGAATCAACTTTCACATCTATAAGCTTTGTGTAAAAAAACAGATAATCCAGACAAGAATGAGCACGTATTTTAAAATGAAAAAAATTCATGTTTAAAGGGAACTTTACTGTCATCTGGTTCAGGCTCCTCTTCAACACAGTCCCCTCGTCACGAGCTAAATCACCTTTTACTTCAGCCTGACCTTCTGCTGTCTTCCAATCCTACTGCTCCCAGATGTGGATACAATTTGGAATGGTAGAAAACTGCCTCATTTTTTTAAATTCCTTTTAAAAATTGATATTTGCAAAAATTAGTTCTTGGGTAACATGTTCCATTGACCTGTTTTCCAAAGCACCAGCTATCATTCACGTCTTCATCTGCAATCTGAATCTTGCCACATGATATGGAAGGTGTTCTAAGCCAATTAGTAATGGAAAAAATAAGTGAACACAGTTGGCTCATTTATTATTTCTCTATACTGTGAAAGTAATCTTGTGATGACAAAAGGAATCTTTCATCAAACAGGAAATTATTCTATGTAAAAACGTTTAAAACAAACTAGTAGTTTGAGCATTTGAAATATTCAAAAAGTAAAATCTTTTTTTTTGAAATCTGAAAAACAATCGCCTCAATAAACCTTGGGATCGTGATTTTGCTTTAAAAACAATTTAATGAGAATGTGTTAGAAAAGACTATGGATACCTTCCATGACTGGCAATTTCAGAATGGAGGTGTTTTCCATCAGAGGAAGCACAAGACAAACCCAAGAGACTTGGGTTATCTAACCTCATTAAGAACATCACTCACTGCCCTTCACACTGAGGCAGAGTGGTTTACTAAAGCTATTTCCCTTTCCTAAAAACGTTAAAGGTGGGATTGTACCAAATTGAAACTTTTTTTTCAGAAACTTACTCAGGTCTGCTAACTACAATGCATGCATTTTGACATTTTCATAAAATCTCATTAGTTTGGTTCCTATACATTTGGAATTTATTATTGGAAAGTTAACCTTTGCTTTTATTATGGATATTTGAAAGGATATGACCAAGCAAATAAAAAGAGTGAGGAGATTCCAATGGAAACATGCTGGTTACTCAAGAGAACAAGTCTCCCCTACACCCCACCCCCAATTACCTACAGTTACTTTGTGGATTCAATCAAGACTACCTTTTTACTTGATAACAACCCCCACAGGCTAACACTTATTCACATGGTTGGGGGACTTTTGGATTCTAGTTCAAAATAGATCACAGGTAGTGTGTGAGAGTACCGAGAGTTGGCTTTTGTTTTTTTTTGAAGCAAAGGTCCATATGTCTGGTTTGTGTTTTGCTCCTTTTTGCCATCCGATACCAAATTGTCAAAAGAGTTTCTTTACCTCCCATTATCTAGTAATCATTGCTTCTGCTCATCGTTATCTTCTTGATTTCCCTTCCACTCCCTTCTTTCCTTCCTTTCTTTCTTTTATTCTTTTTTTTGGTGGGGGGGGAGACAGGTACCAGTGCTGGTTTTCATATAAGAATTTAACTTTTACCTTCATTCAAATCAATATTTTGACTAGAACAGACCAGACACACTTATGGGAGGTAGTAAGATACCAGCTAAAAGATTTTTCTTTAGAAAAATTATTGGTGAATACTTTAAGCAAAATGATCTGAATAAATACTATAAGACTTTATGTGTCACTAGTCTCCATTTTCAACACTAATGACGGTAGTTACCTACTGCACAGTTAAAAAATTTTTTTGTACAAGAGCTACCTACTATAAACTAAAGGAACTAAAACTTCATTTCTTTTACATAGTTTCAAAATTTCTTTCTTCATCATCGACTCAGACTGGTTTGTCTTCAGAATTATCCTCATCTTTTTATTTATTTTTTAAATCCGACAACTGTCTAAAAGCTTTAATGTAGGTCTCATGAAGGCTGTACACAGAGTTAACTTCAGTTATTAAGGATTTTCACAACATAGCTCAGTCACTGAGCTTTAGCTCAGTCACTGTCTCCAGAAAGACACCACGTGATTCTCCTAATTGCCAAGTCTCCAGTTAACAAGAATCATGGCTTATCCTGAATCTCTATTGTTAGTACTAATTTGAACACCCTGCCAAGAAATAAAGCTAACAGGAAAAATAATAACTTTTTAAAATAGAACTTGTGCTTATAATTAGGAATCAAACATGAGATTTTTGCACAAGGAACAACTCCTCAGCATGCTTGGAAATTTCACCCTAGGTTAGATCCTATGTCACATTTCCTTACAGTGTGATCAAAGTCTTCAGTTCCCAGAAAATTGAAAATTATCATTGTTTTTTTTTTCCATTATTACAGTCACTATAGGTAAAGAAACAAAACGAGTATGAGCAGGGACTGTGGACCAAGAACACTAAGAGTTGTACATTTAACTTCCATTTAATGAAAAAGCTTAACAAAAGCCTGTTTTCAGTCAAAATTTGGAGTCAATTTGCATGGAACCAGTGAGAAGGAAAAGAGCTCACTGGGTCCTGGTCCAGGATTGCTCTGGACTGTTGACATTGGGCCCCCTGTGTATAGCATGAAACCCTGATGATTCACTAACATGAAATAACATTTTGAAAAGTGAAAAGTGCAGTGGCAAGGTAAGTGATAGTAACTGTGCAGCTTAAAGTCATGGAGTGACTCAAGGTCGAGTTCATGAACAATAATCTAGTGTTTTAAGTGCAATGATAGATGTGGGAGAGAAATATAAACTACAAGCATCACTGTGCAAACGGAAGGTAGTGTATTTCCCAAGGACAAGAAAACTAAAGTTCTAAAAGGAAAGACAAGGCCCAATGCCAAAAAGCAACACAACCATGGGTTACTAAGAATCTTCTTTCCCCTGCCCACCATGACCACCATGTATCACAGGCAGTCTGCTTCTTGCTCAGGATGCCTGCCCACCACGACACTCTGTCTCATCCTTGGCAGAAGGACTCGGAGACCCCATGTGCAGCTCGGGACATCTGACAGGCTCCACCCTTACCAACAGGCTCAGAGGTTTTAACAAAACCTTCTATTTTATAGGCCCTAAATTGGCCCAATTCTCTACAAACAACACATTTTACTATAAATTTGTAGAATGAACCGTTCTACATAAGTAAGTACAAGTTCTAGGAAACGGGACCTCAACTCCTCAGGTAGCAAAAGGAATATTTTTATATTTTCACCATTTTTGATGAAAGCTTCCTAAATTGAAGTATCCTTTCTCAATATTTGTTTTCAGTGTATAATCTAATGATGAAAATGCAAACTTTTGTTGACGGCTGGAATGTTCTATTTTCATTCTTCATTTTCATAACTAATGCAACAATTATGTCTCTGCTTTTTGCTTTCCCTCCTCCCTTGACATTAGACTACACCTTCTGCTTGTTCTGTATAGACGTTGTTTGTGTGACTTGTCATGCATTTCTGCCTAGAGCCACACATACACAATCATGGAGGGCTTAGTTGGCTTGTGCTCCATATCTGGCCTCAAGATCAGAACTGGCTTTTCTGTTCCTGATGCCAAGAGGGATTAAATTGTCTCACCTACTTGAGCCAGGCCAGGCTGGCCCCCTGGAATGGATCAGGGAGAGAAGAGAAATATGCAGAGGCCAAGCCTCCTAAGATTGTGAGAGAGACAGAGAAGAGAAACAGAGGAAAAAATAATAATAAACAACTTGCTCAGGACTACACTTAAGCAAACTTAATGATTAACCATAAATCACTCACGGGTAGTATATTTATTGCCCTGAGGGAATAGTTAGTTGAAGGTCTCACCTGAGGGGAGGACGCTCTGCTAGGACCCTCAGTAGGGATTCCAACCTGGCTGTTCACCGCAGGGCTTCCCCAGCCAGAAGAATGGATGTTGTGAGTACTGGATTTGATGTATTCAGCCTTCTTTGTTCTTCTCTATACTTCTCTATCTCTTTATGTATACTATAATTGTTTAATTCTTATATTCTCTTTCCCTTATAATTAATAAAGTTTTCCTGCACCAAAGTACGGCTATTGTGACTTACTATCATTTAGAACACTGTTGTCATAGAGCCAGCTTTTAGCAGGACAGCCTCCTTATACATTGCTGGTTCTGATCAGCTTTGGAAAAGGAGATAATGATATTGTATATTTTGGGTCCCTAAGTAAAAATTAATTAATTATATGTGGGGTCAAAGCATAGAAACTTTGATTTTTAGTTGAGAGTTTTCTCATTAGCAATCTTACCCGGTTATTTTTGGATTAAAACACAGAATTCAAGTTAACAAAAACAACAACAAAATCCAATTTATGAATAAACTGAATATTATTCTACTAGAAAATACAATTACCACATCATTTTCAATTACCACAAAAATATTAGAATTATTTAGCATTTCTTCTAAGAAAATGAAAAGAACACTCAGGTTCACTGAACTTCTGTTTCATATGGCTAAAGCCTATAGGATCTAGAAACAATGCCATAGGAAGAAAATGTAAGTAATATTATTGCATTATGCTTATTATCATATAACAGCATCTGAAAGGACCATTATTCTATAGCTGCACTGGAAAAGGACCTAATAGTTAAATATAGCCCATTACCAACACCACCTTGGACTCTCTCTAATGCTCTATTTCCATAATGATGACAACCCATTTCCCCACTTACCTGTCTTCGCCTCTGGCTTGGCTATTAGGATTAGGAGATCCTACCATTTGCCACTTGTTTGAATGTTCAGGCAGAACCCTTTCCATTCACCAGGAGTAGTCTCTTAACTGTTTTCTCCTCTCTGCGTTATTTGACTCAATGCCTCCAACCAGAGAGGCCAGCACTCACAGAACATCCCCGACCACTTTCCACTTTCACACACATGCGCGCACACATGCACACACATATACACACTAGCAACATTCCTGTTTCCCTCCCTAGACAACCAGCAATTGCAAATACCAGCACATTTTTAGATCTTTACTGATGAATATTCTAAGTTATAACTAAAGATAACACTTTGCCATTTATCTTTCCTTGAAGCTCAACAGTATTAAGGGAAAAAAAAGCTTTGGAATATGAATGCAATTTACACCAGTTTTTAAAATCTAAAATCATTTAATACAGTCAAAACAGTAACTGAAGAAAAACTGAAATAAAACCTAAAAATAATGTCACTTGCTTTCTGTCAGCCTAGTAAGATTCAATGGAAATTCAAAACTGAGAGATGATTTGGATTTATTCCTCATTTAAATCTGATCAAAACTCCAGGATCATTCGAAATTCTATTCCACTATTTTTGCGTTTTCATATTAGGCATGCAAAGGAAATGAGCTTGGGCAGCAAGCCTCAGGCACATCAGACTGAAAGCCAAAAGCCAGAGAAATGCATTCTGTATGAAGGATATAAGATTTCTTGTGTATCCTGGGCCTTAACTCTCAGCTATTCTTTTTGGACGTTCATTACAAGATACATAGATAATATCTAGGATAATTTTCCATTTAGAATCTAGGGAATTTGCCAGATAGGAGGGAAAATATAAACTTTAGAAACTAAATAACTTTGAACCCAGAAAGCGAATCTAGACCTCTTTAGATTCATTAATAAAGATTGCAGTTAAAGTGTATTCCTTTGGGGGTGCCTGGGTGGCTCAGTTGGTTGGGCGTCCGACTTCGGCTCAGGTCATGATCTCCCGGTTTGTGAGTTCTAGCCCCGCGTCAGGCTTTGTGCTGACAGCTCGGAGCCTGGAGCCTGCTTCAGATTCTGTGTCTCCCTCTCTCTCTGCCCCTCCTCCACTCACGCTCTGTCTCTCTCGCTCTCCAAGACAAATAACCATTAAAAAAATTTTAAAAAATGTATTCCTTTGTTGTGTTCTTTTGGCAAATATTCCTTCAGGGCTGGGTAGCAGGGGAAAGATAACTTTCCATCTAGGGGAAACAAGAGAAAACATAGCCACAGCCGTTAACATAGCAATATGCCATTATAGTAATCACTGTAAACATACAAGAATATCAATGAACCCAAACTGAATCTTGGCCAGTTCAACTAACTAGCTCAGCAAGCCAAACACACAATCAACTGTGCTCAGGACAGCAAGTTCAGGCACAGTGATACTGACAGTTCTCCATCTGACCCTCAGAGATTTGTGTGTGGGGACAAAGGGAGAGAATAAAATAAGAGAAAATGCTCCCAAACATCCAAGTTTGCATAGAAGTTTGAAAAGCTCACTGTAAAGCCCATAAAGTTTTGAAGTAGTGAAAAATGTCTCCCTAAATCTGCTCTGTGGTTCTCTCTCTGAGGAGTGATCAAGAGTTACTGAGCCAAAATGCTTTCCCATAAAGAGGAAATGGAGCTTTCAGTTGCCAGAATGGTCTTCAGGATTCTGAAGTCTCATTAGAAGCAGTCTTTGTTTTTAAGGACTTTTTTTGTCTCCAAAGAGAATGAGTAATTAAAGGCTTTTGAATTATCCATGCTCATCTTTCTAAAATCAAATATTTTTTTATTGCATTTCTAAAAAAAAGAATAAGAGACTATATTTTTATCTTTGAAAATCAGGCCTGAAATAACTGTTTTAATGATGAAAGAAATATTCCTTTTTGATAAAATACATTTAACATTTTATTCACTTAGAATTGATATCACAACAATGATGCTGTCAACAGAAACTTGGAAGTTGTTGGTGGTTGTGGTGCCATTGTTTTTGCTGTGCTGATGATGCATTTGTGCACTTCTTGTCACACTGTGTCACTCAGCCACCAACAGATATTTAACACACTGTGTTACCCTTCAAAGGTGAGCAAGGTACATGCCCAGGGCTTAGTGGTTTCTTGGGGTGCCTGGGTGGCTTAGTCAGTTAAGTGTCTGACTCTTGATTTTGGCTCAGGTCATGACCTCACGGGTTGTGAGATCAAGCCCCATGTGTGGCTCTGTGCCCATGTTGGGATTCTCTCTCTGCCTCTCTCTCTGCTCCTCCCCCTCTTGCACTCTCTCTCTCCAAATAAATAAACTTAAACAAAAAAAGTGAGAGCTAGTGAAAATTAGAACACCTAGAATATTGAAAAAATTTTCTTTAACCATGATGCATCTTTCAGAATAGAAAGAAGCTCATAGGTGTGGGGTGATAACAATCAAAAGTGCAGCACACTGAAATGAAGTTTTTATGCCAACAGAAACTTGAAACCAGGGAATCATTCCCAACCTTTGAACACATTTGTACTAGATTTTAACTCTTTTGGTGTTCATTTTCTCATCTGTGAAATAAAGGAATGGAACTAGATGAACTGTAAGTCTCATTTCAGCACTAACATTCTGCCGTCCAACACAAAGAATAAGACAGCTGCCACCACATTTACATACTAATTCAATATTTTTTGGCTTACATAAATTAACTTCCTCAAAATGAAATTATCCAGGATCCTTACTAAAAACTCACGGACTGAGACTCTGTGTAATTATGGCAAACATCTTATTCAATCATGCAACTAAAAGTCTGCGGATGTTGCCCAAAATTCCTACAGAGAGCAATTTTTAAAATAAATGAGACAACAAAGAATGGTGAAAATTAGAGCACTGAGAATATTGGAAAAATTAACCTAACCATGATGTTCCTTTCATAATAATATTAGATACTGGAATTGTTTTTTAAAAAATGAAAAGTGTGACCATGATGAATCAATTTGGTGATAAATGTTGTCTTTTCCATAATTTATTAGGGGGGAACCTTGATGAGGTTATCCTACTTAGAGAAGTTTTCATTTTCAATACATAAAGGAAAGGGGCGCCTGGGTGGCTCAGTCGGTTGAGCTTCTCACTTTAGCTCAGGTCATGATCTCATGATCTGTGAGTTCAAGCCCCACATTGGGCTCTTTGCTGACAGCTCAGAGCCTGGAGCCTGCTTCAGATTCTGTGTCTCCCTCGCTCTCTGACCCTCCCCCATTCATACTCTGTCTCTCTCTGTCTCAAAAATAAACATTAAATTTTTTTTTTAAAAAACACAAAGGAAAGTTGGTTAAACTGCAAATATGATGAGCTACACGGTTTGTAGAGAAGACAAGGTTATCACAATTTAGGCACTATGTTGCTAACTATGTTTGGTAAACAGAAAGCATAAGCCTGTATAATTTTATAGTTAATATACTCAGTGAATATGAACAGAAACAAAATAGATGGCATTAAGAATATAAACACACCATTGATAATTAATGAAATCCAATTTTCCTTTTAAGACTTTGCTTTAAAGAAAAATATTAGCTATTCAGAGTTCTATTCATATGCAGTGTGTATAGAAGAATAATTAGAAAAATAAGCAAGGATTGCATGATTAGAACATAAAGACACAGGTGAGGAGATGTTGAACTACAATTAGAAGCATTTTGCAGAGGTCAATGTTATAAGGAGGAAAAGGCAGGAAATAACATATAATTTATGGAAAATAAGTCTCAGCACAGCACATAGCAACATAGAACACAACAACATAGAACAGCAACAGCACAGCACAGCAACATAGAACATTCCTATGTTCTAAAGAAGAGTTTTGCCAAGATTGTTGAACTCTTATTCACCTAATCATCTTGCATATAAAATTTGCTAAAGTATATATTTAACATGTGAAACAAACCTGTATGTCTATGATTGTTTTGCTTTTTAATGGCTGAGAGGGAAAGTGAGGGTGGAAATAAGTTATTTATACCTTAATCCTTAAAATATGCAACTTTGAGCCCCCAAATGGAGCCTGTAAAAAGACAAAAAAGTAAATACTGGCAATGAAGTTTAGGATATTAATCATATTCCAAGATCGCAACCTATATGCAAGATGAGTAGAACCCACTAAACTGCACAGACCCCAAAGCTATGGATGGAGAACAAAATTGCACGCTAACCATACCAGGCAGAATTATAAGATGGCCCCCCAAATTCTTGCCCCCTGGTACTCATGCCCCATATAATGCCTTTTCCTTGAATGTGGTAGATTGTGAATATGATAGAATAAGCTTTCCCTTGCTTTGGTTCCACTATCTGACAAAGGTGATAGATAATACTCCCTTGCTTACATAATACTATACAAGGCTGGTGGTAACAGACTGGAGAGAGTTTCCTCTGGCTGGCTTTGAAGACATAAGCTGCCATATTGTGAGACTGCCACATGGCTAGGCCCTCAAGTGGTTTCTAGGCGCTGAGAGCAACTCCTGACCAACAGCCATCAAAATAGCAGGGACCTCATTCTACAGTCATAAGGAACTGAATTTTGCCAATAACTTCGTTGGACCTGGAAAAGTACCCTGAGCTCCAGGTGAGAACCACAGGGTGGCTGCCTCCTTGAGATAGCCCAGTGAGATTCTGAGCAAAAGGCCCTAAGAAGAGCTAATATGACTCCAGACCCATGGAAAATGTGAGGTAATAAATTTGTATTGTTTAACTTGATAATTTATTACATAACAAAAGAAAACTAATGACCAATACTTGGCTATCCATGATACGTTTCAGGGCCAACAAACACAACTTCCAAGTCATGATTTGAACTGTAAAGTGAATTAGAGATATTCTGAATCAAATGCCTGAACCACCTTGGAAACCTCTTTTGTGGGTTTTAATTATACTGCACATGCATTATACAGCAGTGTGGATAAGTAAGCCTCAGGTTAAGCAATGATTCCTCTTCTCTACCTACCTCAACTCAAACCAGACTTGGTCACAAACATTACTTTCCTGGCATTTATATTTTACAGTATTTCCTTAAAACTCTCATCTGCTTTATTCACAGCCACGCTTATATTGGTTCTGAGGATAAAAAACAAAGAGAAGTAGATTAAGTGACTCACTAACAAATACATTCCTAATGAGATTCCAATTTGAGAAACTTGGGCTTTTGTCACAATCTGTACATTTATTGTAAATGCCTTTGCCTCCTCTTATAATTAACTGTTATGTGTACAAACAACATCAAGGTTTTTATATCCATGTCACTGGTCAGCTAAAACCACAAAAACCAAATATTTTGGCATACTGATTTGGCAATAAGATATAATGTCCCCAATATCTGATATACGGATGAAACTTTAATAATTCATATATTCTCATGTATTCATGGCTGGCCCTTTATTAATTCATATTTTCTCATGCATTCTGGCTTCCCAGAGCAGCCAACCTCACTGGGAAGTTTTATTTGAGATGTGACTAAACACTTAACCACAAAGCTCTCATACCATCTCAGTAAGATGCCCAGGGTTGCAATCACTAAGGTAGACTAAGGGCCCCCAATATTTTTTTGAAGCACATATGTGAAAATTCTAAATAGTAAGAACAAATACATATATAAATAAATGAGAGTTATACTTTGTTGGAGTTAAAATTCTCTTAAGAAAACCTATGGAAATCCAAATACATTATAAAGTAGGTGATAGGTATTAGAATATATTAGCCAACTGACTAGCTTCTGTCTTGCTAGAAGAGGTGTTTCCATAAAAGGCCCTGGAAAACTAAGAGACAGGATAAAGGCAATGGGTCCTAGGGTGCTCTGCAGATAAACTGAATACTACATGATTTACTTGCTCTACCTCTAGATATAAATATGACATTGAAAAATAATTTTCTAGTTTATGTTATTCTATCAAAGTAATTCAACTGCCCATATAGAAACCCCAAGAAGAGAAAATGTTAGCACCTTGGCCATGGTCAGTGATACTGATAGGGCTAGAGGAGGCAAGTGATAAGCATTTAATCTATTTTTTCAAATTAAGAAAGAACTAATTATATCATTAAAAATACTAAGAAAAAAGTCTGAGTTCTGGTTATGATAAAGTAGACAATGCACAAACAAAACCATCACAACCACAGCCAATCCTGATTTCTCTTATTTGGAATAAAAAATATGATTATGTAGGGCAGGGATTGGCAGATTATGGCTCATGGCCAATTCAGCCAGCTGTGTTTTTTTGTGAATAACAATGTAGTGAAATATGGCCATGTCCTTTCCTTTATGTATTGCTTGTGGCTGCTTTCCTGAAACAATGACAAAATTAAGCAGTCATGACAGAGACTGCATGGCCTATAGAGCCTAAAATATTTACTATCTGACCCTTTATGGAAAATGCCAACCCCTGTTCTAGCTCATCAAAATTAGTATTTAGTCTAAGCCTATATCTTCTATCCCTATAATACCTAGAAAAAATTATATATGACCCTATTTAAAGAAAGTCCTTGGTGATTGACGGAGGGAAGATGGTGGTGTAGGAGGACGCTGGGCTACCCGCGCGTCCTGCTGATCACTTAGATTCCACCTACACCTGCCTAAATAACCCAGAAAACCGCCAGAGGATTAGCAGAACGGAGTCGCCGGAGCCAAGCGCAGACAAGAGGCCCACGGAAGAGGGTAGGAAGGGCGGCGAGGCGGTGTATGCTCCACTGACTGGCGGGAGGGAGCAGGGGCAGCTCGCCGGCCAAGCAGAGCCCCGGAGTCTGGCTTGCAAAAGCAGAGTAGCCTGACGGACTGTGTTCCGACAGCAAGCACGACTTAGCGTCTGGGAGGTCATAAGTTAACAGCTCTGCTCAGAAAGCGGGAAGGCTGGAGGACAAAGGGAGGGAGAGCTGCTGAGCCCCCGGACGACAGAGCTCAGTTTGGTGGGGAACAAAGGCGCTCGCCAGCGCCATCTCCCCCGCCCATCCCTCAGCCAAAATCCCAAAGAGAACCAGTTCCTGCCAGGGAACTTGCTCGCTCCACGCAAACACCCAACTCTGTGCTTCTGCGGAAGAGCCAAACCTCCGGCAGCAGATCTGACTCCCTCCCGCTGCCACAGGGCCCCTCCTGAAGTGGATCACCTAAGGAGAAGCGAGCTAAGCCTGCCCCTCCTGCCCCTGTGCACCTTGCCTACCCACCCCAGCTAATACGCCAGATCCCCAGCATCACAAGCCTGGCAGTGTGCAAGTAGCCCAGACGGGCCACGCCACCCCACAGTGAATCCCGCCCCTAGGAGAGGGGAAGAGAAGGCACACACCAGTTTGACTGTGGCCCCAGCGGTGGGCTGGGGGCAGACATCAGGTCGGACTGCGGCCCCGCCCACCAACTCCAGTTATACACCACAGCACAGGGGAAGTGCCCTGCAGGTCCTCACCACGCCAGGGACTATCCAGAATGACCAAGCTGAAGAATTCCCCTCAGAAGAATCTCCAGGAAATAACAACAGCTAATGAGCTGATCAAAAAGGATTTAAATAACATAACAGAAAGTGAATTTAGAATAATAGTCATAAAATTAATCGCCGGGCTTGAAAACAGTATACAGGACAGCAGAGAATCCCTTGCTACAGAGATCAAGGGACTAAGGAACAGTCACGAGGAGCTGAAAAACGCTTTAAATGAAATGCAAAACAAAATGGAAACCACCACAGCTCGGATTGAAGAGGCAGAGGAGAGAATAGGTGAACTAGAAGATAAAGTTATGGAAAAAGAGGAAGCTGAGAAAAAGAGAGATAAAAAAATCCAGGAGTATGAGGGGAAAATTAGAGAACTAAGTGATACACTAAAAAGAAATAATATACGCATAATTGGTATCCCAGAGGAGGAAGAGAGAGGGAAAGGTGCTGAAGGGGTACTTGAAGAAATAATAGCTGAGAACTTCCCTGAACTGGGGAAGGAAAAAGGCATTGAAATCCAAGAGGCACAGAGAACTCCCTTCAGACGTAACTTGAATCGATCTTCTGCACGACATATCATAGTGAAACTGGCAAAATACAAGGATAAAGAGAAAATTCTGAAAGCAGCAAGGGGTAAACGTGCCCTCACATATAAAGGGAGACCTATAAGACTCGTGACTGATCTCTCTTTTGAAACTTGGCAGGCCAGAAAGAATTGGCACGAGATTTTCAGTGTGCTAGACAGAAAAAATATGCAGCCGAGAATCCTTTATCCAGCAAGTCTGTCATTTAGAATAGAAGGAGAGATAAAGGTCTTCCCAAACAAACAAAAACTGAAGGAACTTGTCACCACTAAACCAGCCCTACAAGAGATCCTAAGGGGGACCCTGTGAGACAAAATACCAGAGACATCACTACAAGCATAAAACATACAGACATCACAATGACTCTAAACCCGTATCTTTCTATAATAACACTGAATGTAAATGGATTAAATGCGCCAACCAAAAGACATAGGGTATCAGAATGGATAAAAAAACAAGACCCATCTATTTTCTGTCTACAAGAGACTCATTTTAGACCTGAGGACACCTTTAGATTGAGAGTGAGGGGATGGAGAACTATTTATCATGCTACTGGAAGCCAAAAGAAAGCTGGAGTAGCCATACTTATATCAGACAAACTAGACTTTAAATTAAAGGCTGTAACAAGAGATGAAGAAGGACATTATATAATAGTTACAGGGTCTATCCATCAGGAAGAGCTAACAATTATAAATGTCTATGCGCCGAATACCGGAGCCCCCAAATATATAAAACAACTACTCATAAACATAAGCAACCTTATTGATAAGAATGTGGTAATTGCAGGGGACTTTAACACCCCACTTACAGAAATGGATAGATCATCTAGACACACGGTCAATAAAGAAACAAGGGCCCTGAATGAGACATTGGATCAGATGGACTTGACAGATATATTTAGAACTCTGCATCCCAAAGCAACAGAATATACTTTCTTCTCGAGTGCACATGGAACATTCTCCAAGATAGATCATATACTGGGTCACAAAACAGCCCTCCATAAGTTTACCAGAATTGAAATTATACCATGCATACTTTCAGACCACAATGCTATGAAGCTTGAAATCAACCACAGAAAAAAGTCTGGAAAACCTCCAAAAGCATGGAGGTTAAAGAACACCCTACTAACGAATGAGTGGGTCAACCAGGCAATTAGAGAAGAAATTA
Organism: Leopardus geoffroyi; assembly: GCF_018350155.1. Classification (NCBI taxonomy): domain Eukaryota; kingdom Metazoa; phylum Chordata; class Mammalia; order Carnivora; family Felidae; genus Leopardus; species Leopardus geoffroyi. Next base: position 156,969,643 of record NC_059326.1, read on the forward strand.
AAAAATATATGGAAACAAACGAAAATGAAAATACAACAATCCAAATGCTTTGGGACGCAGCGAAGGCAGTCCTGAGAGGAAAATACATTGCAATCCAGGCCTATCTCAAGAAACAAGAAAAATCCCAAATACAAAATCTAACAGCACACCTAAAGGAAATAGAAGCAGAACAGCAAAGACACCCCAAACCCAGCAGAAGAAGAGAAATAATAAAAATCAGAGCAGAAATAAACAATATAGAGTCTAAAAAAACTGTAGAGCAGATCAACGAAACCAAGAGTTGGTTTTTTGAAAAAATAAACAAAATTGACAAACCTCTAGCCAGGCTTCTCAAAAAGAAAAGGGAGATGACCCAAATAGATAAAATCATGAATGAAAATGGAATTATTACAACCAATCCCTCAGAGATACAAACAATTATCAGGGAATACTATGAAAAATTATATGCCAACAAATTGGACAACCTGGAAGAAATGGACAAATTCCTGAACACCCACACTCTTCCAAAACTCAATCAGGAGGAAATAGAAAGCTTGAACAGACCCATAACCAGCAAAGAAATTGAATCGGTTATCAAAAATCTCCCAACAAATAAGAGTCCAGGACCAGATGGCTTCCCAGGGGAGTTCTACCAGACGTTTAAAGCAGAGATAATACCTATCCTTCTCAAGCTATTCCAAGAAATAGAAAGGGAAGGAAAACTTCCAGACTCATTCTATGAAGCCAGTATTACTTTGATTCCTAAACCAGACAGAGACCCAGTAAAAAAAGAGAACTACCGGCCAATATCCCTGATGAATATGGATGCAAAAATTCTCAATAAGATACTAGCAAATCGAATTCAACGGCATATAAAAAGAATTATTCACCATGATCAAGTGGGATTCATTCCTGGGATGCAGGGCTGGTTCAACATTCGCAAATCAATCAATGTGATACGTCACATTAACAAAAAAAAAGAGAAGAACCATATGATCCTGTCAATCGATGCAGAAAAGGCCTTTGACAAAATCCAGCACCCTTTCTTAATAAAAACCCTTGAGACAGTCGGGATAGAAGGAACATACTTAAAGATCATAAAAGCCATTTATGAAAAGCCCACAGCTAACATCATCCTCAACGGGGAAAAACTGAGAGCTTTTTCCCTGAGATCAGGAACACGACAGGGATGCCCACTCTCACCGCTGTTGTTTAACATAGTGCTGGAAGTTCTAGCATCAGCAATCAGACAACAAAAGGAAATCAAAGGCATCAAAATTGGCAAAGATGAAGTCAAGCTTTCGCTTTTTGCAGATGACATGATATTATACATGGAAAATCCGATAGACTCCACCAAAAGTCTGCTAGAATTGATACATGAATTCAGCAAAGTCGCAGGATACAAAATCAATGTACAGAAATCAGTTGCATTCTTATACACTAACAATGAAGCAACAGAAAGACAAATAAAGAAACTGATCCCATTCACAATTGCACCAAGAAGCATAAAATACCTAGGAATAAATCTAACCAAAGATGTAAAGGATCTGTATGCTGAAAACTATAGAAAGCTTACGAAGGAAATTGAAGAAGATTTAAAGAAATGGAAAGACATTCCTGCTCATGGATTGGAAAAATAAATATTGTCAAAATGTCAATACTACCCAAAGCTATCTACACATTCAATGCAATCCCAATCAAAATTGCACCAGCATTCTTCTCGAAGCTACAACAAGCAATCCTAAAATTCATATGGAACCACAAAAGGCCCCGAATAGCCAAAGGAATTTTGAAGAAGAAGACCAAAGCAGGAGGTATCACAATCCCAGACTTTAGCCTCTACTACCAAGCTGTCATCATCAAGACAGCATGGTATTGGCACAAAAACAGACACATAGACCAATGGAATAGAATAGAAACCCCAGAACTAGACCCACAAACGTATGGTCAACTCATCTTTGACAAAGCAGGAAAGAACATCCAATGGAAAAAAGACAGCCTCTTTAACAAATGGTGCTGGGAGAACTGGACAGCAATATGCAGGAGGTTGAAACTAGACCACTTTCTCACACCATTCACAAAAATAAACTCAAAATGGATAAAGGACCTGAATGTGAGACAGGAAACTATCAAAACCTTAGAGGAGAAAGCAGGAAAAGACCTCTCTGACCTCACCCGTAGCAATCTCTTACTCGACACATCCCCAAAGGCAAGGGAATTAAAAGCAAAAGTGAATCACTGGGACCTTATGAAGATAAAAAGCTTCTGCACAGCAAAGGAAACAACCAACAAAACTAAAAGGCAACCAACGGAATGGGAAAAGATATTTGCAAATGACATATCGGACAAAGGGCTAGTATCCAGAATCTATAAAGAGCTCACCAAACTCCACACCTGAAAAACAAATAACCCAGTGAAGAAATGGGCAGAAAACATGAATAGACACTTCTCTAAAGAAGACATCCGGATGGCTAACAGGCACATGAAAAGATGTTCAGCGTCGCTCCTTATCAGGGAAATACAAATCAAAACCACACTCAGGTATCACCTCACGCCAGTCAGAGTGGCCAAAATGAACAAATCAGGGGACTATAGATGCTGGCGAGGATGTGGAGAAACGGGAACCCTCTTGCACTGTTGGTGGGAATGCAAATTGGTGCAGCCGCTCTGGAAAGCAGTGTGGAGGTTCCTCAGAAAATTAAAAATAGACCTACCCTATGACCCAGCAATAGCACTGCTAGGAATTTATCCAAGGGATACAGGAGTACTGATGCATAGGGGCACTTGTACCCCAATGTTCATAGCAGCACTCTCAACAATAGCCCAATTGTGGAAAGAGCCTAAATGATCATCAACTGATGAATGGATAAAGAAATTGTGGTTTATATACACAATGGAATACTACGTGGCAATGAGAAAAAATGAAATATGGCCTTTTGTAGCAACGTGGATGGAACTGGAGAGTGTGATGCTAAGTGAAATAAGCCATACAGAGAAAGACAGATACCATATGGTTTCACTCTTATGTGGATCCTGAGAAACTTAACAGGAACCCATGGGGGAGGGGGAGGAAAAAAGAAAAAAAAAAAAAAGAGGTTAGAGTGGGAGAGAGCCAAAGCATAAGAGACTGTTAAAAACTGAGAACAAACTGAGGGTTGATGGGGGGTGGGAGGGAGGAGAGGGTGGGTGATGGGTATTGAGGAGGGCACCTTTTGGGATGAGCACTGGGTGTTTTATGGAAACCAATTTGACAATAAATTTCATATATTAGAAAAAAAAATAAAAAGAAAAAAAAAGAAAAAAAAAAAAAAAGAAATTCCTTGGTTAAGTAAATAAATAGAACTGACTTTGGGGTGCCTGGGTGGCTTAGTCAGTTAGGCATTCAAGTCTTGATTTCGGCTCAGGTCATGATGTCACTGTTTGTGAGATAGAGCCCTGTGTCAACCTCTGCGCTGACAGTGCAAAGCCTGCTTGGGATTCTCTCTCTCCCTCTTCTCTGCCCCACCCCTGTGCACTAATGCTCTCTCTCAAAATAAATAAATACTTTAAAAAAATGGAACTGACATTAAGTGTGCAAAATTAAAATGTTGTAAATTGAGCCTAGCTGTTGATTTCACAAAGACCCAAACAATATGAACTGTGACATCTCGCTCTTTTTTTTTTTTTTTTGTAAGCATTTCCAAAATGATAAACACGTCTCATTGTTATTTTTGGTAATTACATATCATTCATTTACTGCAAATCTTATCTTGAGATTTTAGTCTTGAAACATTTTTTGATGGATTTCATTTTTCCACAGGCCTCTATGTAAGACAATTCTGTATAAAAATTTTATAGCCTTCTGTGTACAAATTACTTCTAGAACATGGCTGAGAGGAAAAAACAGAGTGAAAATGGAAATTTAAAAAAGTCATGATAGCTTTTTGAAATTATAAGATATATTTTTGCAATAAGTATTAAAACTAGTACATTCTAAGGATATGCTTATCAGGGATCTAGGGGGAAAAAGGTTATGCAAACCTATCCCCAGCATTTTCTAAAAGGCATATAGTTTAAACAGTACATATAATTTTAGATAAATGTTTAAACTCAAAAGCAAATTATTAAAGCTCAAATATATCCTTTTTATAGTGAAGAATTTTTGGGTTTCTGATGAGTATTTATCCATACTCTTGACATGATTATTTTTTGAAAAAGTATTTGATGCTACCTGTAAGCGACCATCCCAGTTTACGACCATGTGAAAGTAGAATGATACCATATCCAGAGAAGAATTCAAGTTAGAGTGTCTTATTTTTATGACAGGTTGTCAATTTTATAAAAGAATCTGTCTGTTCATCTAGTATAAAAAATTCCAAACCACAATACCATGCTTCCAAATATGCCTTCAGAGAGTTCAACCAATACTTTAAATCTCAACTACTTAAAAGTTCAGAAAATATATCTGACATTCGCAATATTTAAGAGATTCAATAGGCTCAGATAATATTTTCTCTAGCTTCTCTGAGCTCTTTGAATTAATTACTTAATTAATTCAATCATTCATATGTCCAACATTGCACACTTTCTGATGACCTATTAAGTTCCAGGTATGTTAGCTGCTCTATTGCTATGTATGTGAGCTCAATAGAAACAGAAGGCCATATTTTATTCCCAAAAAGAATTTAAGTACCATAATAAATTCTTATGTATTATGCAAGATTCTAAGGATAAAGGAATGAGTAAAACAGAAGAATGGTCTAAAACATTCGGGTGCACAGAAATCTGGGGATCTCATAAAACATACAGAAGCTTGGCTCCAACCTGATCCACTGGATCAGAATTTCTGATGGTAGACCCAGGACTTTGCATTTTGCAAATTCTACTTGTCATTTCAGGCACATTGAAATTTGAGAGTCATTCGTCTATAAGATGCACCATGTAGCGAAGAGATAAGGAAAGTACCATGAATAAAATGCAAATACGAGGAAAGCAGCAAGTTCAGAGAGCTCTCCACGGAAGAGATAGCCTTGAAGCTAAGTCTTAATAGATGAAAAATGTACCAAGCAGATATGCAGGCAGAGGTAGATCATGTACAAAGAGATAATCTATGTGAAAATAAATGAAAACATGAAACAACATGGTATGTTTGGAGAATTCCAAATAGCTAAGTATGGATGGAGGGCATGTGTGGGGAAAGCCCAAGACAAGAAATTTTAAAAGTAAGCAGAAGAAGCCAGACCATTAAGGACCCTATAAGCGCTGCTAACAATTTTTATTTGATCTATAGACCATAAGGGAGTTGCTGAAGTTTTGTCATGGAGGAAGTGACATTATTAGACAAATTGCAAACAGGAAAAGAGAATTCCATGGAAGCAAGGACATAGGTTATGCTGGTGAGAGATGATGAGTACCTGAACTGAAACTAGTGTTCAGGGGGAAAAGGACAGATAAAATAGATTTTTAGGAACCAGTAGTGATGTATCCAGATGATAAAGTAAATTGTGAAGAGAGAAAGAGGAAAATTACTAGTTTCTAATTTGAGAAATTGACTAGACTATGTATGTTTTAGAAACAAGAATAAAAGCTAACATTTATAGAACATAAGCTATATTCTAAGACTGCTGAGAGATTGTTTATTCAACTCTCATTCAGCACCAGGAGATAGGTATTACTCCTGTATTAAAGATCAGGAAACTTAGGACAGAAACATTGAGTAATTTGCACAAGGTCACCAACTAGAAAGTGACAGAGTCAAGATTTGAAGCCAGACAGTCTGATTTCATAGCCTATTCTAATAATTACTCTGCTATACTCCCATAATTAGATAATTTAGAGAAGCAGAGGGGAATTTCGGAATTAGAGTTAGTTTTGCAGGAAAGGCACTGTGGTCCATTTGGGAGACATGTTGAGATGTCACGTAGGCAGTTGAGAACGCGCATCTGGAGGTGAGCAGAACAGTCGACAGGCATTTAGAATTGGAAGGCATTTAGGATGTAGGCAGTTTGACGCTGCTGGTGTAAAGGAGATGCAGAGCAAGAACATGTGAAGTGAGAAGAGAAGTAGCCTAAGAATAGCATCAATAATGTTTTCGAGAAAGACAAACGCATAATGTTGATAATGTAATGTTATATTTAGATACATGTAGATTTATATCTATTTACCTATATAGTCCATTATTTTTTTAATGTTTATATATTTTTGAGAGACAAGAGAGAGAGCACAAGCCGGGGAGTGGCAAAGAGTGACACCGAGAATCTGAAGCAGGCTCCAGGCTCTGAGCTCTGAGCACAAAACCCATTGTGGGACTTGAATCCATGTACCTGAGCTGAAGTCAGATGCTTAACTGACTAAGCCACCTGGGTGCCCCTTCATACATTCCATCACAGAGAGAATTTCATTTCTTTGACAAAGCTGCCTCTTAGTATATTTTTGAAAAAGAAATTAAACAGTTACTTGGAAGTGTTTTTCAACACTTCAGTGTTGGCCTGAAATTATAGGAGAGGAAAGCTATGGAGGGAAAGACTGTTAAAGTGATATGACTTCTTTCAGATCATTTATGGTCTTTGAAGGAAATAGTCAGGTTACCATACATGTGGCTAAATCTACAGACATTTATGTCAGCAAGATTTTATCAAGTTATTTTTAAAGGATTATTTTTAAAAGACTCATTATATTGCTATGAGACATTTCAGCCCAAATTTTAATAGGATGCCATGATCCAATGGGAACGTGTGAAAGCTGCATGTACATCATTTTGGTGGCAAGGAAAATTTTAGATTGCTTTCATTTCTCCCAACTTCAATAACGGCTGACTTCGTTCTGTAACGGTGAGATTCCTTGTCACTATTACCATTTATCTGTCAAGTATGAATATTACTTAACTTCATGATTTTTCCCTGCGGATTTACATATAAGCCTGACAGAATCATCTGGCACCATTTTCTGGCTCTACTCAGCAAAGGCACAATATTAGCAGGAACTAGGATTAAATATTAAGTCACATCTTAAAAAGGGCCTTACCTAGAAAGCCATATTAGAAATATCATTCTTTCTCTTCAAATAAGGCTATGTTATCCAGACCTTCAAGATTTTAATTTTATTGACTATTAAAATATACTTAAGAGTTTTAAAATTTTATACATCAAAATTTGCTTTCTCTGTATATGAGTCTACCCAAAGCACACTTTTCTGATTACTATTTTATCCCAATATCTTAACTATTTATTTTTAAGGAGTTAAAGATTTAGCACAGTGAAGTGCAAAGAATCAGAAAGCCCAAGTTTGTGCCAGGGACTGGCATAGTGCCCGCCACCCAGTCGATGATCAATAACTATTAAATGAACGTGGCCTCAGTTGCCAAGGTGACAGATACATCGTGACGTTTGGGGTTAGACAGATAATATATGTTAAATGTGCTGTAGTCCCAATACAGACACCATGCATTTGATGTTTCTCATTTAGCATTAACTAAACAGTAAAAATCTATCCTTTATTATGGAAGTATTCTAATGTTCTTTTGGTTCATTCTTGGAGAGAAAATCTCTTCACTATTGCAAATGAAAGGAAAAAAAATAAAACACCGACATATAAAATAATATATATCATTATATACAGTCGTAGTACTTTTTTTTTTTAATGTTTATTTATTTTTGAGACAGAGAGAGACAGAGCATGAATGGGGGAGGGTCAGAGAGAGGGAGACACAGAATCCGAAATAGGCCCCAGGCTCCAAGCTGTCAGCACAGAGCCCGACGCGGGGCTCGAACTCACAGACTGCGAGATCATGACCTGAGCTGAAGTCGGCCACTTAACCGACTGAGCCACCCAGGCGCCCCCAGTCGTAGTACTCCTTAACAGGTGTTGAGCAATACTGTATATTCAGTAGTGTACAAACCTTGTCTTGACATTTAAATATCTAGAATTTTTCTGATTTGCTACTCTGATTCAAGAGATGTGTCATATCACAGAAATTGTACTTTTTGTTTTAAGGCAATTAAATGTAGGTATTGTCCTCTTAATGATAAAATAGAATTTTGATGCACTAGAATTTGGTCTTTTTTTCTCAGTTTGCTTCCATTGCAGGAACTTCTCTGTAGGAAAAAGAGATGAACCTAAGAAAAAGCACATGACTGGGTTTTGTAGCACTGATTAGCTGCGTGTCTTGGGGCATATTCATAATTTTTTGGGTCTCATTTCTCTCTCTGTAAAAAAGGAGGATTTAATTAAATGATAGTAGAGAATCACTAATTTTCTCTTAATTTAAATCTGTCACATTAATTACCTCCTGCTTTTATTTTGAAAAGGTACTTTTTTTTATAGCTTTTCTAGTTTAAGAAGTTTTGATTAATGTACTGTAATGGCAGTCAATTTTTATTTTCTCTAATTGGTAACTCTTTGAAATTCTTTGTATATATGATTTATTACTTCTGAATGAGAGTTCATATATTCAATTTTCCATGACTTCATAGCGAGTCAGGAAAGGAACCAGCCCTGTTATACAGTGATGGTGTTCCTGAGCTCTGCATGATTTTCCTTGAAAACACATTGAGCTTTTTTCCTTTATCTTCATCAAGAGTATGAAATTAAAGTGGTAGAATTATTGGTCTCCATCAAAAAAAAAAAAAGAAAGAAAGAAAAAAGAGACCCAATTGTATAAAACATTTAACTCACATTAAATTTCTATTTTATCTTTTTACCACTTTCCTTCTTTATTTTCAGGAGAGGTTTACAAACAGACCCTTAGCAAATTCTCACTTTCCATTTCTGCAATAGTAAGTGTCTTGGGGTTTTAAATGCTGAAGTTCACTAGAGAGGGTAGGATTAAAGAAAACATTTGCTAGTAAACAAATCTCTTCCAAAATAAAATGTTTCATACAACAAATTAATAATTAAACATCCAAGCACAATTATGTCATCAACTCTTTAATTTGCTTACTCATAATTCTAGGGTTATCAGATAAAATACAGGATATCTAGTTAAGTTTGGATTACAGATGAACAGTGAATAAAGCTTTTGTATAACATGCACATAATTTTTAGAACATACTTATACTAAAATTTATTGTTATAAATGATTACTATATTAAAAATTATTACTATTTATCCAAAAATCTATATTTAACTAGGTGTCATATATATATTGTTTGTTTGGGGTTTTTTAAGGCATGTATAATACTATAATAGTGGTAGATAAATGTCAGTATACAATTGTCAAAACCCATAGAATGTACAACACCAAGAGTGAACCCCCATAGAAACTATGCCGAGGGTAGTATGTCAGTATGGGTTTATCACTTGTAACAAATGTGCCACTGTGGTAAGGGATGTCAAGAGCAGGGTTTCCGGGAAAGAAGGAGAGGGAATAATGGACCTCTGTACTTTCAGCTCAATTTTGCTTCGAACCTAAAACCACTCTAATAAAGTTTTCAGTTAAAAACAAAGAATCTGTTGAGAAACACATTTAAAGATCAGGAATATTTAGAGTTTTAAAAAATTTTTGATATCTTTCATTTGAGAGAGAGAGAGAGAGAGAGAGAGCGCGCATGGAGGAGTGGCAGATAAAGAGGGAGAGAGAGAATCCCAAACAGACTCCACACTGTCAGCACACAGCCCGATGTGGGGCTTGGACTCACAAACTGTGAAATCACGACCTGACCTGAAATCAAGACTTGAATGCTTAACTGACTGAGCCACCCAGAGGCCCCTGAAGATCAGGACTATTTACATGAATATGCAAATAGAGCAAAAAACTGTTCCACAGGGGAGAAGAAAAGCCAATTGAATTTCCATTGGATAAAACAGAATTTGCCTGTTAGTAGACAGAAGTTATTTTGCATTGCTCTTGTTCATCTGTAATTTAAAGAGTTCTAACTAGACTTTGTAGAGTCAGAATCAAATGACCCTGAAAGATATCTTCTAGAATTGAAAAAAATGCACTGAAATACAAATATTATCCTACCCTGGTTCCTCCTTTCCTTTTATAGTTCTATAGACTTAATTCCAGGAGAGGAAACCAGTAAGTAGCTCATGCTGATTCACCTTTTCCTGAAAGTCAGAATTAGAGGTGAACCCAATCTACTTCAGTAACTTCTACAAATTTATCATTATTTCTCTTCTACTCTTGATACCCTTTCTTGTTTTTCAGCAATATTATGGAAGTTTCTTTTGAAAAATGCAAAAATAATGGCAACATTTTTCTATTCTTTTAAGGAATTAGGAATTCACAGTCAGTAAGCCCTGTTGAAAATAATCAAGTACTTATTATTTTTTTTATTTTTATTTTTTTTTATTCCTTTAACCCTAGAAATTTAGAGACAAAGCCTTATAATATATATTTACAGTATATGCATGCAAAAATGCTTTTCTTTTCTTTTTTTTCAATATATGAAGTTTATTGTCAAATTGGTTTCCATACAACACCCAGTGCTCATCCCAAATTATTTTTTTAATGGAACACAATTATAAATACTTTTTGACATAATCTAATAATTTTAGATTTCCATTTTTAAAAATATGTTATTGCATACTTCAGTTTAAATTTACATTGATAACAGCTAGATGTTGTTTTAGGACTGAAAATATTTTATCTAAATAATAATAGTTAAATATTTCAGGGGTGCTTTGGTGGCTCAGTCGATGCAGCGTCGGACTTTGGCTCAGGTCATGATCTCACGGTTGCCTTTGAGCCTTGCATCAGGCTCTCTGCTATTAGGAGAGAGCCTGCTTCAGATCCTCTGTTCCCCTCTTTTTCTGCCCCTCCCCCACTCCTTCTCTCTTCCTCTGTCTCTCAAAAATAAATAAACATTAAAAATGTTTTTCAGGGGCGCCTGGGTGGCGCAGTCGGTTAAGCGTCCGACTTCAGCCAGGTCACGATCTCGCGGTCCGTGAGTTCGAGCCCCGCGTCAGGCTCTGGGCAGATGGCTCAGAGCCTGGAGCCTGTTTCCGATTCTGTGTTTCCCTCTCTCTCTGCCCCTCCCCCGTTCATGCTCTGTCTCTCTCTGTCCCGAAAATAAATAAACGTTGAAAATAAATAAATAAATAAATAAATAAATAAATAAATAATTAAAAAAAAAAATGTTTTTCAGAGGGGCGCCTGGGTGGCGCAGTCGGTTAAGCGTCGGACTTCTCGGGTCCGGGAGTTCGAGCCCCGCGTCAGGCTCTGGGCTGATGGCTCAGAGCCTGGAGCCTGTTTCCGATTCTGTGTCTCCCTCTCTCTCTGCCCCTCCCCCGTTCATGCTCTGTCTCTCTCTGTCCCAAAAATAAATAAACGTTGAAAAAAAAATTTTTTTTTAATGTTTTTCAGAAAGAATGATATAAGTATTCTGAACGATATAAATTCTCAAATCTATTATCAATTTGATATATTACATATCGAATGTCACCATTTGATGATACAGCATTCTGCTTGATTTAACGCCTTTTATAGTTTCAAAATACATATATATTAATGGTCTTCACTTGCTTGCACCTCTGTCTTTAGTCACTTAATGGTCTATGTTTTTATTTACTTAAATCTGGTAACTCTTCTTAATTCCTATTTTTAAAAGAAATTATGTAGTCAATGTGATAACAGCTGCTGAACATAACAAGTGGTCTAACTCAACATACATCTGTTTCTCACTTTCTAATGTGAATGTTCCTAGTTGGCAGGTGGTTTCTCTCTATGTGGTTATTCAAGGACCCAAGTTCCTCCCATTTGGTGGCTCTGCCATCCCAAGGGACTTAGACGGAGTCCTTTGCATCCAGCTGACAGAAAGAGGGAGAAGGATGGATAAGGCACACCTACTTCTTAACTGCCTGGACCCAGAAGTCACCTTTCTAATCACAAGTCATTAGTGAGAAGCAGTCATCTGGCTCCACCTAGATTAAACAAAGGCTGAAAAATACAATATTTTGCTGGATAGTGACCTCCCAGAGACAACACTACATAATGAAATAGAGATGACATTTTGATGAAATAGTTAGTCATTTGTATCCTCAGTTTGAAACCAAAGGAAACAAACACAATAATCACCCTAGACTATACCACTTTGTATTTTGGAAAGATAAAAACACTGAACATATTTACAGCCTTCTCTCTTTGCATAAGTGGTATGCAATCTGTGGTATTTAATAAATAGTAGAAATGAAGCTGGCCAAGTTGATGGTTTTGTGCAGAATTGTCTTTCTTGATAAAAAAAAAATGATTATGTACACATACCAATCTATGTCAAAGATCTATCATGAGAATCAACAAGATAATAGGTGTGAATTGCTTTGAGGAACTCAAATGCCATTCACACATAAAATCGAAACATAATCATAACTGCTGACTCCTCAGAGGATCTAGCTGTTTGCTGCAAAGACCACCAGCAGCCAAATCCTCCCTTATTCTGGCTTGTGATGCAGCTGTTAACCCTTGAAGTCTGCTGGAAACTCAACCACAAGGATGAACCATGGCCTGCTTGTTCTAACCTATGAGTCTCCATGATTCCACCTCAGGGGATTCAGTTCCTTGCTTGCTCATGCCTGGTCTGAAATGAAATGAAGACATAGTTTTGTACTTTCTGGTTCTGTCTGGCTCTTTTCTGTGTCTTTGCCCATGTTGGATTTCTACACACTGCTTCTGATCTCTCCACTTGGTCCAGAATTTTGCATTCAACCTGCCTCACTTTCAGCACTTATAATGACCACAGTAACACCCCTTTCTTTGTAACTGGGTTCCTGGTCAAAGTTTCCATACCCCCACTCTTAACATTGCTCTTGCCAGCTCCAGTCCTCATGGGCACTGATATTAAATCTCCAGCCACTGTTGAGAAACTGCATTCCCTGAATTAAGTCTTTATAAAAGCATTCTCCCGACATATTTGAAATGACAGAAGGTCACCTCTTGCTCTCCATACCAGTAACAATGAGCTCCAGTCTTTTATGGAAGTGAGAATTGCTCAGATTGCTCGAGATCTGGCTTTCTACACTTTTTCCCCCAAGGAGAAAGTGGAATTAGTGTTAACTTTTTTTCTATGTCACTCAAAGGAATTCCTCTCTCATTTTTCTTCTTCCGTAAGAGCTTTAAGTGCTCCAAAGAGGTGAGCCTGCTCTATAAGCACTCAGCTCTTTAGATCAAAACATTCCTCCTCAATAGTAATGTAATCACATGCAAGTTTTTCATGGAAACACTTAAAAGCTAGATTCTTGCAACATTTTGTGTCCTTTGGCTAAATTCTTAACCTCTCTTGTCAAAAGCAGTTCATAATTCTTGTTACCTTTAATATTCTTTCCTGTGTTGGTAGCTTCACTGAGGATTTTATTCTATTTAACTACCAGAGTGCTAGAAAACCCTCCCTGACCTTCACAGGCACAGATGAATTACCATTCTTCATCCTCCATCATTTATTTGGTGCCTGTATGATGTCTGGCACCAGGAGGCACTGCAGAGATTTACCAAGATGTAAAATTTGATCTTTGTTTGTGGTGCCTGGTCCATAATCTACACAAAATATATATGTGCTGAATGAATAATGAAGTGAATGAGGACTACTAGTTTGGGAATTTCTGTGCTGCTGTGTGCTGTCTCCTTGCATTGAGGCTTAGGACCTCACTACTCACCTACTGCCCCGTTGGCAGGGCACTGTTACTAAAGGGCAAATCTCCAGGAATTCATGAGTGCAAAGGGCTCTGTTCACAGAAAGTAATTTACACAAGTTATATACCATATAATAAAAAATGTTTTCTGCCATTTTTCTTAAGGAAAAGAAATTGTGTTTTGAGGTATTTTGTTTATATCAATTGTCGAAGGGAACACTGTCACTCATTTTACTTGGAATTATAATTGACCCTTGAACAACACAGGTTTAAACTGAAGGGTCGGGGCCCCTGGGTGGCTCAGTCGGTTAAGAGTCCTACCTCGGCTCAGGTCATGATCTCACAGCTCATGGGTTCGAGCCCCACGTCGGGCTCTGTGCTGACAGCTCAGAGCCTGGAGCCTGCTTTGGATTCTGTTCCTCCCCTGCTCACTGTTCCTGAGCAGTTCTCTGTTCCTCTGTTCCTCCCCTGCTCACTCTGTTCCTCCCCTGCTCACGCTCTGTCTCTCTCTCTCAAAAATAAGATTAAAAAAATGTTAAAAAAAAATAAACTGCAGGGTCCACTTACATGGGGATTTTTTCCAATAAATATATGTACAGTACTATAAATGTATTTTCTCTTCCTGATGACTTTCCTCATAACATTCTCTAGCTTACTTTACTGTAAGAATACAGAATATAATATATAACATAAAAAATATGTGTTAATTGACTATTTGTCATTGGTAAGCCTTTCAGCCAACAGTAGGCTATTCGTAGTTAACTTTTTGGGAAGTCAGAAGTAATATGTGGATTTTTGACTGTGCAGGGGGTTGGTACCACTCACCCCCATGTTGTACTAGGGTCAATTGTACTTAGAACAAATAAAAGATATGATGTAGCATGAACAAAGACCAAGAGTGTTACCTTTTTTTTTTTTTAACTAGTTACTAAAACATGTACCTAGAAAATACATACTATTGAGTGACTAACATTGGGGCCAACATGACTGTAAATGATTTCAATTACAACTCAGCACTTCCCTAGCCAGCAATAGTATAACTGGGTTATATCAAGAGTTGTTACTTGATATTTGCATTCAAAATGAAAGAATTAACTACGTTACAATAGATATGGCAATTAAAAGCAGTGGGTTTAGTATTTAGTCACTAATATTAAAATATTATCAGAGCCAGGGAGAACTGTTTATGACAGAATGGAACAAAGGCAGGAAATTTGCATCTAAAGAGAATAACTGCAAATGATTCACCTCAAGTATGAACATCATGTGAATTCTCAGTGTTTATGGAATAAAGCTTAAACTGCTTATCTAGGTACACAGGGCATACTATACTCTGATCCCAGCAATCATGTCCAGTCTCAGTTCCACTTTCTCTTCTCTTTTGCCTCATGGCCACATGATTGTTTAACAGATTATAAACTCACACGTATAGGCAGAGTGCCTAATTAGCATTTTAGTGCTTAACTCTTAAATACTAACACATAGGGAAGGACCATCACACATTTAGGGAAAGCCACAGACATGAAAGAGACTCAACCAAATAAACTACAAAAGCAATTTAGAATAAATAGAGACCACGCAGAGCACAGAAGAATACTTTAAAAAAATGCGTTTTAGTTAACTGTCACCAAGACAGAGAAGAAAGAAAGAAAAAGAAACAGGATTCTATAAAAAAGACATAATCAGAGAATAAGAAGGAGCAACTGGAAATTTAAAAAAATAAAAGAATAGAAATTAAAAATAAGTCAGTAAGTAAAAGATCTGGAAGATAAAACCATGGACATCTTTCAGAAAATAGAACAAAGTAGATCAACAGATGGATTACAATAAAAAGAAAATTAAAGGCTCAATTGAGAAGGCCCAATATCCGACTAATTTGCTCAGTGACAGCCATGCTTTCACTGCTGTGACTTCAAGCCAGAATCACTGGCAGAGAGAAGGTGCTTAATAACTATATTTGTTGAATAAATGAGTGACCGTTCCACAGAGAACAGAGAGCTAGCAATGGAAGTGGAAGAAGAGCAAAAACTTCATTTCCAAACATGAACATCCATCATATGAAATGGCCCACAAAATGTCTGGAATAACTATTTTTAAAAACTTCACATTTGTGCTCATTATCTTGCAATTTCAGAATAAGGGCTAAAGTAAAGATCCTAAAAGCCCAAGAGCAAAATCAGATCTATTACAGAGAATGAGAAACAAAAATGGCTTCAACTTCTCAAAGAAACATTAGAAGCTCAAAGTGAAAAGAATACCATCTTCAAATGTTAAGAGAAAATGATTTCTTCACTGAGTGCTATTAATCAGATGGTAGGACAAAGACATTTTTGTGTGTGAAAAGTAAGAGAAAATTTCTGTCGCAAATATTTTTTTCTCAAAAAACTACTGGAGGATATGTCCTACCAAAAACAAAGAACTAAACCAAGAAAAAGATTCACACAGACACTAAAGTGGGATCCAGCCTAAATGAGATGAAACAGTAACTCCAAGCTGCTAGCAAAAGGAGCTGCTTGGATGACACAGGTTCAGCGAGCTGAAAGAGCAACTGGTTCAGATGGAAGCCAGGGATGGAATATTCCAGCAAGAATGTCTCTAAGAAAAGAAAAAAAAAAAAAAGGAGCAGTAGATTTGACAAGTTAGACTACATGAAAAACTATAGTTATTGGAAAGTGTGTAAAAACATAATACAGATTCAAAGAAAACTAAACAAAAAAAATTAGGAAAATAAGTTACACATGAAAGGAAATGAAACTGGGAAGTACATTTACACAGTCACGAAACTAAAATCACTGACAATGCATTTAATATAAAATTTAACCAAAGTTCACTGGGAGAACGTGTAGAGGGGATGAGAGAACTAAAATCCTCATTTTAGGACTAAAGGAAGAGGGGAAGCTACAGGCTGTGTCAAGAAAGTTAGGGAAACATCAACAGCTTTTCATTCTAAGCCATGGATCATTATGTGACCTATGGATCATGATGTTTCAAGCTAAATAAATACATTTTTTAAGAAGTGATATAATGTAATTAACAGACTGGCAACACTAATTTTGAAAAATCGTATTTAATCACTGAATTTGGCATATGTGGGACTTAAAAATTAGAAGTTCATTGAATTTAATCAGAAATGGCTTAGCTGAACACTTAAAAAAGCTGTTCCCACATATAGCCTTCTGAAAAAAATACCAATGTGATAAGCAATAACAACACAAGCCATGTCTGTTTGGCCTAGTCCAGCTGTTAACGGTGTTCAATCTGGGGGCCAGGCAGCCTTCCTCCACTTACTAACAGCATGGCCTCAGGCAAGTGACTCCAGCAATAGGGTCTCACTCAATTCATATGTAAAATGTGACAGTTCTGCTAGTTACTTCCTAAGGTCGATGTGTGGATTCAGAGAGCTATTTCGTGGAGAGCAGGGAGAACCACGCCAGGCAAAATGTCAGCACACAAGAAATTGCCAATTACCATTTTTAATTATTCTAAAATACAAAAGAAAAAAGGTCTACAAACCAAGAGAATATTTACTGAATTCACGTACAAATTTTATTTGGTTATTAGAAAGCCATTTGTAATTTGTACCCTTATTGTATTAGCCATCCATCGGATTCTTTATTTTTTCCCGTTGTGTCCCCCTATCTTTTTTACTTCAACATTTATTATATTATTGGGACAAATGTTAAGTTTTTGGTAAGCGAGAAGAAAATGGCTATGCTTAGGTCAAGATCCATGCTTAAGAATGTAAGTAATGCATAAATATCCATGTGGGGAGCAAAGACAAAAGACAAAAAAAATTAAACTTCCTTACAATTACAGCCCATTGACAAGTACTTGAGATAGGCAGAGTGACCTGCCTCCAGGAGCTCAACCTCCTAGATATTAACACTCTGCTAGAGGCAAAAGGCAACCTTAGCTTGACATCAGCCCAATCTCCAGGATCCTGTAAGTCTTAACATATGAAAACCCTTTTAGAAACATCCTTTACCTCTTCCCCCACCCTAAGATATATGTTACCAATCGTCCTCCAAACATATGGCCCTCTGATATACATTTGAAGGGTATGATTAATGTTTTAGTAGACAGTAGTAAATGAACTTATCTTAAATAGCAACTAGCCCCTCGAGGCCCTGAAAGCCTAGCTTCCAAATTACTTAGAGACTTGAGCTATACCTAACCCCTTCTCAATTTAAAAGTATATAATCAGGGGGCACCTGGGTGGTTCAGTGTCCGACTTTGGCTCAGGTCATGATTGCATGGTTGGGTTCATGAATTCAAGCCCTGCATAAGACCCACTGCTGTCAGTGCAGAGCCTGCTTTGGATCCTCTTGTCCTCCTCTCTCTCTCTCTCAGCCGCTCCCCCACTCACGCACAGGCATGATCTCTCTCAAAAAAAAAAAAAAAAAAAAAAAAAAAAAAACTTAAAAAAAAAAAGTATATAGTCAATCACTCCTCACAACCCCCAGTGCAGCTCTTTCTGTCCCCGTGCTTTAATAAAACCACTTTTTTTGTCTTGAAGACATCTCAGGAATTCTGTCTTGATGGGGCACCTGGGTGGCTTAGTTGGTTAAGCATCTGACTACAGTGCAGGTCATGTACTTGCAGTTCATGCGTTCAAGCCCCGAGGGGGGTTCTATGCTGACAGCTCTGAGCCTGAAGCCTGCTTCTGATTCTGTGTATCCCTCTCTATGTCCCTCTCCTGCCCCTGCTCTCTCTCTCTCAAAAATAAATAGAAACATTAAAAAAAAAAAGAATTATTTCTTGACTGTTTGCTCCTGGACTCCTACATTTCACATCAAATATTACTTTAAAAAGTACGAAATAAATAACTTCAATACCACTGAAGAAAAGAATACAAGACAACACTTATTTTTCAAATACAATGGGGGGAAAAACAGAATTAAACTCATGTTGTGCCTTTAAACCAAGTTTTTGAGTGAAAAATTACAAGTGAAAATCATCCTGTGAGACTGTAATTCATTCATCAATGTTGAATACAAGCACTTGAAAACTTTCCAGCTCTTAATTCTATCCTGAACTGACAAGCTTCATTATTGTCAGGCGAATTTTAAACTAAGAGGAATAGTTTTGAACATTTGCTGCTCTTTAGCATAGCAAACACACAGGAAAAGGCACATCAGGATTAAAACCAATCTCCTGTTCTTAGACTCAGTTTGTTTTTCATTTGGAGTGACTGATCAGTACCTGTTCTACAAGTATTGATATCCTCAGCTCTATTTTTCATAAAGCTCTATTTTCAGTTGAGGAGAAAACAGAAGAATATTTTGGATGGGGGGAGGCACATGGAAGAAACTAGGAGAATTTCCAAAGTAAATCCTCCTACCTTGATGGAAAAAAAAAAAAACCAACAACAACAAAAAAAATCAAACAAAAAAATCCCAATTTCTGTATCATAGAAAAATCCCACTTTAAATCAAATTCTAAAGGATTATGACTTTTGGTAAATACTGCTTGAAATAGCTTCTAGGTAAATCCAGATTTGCAGTACAATTGCATTTTAAGTATAAGGGGAAATGCCTTTCCGCAGTCACATTTCCTCTACATAAACAAGGTATACTGGGGCAATCCTCAGAGGCCCCACCCACTCCTACCTGATGGGGTGTCCTTGGTCTCCACCAGCAACAATCCTATCCACCGCACAATACCCCTGGCAAATTTAGTTCAGCCTAAGAGAAACAAAAATTTAAAAAAGTTCTCAAACATAAAACAAAAACAGGAAAAATGACACTTATATTGCCCTTTGTCTTCCAAGAATGCTACCAGGATATGAAGACACAATGGACAAAACACAGATTAAGAGGCAAGAAGTCTATTTCACACACCAAAATCTGATTTACATTCATTCTCTGTGAAGTAGTGGTAGTTGCTATTTATACACCTTGTTGCATCTTTAAATAAATAAAAAAAAAAAGAGTTAATTGATGTGAAGGGACTCAAAAACTGTCTTTATTATTCCAAATGATAAAACTTATGTTGTTAAAGAAATGTTTGTTGAGTATGCTTATCTCTGTTCTGGGTCTGAAGCACATAACAATGAGCAATAGAAAGTCTTTGTCTCCAATGAACTTTCATTCAAAAAAAAAATACATACACACACACACCCAATGTATTTATAAACATAGGCACACAAGTATGTACCTATACATTATACATACTTATATATAATACATATGTATTATCTATTCTCCAGAGAAACACAACCAATTAGATGTGTGTGTGTGTGTGTGTGTGTGTGTGTGTAGGTATTTTTTTTAGATGTGTGTATACATATATGTGGGAAGAAAGAGAGAGAATGAGAGAAACAATTTGCTCTTTTTTTGTTTTGTTTTAAATTTATCTTTTTAAAGTTTATCCATTTATTTTGAGAGAGCAAGCATGAGCAGGACATGGGTAGACAGAGAGGGAAAGAGAGAATCCAAGCAGGCTCCCCACTGTCAGCACAGAGCCCTACGTGGGCCTGATCTCACAAACTGGGAGATCATGACCTGAGCCCAAACCAAGAGTCAGAGGCCTAACTGACTGAGCCACACAGGCTCCCCTAGAGAGAAATTTGTTCTAAGGAATTAGCTCATGTGATTGTGGAGGGCTGGCAAGACCAAAAACTGGTGAAGTAGGCTAGCAGGCTGAAGACTCAGGGGAAGAGTTGCAGAATGAGTGCAAAAGCAGTCTGTTGGCAGAATTCCTTCTGGCTTGGGGGGAGGTGGTCAGTCTGTTCTATTACAGCTTTTGACTAATTAGATGAGGTCTACCACATAATGGAAGGTAATCTGCTTTACTCAAAGTTCACTGGTTAAATGTCAGTCTCATACCAAAAACACCCTCATAGAAACATCCATCCAAAAGACTGTTTCACCAAATGTCCAGTCACTGTGGCCTAGCCATGTTGACACATAAAATTAACCATCACATTATATAAATACATGCAGTCCCTTGCTTGGCATGGTACTGTGGGACCATGAAAAGATCTATGCAAGTTGCAACCATGTGGGCAAATAGGTTCAAGAATTCCTTATACTTACATAAATTGGTTAAAAAAGCTTAGGGAAGGGAAAAAAAGGGGGGGTGGCTGGGTGGCTCAGTCCATTGAGCATCTGACTTCGGCTCAGGTCATGATCTTGCAGTTCACAAGTTCGAGCCCCGCGTTGGGCTCTGTGCTGACGGCTCAGAGCCTGAAGCCTGCTTCAGATTCTGTGTCTCTCTCTCTCTCTGCCCCTCCCCTGCTCACGCTCTGTCTCTCTTCCAAAAATAAATAAAAACATTAAAAAAAAAAAAAAGCTCAGGGCAGAAAGCCACCACCACAGGGCAAAAGCACCTAAGGTTAGTTAGCAAGACAGTATAATGGGATTGTGAGTAACTTGTTATATCACCTGCAGGAAACTACTTTCCATCTGGCTCCAATATACTTTGATCACAACTTCAAACTGCATTTGTTCCCCAGACCCTTTGCTTCTTACACACACGTTAATGCTAACTATGTGATTGTTTTCTTCACATTCACCATGTGTAAGATCTTGAGAATGCAATAAATATGGAGACAAAAGCCCTGTTTGTAGTTCTTGTTTCCTCCCAAACATTAGCTTCTCTCTTATTCAATTCTGCATTCCCTCTCTTGCTGGACAAGAAAGAACTCCAGGCTTATAGTTTGTGACAGTTGGTGACCCTGATGTGGATAGAAGGTGACATGTACTCAAGGACTGTAGAAAGCCGTGGAAGACTAGAGCTCTAAAAGAAAAAGTGTACGGAACTTTAATCTCCCCTGACAAGGTCAGAGAAAAGCGAAACTATATGAGGATTCATTGCTGCAGAACTTTTGAGAGACTCACAATTGGAAATGTCTAGGAGCAAAGACCCTTCACTTCAGATTTCCCCAGAAATGTTCCAGGTAAAAATTAAACATGGGGAACAAATTGTCTTAGGTAGACCCAAGTAAAATGTATTCAATGTTTAAGCTAATTTAAGTTTGTTGGTTTGAAATAGACCTGTTTATCAACATTAAATTAAAAAATATATATATTCTACCTAGGTTTTCTCAAGGTCAAAGAAGCTCATACTTTCTGTTCCAATTTGTTAGCAAAAGGATGACTTTAATGGTAAACTTTGTCTCATAGTTTTCATGGGTAATTATTAAGATAGCTTTCAAAGGCTTTGGTAACCTAAAACATTAAAGTTTTGCTTGCATGACAAATTGAGGATATCTAATGACAAATCATTGGATATCTAATGAAATAGAGGCTAAAGCATTAATTGCTAGATGTAGGTTTCTGCTTTTGACTTATTGCAAAAATTGCTAGATGTAGGTTTGTGCTTTTGTCTTATTGCAAAAAGGACTATTTGGGTCTTAAAAATGTGCTTTGTGCTTTATTAAGATTTTACCATGGAAAACTTGCTTTGTGCTTAATTGATAAATCTAGCATTAAAAAAAAAATTGCATTAGACGTTAAAAAAAAAGTTAAGGTTTTTTTTCTCTTTGGTCTGCCTAAAAGATGGAAAAAAAATATATTATTTTAACCAAAAGGGCAGAACAGCAGGACAGCATGCCCTTTTCAGTTGTTCTATTCAAACCTTGGTTGAAATTGTCCCTCCTTATAATCCATAAGGCCAAACAATTGTAGAATGAGTACATAACACACTTAAAAAAATGTTAAAAAAACAAAAAAGGGGGAATTGCCTCTAGCTGCCTATATTATAACCTCATGTTCTCCTCAATCACACTGTGATCACTCTTAACTTTTTAAATCTTGACCCTCAAGGGCTAACTGCAGCTGAGTGGCATTCTTTAAAATTAGATAAACCCTCTTATCCCATGGTGCTATACAAAACCCCTGAAGGGAGACCCACCTGGGTTGGACCCACTAAACTCCTCACCTGGGGTAAAGTATATGTTTGTGCTCTTTCACATTCTGGACCTCTGTAGATTCCCTTTTGGTTGGTGAAACCGTATCTTTACATAGTTTAGACCCCCAGAATATCTTCCAATCAACCAGGACTTCCAGAGAATGACTCTGAATGAGTGACCACTGCCCCCTTCTTTCGAGATGGAAGAAGCCTCTTCATTGACTCCTAATCCCGAAGCCACTCCACAAACTCAAATCCTTTCCCCTGATATAACATGGGGAAGCCTTAAATGCCTGTCTAACCAAACCATTACCCTCTTACAACACAATGGTATTGTATATACCCCTGATTTGCATCTGATGGCCATGATCTCAATCACTGGCAGGAATTCATGCAGATAACCCTGATTTTTCTCCTTACCTTCCTTTGTGCAGGCCAAGCTTAATATCTATGCAGAAGACCAACTTAGAAATGAATGGGATGATTCCTGGGCAATATGGCATAACCTAAATCCTTTTTCACTTATAGCCAGTACCTATCTCAAATTTTGGATAATTCTGGGAAACGGAATGCTTTTACTAGGTCTCTTTATGCCTTTTCAGAATCACCCTCCAACCCATTTGACAGCAAAAGAAGGATCAGGAACTTGTCATGACAGTCCTTGCATGTAGCATTGTTTTCCTCACATTCACCACGTGTGTAATATCTTGAGAGCTCAATAAATATGCAGACAAAACCCCCGCTCAGGGCTCTTGTCTCCTCCCAGACATGAGCTTCTCTTGTATTCAATTATTTGTCCACTCTCTTGCTGGAGAAGGGAGAACTCTAGACTTCTAGTCTGCAATACAACTATACAAAACTATCTTACTAATCAATAGGAAAAAATTACCCAGGACTTAAAAAATTGCCCAGGACTTAAAAATTTTCCTATCAAAACATTAAAAACTCTTCTATTGTCAGTTATAAATGTACAGGGAAATGAAAAAAAATAGTGAAACGAATTTTTTTTAGTATACTGTAGATTAAAATATTAGAAACACTGAGAATTTCGAGTGCTTTATTTAGCAAGAGTAATTTGAACATTTCAAAACTCACCTCCTTTCTACTGTATGACTTACAATACAAAACAGGCATCTTTTCTATGCCTTGGTGAATCTAAGTTTGAATTAGCCTCCAACCTTTTACTCATTGTATTTTCAAAATCGTGAAACGCCTCCCAGAGTTGCTTTAATATAGTTTTTTTTTTTTTTTTTTTGCCAGCATCACTTTCTATGGAACACATACATGACAGCCACTTTTCTCATTTATGTTGATAAATTTGCATTCACTAAATGGCTGTGTATCTAGAGTTCCTTGAATCTAGATAGTGTTAACACTTACAGGCAGTGTTAAAATTTCAAAGTTCACTCTTTCTTCTATAACTCCATTTACATTTGATTCAAACACTGCAAAGCTATTTGTAAAGTGAGTTAAAAGATTTTACCATACTGCCTGCATGTTACTTCTTCTCACGATGCTTGAATGTTTTCAGTTACATGCATTATGTCTTATTTTTTTCAAAACTCAGTTAAAAATGCATTATTTTAATTCAATACCCTGTCTGAAAGTCCACGTAACAGGTTTTAAATATTGAAATAATTCTATGTCCATTGGCTGAATTAATGAAGTTGTGTTTGAAGGTAAAAAGCAAATTTTCACATTTTATTCAAGTCCATCAGAGTTATTTGAAGCATTAATCATCAGAATAGCTTTAAAAATTCACCTATCATTTACATATATCACTGAGAGATAAGCAAGACAACTCTATGCTTTGCGGTCTGTGTATGAGCTGAATAACAGATGCAAAGTAACCAATCACTAATACACTTTGAAAGAAGTGATATGGCTGGTCACTGATCAAGATGCACATAGGTTAATTACATCACAATTTGTGTACTGGAGAGGTAGCAGCAAAGTTCATACTTTAATCAGTTAATATACTGAAATTTGAACAGTGTTTTTGAGAGTCCAGTGTTAACTAACCTGCAGTACCTGCACTCATGTTTACAAATATAATATTCTGGAAAAAAAATGCATACACATATAACCTCTCCTTAGACCTGGAGTCTTGCTGCAAGACTATCCCATTTTTTTTTTTTTTTTGCTCCTTATAACAAATCTCATTAAAGGGGTGGTCAACATTTGCTCTCTCCCTTTTCTCACCACCTGGCCTGTCCCTCATACATTCCATTTGGGTTTTAGGCCTTATTTTACTCTGCCAAAACATCCCCTGTTAATATTACCAAATGTGGTGTCTCTTCCAATTGGGTGGGGTCCCCCAAATGTGAGGTGACAAATGTGTGGAAACCAGTGGCACGTGCAGTGAAAGAATTCCCCAGAGACTGGGGTGCCTGGGTGGCTCAGTCAGTTAAGCATCTGACTTTGGCTCAGGTCATGATCTCATGGTTCTTGAATTCAGACCCCGAATGGCAGTGAGGTCAAGCCCCACAGTGCATCCATAGCTCCACCCTGACAGGGCAGAGCCTGTGTGGATTCTCTCTCTTCATTTCTCTCTCCCTCTCTCTCTCTGCCCCTTGTTCACTTGCACCCTCTCTAAAAAATACAAACAAACAACAAAATCTAACAGCACACCTAAAGGAAATAGAAGCAGAACAGCAAAGGCAGCCTAAATCCAGCAGAAGAAGAGAAATAATAAAGATCAGAGCAGAAATAAACAATATAGAATCTAAAAAAAAACCTGTAGAGCAGATCAACGAGACCAAGAGTTGGTTTTTTGAAAGAATAAACAAAATTGACAAACCTCTAGCCAGGCTTCTCAAAAAGAAAAGGGAGATGACCCAAATAGATAAAATCATGAATGAAAATGGAATCATTACAACCAATCTCTCAAAGATACAAGCAATTATCAGGGAATAGTATGAAAAATTATATGCCAACAAACTGGACAACCTGGAAGAAATGGACAAATTCCTAAACAGCCACACGCTTCCAAAACTCAATCAGGAGGAAATAGAACGCTTGAACAGACCCATAACCAGCGAAGAAATTGAATCAGTCATCAAAAATCTCCCAACAAATAAGAGTCCAGGACCAGATGGCTTCCCTGGGGAATTCTACCAGGCATTTAATAATACCTATCCTTCAAAAGCTATTCCAAAAAATCGAAAGGGAAGGAAAACTTCCAGACTCATTCTACAAAGCCAGTATTACTTTGATTCCTAAACCAGACAGAGACCCAGCAAAAAAAGAGAACTACAGGCCAATATCCCTGATGAATATGGATGCAAAAATTCTCAATAAGATACTAGCAAATCGAATTCAACAGCATACAAAAAGAATTATTCACCATGATCAAGTGGGATTCATTCCTGGGATACAGGGCTGGTTCAACATTCGCAAATCAATCAACGTGATACATCACATTAATAAAAGAAAAGATAAAAACCATATGATCCTGTCAATCGATGCAGAAAAGGCCTTTGACAAAATTCAGCACCCTTTCTTAATAAAAACCCTCGAGAAAGTCGGGATAGAAGGAACATACTTAAAGATCATAAAAGCCTTTTATGAAAAGCTAATATCATCCTCAATGGGGGAAAAACTGAGAGCTTTCCCCCTGAGATCAGGAACACGACAGAAATGCCCACTCTCACCGCTGTTGTTTAACAGAGTGTTGGAAGTGCTAGCATCAGCAATCAGACAACAAAAGGAAATCAAAGGCATCAAAATTGGCAAAGATGAAGTCAAGTTTCCACTTTTTGCAGATGACATGACATTATACATGGAAAATCCGATAGACTCCACCAAAAGTCTGCTAGAACTGATACATGAATTCAGCAAAGTTGCAGGATACAAAATCAATGTACAGAAATCAGTTGCATTCTTATACACTAATAATGAAGCAACAGAAAGACAAATAAAGAAACTGATCCCATTCACAATTGCACCCAGAAGCATAAAATACCTAGGAATAAATCTAACCAAAGATGTATAAGATCTGTATGCTGACAACTATAGAAAGCTCATGAAGGAAATTGAAGAAGATATAAAGAAATGGAAAAACATTCTGTGCTCACGGATTGGAAGAATAAATATTGTCAAAATGTCAATACTACCCAAAGCTATCTACACATTCAATGCAATCCCAGTCAAAATTGCACCAGCATTCTTCTCGAAACTGGAACAAGCAATCCTAAATTTCATATGAAACCACAAAAGGCCCCGAATAGCCAAAGTAATTTTGAAAAAGAAGACCAAAGCAGGAGGCATCACAATCCCAGACTTTAGCCTCTACTACAAAGCTGTAATCATCGGGGCGCCTGGGTGGCTCAGTCAGTTAAGTGACCAATTTCAGCTCAGGTCATGATCTCGCAGTTTGTGAGTTCGAGCCCCGCGTTGGGTTCTGTGCTGACAGCTCAGAGCCTGGAGCCTACTTCGGATTCTGTCTCCTTCTCTCTCTGCCCCTCCCCCACTTGTGCTCTGTCTCTATAAAAAATAAATAAATCTAAAAAAAAAAAATTTTTTTTAAAAAGCTGTAATCATCAAGACAGCATGGTATTGGCACAAAAACAGACACATAGACCAATGGAATAGAATAGAAACCCCAGAACTAGACCCACAAATGTATGGCCAACTAAATTTTGACAAAGCAGGAAAGAATATCCAATGGAAAAAAGACAGTCTCTTTAACAAATGGTGCTGGGAGAAATGGACAGCAACATGAAACTAGACCACTTTCTCACACCATTCACAAAAATAAACTCAAAATGGATAAAGGACCTGAATGTGAGACAGGAAACCATCAAAACACTAGAGGAGAAAGCAGGAAAAGATCTCTCTGACCTCAGCCGCAGCAATTTCTTACTTGACACATCCCCAAAGGCAAGGGAATTAAAAGCAAAAGTGAATCACTGGGACCTTATGAAGATAAAAAGCTTCTGCACAGCAAAGGAAACAACCAACAAAACTAAAAGGCAACCAACGGAATGGGAAAAGATATTTGCAAATGACATATCGGACAAAGGGCTAATATCCAAAATCTATAAAGAGCTCACCAAACTCCACACCCGAAAAACAAATAACCCAGTGAAGACATGGGCAGAAAACATGAATAGACACTTCTCTAAAGAAGACATCCAGATGGCCAACAGGCACATGAAAAGATGCTCAACGTCGCTCCTTATCAGGGAAATACAAATCAAAACCACACTCAGATATCACCTCGCGCCAGAGTGGCCAAAATGAACAAATCAGGAGACTATAGATGCTGGCGAGGATGTGGAGAAATGGGAACCCTCTTGCACTGTTGGTGGGAAGGCAAATTGGTGCAGCCACTCTGGAAAACAGTGTGGAGGTTCCTCAAAAAATTAAAAATAGACCTACCCTATGACCCAGCAATAGCACTGCTAGGAATTTACCCAAGGGATACAGGAGTACTGATGCATAGGGGCACTGTTACCCCAATGTTTATAGCAGCACTCTCAACAAGAGCAAAATTATGGAAAGAGCCTAAATGTCCATCAACTGATGAATGGGTAAAGAAATGGTGGTTTATATACACAATGGACTACCACGTGGCAATGAGAAAGAATGAAATATGGCCCTTTGTAGCAACGTGGATGGAACTGGAGAGTGTGATGCTAAGTGAAATAAGCCATGCAGAGAAAGACAGATACCATATGTTTTCACTCTTATGTGGATCCTGAGAAACTTAACAGAAACCCATGGGGGAGGGGAAGGGAAAAAAAAAAAAAAAAAAGAGGTTAGAGTGGGAGAGAGCCAAAGCATAAGAGACTGTTAAAAACTGAGAACAAACTGAGGGTTGATGGGGGGTGGGAGGGAGGGGAGGGTGGGTGATGGGTATTGAGGAGGGCACCTTTTGGGATGAGCACTGGGTGTTGTACGGAAACCAATTTGACAATAAACTTCATATATTGAAAAAAAAAAGAAAAAGAAAAAAAATACAAACTAATAAATATTTTAGAAAGGAATTCACCTGAGGCAGAACGAAGGAGATAGAAGTTTATTGAATACACCACAAGGGAGCAGCAGGCAGAACAGCAGAGGAGGGGCTGTAGGCGAGGAGGCAGTGGGTGGGGACTGTTTCTAAAGGGGAAACGTGAGGAGAAGGTATAGTGACATATGGAATTTTCCCCTTTTGGTAACTGTGCCTGGTTTTAAGCAGTCCATTGGTCAGTTAGGGCCTATGGATATTTTGAAGTGGGCCCCTGATGGGCCAGTCTGTATTCAGCCAGTGGGTCACTGTGGGCCCCTTTCTAAATTCTATTGCTCAATCCTGTTTGCCTAGAAGGAGCCTCTACACCAAATTCAGTGGTGAATTAGCCCACATTACTTAGCCTTTTGGGAACATTTTGACAAAACTATTAACTTCCTCTTTCATGAAATACTATCAAAATTTGGTTTCTGAGCATTGTGCCTTTTTCATTTTCCCACAGTCTCACTGGTTGTTCTTTGTAATCTCTTTTGCTAGGTTTTCCCTTTCTATCACCTATGCAGCTGGTTGCCACAAGGTACAGTCCCTAACCATCTCTTGTTCTCTAGTCACTCCCTGTATTATCCTCATCCAGTTTGGGGCTCTAAGTAACATCTCTACATTGATGAGTCCCACAATTGTATGTATCTCTAGCTCATATCACTTCCCTGACCTCTAAATAGGTGAAGAGAGACAATTCAATTTATCATGTCTAAGAGAACTTTTTTTAAAAGTTTATTTATTCTGAGAGAGAGAGAGAGAGAGAGAGAGAGGGAGGAAGGGAGGGAGGGGCAAAGAAAGAGGGAGAGAGAGAATCCCAAGCAGGCTCTGTGCTGTCAGTGCAGAGCCTGACGTGGGGCTTGATGGCATCATGACCTAAGGTGAGATCAAGCATCAGATGCATAACCGACTGAACCACCCAGGCGCTCCTAAGATAACTTTATACCCTCCATTCCCATATGTTGTCTTCCCCATCTTTGTATAGGGTACGCTCAGTTGTCCTAGCGAAAACCTTAGGAATAATCATTAATCCCTATCTTTTCCTCATAGCCCACACCCAGTCTAATAACAAGTCTGCTCAATTCTGTCTTCAGGATGTACATATCCTGGAGCTGGCCTCTTCTCTCATCTGTTTTACTAAAACTCTGACCCAAACCATAATTTTCCCTCACCTGAACTGTTCCAAAAGCCTCCCAGCTGGTTTCCTTGCTTCCACAATAGCTGCCCCATAACCAATTTTGATAGTTCAGCTGTCAGAATGATTGAAGAATGCACATAAAATTATATCACTCCTCTGCTTAAGACACTCTGGTGGCTCCCACCACAGAAAGTATCTTATTATGGCCTGTAAGGCCTCGTGTGATCTATCTTCTGCATACTTCTCCAAGCTCATTTTCTGATTACTCCCCTCTTGCTCACTCTAGTTGCACAGGCCCGCATTCTGTTCTCTGAATACTCCAAGTTCATTCCTGCCTCTGGGGTTTGGATTTTGCTATTCCTTCCACCTAATATTTTCTTCACCCTGATCTTAGCAATCCTTTATTTCTTCACTTCATTTGGATGTCTTTGATCAAATATTAACTCATCAAGAGGACTTTCATAGTTACATAAAACAGCACTTCCCATGCACACTCAAAACCCCCATCCCCCCTTCATTTCACTTCATAGTAATTACCACACATCTGGGATTGTATTATACACACACACACAGAGCAGTCCTCACTTTCCACACTTCCAGCATGCCTGGGCTTCAGTTATCATGAGCTTCACTTACAAACATAGTTTGTAAGTCCCTCAACAACATAGTTCAAATTTTAGTTACCATAATAGATTAACTGTAAGTAATTGTGTAAAGTGCAAACTTTGCTGTCAGTCCTTCAGTCCACAAATCACTATATAAAAAACAGATGTGGATAACAATCAGTAACTGTCACATCACTTCTTTTTAAATCTATCAGTGATTGGTCATGATGTATCTGTTATTCTGTTCATTCACATAAACAAAGCATATACTTTAAAATTTTTTTTAATGTTTATTTTTGAGAAAGAGAGCACAAGTGGGGGAGGGCAGAGAGAGGGAGACACAGAAGCCAAAGCAGGCTCCAGGCTTTGAGATGTCAGCACAGAGCCTGATGCGGGGCTTGAACTCATGAACTGTGATATCTGACCTGAGCAGAAGTCAGACACTTAACCCACTGAGCCACCTAGGCGTCCCCTTTTTAAATTTTTTTATTTAATGGCAAAGCATATACTTTTGATGTTTTCTTGTCTCCCATTTGATACATTGATGGGATATTTTACAAAATTGGATAAATGAAAGAGAGGATTGGCCAACAAAGATGAAAATGTATTAAAAATCAAAAAGTGACAACACTGAAAGTGAAATTTGAATCAAATGTAAACGAGGTTATAAAAGAAATATTCATTGGTAGGAATGTTGACATTGCCACCATTCAAGAAACTAGATAAACAGCTAGAGGCATTTTTGACATAAATGAGAGACGTGGTTCTGATGGAAAAGGTGATGATTGTCCCAGAAGTCATCCGCACCAAAAACTTTCTCCTAAAATCACTCTCAGAGATACTTTGTGAGATTATAGGCACAAATGATAACCCATTAGAATTTGATCCAAACTTAGGAGTATGACAATTTGTCAATGTATAAGAAGATGCTCACTCTGTATCATAGGTTATACAATGAGAAGAAGGCAAGTACTGTGCAAAGACTTTCAATACATTTTTTTTCAGAAAATAAAACACTGTAATTTTGAATGTTTCTAATGCTTGCAAGGTTGTAAAATACAAGATACACTCATGAAAATCTATCAAATTCCTAAAAATGAATCTGCAGAAACTGAAATTAAAATAAAACACTATCTAGAATCACTTTAAATAAAATCAAATGCTTAAGCATAAAATTAACAAACATGTATGGGACTTTATGCTAAAAATTGCAGAATGCTGATTAAATAAAACAACAACATGAATAAATAGACATACTTTGCTCATGGGTTGGAAAACTCAACACAGTAAAGGTATTAATTCTCTCCAAATTATGTATATATAATTATGTGTATAGGGTTAATATAATTCCTATCAAAATTCCATCTTTGTAGACACTGACAGTCTTACTCTAAAATTTATATGGAAAATTATGGCTCCTAGGATAGCTAAAATAGTGTTGATAAAGAAGAATAAAGTGAGGAGAAAAATCACTCTACCTGATAATAAGGTTTACCTGATGATCAAGCCAGTGTGGTAGGTGGAGGTATAGACAAGAGATCAACAGCAGCAGCGAACAGGGAGCCCAAAAATAGACACACAAAATATGCTAACTGATTTTTGACAAAGAGGCAAATGAAATTCAATGGAAGAAGGATAGCCATTTCAACAACAACAATAGCAAAATGCTGGAGCAATTAGACATCTTTAGTCAAAAAGAAAATGAACCTGGACTAAGGCTCAGATACCTTTTCATACAAAATTTACTCAAAATGGATCACAGACTTAAATGTACAATGAAAAAAAGTCACATTAAGAAACAAAGTCACATTTTTATTAAGAAAAAAATGTCACATTTTAGAAACAAACATTGGAAAAAAATCTTTGAGATCTAGAACTAAGCAAACGGTTTTCAGACTTGATCCCAAACACATGATCCACCAAAGGAAAGATTGATAAAATAAACTTGTTTAAAATTAAAAATGCATGCTCTGTGAAAAACCCTTATAAGAGGATGTGAAGACAAACTATACGTAGGAGGAAATATGTGCAAACCTCATAGCCAATAAGAAAGTAGTATCTACATATGTGAAGAATTCTCAAACAGAGCAGGAAAGAAAAACTCCAAACAGAAAACAGACCAAAGATATGAAGAGATCCTTTCCTAAAACAGATATACAGATGGCAAAAAAAAAAAAAAAAAGCATATGAAAAGATGTCCAGCATCATTAGCTATTCAGAAACAAATAAAACCACAATGAGATATCACTACAGAATAAAGTATGGCTAGGGGTGCACAGGGTGGCTCAGTCGATTAAGCCTCCAACTCTTGGTTTTGGCTCAGATCATGATCTCATGGTTGTGAGATTGAGCCCTGTATCAGGCAGGCTCTGTGCTGGGTGTGGAGCCTGCTTAAGATTCTCTCCCTCCCAATCTCTCTCTCTGCCCCTCCCCTGCTCTCTCTCTTTCAAAAAACAAAAACAAAACAAAACAAAAAAAAAACAATGCCTAAAATAAAAGCGTGACATCAAATGCTGGTGAGGACGTAGACAAGTTACATCACACATGCTCTGCTGCTGGATGTGTAAAATGGTACAGTCACTGTAGAGAATAGTTTAGCAGTTTCTTTAAACTGAACTTACTATTACCATATGACCCAGCAATTGCACTCTTGAACAGTTATGCCACAGAAGTGAAAATTTATGTTCACACAAAACCCTGTATACTAATGTTCGTGACAGTTTTATTTATAGTAGCACAAAGCTGAAAACAATCTGCAGTAGGAAGTAACTACCATTGGTGGATGCGAAGCTTAGATTAATCTCAATAAAATTATGTTGAGTAAAAAATTCCAATCTCAAAAGTTACATACTGTGTGATCCCATATTTATAACACTCTCAAAGTGACAAAATTATAAATATGGAGAGTATATTTGTGCTTTCTAGGGGGTTAGGGATGGGGGAGATGCCTGTGGTTATAAAAAGGCAACATGAGAGATCCCTGCAATAGAATTGTTCTGTATCTGACTTCAGGGATGAATATACAAAACGACATGTGGGATAAAATGTGTGTAAATGCACATATACATGCACTAAAACTGGGAAATCTCATAGAGACCAATGGATTATATCAACGCCAATTTCCTGGTAGTGATAACATACTTTAATTTCATAAGATATTACCATTAGAGAAAACTGAATAAAAGGTACATGGAATCTCTTCTTATGACTTCTTAAAATTGTATGTGAATCTATAATTATCTCAAAATAAAAAGTTTTATTAAAGCAAAAAGACTATATACACAATCTCATATGTTGTTTATTTGAGTCCCAAACTGGGAATAATCCAAATAATCCATCAATGAGTAAATGGAGAAACTACTTATGTTAAAGTGACATGATGGAATCTCACTCAGAAATAGAAATAAATTACGTATACTGGCAACACCAAAGAAAATATCAAGACCTTATCTTGAATTAAAGAAGTCAATATTTCATTTATATAAAGTTCTAGACTTCTATGGTGGTCAAAATTAAATCAGTGTTTGCCTGGGTGAAAAAGAGGAAGAAAAGTGATTCAAAGGGACATGAGGAAGTGCTGTGGGATGAGGGAAATACTATGTATCTTGATGAGCATGCTGGTCACATGGTATACACATTTGTCAAAACCATAAAAGTGTACTCTTACGATCTGATCTTTTTATTGTAAGTGATACCTCAATAAGTTATTTAAAAAAATAAATGTCTACACAGCTGTAAAACAGACAGAAAAGGAGGCTAAGATATGGAGAATACAAGCAAGGAAATGTTTGGGGAGGTCCTGGTACAGGAATCTTCTATGCTGGTCAGATGGCCTTAAGGGTACATCCATCATGGAAAGAGAGACTATGCATTATTTATAAAAGCCAAGCCATGGAAACAATCTAAGTGTCCATCAATGCATGAATGGATTAAGAATGTGTGTTCAACACACACACAAATTGATATATTATTCAGCCATTAAAAAGAAAGCAATCCTGCCTTTTATGACAACATGGATAGATCTTGAGGACACTATGCTAAGTGAAAACTGTGAGACAAAGAAAGACTCATACTGTATGACCTCACTTACATGTGTGCTCTAAAAATATCAAACTCATAGAAACAGAGAGAAGAATGGTGGTTGCCAGGGGTGGAGGGGTGGGGAAACGGAGAGATGTTGGTCAAAGGGTACAAACTTTTAGTTATAAAATGAGTAAGTTCTGGGGATCTAATGTACTGCATGGTGACTATAGTTAACAAAACTTGAAAGTTGCTATGAGAGTAGAGCTTTAATGTTCTCGCCGTCACAACAAAATGATAGCTATGTGAGGTAAAGGATGTATTAACTAACCTTATCGTGGCAAACATTTTGCAATAGATACGTGTATCAAATCATCATATTGTACACCTTAAACTTACACAATGTTATATCTCAATAAAGCTGGAGGGGAAAAAAATAAGCAAAGAAATCAGTGAGAAATAAAGCCTCTTTCCTGTTACAATAACTTTCTACACCATAGGGCATGTGGGGAAATGGAAACCCTAAAGCTTACACTTCAGTGCGATAATGTAGATGATGACATAACTTGCACAGGCTATAATTTGCATTTTCCACATATGCTTAATTAGTGTTATGTTAAAGGTTTAAATAAACAAACTTGTTATTTCAGGAACACATCTAACTTACCTTGCTCCCCCCTTGACTGTGCACTTTTGATTACCAAGCACTTTCAGAGAATCAATAAATACACTGGGAGATTAAATGACATGGACAATATTGACTGGTGGCTTTGATATCCATACTTGGCAGAAGTGACATATATGCAAAGAGATTGAAGTATATGCCAGAGAAAAGTAAGCTTAGAAGATGAAACTATCAGCCTTTTATTAATGGTCTTCAACTGCCTCAATTTTGCTGTGTTTTTAAAGTAACAGAATATGTTTCTAATACACATACTCCAGAGCAGTCTACAGCCTTGAAGGGAAATCTGGTAAGGACACAAACATCTCTCTACCATTTATGTCTTCTGGAACTGGCAGTGAATTCTGATGCCCAGATATTTGGAGTCTCCAACTAGCCTGTAGATAAGTCAATTTGAGGAAATTACATCATCATCTTAATTTTTTAAAAAAAATAAATTAAGACATGGGGAAAAGATATCTGAGATGTCGAATATAAAGGTAGTACTCAGTTATTCTGGAGTTGGTTATTTAGAGGATCAGTTCTTCAACATCAAAAGCAACACACCATGCTGTTTTTGTATATTTTTTCTGCTAAACTTCATCTTTTTAGACACTTATATTCTATAGATATTGACCTTCTAATCACCCATTCAAAACTGGGAAGAAAGCTACTAAGTGGATTCCAATATGGAACCCAGGAAAGAGCTGAGCTACTGAAACCTGAAACATGTAACACTTACTAGCTGTCTGCTTCCCAGTTTCCTTACTGGAAAAACAGGGATAAAAACAATTAGTTCCCTATTTTCCTGACAAGACTGTTTGGAGGATTGAGTAAATGAATAAACACACTTAAAACACAAAGCATGTTTCATGTATTAAGTATAAGTGCTATTTGATGCATATTTGGGGAGAAATTTGACAGAAGCAATAGATTTACCATATGGACACTTGATGAAGTTTGAAAATTAACTTTTGTTTTCACAACATGAGCAACCAAAAATTAATAAAATTCCTCCAGGGACTAAAATTCTGAAATCTTCAAAATTCCATGAGTTGAAAATCAACTTATATTAATGGTGTGAAACCAGCATCGGACAAACACAAAGAAAAGTCATGTACAATTAAATAGGTCACAGCTAGCTCATGAGTTTCCACAACTTTGTTACAAGTTATTTGATTCTGAAGATCAAAGTACATAATAGGTTGAAAAAAAATATATATATATAGTAAATGTTCTCTATTCTTTCCATTTTACTTTTCATAATGAAAACATAAAATCTACTCATCATGTTATATCACAATATGCCAGGGAACACTATTTTCATATCAGTACAAAGGGTTCATATTAAAAATCTCTGTGTTCAGACTAAAACTTAAGCAGAATGAAACTTTTTTAAAACTTCTAAATGTCCCAGGTTTTGGGGGAAGATGATAGAGCAGCATGGAAACTTCTAAATGTCCCTAGGTTTCAAACAGAAGTTTTAATAATGCTAACAATACAACAGTATATGCCAATATATATTACTTTCTATCACATATGAATCTGCAAAGGAGGCTATTAATCTAAGAAGCCATCTGCCCAAGTCTTCATAATTTTACCCAAAGGAGAAATTTGTTTTTATTTTCTTCCCCTTCACCTTCTTATCTATCTCATGGCTCTTAGTTTTGAGTTCCTATGAGTTCCTTTCCTTTGTTTCACTTTTTCAAACACGTTTAGAAAGGTAAAAATGAGTAGATTGGTTTGCTTGAAAATATTTTTTCTACTATTCTTTTTCAAATGGTCAAAAGTAGTATGTCTCTAACAACCAGGAAGAATATATTCTTCCTGAAGTGACTCCAACCCCTGTTGTAAGTTACATTATTATAGCTGACTAATCTATCGTCTTCCCCTCCTATTGCTTAAAAAAATGTTTTCGGGGCTATGATTTCAAAGCAATTTGTGCTTTGGGAATCAAACTCCAAGTAGTTATAGTGAAAATAAAGGTTTTGACTCTCTAGACAAATTCCCAAACTTTGAAATCAATTTCTTTTGATCCAACCTTACCACCCAACTACTGATATAGCTAGTTACTATGCAACAAATCAGAATCCTAATTATATAGCCAATATTCTAAAAATTAGACACACTCAAAATTTTCACTTTTTTCTCCACAGCAAAATTTTCCCTCACCCATACGCTGCTGCTACCCAAAACTGTGTGCACAGAGAGAGTATGCCCAGGGAATGAAAAAAACTTTTATGTCAAGCTAAGTGAAGTAATTAAAAATATAAATAGTGGAAGAGACATATGTTTTGGGTTGGCAAGTCTTTTCCCATGTGTGACGAATCATATATGTTAACCATGTTCATAATCAAGTACACTAAGAATTTGACATGTTTTCCCCTTTAGGATACCGAGAATATGTATTTCAGCCTATTTCCATT
The DNA here is from genome assembly GCF_018350155.1 of Leopardus geoffroyi. Classification (NCBI taxonomy): domain Eukaryota; kingdom Metazoa; phylum Chordata; class Mammalia; order Carnivora; family Felidae; genus Leopardus; species Leopardus geoffroyi. The sequence goes on from NC_059326.1 coordinate 157,006,859, forward strand.
TTTCCCCCTGGCTTCCAGGAAGCTAAGAGTCAAATAAATTAGCTACTCATTATATAACTATATTAGCCTCTTAAACAGATTTGCTTCCTTTTCTTTCCCAAGTTCTAGAGCATTGTCTAGTAAAAATTCATTAGTTTTACTGTGCCTATGTTATGCATCATATTCTTTTCCAAATCTCTTTTAGGGAACTGGTAGGATATAGTACAAGCACACATATATGTACACACATGTTCAAATCAAAGGAGTAGGTTCTGATTTTAACAAAAACAGCAGTTGACAAATACTTTCATATGTCTTGAAAAAGCATTTAACACCAAATTGCATAAAATAGTACATTTTATTTTAGCTTACATATTTGCCACTTTCAGGCCTCCTGGGAGGGCTGGGAGGCTTTTAATTAAAGAATATCAAAGGATTTAAGAGCACAAAGGCTGTGAGTATCATTATTGAAACCAAGATTTATAAAAGCCTATTATGGTTCCAGTGACATTTCCTCTGTATTTGTCCATATTAGCAGGAACATCTTGAGGGAATAAATTGCTATATGTTGGTGAGATCTTCTGACAGTGAAGGTAGGCTAGGTGAGAAACTAGAAACTAGAAAATAAAGAATTGTCAACTGTAAAGCATGTAACATTTCACCTGTTATGTAAGTGGATTTACCTTGTAGTAGGGTCATTGCTTTTCCTCAAAACTGTACAAAGTTGCACCCTAATCGATATTAGTGGGAAAAATATATACTTTACTAAACTCAATATACTAGGAGGTCATGTTAAGCATGATTAAGGTTTAATAAATAGCTAAAGACATTTACAAGCAAATAAGTATTCGTAATCATTGATCACCAAATTAGAGGAAAACATCTCATGCACTTTTTATAATCCTCAAAGCTTTTTTGGCTATGTGAATCTAACCACAGCTGCCTTATTTTAACCTGACAACAATTCATTATTTTTTGAGTCCAAAGAATTTTTATGCATAGATGACCTCACTCAAGCCTCACCATTCTGGAAGAACAGATTGCATCTTCAAAAAACATAGGATGAAGTGCACAAATAGACCATATGTACAAACTGTTAAATCAGGCTGATTATGACTCTAGGACTTAAATATTCTGAAAGTTTTAGAAACCTAATCATCAACTTAGAAATTTTATCATCAAATTCACTGAAAACCTTTTATTAACTAATATTTGTATGGAGCACAGTGCTCTAAGATAAACTATAAACATGGACAAACACTAGGAACATACAGATAGAGAATAAAGATGTGGTAAATGTATATAACTTCAGAGAAAAAAATTGAGTCTTTCATCAGTTAAATCTCAGATGAATATGGTAGGTAGAATTTATCACTTGTTTTTTTTAGTTCAAGGTAATAGTAAGATAGGGTTTAACTTATGTAATCTGTACAAGAACCCTGTGATGTAGGCACTATTATCATGCTCATTTGATAAATGGAAAACTATGGAACTGAGATTAAGAAACATCACTCGAGGGCCACCTGGATGGCTCAGTCCAACTCTTTTTTTTTTTTTCCAACGTTTATTTATTTTTGGGACAGAGAGAGACAGAGCATGAACGGGGGAGGGGCAGAGAGAGAGGGAGACACAGAATCGGAAACAGGCTCCAGGCTCTGAGCCATCTGCCCAGAGCCTGACGCGGGGCTCGAACTCACGGACCGCGAGATCGTGACCTGGCTGAAGTCGGACGCTTAACCGACTGCGCCACCCAGGCGCCCCAACCAACTCTTGATTTCAACTCAGGTCATGATCTTGCTGTTTGTGAATTCAAGCCCCGCGTAGGCCTCTGTGCTAACAGTGCAGAACCTATTTGGGATTCTGTCTCCATCTCTCTTGGCCAGTCCCCTCTGTGCGCTCGTGCTTGCTCTCTCTCTCTCTCTCTCTCTCAAACAAATAAACATTTTAAAAAAAGAAAAAGAAAAAAGAAACATCACTCGAGATCACACACCTAAAAAGTGGAAAAGTGGCCAGGGTGAGATTCAAATCCAGGTAGTCTGACTTCCTACAATTTGGCCCTAACCCCACTCTTCTGCAAGAGAGTTGTCTGTTACTGTGAACCAGAACTTGAAACTGTGTGAAAGAAAGGGGAGGGCAGCGTTTATTTTATGATCGGATGGTATCCAGAGGCATGATTCAAGCAAAAGTCAAGAACGACACCTCTTTAAAATATTCACCTCATTTACTTTTTACCATTAGAAGTTTCCTTCTTAGGACTTGCTTTCAAAAATCCTCTGTTTGATGCGGGTAATCAGGGATGTGCAGTTACTATCCAACATGTTAGTTTCCACTAATATCATGGAGATAGTAATGACTCTTATGACACCCACATGAACAACAACAACAAAAAGCCCACGTCTAAGGTTGTGCCTAGACCTGAACCCTTCAAGGGGAAAAAGTAACCAAAATAGCCTGTTCTACATTTGGGCTGGGGACCAGGGCAGAAAGTGGATGGCATAGAGACAAACCTTCCAAACACATAAAATAGCAGCCACAGAAACAAAGTCCTAGCCACAGGAGTGGTCATTGATCAAATGTAGCCAGAGGGATGAAAGGGAAAAGGCAGACCTTAAGGCTTCAAAATTGAGGGCAGAGACCTTGGCAATAAGAAACTGCTGGAAAGTTTTCAGAGAAGGTTCAAAATAGAAAGGCAGATTGGTTAATTTGGCACCAGCAGAAGTACAAAGTGGAGTCTAGCCAAGCCTCCAAGACCTTGAATCTTGAGACTAGAAGATGGCAGGCAACCAAAGTGCAGGAGATAGTACAAAAAGCACTCTTAATCACAGCACATTCTAGAATACACTCCAGGGATTCAGAATGACAGATGACAGAGAAGAAATTCTCGCTTGTGATGTTTCCAGGGAAGATTTGGGACACAGCAGCCTCACAGAATGTTGAGTTTTGCCCCAGAGGCAACTTGACTGGAGGAGACAGTTTCAATACACACTATCTGGCTTCATTTTTACCACCACTGACAGAAGCTCAGAAGAGATGTGGAAATAAAAACTCACTCTTTACAAAGAATGGGATAATTTTCCCTATCTATTCCTAATAGAAGAGAAGAGAGAGAAAGAGAGAAGAAAGAGAAACTGTTGTGACAGAAGACAAAGGCAGATAAAAAGTAGATGTTCAGCAATGGTAGGGAGCATAGGATATGCAGCTCCCAGGGTCAGCATGATCACAGACAGGGCCTCTACTGGTGACCTGTATTATTCTAGAAGGAAAGAGAGAATTAAAGGATGCACATAAAATCAGAAAAGAAAAAGAGGACCAGAAAGGGGTTCAGGAGAAGACAGTACATAAGGTACCAATTTGACAGGCACACACTATAAAGGGTACAGGTTTGGATCCAAATGCCCAGTCAATAAAGCACTGGGACTTTCTGAAATAAATGACATGGAGAAGAGTGGGCAAAAAATGACCATGCTCAGAGGTAAATAATAATTCCTAGACCCAGATTTCAATGATAGCAATAAAGCTTGTGGTGGGAAGAATAAACATTTTATGCATATAGAAGTTAGAGGGATATGTGAGTTAATTCCCAAAGGAAGATTAAAGCTCTGGGGAGATGAGAATTCTAGCCATGAGATCACATTCTACAAGTGTTTGGTTGTTTCCTTTATACATGATCCCTCATCTTTTTGAACAGTGGGCTGGTTAAAAGACCACTGAGCTCAGTGTGCTGGCTCACTCCTAGATATTTTCATAACTATTAACAGTAAGTGCTGTGTCCTCTGTCCAATTTTTAAGTGCCTGATTAAACCAATATCTTGGGAACCTGACCATATTTTACACTGAGCTCTCTAAGTCTGTGCTGAATAAATGCAGAGAGATGCAGCTTATAGTAGACAAAAACAGAAGTAACTCACATCTCTTCCCTATTTGGAAAATAAAAGAGACTGGGGAATTTAGGCTACATTTTTATAATAGCTTATCCTTCTTAGTATCGAGAGTTTTTTTTACATAGTTCTTCTTAAACTATAATTCAACAACAATGATCATAATGATAGCAGCTATCAATTCACTGTTCATACTGTACTAAGCATAAAAATGTTAAAATTAATCCCCACAAGCAACCTTTAAGGTAGACAGTGCCAACTTACAGAAAAGGAAACTGAGGCATAGGTGTCTTGAACAAGAACTATGGAGACCTAGGGGTGGAAAGTATCCAGCCAGGAGTGCCAATGACCAGTTGACTGAGTTCATTCTAAACATCCCTGGGATGCATTATTGGATGGTATTACCAATTGAGGAAGATCCTAGTTTTAGTGGTGACTTTTTTTTTTTTTTTTTTTTTTTTTTAGGGAGAGAGTACGCAAGCAAGGGAGACGGGCAGAGAGAAAGACAATCTTAAGCAGGCTCCATGCTCAGCATGTTAGGGCTCAATCCCACATCCCTGGGATCATGACCTGAGTGGAAATCCAGAGTTGGGTGCTCAACGGACTAAGCCACACAGGCACCTCTAGCAGTGACTTTTTTTAAACCAGCCTAAGGCCCCCATTATTCTTAAACTATACTCAGTTTTATTAAGTTTACTTTTTATTCCCTCACTTTTTAAAAAAACTGAGAGTATCAAACCAGAGAAACTTAAAAAAAGTCCTTCATATTGGTGCTAAATTATTGGTTACTGGATTTTGATTTTGGCATGACAGCTAAATGAGTTCCTAACCATTGTATATTTCAAAGCAGTTTTCCCACATTCACTAGTAAGAAAATTATGTAATTCCAATCGAAATCTTCATTTCAAATATATTGCTTTTCTTCCTTCCCCCTTATCTACAGGGCTATAGTTTGTTACTGAGGAAATTAAACTGCACAAGAACAAGTTGTTTTTCACAAAGCCCACTTTAAGATTTAATATTCTGTAATATCAATGATTATATCTGCACAAGCAAATCAATTCATCAATTTGAAAGTATCTAACAAAACATAAAAGGTGTATATAACCTATACAATAGAGCAAACTGCTCAGTTGCAAAATGAAGCACGCCCAAAAGGGTTCAATGCACAGTATAGGTTTAAGAGCAAAAGCTGGAAGCAAAATAAATAATCATCCATCAGGCAATATTTAAATAGAGATCCTGTGTGGCAGTTAAAAACAATGAGGTAAATCTTTATGGACTAACGTAGTAAGATCTCCAGGACACACTGATGAAAAGAATCAAGTTGTGCAATACGTGTAGTAAGACACCAGTTATGTAGAAATATCGCACACTCACATGCAGTCACATAAGTATTTATGTAGAGCTCTATCTATCTACATAGATATTACATATACATAGTGTATTTACATAGATATGTAACACCTAGAGATTAGGGTTAGGGAAGTATTCAAAGGAACCTTTACCCATCCCATTTATTTATTTCTATAAAAGTAATGAATTCTTCTTTTTAATGTTTTTTTTTTAATGTTTATTAGTTTTGAAATAGAGACGGAGCATGAGTGTGGGAGGGCCTGAAAGAGAGGAAGACACAGAATCCTAAGCAGGCTCCAGGCTCCAAGCTCCAAGCTGTCAGCACACAGTCCTATGCAGGGCTCAAACCCATGGACCAAGAGATCAAGACCTGAGCCGAAGTCAGACGCTCAACCCACCGAGCCACCTAGGCGCCCCTAAAAATAACGAATTTCTACATTACTTGTATAATTAAAAAAAATAGTATGTTTTTAAAATTTTTATACAAAAAATTAAGTATACTTTCAATTTATCATAAATTAATTTACTGCATTTCATTTTTAACCAACTTATTAAGGGTAACTAGTCTGTAATTTTTAGAGTTTTAGACTTTGACAAATGGAGGAGGCTTTGTATAGGTGAGGTAGGGAGCATATGGGAAATCTCTCTACTTCTCTCAATTGTGCTGTAAATCCAAAACTGTTTTTAATGACAATTACAACAACAACAAAACCCAAAGGGCATAAAATGAAAAGCTTTCCTATCCACCACCTACTCCAGTTTCCTTTTCCAGAAACTGTGAATAGGATAGTTATTGTTATTGCTTTTCCCCCTATTTTTTCTGATAGTTAATTGAAGATATTGCTATTTTGAGTTCTATCCTCAGATACTAGGATGACAAGTTTCATTCATATTTCTAGCATTCCTTGGTAGATAAACCATTTATTTTGACATGGAAGATTTTCAGATTTTCTCTTATTCTTGGAGTTATGGAATTTCTCCTAGGAAGTATCCAAATTAATGCCTCGTGTTTTATTTTTCACTTGTCTTGTTTGATAAGTACTTACTGGACTTCTTCAAAATTAAGTACTAATCTTTCTTAAGCCTGAATGAATTTTCTTCTACTAATTCTTTGATTACTTCCCCTTTTCTACTGCTCCTATTCTCCATTCTGGAATCCTAGGCTAATGTTCAGTTAGCATCAATTGTGACTAGATAGTTTCCATTTTGATCGATCTATGCCTATGCCACACTAGTGGTTAGATATTTTGAATGGTAACTTCAATTGGATTTATTCTTTAGTTCCTTAAGGACTTTTCTCTCAGATTTTCCATTTCTGTGATATGTTTCTGTAATGGACAGAATTGTAGATCCCAAAAGAAATGTCCACCTGGAACCTCAGAATACAAACTTATTTTGAAAAGGGGTCTTTGCAAATGTAATTAAGGTAAAGATGAGACTAATCTGGATAAGTGTGGGTCCCAAATTCAATGGCAATTCCTTAGAGAAGAGAAACATATACACAGGCACGGGGTGGGGGGGGAGGCTTTGTGAAGACAGAGGAAGAGGATGGAATGATGAATCTATAAGTCATGGCACACCAAGAATTGCCAGCAGCCACCAGAAGCTAGGAGAAGAGACATGTGGAAGCCTCCAGAAGGAACCAACCTTGCTGACACCTTGATTTCAAATTCCTGGCTTCTAGAACTGTGAGGGAATAAAATTCTGTTGCTTTAGCATCGACTTTGTGATAATTTGTTCTTAGGACAAATACAGTTTCCTTGGCTTTATCTTTCATATTCTCACCTTATTTTCAACAATAAATAACTTGTGATTTACACAATTCAAATTTTATTGTAATTTATGTCCATATATTTAAATTTCCAGGTTATTTTCTTAATTTTAGTATACCATGTTTGTCTTACTTTGTGGAAACAAACAACCAAAAAAACCCATAGAGGATATTAATTGAATAATCTTAATTTCTATATTGTTCCCTAAGTTATCCTTTTTGTTCTGGAACTGTTTCTACTGATTCATCTTTCATTTTGCTGGTTTTTCAAGTATATCCTAATGTTTTGTCTCCATTTATGTTTATGAAGCACAGAATCTACTGGTTAGCATAAATAAGAGGCTTAAATTTCTTCTATGTGGTATCTGTTTTCTCAGCTTGCCTCCTCTTTGTGTCCACGTGCACATGCCACGTATGTGCGTGTATGTTGGGGCAAAGGGAAACTGACACATGTCCTTAGGCTGCCATCTTGAACCAGAAGTCCCTATCAACTACTTCACATTATCTTATTTATTTTAATTACTCTAATAAATTAAAATTTCTGCAGAATAGTGATTTCTGATTTTACTTACATCTGTACAAATTAGTATAAACGCACATTTTAAAAATTAATTGAAGGGACGCCTGGGTGGGCGCCGTCAGTTAAACGTCAGACTCTTGATTTTGGCTCAGGTCATGATCTCATCCTTCCTGAGATCGAGCCACAAGTGGGGCTCAGCTCTGATAGCAGATATTCTAGCTGTCCCTCTCTCTCTCTGCCCTCCCCCCCCCCACTTGCTCACTTGCACTCTCTCTTTCTCTCTCAAAATAAATAAACTTTAAAAGATTAATTGCATTGGGGCACCTGGGTGGCTCAGTCAGTTAAGTCCAATATCAGCTCGGGTCATGATCTCGCGGTTCATGAGTTTGAGCCCCACATCTGGCTCTGTGCTGACAGTTCAGAGCCTGGAGCCTGCTTCAGATTCTGTGTCTCCCTCTCTCTCTGCCCCTAACCCACTCATATTGTCTCTGTCTCTCTCAAAAATAAATAAAACATTTTAAAAAATTAAAAAAAATAAAGGATTAATTGCATAAATGAATTGGTGAGTATGTGAATGAGTGACTGAAAGAAAACTATTAAAACAATGTTAAAAGCTAATCTACCCAAGTGAAGGAAAAACTCAATATTTTCCCTATTTGAGAACAAAAGTGGCAGAAATGAATTGTGACTTAATATACAGGCAAGGAAAAATCATTAATCTTCAGCTTTCAATTAATATGCCATCTTATTAAAAAATATATTTCACTGGATCAGACAGCTCACAATCTCTTTTCTGCTGAAGGATATTTAATATTTATCATTTTAGATCTTTCATGTTAAGGACTCATTTTTATTAGATTTTTGCAAATGCACTGATTACTAATTATACAAACCGATATACATTGGTTTGTACTTTGTAAATGCATTCCTGCTTATGCAAATTACTGAGTTTTGCATTTAAAAATCACATGACAGATTAAACAGAATTATCTGTGAGGGCTCTGTGATCTTTGTGTCTTGAATTCAAGATTGGACATTTTCCAAATTGAAAAAAGTCTTTTAAATAGTGACTCAAAGTCAAGTTCTTCCATTCCTTTAGGACTTACAGCTCTACAAGCCAAAAGTGGAAAAAATGAAGGGGATTAGCTTTTTTGAATGGAGACATTTAAGCTGGTCTTAGATAATTTGACAGAATTCAAATTCTGCCCAAAGAAAGGGCATTCCCGGCAGAGTAAGGTCCTGAGAAACTTAACAGAAGACCACGGGGGAGGGGAAGGAGGAAAAAAAAAAGTTACAGAGAGAGAAGGAGGCAAACCCTAAGAGACTCTTAAATACTGAGAACAAACTGAGGGTGGATGGTGGGTGGGGGAGAGGGGAAAGTGGGTCATGGGCACTGAGGAGGGCACCTGTTAGGATGAGCACTGGGTGTTGTATGGAAACCAATTTGACAATCAATTCTATTTAATATAAAAAAAAATCAACAAACCATTATTAAAAGGAAGCAAACTTACCACAGTAAAGGGCATTTATAAAAAACCCATAGCTAGCACCATACTTAAGGTGAAAGACTGAATACTTTTTCCCTAAGATCAGGAACAAGCAAGGATATTTTCTTCTTTACTTCTATTCAGCATTGCACTAGAGATTCTTGCCAGAACAATTAACAAGAAAAGAAAATAAAAAGCATCCAGGTTAGAAAAGAAGTAGTGAAACAATCTTAATTTGTAGATGACATGAATTTAAATATAGAAAGTCCTAAGGAACTCACTGCAAAACTATTAAAACTAATAAGTTCAGCAAGGTTTTGGGATACAAGATTAATATTTAAAAATCATTTGAATTTCTGTCCAGTAGCAATGAGTAAATGACAAATTAAATTAAGAAAATAGTACCATTTACAATAACATCAAGAAGAATAAAATACTTAGGAATAAACACAAAATAAATGCAAAATACATACTGTGGAAACTATAAACCAGTGTTGAAAGAAATTAAGGAGACCTAAATGAATAGAAGATATCTCATATTCAGGGATCTGAAGACTTGGTATTGTGAAGATGGCAGTACACCTCAAATTGGTCTAGAGATCCAGTACCATGTCTATCAGAATCCCAGTTAGCTTCTTTGCAAACAATTGATAAGCTAATCCTAAAATTCACATGAAAATTCAAATAAATTAAAATAACCACACAACTTCGATAAAGAAGAAACACGAAGTACTCTCACACTTCCTAATATCAAAATTTGCTACCAAGTTGCAGTAATCAAGATAGTGTAGTACTATTATAATAGAAATACAGTTAAATGGGATAGAACTGAGATTTTAGAGATAAACCTTCACATTTGTGGTCAATTTATTTTTGATACGGGGGAAAAATAGTCTACTTAACAAATGGTGCAGGGACAGCCACATATCTACAAAGAATAAAACTGTACCCCTACCTCATACCATATACAAAAATTAACTCAAAATAGATCAAATACCTAAATGTAAGAGCTAAAACCATAAAACTTTTAGAAGAAAACACAGATATAAATCTTCATGACATTAGATTAGGCAATGGTTTCTTAGATAGGACATCAAAAGCACAAGCAACAAAAGAAAAATAATTGTGCTTCATCAAATTTAAAATATTTTGTGTTTGAAAATATGCCATCAGGAAAGTGAAAACACACAACAAAGGAAAAAATATTTACAAATCATATGGCTTTTTTTTTTAACGTTTATTTTATTTTTGAGAGAGCAAAAGCAGAGAGAGAGGGGCGGGGCAGAGAGAGAGGGAACCAGAGAATCCAAAGTGGGCTCTGTGCTGACAGCAGAGAACCTGATGTGGGGCTCAAAGTCAAGAACCCTGAGATTGTGACCTGAACTGAAACCAAGAGTTGGATGCTTCACCGACTGAATCACCTAGGTGCCCCTAAAAGTCATGTTTTATAAGGAACTGTGTCTAGAATATATATTAAAAAAAACTTTACCACTCAATAATAAAAACTAATAAAAAGACAGTGAGCCAATTAAAAATAGGCAAAGGATCTGCAAATCCTTTATAAACAATATATACAAATGGCCAATAAGCACATGAAAAGAGGTGTAATATCATTATCCATGACAGAAATGCAAATCAAAACCATACAAAATGCCATTTCACACCCACTAAGGTGGCTATAATCAAGAAGACAAATAATAACAAATGTTAGCAATAATGTGGAGAAAGTAGAGTCCTCATATGCTACTGGTGGGAATGTAAAATGATGCATCACTTTGGGAAACTGGGAATTTCTCAAAAGTTTAAACAGAGATACCATATGACCCAGAAATTCTACTTCTAGTCGTATACCATAGAAAAATGAAAGGATATGTACAAATAACACAAATGTTCAGAGTGACATTATTCATAATAGCCAAATAGTAGAAACAACCCAAATGCTGATCGCTTAATGAATGGATAGTAAAATGTGATATATCCATACAATGGAATGTTATTTGGTAATAAAAATTAATGAAATACTGATACATGCTACAACATGGAGAAATCTTGGAAACATTATGCTAAGTGAAAGATGCCAGACACAAAAGACATGGAATATTGTATATTCCATTTATGTGAAATAGTGAATAAATAATAAATAATTCCATTTATATGAAAGTTCAGAATAGGGACATCTATACTAAGAAAATGTAGATTGGTGGCTGCCTAGGGCTCAGAAGATTGGAATGAAATGGGGAATGAGTGATAATTGGTACAGGATTTCTTTTGAAGGTGATAAAAATGTTCCAAAATTAAAATAGTTGGACAACTCTGAGTCTATTAAAACCACTGAATTGTACACTTAAAATGGATATGTGGATTATATCTCAATGAAGCTGTTATAAGAAAAAACATTAGGAGAATCCCTAATTACTCAGAATCATGGGATTATAGAAATAAAAGAACATTCATATCCTTAATTGTATAGATTACAAGACACTTGGAGGGTTTTACATTAGGTCATAGAATTGAATAGTATCTACATTTACAATTTAGTTACTTAATTTACTAAATGTTGATATATTTTGATTTCAGGAATCTCTTCACTATATACATCAAATTACATATTTAAACCCACTGACATATAGACATCCTATTATCTCTATCTAATAGACCAATGAGTCTCAGCTTTTTTCTTTTCCACTAATTCTAACACACTGAAAAATCTGGCCAATTACCATCAGAAACATTCCTCAATACAGGGCAACAGCAGTAGGGAGTAGAGAATATGCTTCTAGAATATGGGAGGAAGATAGATTTTTGACAACTTCCAGGCTGAAATTTATATTTTGCAAGTTTGCTCCCCTCAAATTCTGAAAAACACATGTAGGGAACTATGTGCATTCTGATCTAATAAGAATCACTGTAGGGATGATATTTAAAAGTTTCTGCACATTCTTCAGAAGGCTATTTAAATATCTCTGCAAATTCTGATTAACCTGATCAGAGTTTAAACAAAATGAAGTAGGTCAGGAGTAGTAAAACTGAAGTACACTGAGGTCTACAATATGAATAATGAGCTTTGTCAGAGTGAGAGAGAGTGATTGGGAGGGGTAAATGCAAATTCTCATAAAACTGCCTGGTAAACACACATAAATACAAAGACTGTAGACTAGTATATGCCCAGATCCTGAAAAGAATTCTTAACATACAGTAAATGCTCAACAAATATGTACTGAATACATTAATAAAAATATGATTGAGCAGGAGAGAGAGAGAAGGTGTGAGAGAAGAAGAATGAAAGTTAACAAAGAGAAAGAAAAAAATCTAATGACCAGAAAACCTGGGGAGATGGAAGAGACAGGAAACACAACCCCAAGATTTTGCTACATAAAGTAAGCCATGGAATCACTTTCTAACACATCCAAAACTCTGAGTTTATTTCATTTAGCAGATGAGGAAACTTAGACTTTGAGAATTTAAATAACATGAGTAGCACCATACAAGTGGAGGAACTGGAACTTCAGCCAGTCCTAAACGCATACATCTATAATGGATGTCAGAGCAAAGAACCATAGACTAAGACACAGAATAGGTACCAAACCTGTTCGTCTTGAATCTTTCCTAAAAAATAAAAAAATCTATGGGGCGCCTGGGTGGCTCAGTCGGTTGAGCGTCCGACTTCAGCTCAGGTCACTATCTCGTGGTCTGTGAGTTCGAGCCCCGCGTCGGGCTCTGGGCTGATGGCTCGGAGCCTGGAGCCTGCTTCCGATTCTGTGTCTCCCTCTCTCTCTGCCCCTCCCCCGTTCATGCTCTGTCTCTCTCTGTCTCAAAAATAAATAAACGTAAAAAAAAAATTAAAAAAAAAAATAAAAATTAAAAAATTTAAAAAATCTAAAAAGCACTTATTGCCCTTAACTGAAATGTTCCTGCTTACCTAGAAATTACTTTCTTGTAAGGCACCAATGATATATGAATCAGAAAAGTCAATCAACTCTCAAGTTCCAGTCTGCTTTTCCAATCTATAGCATTCATCATTGTGGGCCATTCCTTCTTTCTTTTCGTGACACTGTTCTGTGTCATCTCCTCTTTGCCATGACCAAAATGGAATTTTTTTATCTTCATCCACTGTCTTCCAAAATTCCAAAATTCCCATCTTTAGCTAAGGTCATCACCATTCTCCCAGTGACTAAGTCAAAATGCTGAAAAGAAAAATTTTTGACTTCCCTCTTTTCCCCTTCACCTTTATGGCCAATTAGCCATCAAATCCCTGCTATGTTACTCAAAAATTCATTACCACTGGACCTTCTCACTTTAATCCACTGTCTCTCTTTGAACTATCTGTAGCTTTCCAAGAAATCTCTCTCCCTGGTCCCCTCTCCCTTCCTTCTTTCTCTTTCTCACCTAAATCTTTCCTACTGACATCAGAGTTACTGTCCTTAAAGATTATTCATCTACTCAAAAGCCTTCAGAGAATCCCCATTATTCACAGAATGAAGTCCAAATTCTTCAGCATAGTCTTCAGGCCCTTTCTTGGTCTGGCCTCAATTTACCAAAAACATGGACCATGTGATGCTTCCAAATATATCTGAGACTCACCAATGGCCACACCTTAATTCATGCTGGGCAACTTCACCACCAATCCACAATTAGAATGCCCCCACCTCTGTCCTAATTATCTTTCAAGGTCCTGTTTAAAGTTCCCTCTGGGAATCACCTCTACTCTAAAGCCTCAGTCAAAATTAATGCTGTATTTTTTAATAGTCTATTTTGTTTACCCCTCTTAACCATTTTATCCATACTTAGTCATACCATAGTCACCAAATATAGGTATTTCCTCATTAAATTACAATCTCTCAATTTTTTTGATTGCACATAGCTCTTAGCATATAAATGCTTCATAAATGTTTACTGAATTGTGGAATCACCAAGCAAAAATCACTTAAATTAAAAAATAAGCATTTAGCTGACAGGTAGCTTGTGATATACAACATTAAATTGACTTCTGGCAAAAAAAAAAAAAGTATATTTTTTACTGCTATTGCTAGATAAAATGCCTTGTAAAGAAGTTATAAGGAAATACACATTTTAATAGAAATTCTTAATTTAAGGTTAAATTATAGTTATAAAGCAAACAAAATTGTTTCATTTCTTTTTTTTTTATTATAGTACAAAAAAAAATGTAGCCATCTTTGTTCTATTTGTAGATCCATGTATAATTGGAATGAGCTCTGTAAGGAGTACACAAGCTTGAGGGGGTAAAGGAATACTGGTTATGATGCTGTTTCTATTCAAAATTTCTAGTTGTAACTTTTAGCTACAACCAGTAGTATGTTCTAGAAGCTTGACTCCGTATGCTCAATTTCCCTCAGTGACCTGCAACTTCTGATTCGTGTGCTCAGAGATGTTTTCTAGACCTGCTACAGATCCTATAAATGTGAAGTAAAATCCTTCTATTTTTGCCACTTTGATTCTGTATAGGACTGAGTTTTTAAACAAACAAAATGAGGTCAGAAAAAAAAATAGTTGTGCTATGCTAACTTCTCCCTTTGCCAAAAGAGCATAAGAAAATATCTTAGCAGTGGATGAAAATGAGAAAGCACAAAACATCAAAGAGGAACATCCTGTCCTGTACATATCTGAATCTCAAATGTAAACAAATTTAGTTAGTACCAGTTTGAAGGGGGCGGGGGGAGACTAATCGAAATCACTAATTGCCAGTAGACTGTGGCCATCTGGAGAATCAAAACCCTCTGCTGTATCAAATGATATTATAAGGTATTGCTACACAAAAAAAAGTGAATAAACTCTCTCTGATATGTTAATTTTCTCATCAAGAAATATAAAGTTATGAATTTCTAACATAACACTGGCATAAATTTCATAAATTTCCTTTTAGTCAATCACCATTTGGATCATCTCTACTAATTACTTACCACTAGAGAAAAACTAATACTCCAATGAAGTAATTCATGTTAAATTATCTATTGTAAATCACACAGCAGATTTTCTTTGAATTACAAGGAGTTTGTTGGTTTGAGATTACTTTTATTTTTAGTGTTTTTCTCAGAGAAATAATGTATTACTCATCTATTTGTCCACTTTCCAAATAACATATGATTTTTAAAATAACAAACCACATGGTTACAAAAAATTTTTCTCTATGTATAAGAATTTTTAAATCTTCACATGGAAAACCAATTTCTTTTTCCTATTAAAAAGAAATCTAAACATGCCTAACCATATCATTCAGAAATTTCTCTGAATGCAAAGTACATAACTATACTATCTGTTCTCTAATCTAAAAATTGATTTTCTTTGATGCTTAATTAATTCTCTATACAAAAGCACATTAATTTTTAAGGATCATTTCAGAAGACGTAATGAAACTAACAAAAATAAAAACCACAAAAGTAAATGTGAAAAAAAGAGCTAACTTTGATAATATTTTATTTCATATATTACTTCTAGGGAAGATAATTATCACACAATAATCTATGTTTAGTAAATGACAATATTTTAATTTTAATTAAAAAAAAAACCTGAAAATCTCCAGCAAAGTGCTTTAAAGTTCTACAAACACACCATACTACAAGTGGGTATTCAATATAGCAGTTATCTCTAAATAGAAGAGTTATAATACTATAGACCGAGGACTATAAACCAAGCAGTGTGACAATACCTTCTCTTGTAATTACTGCTTACTTTGCAGCATCCCTAGATTCACTCTGATAAACCACTTAAGGTCAAGTTTGGCTGGTTAGGCAATTCTGATCTGACAGACCAAGGAGGTGATTGTGATATCTGTGGTAAGACCAAAGTCTCAGAACAATAGAGAAGGTAGTGCATGAGCATGGTTTTATGGTCTTTTTACTAAACATACTTCTGACTGGTCCCTATAGAACCTTCTAACTTTACCCCCAAAATATGGAAAATTCACTTATATACTTCCTATCCTATGTTATTAGAGCTTCCAAGATTGGATGAATTGTAATAATTACTTGTACTAATATGTAAATAATAGTACATTAGGACAATCTGCATGAATTCCAGAGATGACACAGGCTTTCATTTTTAAAAAGACTTCACTATCAATCCTACAATTTTCAAACAGGAGTAATAATGCTTACTATGCAAGAACAAGATAATTGGAATGAATGGTTGCACTAATTTTATATTGTCATTTAAAAAGATATAATGTATCAATAGTGCCTCCTCTTTTTAATGTAATCTCATCCCTCTAACAGGAACATACAGGAATATTTTTCAAATGTATTTCTTTGTTAAGCATAAGTGATAGCAAGAGAGAGAGAAACCCATACATACCAGTCTAAGAAAAGAAAATTTACTGAAAGGACACTAGATTTTCACTGAAGGAAAGGGAAGTTGAGCCAAACCTCTAAGAACTGGAAACTTTGAGGTCTTTGGTGTGATAACCTTCCTATTTGCTTCTTTTTGCACTCTTTGTCTATATAGAACAGCTTCCTCTGCTTTTTCCCAGTTTATGGCCTCTTCTCTCCCCTATATGCTTGTCAGTGACCTTATTTCCAGATAGCTTGGTAGTTTTGTTACTGGAAGTTAAACTATGAAGACTGTCAGAAACCCTTAAATTCTCAAGAGAAAATATATTTGGTTCAGGTAATCTGTTCTGAATGAACTTCCTCTGACTCAGGTGGTCTATGAATAAAGAGACATGTGTGGAGGAACCAACATGGAAGCCTAGGCCTAACCCTTGAGCAAGAGCTTTGGGCCATTTCCATGAGAGTTGATGAGCAGGGGACAATTCAATTTAATCTGATTAAGTAAATATACAAGCACTTTCTATGTTTTAGGAAGGTGATAAAATACAAATTACCCTAAAAACTTAGAAAATTCAAGGTAGCCTCAAAGATAATGAGTATAGAAATTGAAAATGCATATTAAATAGCTACTGATGGAGGCTACATTTAGAGATGAGTTTCCTTCTTTTATAGACCTTAAGAATTAGAGATTCTCTTGGGACTAGAATTCGGAATGTTTTATGCTCTCCATAATGCTATATAACAATCAGATCTGAGTATCTGACATAATTCTCTCCATCCATTCTACTTTTTAAAGAAACACCTCGAAGATTTTCCAAACATCTCAGCTCATGCAAGTCTGGTGTCCTAACTGCCTCTTTGCCCACAACCACAATCACACTCTTATGTACCACGATCACTTCCAGCCTGGGGATTTTATCACTTCTGCTTAGAATTCCTACCATGCCTTTTTTTTCCTCCAAATTATAACTAAACTTCAAAACTCATCTTCAATTCTCACATCCTCATGATTCACTCTTTGATCAATCCAATTAACCGATAACTTCTTATATCTAATTTGTTAAATGTGGTGACAGAGAAATAAAGAAATATGAATAGATTTTAGATTTAAGGTAACATTAATGATGGACAGACTAATTTCCAATCATTTCCATCATCCTTTCTAAGAGAATGTCAATTTGGGGAATCAGGAATAGTAATGTTCTCATCTCTAAAACAATAACCACCTTCTCTGGCAGGCAGAAGATGTCCTGCAATACAATTCTGGCCAATGAGATATAAATAGATTGAGCAGTTTTTCAAAAAGGGAGTAAGCTCATGCTAACTTAGCATGAGACCTTTTACTTTTTCCCTTCTTTTCTTTCTGCCTGGAATATGGATGTGATGGTGGAGATTGGACAGCTGCCTTATGACCATAATACCACAAAGAAAAGGGCAAGGGATTTGTAGGACCTAGACTCTGGAATCCTTGAGCCAGCAACTGCCTACCTCCCAGCTTTTAGTTTTGTGAGCAAAATAAAATTTCTAAAATATTTAAGCTGCTGGGTGGTTCTTTGGTTGGGGAATGGGGTTTGTTGGAGGGGTCTGTTATGTGGAGAACACAGTTCCTCACTGATTCGTGGCTCCTCTCATGTATATCACTGTTGGATCAGATCAGGTTCAAGCAAGTCAGCACAGACTACTTGGAGCTATTCTTTCTATTTATTTATTTTCAGAGTTATTTACTTTTAAGAGAATTGAGAAAGGGCAACTCAGATGCTAATTAGCTTGTCTACAATATTAACCTGAGACTTGCTCTTAAGTAGGATTTCTGCCCTGGAATTGAAAGTCATAGCTCAGGAGTTGTCTTATTTACTCTTCCAGGAATATCAGGTATTACAAAGAAAAATGGAAAGCAAGGCTTCAAGTCCACTGCAATGGAACAGTCTTTGAGAAATAAGAATTAAAATTGCCCCAGACTTCACTTATTTCTCTCATTCTTCAATCATTCCACTCACTGGTGATGATTTTTCAAGGACAATTGAAGGATTCTTTGAAAAATGCTTAAGGCAAATGACAGCGATAATCCTCTGTTAATTTGCTGCCCAGATCTCTCCTGAACCCAGGCAACCTCACTTTCAAGGCATATTAGCCCCAGCTGCATTCAGTCAACATCTACCATCTGCAACACCCCAAATTTAAAGTCTTACAGTCTCATGACGTTTATTTTTAAATAAAGAGGAGTATATACACTGAGAATTCCTTAATACTAATATTAGAATTCCTAATATTAGTCTGTGCATATTTTTAATACCTGAAGAATTAAAAAGCAAAACAAAAAAGCACGAACAAAAGCTTTTATACAACCTGAAGGGATAACATTTTTGGAACAATTCAATATTTTCTTGATGTCTTTGAAATTAAGTATTTCAAATAATTTTCAGATTAATATATTTCACATATTAATTTAATTAAATTAACATGTTTATCAATTTGATAAGCCAAGAATTAACCTTCTTTGTTTAAATGGCAACAAATAACCAATAAATTAACTCTTTGATCTTTGGCATTTATTGTAAATATTTTTTTCATAGTAGTCTAAGAAGGCCTATGGTAAATAGAGATTCCTCTTCCAATGAGAACATATATACACTAAATGTTATCTAAAAATAGTCATAACTTTGTCAATGCCCTTGTGTCAATATCCTTCCTATTCATAGATGTCTCTGTAAGTGTGTGCTGGCATAATTGGAGACACTACTATGTTGCCAGAAATTCTTGCTATGCTATGTCCATAGGAAGCCTGGGCTTTGGTCCAAAGAGCTAGTGCTGGGAAAATAGTCACTTGCCTTTCCAGAGAATTACTAAGAAACTACTTCATCTTGCAGATTGTCCTTTTTCCATAGCTACCCGTAGCAAAAATATTTTCTTGGCTTTAATCCTCTGACACTGTGTTCTACTGGCATTTTTCCAGCTCAAAAGAGCGTGAAGCTCTCAAACCTGACAGGTAACTGCTGGGATGCCCCAACAGAAATTTCTACATGAGTTTCTCTTAAGGTGTTTAGAGGAAATTCCACCAGATGTCAAAGCTCCTCCATCATCACACCACTCAGAAGCAGACATTTGTAAGAGACATAGGTCACACACACTGAGGAGTGAGATGGCAGAATTATAAATTCTTGTTATAAACACACTGTTATAGCAAAGTGAGAAATTGCAGAGTTGCATTAAGCTGATGGATAACCTGGCAGCAAACAAACACATACTTACTGTCTTTCCAATCTAAACTGTACAACTGTTCCCTGCCATCTTGCATGCCAAGCTTTTCAAAGACTTCATCTCCAAATTACTATCATTAATAAAGTACAAGAGGGCATCCAGTATCATCTCTCCTGAAGCTATCTCTGGAAGGAAAAGACAAAAAGAGAGCAATTCAACTCTTTTCAGTTAGCATTCTGTTGACTACTCCAAGGGGTACATGACTCTAGCAGAGGTATATGGTTATATACAGCCCTAATGGAATCCACAATCGAAGGCACGCATAGTAAAGTTTCAAAAAGCAACAAGACAGATTCACTTTCAATAAGTTCACAGATTTATGCTCAGTGATGCCACTGTAAACTTTAAAAAATATGTATTACTCATCTATTCTAGCACATTCATATTTCCTAGTATTGTTTCCAATTATTCTTGCATATACTGTAAATAGCTCTTCTTTCCTGGAATTTACCATTGACATTACTTTTTAAATTTGTTCATGAGTTTACTTTCCTCAGAATTTAAAGATTTTTCTTCCCTTGGAGGATGTCAAAATTTGTCATATCTAAATATACAAGGATAACAGAATAGGTATAACCCCTTCTCAAAGCAGTTTATATAATTATGCTGACGTTCAGCCAGAACAACAAATGAATTTGGAGGCTCCACATTTTAACTACAGACAACTTTTTATATTTGTTCCAGAAAAGATGAGAGGGGCCTATTAACACAGCTGGTTTTGGCCAAAGCTGCTTTCCTCTGGCAAACGGAACATGAGGCCATAATCTTTGTTATTAAACTCTTGTGACATTGGATAATCTACACTGAAATTAATTGCTATGGGGATAATGGAGAGTTAACTGAAGAGTTCATAGGCATTGACTCTGAAGATGTTCTCAGACTTGGTAATAACACCGAAGGCAAGATTTTATATGGGAACCTAGAATAGCACTCACTAGTATACTAGATCATGTTAATAAAATAAATATCTTTTGAATTAACGACCTGCAGTGAAATGATTTCACCAGGCAATATTTAGATACTTGATATGGCCAGATTACTTAGTCTAGGCCCCAGAACACATTTTGGGATCAAAACCAATTTATGACCAAATAGTAGCACAAATGGAAAGAATAACCAGGACCCTGGACCTCCTGATATTAAATGTTCCTCCTGGCTTTCTCACTCATCTGATCCTGTAGGATTTGCAGGAAAGGCATAAGAAACTTGAAATATAATTTAAATTTTCTAGAAGTTGGAGAAGTTCTGCCTGTGGGCAAGATCAAGGTGCATTCCAAGGCTGAGCCTTAGACAAAGGGAGCAGATTGATGTCAGAAGAGATAAGGAATTGCTAGTCACCACAGTAAGTTAGGTTGGATTGGGGTAACAAGTGGAAAGATCTAGGACAGAAAAAAAAGAGAGGGAATAGGACTGTACACATGA
Source organism: Leopardus geoffroyi (assembly GCF_018350155.1). Taxonomy (NCBI): domain Eukaryota; kingdom Metazoa; phylum Chordata; class Mammalia; order Carnivora; family Felidae; genus Leopardus; species Leopardus geoffroyi. The sequence goes on from NC_059326.1 coordinate 157,027,813, forward strand.
TATAAGAGGTTGAAAGGAAAGATCTGTGCCCCATGGTAAGCCCATGGGGGCAAGGATTTATGTGCTTTGTTCAACACTGCATACCCAGTTGGGGGGCACATAATAAAGTGAATGCATAAATGAATTGTTGAGTTGATTAGGTTGTTAGATCCATGTTCTTTATTTGTTTTTTTTTAATCCTGTATTTCCCAAAGCATGGTCTGGTATATCATTTTAGGAGGTAACAGCGCATTCTCTAACTCAGAGAATGACAAAGTTTTCACCTTTCTATTTTCCAATAACATGGAGAAAAATCTCAGTTTGGTGCTAGCAGGTCTTTCACATCTCTCCATTCTTGTCTTAACCGAAGAAAAATGTTCATAGGCATTAAGTCTTCATGTAACATCATCCTGCTTAGAACTGTATACTTGTTTTGGTTTTCATCCTACTTATTTTCATAGTTACCATCTTTTTTTTTTAATTTTAATGTTTTTTATTTATTTTTGAGAGAGAGAGAGAGAGAGAGAGAGAGAGAGCGAGCGAGCGCACACAAGCAGGGGAGAGGCAGAGAGAGATGGAGACACAGAATCTGAAGCAGGCTCCAGGCTCTGAGCTGTCAGCACAGAGCCGGGTGCAGGACTTGAACTCATGCAATAGGAGATCATGACCTGAGCTGAAGCTGGATGCTCAAACACTGAGTCACACAGGCACCCCAGTTACCATCTATTTTTGAAGAGGATTTTTCTGATTTGTGGTAGTAATATGAAATTACCTTTTAAAATAATTTAAGTCACTAAAGTAAGTTGACTTAAAGTAAAACCAGTAGGTAATAATGAAGGTTATATACGTATATGTATATGTACATGGCAAAAGGTTATATGTATATGTATATGGCAAAAATGAGATAATACTCAAATGAATTATATTTAGGAGTCTCTATTCTAATTGCCTTATGCCTCATGCAGGCCTTAAGTCTTACTGCTGTTGTAATAACAAAAACTTAATGTCAGCTTTGAATGGCCCTCACAGAGCCCTCTCTCTCCCAGTGCAATGAACAAGCCATAGGCCCAGAATCCAATGCCTCCTTCAGCACACACAGCAACTTGAGACAAAAGTCCATCAAACAATTCACATGTATTCTTTGGTCTCCTGGTGAGCAACTTAAATCAAAATACAGAAACTCCACTTTCCCAAATTTGCCATAAATTTTATATTCTTATTGAGAAAGAGGCCTATGGTTTCCCCTTCATTTTTATTCACTTGATACTCTACCATTACGCTAATTTATAAATAAAACCTAAGTGAATTAATTAATGAGCTTAAGATGTAAGAGAAAATATAAAACTAGAAGTCAAATACCAGCTAGAATTCTGCTGAACACCATAAACTCTTTTGGATGATCCTAACTGTAATTCCATAACAAGTACCTGATAGATCTCAAACTCAATTCAGCAACAGCCTGCACCATCTATATTGGGAGCCCAAAGTTCCTGAACTAACTTGCAGAGGTGGTATGAGTTGTTAACAGATGACATTTCATTTCTGACATTCAAAACTAAGGATAAAAAAGGGCTAAACCAGAAATGAAATTCTTTATGTGCCTGCTAAGGCCTAGGCCACTGGGTAGTCAGTAAAAGCATTGCTGAACTACAGAAGAGAATGTTTCCTGTGTTAACCAAGCACAACTGGATTGCTACAGTGCAACACAACTTTAAAGTAAAATAAAATATATACATTCAGTAATGGGACTGGATTCTCATTTTATGCATTTTTCACAAAGGATTCCTTGGTCTGCAGGCCTCTGAAAGGATGCCTAAACATTGACAATGCCATAATTTAAAAGGGAGAGAGACAGGATGGTGAAATTTTATATTATCCTTAATAATTCATTTTACCTGATTCTTTTGTTTCTCCTTTTTCCTCTAACTTTCTTGGCTTCTTGCCATTTCATAATAATTAAGACTTGGATTTGGGGACCAAGCAGGAACTGGGAAGAAAGTAAAACTCATTCATCAATCTAATACAATCATTCCCACCTCTCATGTCATTACACTACCACCGGAAGCACTCTAACAACTTATTAATGACTCAAAGCAACAAGAATACCTAATAACAGACAAACTCTACAATGCCTGAAATATTTCCTTCTATCTGAAATAAGTCATACTAGTGTTGAAATGCTAACTATAAAATTCTTTACCTCACATGGGTGACATTGTTTAATACAATAGCTTTATAAATATACTTTGAGTTTCCTGGAAAAGTGACATGTAAATAAAGCATTATTGCCATAACATCTCCCTTAATGATCTAAAAGAGGCAGTAAATAGCAAGCTGATGGATTCACAGATGGTACTAAATTGAGAAGTGTTGCAAACATCAGTAAAGGCAGGGAAAATTATGCAAAAGAGACCTAACATGCCTTAAATAAAAGCAAAACATTTTAACTTTACGGGGGAAAGAAAGTGACATTTTTTTAAAGGGAGCCCAAAATGTACTGTCCAGCATAGATGCTCCAACCACCACATAAAAACATACCAGCCAGAATCATTTTCAGCTCTTCAAAATCAGCTAACACGGCAATATCCGTTGAAGGGGGACTGGCAGTCACATAAATATAAAACTTACAATAAAAAGGGGAGGGAGGGACTATGATTTCATTAGAAAGTGTCAATGAGAAGTTTGGGTTTGTTTTATATGTTTATCACTTTGAAAGAATACAAAATTCCATTTAGGAAGCTTAATTCAAGTAAATCTGCTTGATCCAAAGCATTTTTATAAGACTAAATTTGTCTTCCATTTAGGCAAAGCCATCTGTCTGGGCAGATTTTGCATATGGACCAAAACAGAAACAATGCTCCTTGAGAGCTGTGCTTAGGGTTGCAGGTGGCTCTGAGTTTGTCCTCTACTTCCCATGGTGACTAATGGTGTACATCTGAGACATGCGGTCAGAAATACCATCTGTAATAGTGGTGACAGACTCAAATAGACACCAAAGATGTTGACACCACGACCACTTTCACACATCTATGCTTTAACCTGTGTCTTTTGGAAAATTTAGACCCATTTTAATATCGAAACATTTTAATATCATATATATTCCCTCTTGGCTCCCAATACACCTGTTGGTCACTTCATTTGTTCAGGTGACAGACAATAGTTGCTGAATATAAAGTCTTGATGAACTCAGTGAAGGTTCTTTTTTCAGGAGACAGATCCATTCACCTGTTCTATCCAACTGAGTTTGCTGACCATTGGGGTCTGACACATGAAGTCTTATTGCAAAATTGTAAACCAGGCATTCAGTGCCGTTGTTGATCTGAGAATGTGCCACAGAACTTTACTATCCTGAGGAATTTATTTGCACAGAAAGTCATCTTACAAGTGATCAAAAAGAAAAATAATTTGACGTATCTGCCCAAGTTAACTTCAGTAAGCTTAGACCCCAAAAAGAGATCTCAATCCAGTAACCGAAAACAAGCTGATTAAACATAATAGCTTATTTCTATTGAAAAAAGAAAAAGACTGGAAGTCATCATCGACCAAGGTCTGGTATGGCATTCCATGATGTTGGGCACCCAGGTTCCGCCTCTTTGCTGCTTTGCCATCTTCAGCATGTAGTAGTACCTCCCAGTCCAAGATGGCTGTTTGTGTTCTAACGGGATGAAGTCACATGACCACAGCTGGCTGCAAGCTGACTGGAAAATAAGGTCTTTATTCCAAGCACCCAAGTACTAGGTAAAAATTAGGGGTTCTTATATGTCTATTACTGAGTAAGAAAGAGAGAACAGATTCTGGAGAATAACAAGTTTTAATTAACAATCATATTTTAATATTCAAAGCTTGCTAATGTTAAGATTTATTTAACATCAGTCCTTGGTTAACAAAATAAGCACTGATTCTTGACTCTATTCAACAGTTTCTTTGAGCTTAGTGACTGAATAAAATTTCTTATTTGTTCTCAACTTTTAAAGAATTCTGCTGCATGGATTTACAGTTGCTGTACCACAGCAATGTCTTTATTTATACTACCACAAAATGAAAGGGGAAATGGCCAGTGTTTATGAAATGATACAAGGTAAACTTTAAGCTTTCCCTTTTTCTGCTAAGGCCTTTTCTTTGGTTTTAAGGTAGAATTTTAGGACTAGTTAAAAGAATCACTTTAGTTAGGACCATTTTTAATGTTTTAGTCGCATTGAACAGTTTTTTTCGTATATTTTCTTACCTTTTGTAAGTGTATAATTAATATACATTCATGGTGCTTTCTTATATAGCACATCACATTAGATGAATAACTATTCATTTAAGCCCTCTTTCAGGGGAAGTGAACCAGGTATTTTTTGCTTAACTAGTGGCTCATTGTTGGTTATACCTGTTAATCAGGGACATTAATAATTGTATCACTTATTATTTGTTATTGATTCCACAAGTCTTCTTTGCATATTTCTAGAAACTAAAAAAATGACTGCATTGTGGAAATTCTAAATTCAGAAAAAATTAACTGGCGACTTACGTGAAAGGAATATCAAATGTTGCAACAACAGGAGGAGTTTTCTTCAGATGTAACAGCAGATAAGTACACTTCCTCTTTCAAGTTAGTTTGAACCTAAGTCTAAAATTCATTTCTAAAGTCTCTAAGCATTCCCCAAACTTTCTCTAAAAACTGTTTATCTGCTTGCTTTTAAAGATCATACCAAACATATATGATCCGTTTGAGAAGAGACATTTTTCTGTTTTTCCACGTCTTTTTTAAAATAAACAATGAGGCTATTTGAAAACATTTCTAAGAAACGCATTTAAATAGCAGGAAACCATGTGTAAACTTTGGGAAATACAGTACAAATAAAGGAAATTCTGATTTTTACCAACATGAGAAATGCAATGGTTCTGGCGAAATAAGTGTCAGCTACTCGTAAGAGCATGTTCTGAAATTTTATTCTCCAGTCACAGTAGGCCCCAGTATAACCAAGTAACTGCAGGACTGAAGAGAAGTGAGCTATTCCTCCCTGGAATAAGGTTTCTATGGTGTAGGGCAGCTCTTCAAGCCCCTCAGGGATGGGAATTAGTCTTGTAGACATCTTTCTGATAAAACCAAAAGAACTTTCAAGATTCACTCTTGTCTTATCAACATCTATGGGGATACTTAGATTCAGCTATTAGAAAATATGTAGCACTCAAGCATCCAAAGAATCAGTCCACAGTCCAACTTCTCTGCATTTAAACAATTGTCTAAACAACCAGGGAAGTCAGTGACCCCAAACCAGCACAATTTCAGGTGCACACAGATTGTCTAAAGGAAGGCGCAAACTTTCCTCTGAGAAAGTAGAATGGATAAATGCACTTTTTTCTTAATTCTTTACCCAGTTGCTGTTTCCCATGTTTAAAGAGTGTGTCTCCTTTAAACCAAAAAAATAAAAATAAAAAAATAAAAATAAAATAAAATAAAATAAAAACAGTATCTGTGTGCTTATACCCCAATTAACAAAAACATGGACAACTTCCAAACAATGCTCTATAACTTGTTGTGGTTTTCACTTGTCAGAAGAGTAAAATTTATGAACAGCTATCAATTACAGTAATTCTCTTTCTCTATGTGTGGGTGTCTGTCTCTCTGTATCTTTGTCTCTCAGCTCTTTCTGTCTCTCTCTTTTATACATACACAGCCACATGTGCACACACAGACACACACACATCCCCCTACTCCCTCATGGCTCAGTAACACTAAAAAGCCATAATGGTTCAAAGACAGAAAATTCTGTGTCTCCAGATGCCAACTTAAATCAGGATATAAAGCTTTCTCCTGCTACCCATAGTATAGGAACTAGCAAAGAGTACAGACTATGACTTCAAACTTAATGTTAGCTCTGCAAGTTCAGGTATAAAGCGTTAACCTCTCTAAACTTCCATTTTCTTTGCCTTAAAATTAGGATAACACCTAACTCACATGCAAGTGATAAGGACTAAGTGAAATATCATTTTCAGGAGCTTAGCACATAGTATCTAGTACATTAGTTTATATAAGTTTCTTTCCACTTTTCACTTGTGAAGCAAGATTCATGGCACCACTGTAAACTCTGGGGTGAACAGTCCTGTGTTTGTTCTGAGAAACTAAGCAGTTCAATTAAAGAGAGTATTTATGTTAAACTACTAAATGCTATCATCTGCTTTTTAGAATCCATCTGAAAAGCAAACCACACAGGCATTTCAGAAGTGACCAGCACTTATGAAGCAAAATGAAAGTTGTCAACTCACTCATTACGAATAACAGAAACCTAATACTTTGTATGGCCTCGAACAACAGTATCTAGTACCGTCAACAATCCAAATAAAAATCCTTCCTGCGCAGGCCCCATAGTAGAGATAAAAGTGCCAGGAAACCGAAGTCTCCCCAGGAGCAGCACTTAACCAATGCCCAAAGGATGTAGGACTATGATCTGCTCTGATCTGGACCTCCAGGGGGTAGTCTATTTTGTCTATACTGCCCTCTGTAAGACGGAGCCAGCTGCTCCTCTGACACTTTGCTTGATATCACAGCCTTGCTGGTCCTGCTTCCTTGCTGGTCCTATCTTCCCAACATCCTACCAGCTTCTGTGAGCAAACTTACTAGTAAATAATGTTCATAGGAACAAATCCTGCCAAGATCGGCTCCTAGGGAACACAGCCTAAGATAGGCATACATTCTCGGACACATCTGGGTCAAAACAGGGGTCTGTGCCTATTCCCGCAAGGATGTGGGGATAATTATCTAGAGACAGATATGCACAATCCATACATAGATAACAGAGGTCACGGTCCTCACTCAACATGTGATAAGAATTATAACTGACCCATACCTGGTTTTACTCCATGCTAGGCATGGCTATTAGTGCTTTACCCACATTAACCCATTTGATCCCCACAACAACTTCATGAGAGGTAGATCTTGTTATTATACCTATTTTGTTGGCCAAAGAAGTGACTTCCCTAAATTCACACTGCTAATAAGTGATAAGACCTAAGATTTAGATCTCCGGAGGCACACTTTTAACCTCCCTGCCATATAGTCTCTATAGATAAGTCACACTAACTATAATTGACCACAGGATGAAAAATAGTGGTTTTTTTTTTTTTAACGTTTATTTACTTTTGAGACAGAGAGAGACAGAGGATGAACGGGGGAGGGTCAGAGAGAGAGAGGGAGACACAGAATCTGAAACAGGTTCCAGGCTCTGAGCTGTCAGCACAGAGCCCGACGCGGGGCTCAAACTCAGGGACCGCAAGATCATGACCAGAGCCGAAGTCGGCCGCTTAACGAACTGAGCCACCCAGGCGCCCCGAAAAATAGTGTTTAATAGTTTGTCACAGAATCTGTAGTATTTCAAAAGCAAAAAACTAATTAACAGGAATATTTAAACTACAATTTTATTTTAATATGACAGCTTTATATATTTACATTATAAAATTAATTACATGCCACAGGTATGATTTCCTTTTTCTTTAATTGCATGGCCCTAATTTTTCAACTCAACTTTTAATTTTTGTTTATCAAGTACATACCTTCTCCCTAATTTCCTACTAGATTAAAGGACTGAAGGTACCTAATCTTGATTTTTTTAATTTATTGTTTAAAGCATTAATACAAATTTAATTTCCCAATAAAATATTGTAACTTCATATATACTCTGGGCAAGACTTCTGATATTCTAGGTTAGAAGAATTCATTTCAATAACTATCATAATGATATGACTTGTCTCAAAGGTACCTTTGAGGAGGTTTTGTATTCTGTTATTCAGTGACATCTTAGCAGAAAAAATAGATTTTTTTTTCTGAAAATGTATTGGTTATAAAATGCCATGAGGTAATAAATCCAGATACATCATAAATATCCTATGTCATCATTACAAATGTGTGGGCTGATATAATTTCACATCGCCTCAGAAGAAACTGACAATTTAATGATACAGAAATGCATGACTTTGGTCTAACTAGCATATGAAGGCCCATGGCTGAAATGATTCTGAAGAAGTAGATGGCATAAACTCAATTGTTCCTATTCCTATATTCATTTTCTAGCACTTACAAAGTAAACATAATGATAAAAATGACAACAAAAGTAAGAAAAATACCAAAGACAAACCAAGGAAGGCATAATTATGAGAAATTACTTTATTACAATGCTTCCAAATTTAAAGAAGGTAGCATCGCCCCCTAGGGTACAGTTGGAGGTAACAGGACAGTTGGGATGAAGTAGTTAGATATGAATATACATATATTTACTATAAATTGCTTTTCTCTTATTTCTCTTTTAATAGGTCATATCAGTCTTTTGAAACTATACATTTTAACATATTAAATGAGTCATTACAAATTACTTGTTATAAAAAAAGTGCATTTTCTGATACCATTGAGAACCACTGCTTTATAATTATCACAAATACAGAAAAGACTCCATCAAATGGCCAATTTGTAAAAATGGAAGCAAATGAATTTTTATATATATATATATATATATATATATATATATATATATATATATAGTTGTATGCTATTAATCAGCTCTTAACATTTCCAAGAGTAGTAAATACTCCAAGTTCAAGTGAGAAGGCTTTACACTTTGACTTCCACTTTAGATTCCACTGAGACTCCACAGTGCTTGCTGCTGCCTTCACGTCTTTCCTCGGGGTTCTCTCTCTCTCCCCTAAATCTGCCTTTCTCTGTTCCTGGGATTTTGTTTTGTTTTTCTCTGTGTCTATGGGTCTTTCTCTCTCCATCTCCCCTTTTACCCTCCCTTTTCTCTCCACCACTTTTACTAGACCATCACCTGGACATGAGACATATTTATTATTAATGTATTGGCTCTTGTTGTCTTTAGGAAAGTATGTTGTATGTTTTCGAGTACAGTATCACAACTATGTCATTTTTTATAGTTATTTAATTGAAAGAGAACCTTTCCTCCTCTTTTGAGTTTACTACCTCCTGCCTAAACAAATAATCCAGTCCGCCAAAGAAACACCAACAAATCTGAACAAATCAATCCAAACAATATCAAATCAGCACAAAAAGCTTGAGAATTTCTGTGTGACATATGCAGGACTCTTCTTGTTTGGAGTGGATTTCAGTCAGTGGCCTATGTGTCCAGAGCAAATACTTTCCATAGTTATTCTCCCTGTTAACTAATCCCTCCCTCACCATTTGCCACACTTTCAAAAACACTCCTTTTTAAAAACTCAACACCTATTGAGGGTTCCTTTCTCTACTTTCTAAGAGATAATTCTGTTAAGTTTTATAAGTTTGGAATTTTTTTCACTTGTGAATTTTGAAAATATTTATTAAGAAAAAAATGCAACTTTTCAAAAACTTTTCAAGTATCCACCAAAATCTAATAACTTGCTTTTAAAAAGCAATCTCATTTTAAACTGTACTAATTTCAAGATGAATTTGAAGAAAAGAAAAAATTAATTTGAGGTCATTTTCTATATGAGATCATCAAGAAAGAACACTTCATTTTCTGAGGCAATTGACAAAATGACTATGCAAGTCCAGACAGACACTGGATTATAAAATATGACAGAATTTTAGGTTATCCGAAAAAGATCAGATAACCGTAAAGAAAGAGACTCTGAATTAACAGTCTCTAAATCCCCTTCCAGTCTTTTCCTGCCTCCTGCACAAATGGACTCAGACAAGCCCATTAAGCCTTATGGGCCGCAAGGGAAGAATTTGATGAATTTCTTTAGTTTTAGAAAGAAAATAAGAAACTGACAGTTCAAATCCTGGTGAAGCTGGTAAATTCAAGCTTAGATTTGCGTCTGCCCATGTTTCATGTGAATAGCGTATGATTTTACTGTGGTACCACATTTTCTTTTCTCCTTAGCTCTTTTTGTTCCTCCTCATCCCAACTCTAACAGGTAAAGCAGAGAAGATAGTGGCTGTCTTTTAATGCAAGAATCCCTTAAAGTTATGTTGTGAATGATTGTTAATATTAGTAAAGGAAAATCATGTTATGTGCACAGATGTTCTAGTAGGGTATACACTGGAGGCCTAAAGCATTTTTCTATGAGTGCTGAGAGAACCACTCATCACTTCTTCTTAGATGAAACCAAGGAAAAAACAGAACCTTAACAGCCTCCAGGATTCAGAAAAGAAGAAAATGAGAACAGCCAAAGAGAGATCAGACTCCCATCTGAGACAGACTTTGTACCACCTAAAAGGCAACTTGAAGGGAAGCATAAAGAATAATCTATAACATCTTCTAAAATCGTGCAAATGTTAAGGAGTAACATTACTTCCTTTCTGGTGATACAGGCTATTTCTATCTACCTTTCCAAAGACAGAGGGCTTAATGGAAGGTTAACATTTGATAATATACATTGTACCATTTTTCACCACTAGATTATTCTCTTATATTGACATTATCAATTAAGAAGTCTTTGTTTCAAGAATAAGTATACAAAGGGTTTATAAAATTGTAAAAAGGACGAAAAGTATAAAGCATGCCTCTACCCTCAAGAAGTTTTTGATCTAGTTGGGTAGAAAGCTCAGTATATGTCAACCAAACTAGTTCAGACAATGTATGCTTGAAGAGCTCAAAAGAAGGCAACTTCATATTGTTATTCATTTAAATACTTACTTAAATTGTACTATATATAAGACACTGTGATAAACACTTTTTCAATTGTGCATTTTTTTTAATTTTTATGATATAGTGAGATAGAAAAGACATATACACAGATAACAGTAAGAACAAGTAGATTCTAAGAAATTACATACTAGTTCAAACAAAAAGCTATAAACGTTGAGATGTTTCCTTCCTTCCTCTTTCCAAGGAGAATTTGTTTACAAGGACAAAATTAAGTTTCTTCCTCTCTCTCCTTCAGAAGGGTAAAGTTCAGCATTTACATGAGTTCTCAGATTCAAATTTTTGCAATTCCTTACCTACAGTTCAAACCCCAGTACACATTGGCTGACTTCTGACTCACATCTCCCAAGAAAGGAGAAATGCTAAGGATAATGGAGCCAATGTAATTATTGCTGTAAGTAATAATAGTCTGTCCTTGTCTCAGATAGCTTACATCTACTTTCAGGGTAATATGAGTAAATATAGATGTTTGAAACCCATCAGTAACATAATTACACATTCTACATATACTGAAAGGATAATGAATGAATATTATGAATGACAATCCCAATCAAAACTGACAACTTAGGAGGAGTCTGGGTGGCTCAGTCATTTAAGCATCTGACTCTTGATCTTGGCTCAGGTCTTGATCTCAGGGTCATGAGTTCAAACCCCATATTGGGTTCCAAGCTGGATAGGAGCCTACTTAAAACAAAATATTTTTTTAATTATAAAACTGCCTACTTAGAATGGACAAATTTCTTGAATTTCCTTGAAAGACACAAACTACTAAAGCTAACTCAAGAAGAAATAGATAACCAGAATATTCTGGCCCTATAACTAGTAAATAAACTCAGTTTGGAAAACAAACAAACAAACAAACAAAAACACGAAGAAAACTCAAGGCTCAGATGGCTTCACTGGTGCATTATAGAAAACGTTAAAGAAGAAATAATATAAATTCTACACAAATTCTTCCTAAAAATATTGATGACGAAATACTTCCCAACCTATTCCAGAGCCCAGCATTTCTCTATCAAACCGGACAATAACATAACAAAAAAATAAAACTATTGTGTCATGAGCATAGATGCAAAAATTTAAAATGAAATTTTAGCATATCAAATCCAACAATATGTAGAAATCAATACATCAAGTGGGGTTTTCTTCAGGAATGCAAGAATTGATTTAACATTTTTATTTTTAAAAAAAAATTTTTTTTTTCAACGTTTATTTATTTTTGGGACAGAGAGAGACAGAGCATGCACGGGGGAGGGGCAGAGAGAGAGGGAGACACAGAATCGGAAACAGGCTCCAGGCTCTGAGCCATCTGCCCAGAGCCTGACGCGGGGCTCGAACTCACGGACTGCGAGATCGTGACCTGGCTGAAGTCGGACGTTTAACCGACTGCGCCACCCAGGCGCCCCTGATTTAACATTTTTAAAAAGCAATCGATATAATCACTATAGTGACAAACTCAATAAGAACCCCTCCCCTTTATTTTTGATAACTGCAACAGATATAAAGACACCATTTGGCAAAAATCCAACATTTACTCCTGATAAAAACTGTCACAAAACTAAGAATAAAAAGAAATTCCCTCAACTTAATAAAGGGCATTCCCAAAACAAAACACTAAACTAAAAATCCTTACAGCTAACATCATAATAATGAAATACCAAATGCTTTCCTCCTAAAATTATAAATAAGACAAGGATGATGGTCAGTCTCATCACTTTTAGTTAGTATTTTGCTCAACATTCAAGCTAGTGTAATAAGAAAAGACATCTAGAATAGAAAGAAAGAAGTAAGATTGTCCTTATTCACAGATGACATAATCATCTATGTAAAAAAGCCAATGAACCTACAAAAAAGCTACTAGACCTAATATAAGAGTTTAGCAAGGTTTCACGATACAACATCAATATACACAAATCTATTGTGATCTTAGCATACTAGCAACAAACAATACAGAAATTAAAAAAAAAACCACTATAAACAACAGCCTAAAAATTATTAAATATTTAGATATAAATCTTACAAAAGATGAGCAAGACCTTAACACTGAGAGAAATTAAAAATCTGAATAAATAGAGAGGCAAATTATTGTGTTCATGTGTGACGCAACTTAGTCTGATAACAAGCCAATTCTCTCCAGTTGGTCTAGAGATTCAATACAGTCCAATCAAAATCCCAGCAGGAAAATTTTCATAGAAATTGACAAACTGAATCTAAAATTCATATAAAGATGCAAATGACCTAGAAGAGCCAAAACAACTTGGAAATAGAAGAAAAAATTAAAGGACTAATACTATCTGATTTCAAGATTTCCACAGATCTATAGTACTCGAGACAGTTTAGTACTGATGTAAAGCAGAGAGCAAGATCAATGGATTAAAATAGAAAGTCCAGAAATAGCCCACACGTACAAGGAAGACTAATATTCAAGGTGGAAAGATACTTCATTCTGTGAAGAAAGCATAATCTTTTAATAAATGGTGCTATAACAACTGGACATTGATATGCAAAACAGTGAGCTTCAATCCATGCCTTGAAAGACATAAAAAAAATTAACTAGAAATAGATCATAGGCCTAAATGTACACTCTAAAACTATAAAACTTCCAGACAAAAACATAGGATATCTTCATGAACTTGTGATAAAGACTTAGATGCAACGATAAAGGAATCTACATTAAGTTTTTTTTTAATTGTTAAATTGAACTGCAGCAAAATTAAAACTTTCTTTCTTTGAAAGACAGTGTTTAAACAATGAAAAGGAAAACTACTACTAAAGGGCAATATTTGCAAATCATTTATGTGATCAAGGACTTGAATCCACAACACCTAAAGAACACTCAAAACTCAATAATAATTTTTTAAAATTTTACATTTAAAAAGTGGGCAAAAGATCTGAACAGACACTTCAGCAAAAAAGATACATGGACGGCACATGCACATATGTAAAGATGCTCAATATAATCAGTCTTTAGAAAAATGCAAGTTAAAACCACAAGATACCACTACATCCGTATTAGAGCAGCTCAAATTTAATACTGACTGTACCAACTAGTGATGAGGATGTAGAGGAACTGGAACTCTCACACACTCCCCTGCTGCTGGGAGTGTGAAATGTTAAAACCACCTTGGAAAACAGTTAAATAGTAACTTTAAACATATGCTTACCATATGATCTAGCCATTCCACTCCTAAGTATTTAGCCAAGAGAAGTGAAAGCTTGTGTCCATACAAAGATGTGTATCTCAATATTCACAGTAGCTTTATTTATGATAGCCAAAATCTGGACACAACCCAAGTGTCCATCAACAAGTGAATGAATAAACACGTTGTTGTATATCCATAGAATAGAATACTATTTGCAATAAAAAGAAATGAACAGTGGATACATGCAACATGAACAAATTTCAAACAATCATGCTGAGTGAAAGAAGCCAGAACAACAAAAGTAAAAAAAAAAAAAAAAAAAAATTAAAAAAAATGATAAAAAGAGAAGAAAAAGTATCCTCTCTGCAGCCAAGAAGGAAGAAAAACAGTTATTAGGTAAAGTCCCAGAGTATTTACTACAATTTCAAATACTTCCACCATATATCTTGGGTTTACTTTATATAAACATGCCAAATAAGATGGTCAATTTTCTAACAATACCTTCCTGACCTATGTTTGTGTGTGCATGTGGGGGGGGGGGGGTAGTAAAAATAGAACATGATTCCCTCATAGCTATAAAGCAGTCCAGAGTCTAACCCAAAGTTCAAACTATAGGTAGTTTTTTAGTTAAAAAAAACTTAATTGACCCACTACAACATTCTCCAGACCCTTGAAATGTAATTATTTGTCACTTACATTAAAATAGCAATTTGACTCAAAATTGGATCAACACATTAACTTTTCATTTATACACATTTTTTGCCTTCCTTTCTAAGACTTCTTTTTTTTTTTTTTTAATTTTTTTTCAACATTTATTTATTTTTGGGACAGAGAGAGACAGAGCATGAACGGGGGAGGGACAGAGAGAGAGGGAGACACAGAATCGGAAACAGGCTCCAGGCTCTGAGCCATCAGCCCAGAGCCTGACACGGGGCTCGAACTCACGGACCGCGAGATCGTGACCTGGCTGATGTCGGACGCTTAACCGACTGCACCACCCAGGCGCCCCAAAGACTTCTAATTTCAAAGGGCCTGATTTAATCCACAAGAATAGCTGTGGCCATGTTCCAGCAAGAGCACTTTACTCACTCTGTGAGCTGCCACTCAATCTTACAAGGAGCTTACTAAACATGCAGATAGAGGAGTCCTATACCAGACATACTGTTGCAGACAGAATCCTCAGATGCCCTCTCCCATGATATCCAGTCCCTAGTGTTACTCACATAATAATATTATATTACATGGCAAAAGGGATTTTGCACGTGTAATTAAAGTTACTATTCAGTTAAACTGGAGCAATTATCCAGGTAGGCTTAAACTAATCATTCAAGCCCTTTAAAAGCAAATGGTTTCTCTAGCTAGTTGCAGATGGGCAAATCACAAAGATTGAAATGTGAGAGGGGTGCCTGTCTGCCTCAATAAGAAGAGCAGTCAACTCTTCATCTGGTGGTTGTGAGTTTGAGCCCCATGTTGGGGGTAGAGATTACTTAAATAAAAATTTTTTAAAAAGTAAAAGAAACATGAGAGGGATAGAATATGAGAGAGTTTCTCTGCCATTGAGATGAAGGGGGCCATGTGGCAAGGATTGAGAGCAGCCTTTAGGGGCTGAGAGGGGTCCTCAGTCAACAGCTGGCAAGATAAAGGGGCCTCAGCCCTACAACCACAAGAAGTCAATTCTACCAACAATTGGAGGGAGCTTGAAAGCAGATGGTTACCCAGAGGCTTCAGCTAAAAGCTCAGCTCAGCTGACACCTTATAAGCCCCAAAGTGGAAAATCCACTTGAGCCCACCAAAACGACTTCTGACTACAGAGCTGTGAAATAGTAAATAGGTACCATTTTATGTACCTGAGTTTGATAATTGGTTATGCATCAACAGAAAATACACTTCCTGGTGGTGCCTAGGTGGCTCAGTTGGTTAAGTGACCAACTTCGGCTCAGGTCATGATCTCACAGTTCCTGAGTTCGAGCCCCACAATGGTCTCTGCACACTGACAACACGGAGCCTGCTTTAGACTGGGTTTCCCTCTCTCTGCCCCTCCCCCAGCTATGCCTGCAGCTCAAAAATAAACATTAAAAAAAGAAAATTAATACACTCTCTGAATCAATGTCTCTGAAAGTGGTGCCCAATAATTTATGTGCTTAACAAGCTCCCAATTTATTTGTATACACAGTAAAGTATAAGACCAATTGAACCAGAAGAATATGATCACAGAAATGAAGCAAATTACACTTCTGAGCTTATTTTTCAAAGCTTGAGAGGCCAAATCAATTTACAATTTGAACACAGTTCTTACTTAACTCCTTGTTAATGACATTTCTCCTTATCCACATGATGAAGAAAACTCTTAAGGTCACTTAATTCATCTTCCAGCCTCCAAGCAAGGCTGAGTTATGTTCTACTCAAAATCCATTCATTCTACTTTCAGAAAATCTTTAATGAGTAAATATGCTCACTGTCAATTATATGATCCAGTGCACAGTACCACTTTCTTGTCTGCACATTCTTCCTTTAGAGGCATTCTAAATTCTGTTTCATGTGCTTTAAGTCAATTTCTCTTTTAAGATCTTGGAAAAAATAGCTAACAGCTGGCTATCTTCCTTTTATGTTATGTCCTTTATTTCCTATGAGACTGTTGAGAAGCAATGTGCCTATTCCTAGGAGGCCAATTGTGATTGGTCTAGATTGAATCTATATATAGTCTGGGCTGATAACTGGATAAAGGTTGGCATGCGATCCATTTCTGACCAAAAGACCTAAAAAGAAGGCTGCTGGATGATCATTGGAAAAATTTTCCTCCTTGGTAAAAAGGAAGATCCAGAGAGACACCACTTTTTCCCTCCTAAAAATCACACACACGCACACAAATGAATGAAGATGCCAAAGTGACTTTGTACTCATGTCAGAATTCCTTTGCTCAATCCATGCCCTGCATCACCCTCAAAGAGGTTAGACCACATCTGCATATAACACATTTAGAAACACAAGATAATTGGAACATCCTGTGACATGACAGGAGACTTCAGTGACATGCTGTTGGTCCAGAAGGGAAATATGAAGAGCATCTTCATCCTTGAAGACTCTGTAAAGCTGCCAAACTGATCCTGAAACATCATAATTCCCCCATTGAGATTTAAAATGGCCTTCTTATTCAACCCATTTTTAGCTGGG
Source organism: Leopardus geoffroyi (assembly GCF_018350155.1). NCBI lineage: Eukaryota > Metazoa > Chordata > Mammalia > Carnivora > Felidae > Leopardus > Leopardus geoffroyi. The sequence continues at coordinate 157,044,725 of NC_059326.1, forward strand.
TGTTCTGATGCTTCCTTACAACTCATACAATATAAACCACTTTCATATCAGGTAACATCCCCAGAAAGATCCTAGAAATGCTTAGTGTGTAGTAATTATCTCTAGTCCCTCTTCTTGGCATGTTCCTTGAACCAGAAATCTCAAAGATCCTCTGAGGATTGGCAAGGTGGCACTCTTCCAGGCAGTCTAGAGGAGATGATGGCTGTCACCCACCTCTTTGCCCCTTAACCGATCCCTAGAACCAGCAGGCAACACTGCTGAGTCCAGACTGAAGTTCCCAGAAACACTTTCTGAAGGAGTCTTCATAACAAACCATTAGGGACACAGTAAGTTGGAGCAAGCCTGGACTCCACCCAGAAGAGAATAACTCTGTTGGGACGGACCTCAAATCTGTGAGTAAAGGAAATGCTTCAGTTCCTCTAGGCATGACCAAGGTAGCAAGAGCCTGACAGCTAGCTAAGCCCCCTGTGGGCTGTTCTCTGCCTACACAAGAATCCTCTACTAGAAATTGTGGCTGCTGTTTCATAGGAAAAAAAAAAAAGCCAGGCTTCCAAGGAAGAGAGATATTCCACTTTGTGTTCTTGGCAAACTGCAATGGAACACAAGGGTGAAAAACACACAATGTTAAGCACATAGCAAATGCTCCCTCTTTTGATTCATGAATAAAATATTGTGAAAAAATTTTATAATTACATTTGGTATTTCCTTTTTACTTTTTTAAGTTTATTTATTTATTTTGAGAGGGAGAGAGAGAGAGAGAGTGTAAGTAGGGGAGGGGCAGAGAGAGAAAGGGAGAGAGAGAATCCCAAGTAGGCTCCACACTGTTGGCACAGAGCCCTACGTGGCGCTCTATCTCAAAAAGAGTGAGATCATGAGCCGAGATCAAGAGTCCAGCACTCAATCAACTAAGCCACCCAGGTGCCCCAGATATTTCCCTTCCAAAATTAGTTTTAAAGAAAGGGTCAGTCTTTCTTTCTGGTTTACTCTAAGAAATATTTAGTGGCAGTGTAGGGACTGGAAGGAAAATCAACCTTGGGAAGCATGACCACGACAGTCCCTGCACAAGCTGCAAATAGCCTAAGAAAGTGGCATATACCTTGGTGAACCTGCCATGGCCCAGAGTGTTGTTCTCAACTCCGCTGGCTCAGAACCTGATTCTTTCAGCACACCACACATGTGGATGCTGAGCTGATGTGAAAAGCATACGTGACACATGGACCTGAATAGTCAGATTGAAATGACCAGCACATTCTCTACAATAGGCAAAGCAATGAAAGGCCAAATCATAGACCAAATGTAATTGAATAAGCATGAAATCAGAACAAGGAGAATTCGCTGATGATTCAAAATCACAGGGGTACAAGCATCCATCACCATGGTGGAGAAGTCAAAAGGATTGAAGTTGTCATGCCAACCTTCTTGAGCAGTTCTTAGCCAGGCTCCTCCAAAGTTTCTTTCTCAGACACTCCCCTAATCCTGTGTTGGTGACAGTCTGAAAAGTCATCTCCCTTCCAACTGGCATATTATTTATCTTTAAATATGTTAATTTTTCAATTAATTTGTAGTTAAGTCTTATCAAACCTGGGAGAGCCATTCTGATATTTCCATCTTTCTGCTTTCTGTTGATTTTATACTTTCACTTGGGGGCCAACACTGTCTCTAGGTTGTTTGCATAACACTTCATTGCTACTCCCTGGATGCTTACAAAATACCACAAAAAAAAAAAAAAAAAAAAAAAAAAGCACATCCCAAACTGATGTAGCACTCATGTCAGAATTCATTTGCTCAATCCATACTCCAGCATTAGCCTCATGGAAGGTGGACCACATATTCACATAATACTTGCAGGAAAATAACTGCAATCATAATCTTTACAACAAAACAAGCAATGAGTCCTGGAACCATCCGTGACCGCTATTCCCCAGACACTCAGTCCAATATCCTTTCAATTAGTCCATACAAATATTCCCACTCCCACCCCTACTACATTAATCATATAATTCTTGGACGTGCAAAGCACTCAGCCCCCTTCCTCCACCTCTCCACCACACTGCCACCAGCACGTACACACAGGCACTCCACAGGTGCACATGTACATGCTGAAAGTCTTACTGGGTATAGTTCTGATTCCCTTGCATTCTTTTGGAGAGAAGCTAGTGCAGCCTATATGATTTCAGTTTAGATGCAGCAATGGCGAGACTTTCCATCTTTGAGGGTATTTTACAAAAGCATTTTGACTGAAATGACACACACACTTAGGCACCTAAATGTACCCCCTCCCAATAAAAAACAGATTTTCTCAAAAAAGGGAGCAAGTTTGTTTTCATCTCCAAGTCTTACTGTTGTACAAACATAAAATTTGGTCTCTTAAAAGCAACATTAAAAAGGCCATTGAGCCCTCCAGTGGTAAAATTATGAAAATGATACAAGGCACATCCAAGCATCCTAAAGAACTCTCACAAAGATAGGCAGAAACAGAGTAGACACAAGTAAGTCAATTTAGGGGTTTTGGGTTTTCAGAAGGCCCTTTAAAACTTATTTACTGTGCTTTGAGGTTTGTTTATTTTCACAGTTGTATGTTTTAATAAAAGGTTTAATTAAAGGTGTGTCACAAGATATATCTGGTGAATCTTGTTCCAGGTTTGAATTATAGCACTTTTGAAAATCAAACATAAAATGCAAACAGTAGTCATTCCTAGAGGTCTGTAATCAACTGTTTCGACTCAGAGAACATCTGGCTTGAGGTAAAGATGTTTGGTGAATTTGTTAATTATTTTCTCTTGCCATAGGCATTTTCCTGCACTGAGTTACACAGACTATTTGGTACATGTTTACAACTCTCTTCTTTGCTTTCCTAGTTTCTAAAGAACTAAGGGGATAAAGAGAGGCAAAGGGTATATATTTTTGATGGCTGGTCAAAACAGATGACCTCTTCTCCTATGAGGCTTCTGACATTTGATCATACCAGCCTATCTCCCTCCTCACTGCAGTCACCAAGGCAGGAGCCCAATTTATTGAATATTTTGGTCAGAGGCTTAGAGTCCTCTTTCCATCACAGTATTTTATCCATTCAATCATGCATTTATTCATTTACAACTTATCCAGCAAATATTTGAGTGCCATTTATTTCTGTGCTCATAAAGTGTAGACTCTTCATGGAATGAAGACTCTAAGAAGTGTACTCATTTAATCATGTATTTGTAAACAAGCTACAAGAAGAAAAATCACTAAAAGCAGCTAGGAAGATGGCGGTGTAGGAGGACGCTGAGTTCACTGCGTCCTGCGGATCACTTAGATTCCACCCACACCTGCCTAAATAACCCAGAAAATCAGGAGAAGACTAGCAGAATGGATTCTCTGGAGCCAAGCATAGACAAGAGGTCCACGGAAGAGGGTAAGAAGGGCGGTGAGGCGGTGCGCATTACACGGACTGGCGGGAGGGAGCCGGGGCAGAGGGGCAGCCTGCCGGCAAAGCAGAGCCCCTGAGTCTGGCTTGCAAAAGCAGAGGGGCTGGATGGAGTGTGTTCAGACAGCGAGCGGGACTTAACATCTGGAAGGTTATAAGTTAACAGCTCTGCTTGGAGAGCGGGAGGGCTGGAGGACAACGGGAGGGAGAGTTGTTGAGCCCCTGACGACAGAGCACAGCTTGGGGGGGAACAAAGGCGCTCGCCAGTGCCATCTCCTTCCCCCATCTCTCAGCCAAAATCCCAAAGGGAACCGGTTCCTGCCAGGGAACTGGCTTGCACCGAGCAAACACCGAAAGCTGTGCTTCTGCGGATCCATCCCTCCGGGAGGTCTGACTCCCTACTGGTGCCTCGGGGTCCTTCCTGAAGCGGATCACTGAAGGAAAAATGGAAAAGCGAGCTGAGCCTGCCCCTCCCGCCCATGTGCACCTTGCCGATCCACCCCAGCTAATACGCCAGATCCCCAGCACCACAAGCCTGGCAGTGTGCAAGTAGCCCAGACGAGCTACACCACCCCACAGTGAATCCCGCCCCTAGGAGAGGGAAGAGAAAGTACACACCAGTCTGACTGTGGCCCCAGCAGTGGGCTGGGGGCAGACATCAGGTCTGACTGCGGCCACGCCCACCAACGCAAGTTATTCAAGACAGCACAGGGGAAGTGCCCCGCAGTTCCACACCACTCCAGGGACTATCCAAAATGATTAAATGGAAGAATTCCCCTCAAAAAAACATCCAGGAAATAACGACAGCTAATGAACTGATCAAAATGATTTAAACAATATAACAGAAAGTGAATTTAGAATAATCGTCATAAAATTAATCGCTGGGTGTGAAAACACTATAAAGGACAGGAGAGAATCTATTGCTACAGAGATCAAGGGACTAAGGAACAGCCAAGAGGAGCTAAAAAACGCTATTAACGAGCTGCAAAATAAAATGGAGATGACCACAGCTCGGATTGAAGAGGCAGAGGAGAGAATAGGTGAACTAGAAGATAAAATTATGGAAAAAGAAGAAGCTGAGAAAAAGAGAGATAAAAAAAAAATCCAGCAGTATGAGGGGAAAATTAGAGAACTAAGTGATGCACGAAAGAGAAATAATATATGCATAATTGGTATTCCAGAGGAGGAAGAGAGAGGGAAAGGTGCTGAAGGTGTACTTGAAGAAATCGTAGCTGAGAACTTCCCTGATCTGGGGAAGGAAAAAGGCACTGAAATCCAAGAGGCACAGAAAACTCCCTTCAGACATAACTTGAATCGATCTTCTGCACGACATATCATAGTGAAACTGGGAAAATACAAGGATAAAGAGAAAATTCTGAAAGCAGCTAGGGATAAACGTGCTCTAACAAATAAAGGGAGACCAACAAGACTTGTGACCGATCTCTCTACTGAAACGTGGCAAGCCAGAAAGGAATGGCAGGAGATCTTCAATGTGATGAAAGGAAAAAAATATGCAGCCGAGAATCCTTTATCCAGCAAGTCTGTCATTTAGAATACAAGGAGGGATAAAGGTCTTCCCAAACAAACAAAAACTGAAGGAATTCATCACCACTAACCCAGCCCTACAAGAGGTCCTAAGGGGGAGACAAAGTACCAGAGACAAAGTACCAGAGACATCACTACAAGCATGAAACCTTGTAGTTTCATCACAATGACTCTAAACCCGTATCTTTCTATAATAACACTGAATGTAAATGGACTAAATGTGCCAACCAAAAGACATAGGGTATCAGAATGGATAAAAAAACAAGACCCATCTATTTGCTGTCTACAAGACACTCATTTTAGACCTGAGGACACCTTCAGATTGAGAGTGAGGGGATGGAGAACTATTTATCATGCTACTGGAAGCGAAAAGAAAGCTGGAGTAGCCATACTTATATCAGACAAACTAGACTTTAAATTAAAGGCTGTAACAAGAGATGAAGAAGGGCATTATATAATAGTTACAGGGTCTATCCATCAGGAAGAACTAACAATTACAAATACCTATGAGCCAAATATGGGAACCCCCAAATATATAAAACAATTACTCACAAACATAAGCAACCTTATTGATAAGAATGTGGTAATTGCAGGGAACTTTAACACCCCATGCACAGCAATGGATAGATCATGTAGACACACGGTCAGTAAAGAAACAAGAGCCCTGAATGATACATTGGATCAGAAGGACTTGACAGATATATTTAGAACTCTGCATCCCAAAGCAACAGAATATACTTTCTTCTCGAGTGCACATGGAACATTCTCCAAGATAGATCACATACTGGGTCACAAAACAGTCCTTCATAAGTATACAAGAATTGAGATCATACCATGCATACTTTCAGACCACAATGCTATGAAGCCTGAAATCAACCACAGGAAAAAGTCTGGAAAACCTCCAAAAGCATGGAGGTTAAAGAACACCCTACGAAAGAATGAATGGGTCAACCAGGCAATTAGAGAAGAAATTAAAAAATATATGGAAACAAACGAAAATGAAAATACAACAATCCAAACGCTTTGGGATGCAGCGAAGGCAGTCCTGAGAGGAAAATATATTGCAATCCAGGCCTATCTCAAGAAACAAGAAAAATCCCAAATACAAAATCTAATAGCACATCTAAAGGAAATAGAAGCAGGGCAGCAAAGACACTTCAAACCCAGCAGAAGAAGAGAAATAATAAAGATCAGAGCAGAAATAAACAATATAGAATCTAAAAAACTGTAGGATATATCAATGAAACCAAGAGTTGGTTTTTTGAAAAAATAAACAAAATTGATAAACCTCTAGTCAGACTTCTCAAAAAGAAAAGGGAGATGACCCAAATAGATAAAATCATGAATGAAAATGGAATTATTACAACCAATCCCTCAGAGATACAAACAATTATCAGGGAATACTATGAAAAACTATATGCCAACAAATTGGACAACCTGGAAGAAATGGACAAATTCCTAAACAGCCACATGCTTCCAAAACTCAATCAGGAGGAAATAGAAAGCTTGAACAGACCCATAACCAGCGAAGAAATTGAATCAGTTATCAAAAATCTCCCAACAAATAAGAGTCCAGGACCAGATGGCTTCCCAGGGAAGTTCTACCAGACGTTTAAAGCAGAGATAATACCTATCCTTCTCAAGCTATTCCAAAAAATCGAAAGGAAAGGAAAACTTCCAGACTCATTCTACAAAGCCAGTATGACTTTGATTCCTAAACCAGACAGAGACCCAGCAAAAAAAGAGAACTACAGGCCAATATCCCTGATGAATATGGATGCAAAAATTCTCAATAAGATACTAGCAAATCGAATTCAACAGCATATAAAAAGAATTATTCACCATGATCAAGTGGGATTCATTCCTGGGATGCAGGGCTGGTTCAACATTCGCAAATCAATCAACGTGATACATCACATTAATAAAAGAAAAGATAAAAACCATATGATCCTGTCAATTGATGCAGAAAAGGCATTTGACAAAATTCAGCATCCTTTCTTAATAAAAACCCTTGAGAAAGTCGGGGTAGAAGGAACATACTTAAACATCATAAAAGCCATTTATGAAAAGCCCACAGCTAATATCATCCTCAATGGGGAAAAACTGAGAGCTTTCCCCCTGAGATCAGGAACACGACAGGGATGCCCACTCTCACCGCTGTTGTTTAACATAGTGTTGCAAGTGCTAGCATCAGCAATTAGACAACAAAAGGAAATCAAAGGCATCAAAATTGGCAAAGATGAAGTCAAGCTTTCACTTTTTGCAGATGACATGATATTATACATGGAAAATCCGATAGACTCCACCAAAAGTCTGCTAGAACTGATACATGAATTCAGCAAAGTCGCAGGATACAAAATCAATGTACAGAAATCAGTTGCATTCTTATACACTAACAATGAAGCAACAGAAAGACAAATAAAGAAACTGATCCCATTCACAATTGCACCAAGAAGCATAAAATACCTAGGAATAAATCTAACCAAAGATGTACAAGATCTGTATGCTGAAAACTATAGAAAGCTTATGGAGGAAATTGAAGAAGATATAAAGAAATGGAAAGACATTCCCTGCTCATGAATTGGAAAAATAAATATTGTCAAAATGTCAATACTACCCAAAGCTATCTACACATTCAATCCAATCCCAATCAAAATTGCACCCGCATTCTTCTCGAAGCTACAACAAGCAATCCTAAAATTCATATGGAACCACAAAAGGCCCCGAATAGCCAAAGTAATTTTGAAGAAGAAGACCAAAGCAGGAGGCATCACAATCCCAGACATTAGTCTCTACTACAAAGCTGTCATCATCAAGACAGCATGGTATTGGCATAAAAACAGACACAGAGACCAATGGAATAGAATAGAAACCCCAGAACTAGACCCACAAACGTATGGCCAACTAATTTTTGACAAAGCAGGAAAGAACATCCAATGGAAAAAACCGTCTCTTTAACAAATGGTGCTGGGAGAACTGGACAGCAACATGCAGAAGATTGAAACTAGACCACTTTCTTACACCATTCACAAAAATTAACTCAAAATGGATAAAGGACTTGAATGTGAGACAGGAAACCATCAAAATACTAGAGGAGAAAGCAGGAAAAGACCTCTCTGACCTCAGCCACAGCAATTTCTTACTTGACACATCCCCAAAGGTAAGGGAATTAAAAGCAAAAATGAACTACTGGGACCTCATGAAGATAAAAAGCTTCTGCACAGCAAAGGAAACAATCAACAAAACTAAAAGGCAACCAACGGAATGGGAAAAGATATTTGCAAATGACATATTGGACAAAGGGCTAGTATCCAAAATCTATAAAGAGCTCACCAAATTCCACACTCGAAAAACAAATAATCCAGTGAAGAAATGGGCAGAAAACATGAATAGACACTTCTCTAAAGAAGACATCCAGATGGCCAACAGGCACATGAAAAGATGCTCCACATTGCTCCTCATCAGGGAAATACAAATCAAAACCACACTCAGATATCACTTCACGCCAGTCAGAGTGGCCAAAATGAACAAATCAGGAGACTATAGATGCTGGCGAGGATGTGGAGAAATGGGAACCCTCTTGCACTGTTGGTGGGAATGCAAATTGTTGCAGCCACTCTGGAAAACAGTGTGGAGGTTCCTCAGAAAATTAAAAATAGACCTACCCTATGACCCAGCAGTAGCACTGCTAAGAATTTACCCAAGGGATACAGGAGTACTGATGCATAGGGGCACTTGTACCCCAATGTTTATAGCAGCACTCTCAACAATAGCCAAATTGTGGAAAAAGCCTAAATGTCCATCAACTGATGAATGGGTAAAGAAATGGTGGTTTACATACACAATGGAGTACTATGTGGCAATGAGAAAGAATGAAATATGGCCCCCTTTGTAGCAACGTGGATGGAACTGGAGAGTGTGATGCTAAGTGAAATAAGCCATACAGAGAAAGACAGATACCATATGTTTTCACTCTTATGTGGATCCTGAGAAACTTAACAGAAACCCATGGGGGAGGGAAAGGAAAAAAGAAAAAAAAAAGAGGTTAGAGTGGGAGAGAGAGCCAAAGCATAAGAGACTGTTAAAATCTGAGAACAAACTGAGGGTTGATGGGGGGTGGGAGGGAGGAGAGGGTAGGTGATGGGCATTGAAGAGGGCATCTTTTGGGATGAGCACTGGGTGTTGTATGGAAACTAATTTGACAATAAATTTCATATAATAAAAAAAATTTAAAAATCACTAAAAGCATTGAGAATATATAATAATGGGAATGTAATGCAGTCAGAGATGGTCAAGGAAGAACTCTTTTTTTAGAAAGTGGTATTTTAAAGAGATTGGAAGGAGTAGGCAGGGTTAATTAGCCTTAAGATGAGCATTAAGGAGAAGGATATTTCATAAGAAGATAGGTATGCACAAAGGCCCTGCAGCCGGAGAGAGGCACATATGCCATGAACCCAGGGTTCAGCAGGCGATAAGTCTCATGCTGTCCCTAGGTTGTTACAACAGCCTCCTTACGGTCTTTGCTTACACTATTGTCTCTATCCCCAGTCTATTCCCAGCCCAGCTGCCATAGAAATTCCTTTAAAATATAAGGAAAGTCATGCCATTACTTTTCTCAAAACCTGCAACACTTCACTCACCCATCCCAGCCACCCTGGCCTCCTCCATGTTCCTAGCACATTGCAGACATGCTCCCACATCAGGGCTTTTGCCTTGGATGTCCCTTCCAGCCTGCAGTACTCTCCCCCCTGGACAAGAGCGTGACTGACTCCCTCACATCCTTCAAATCTGTGCTCCAATCTCACCTTCCCATTGAAGCCCACCATGTCTACCCAATTTAAATATCAAACCCTTTCCCTCAACTCCAGCACTCTTCATGCCCCTGCCTGTGTTCAGTTTTCTTTTTACTCTGGTACTTATCACCTTCTAACACCCTGCTGCTCTCCTCATGTTGTCCCACCCTCTTCCATCCACCATCCACCCCAGGCTTGGGGTGGGTCTCAAACCTACAACTCCCTCAGGGTATGCCTGACTCTTGGGAGCTTTAGATGCATACATCCAGATCTCCACTGATCTCCACCTCAACATCTCATCAGCACAAAGTTCAATATTACACCTTCCTTTACCACAGACTTCACCTCTTTATGCAATCACATCTCTAAATCCACCCCAGTTCAGCCGGCTACTCCGCTACAAAGCTGAGGGAGCTTCTTAGAATCCTCAATCCCTCTGGCTCCCCAAAACCCAATAAGCATCACATTTATTGATTTTACGTCTGAAAAATATCTTAACTCTGCCAATGCCTCATTCAGGTTCTCCTCACCTTGTCCCTTCACTATCCCAGCAGCTTCCTAAATTGTCAAATACAGCCTCACATCGTTGCCACTCAGACCACCAAGCATAACACAAGCTTGAGCAAGTCATTCCTTTTTCAAAGAGAAAGCCTAAACCATCAAGCATGGAAGAGAAATTCTGCATGTCCTAGTTCTTCCTCAGTCTCCCCTACCATAGTCTCAGCCTCATGCTCCACCTCAGTAATGTTAAACATCTGGGGATCCACTCTCCTTCCTTGTATTCACCACACCCCTTCTTTACCTCAGGTACTCCCACTCGTCTTTCAGGACAACTCAAGAAAACTCCCCTGACCCAAACTGAGTCAAACACCTTCCTTTTATATTCTGCTAATATCTGTGTGTACCTCTATCCAATGGAGACCGAGTCCTAGAATCCACGTTTAGCCAAAGCTGAGGCTGAAGTCAACTTCACCATAACACACAAGTTTCTGCATTGTTAAGAATATGCCTGTGAAACTTTATCAGATATGTTTATTAGTATTACAGTTATAATTTTATATCAAAATCATTTTACATTTTTTTCTCAGCCCTTTCAGTCATTAGATTGTGCCTACAGTTACCATGCTACCATGCTACACAAGTGCTTTCCCAAACAGATGCTCACTTTCAGATTTCGAGGTACATCATTTTTTCTACCACTATTTTCTTCACACTTTGTACATTATTTATTATCTCTTATTAAAGAAGATTTCTCATGGATGTTGTCACACATGATTGTGTAATTTTTCCTCCTCATGGAATTTTGAGTCCTAAGATTTCTACAAATGTTAGGATTGTATAGAGATTAGTGATATAATGTGATTTCATCTGTATTCTTCTTTCATGGATTGCTATTTAAATTTCTATAATGTATATATATTTATATATAAATTACATATTTTATAACCATCTACTTATTGAAAATATATAATGTTCTTCAAAGTCACCTAGCTAACACAGTATCTCTTAGTATTCATGCTATTTGTTCATCTCTTTTTCTATTAATTACTTGAAATTCATCATTCAATATAAAAAGCACATAAGGATATGATCATTCTAAGTTATATGTACGTTACTTATATATGTTTAAAAGTTAAATGTTAAGTATGATGTCATACCTTGAATACATAAGAGTTATTGTTGTATAGATCAGCTATGGTGCCAACCTTGTGTTCACACACAAGTTCGGGGATGACAGAAACAACATGAGGGTGAGCATTTCCTCTTGAGCTGTCCAAAGACTCGGACCTAATAGCAGGTTCTGACTGAACAGTGAGGCCAAGCCTGAAAAATGATATATCTCTAAGCTCTAGATTGTAATTTTTGGTTTGTTTCTCTATCTCCCCCAGCACAGCATGAACCCTTTGGAGGCAGACACTCTACATCAGTTATCAATGACAGTGTTTGGCAAATACTGAATATTCAAAATACTTTTTTGAATATTCAACAAACTGACCTATTAAATCAGTGAGAAAGATCTTTTTTAAGATCTTTGCTTATTTTTCTAAGATCGTTGTTAGCTGCGTATCTGTTCAGCTGCATAGCTGAATCTGTTAGGCAGATTCAAACTTGGTCCATCATGTGCAATGAAGTCTTGGCAACATACCACTCTACATTTAATCAAAACAATTCTCGGGGCGCCTGGGTGGCTCAGTCGGTTGAGCGTCCGACTTCAGCTCAGGTCATGATCTCACGGTTCGTGAGTATGAGCCCCACATCGGGCTCTGGGCTGATGGCTCAGAGCCTGGAGCCTGCTTCACATTCTGTGTCTCCCTCTCTCTCTGCCCCTCCCCCATTCATGCTCTGTCTCTCTCTGTCTCAAAAATAAATAAATATTAAAAAAAATTAAAAAAAAACCAATTCTCTATCTTTAGATTCTGTCATCAGTTTTTATTACCTACATTTTCATACTTACAGGTTATACTCTGATCAGTTAAATCTTACTATCTTCTTCTTTGTTGTCTAATAACACACACTCTGTCTACTTTCTTCATGTTAACTATTACATTCATGTTATTAGAAAACATCCTACTAGGACATTTTATGTTGTAAATATTAGTTATCTTATTCGATTCTAAACCAATCTGATATTCCGTTTTTTTCCTTTTTTTTTGGTATTTTGTTCTTAAATACAGATTCTTGATCAACTTTCACAAATCTGCGAAGGTTCTATAATATTGCAGTTTTTAAATGATCAAAATGATAAAACTATAACAAGTTAAAAAATCAAAATGCTTACATTTATTTCCATGAATTGTGAAGTCTAAAATATAGTTTTATAATCCCACCTCAAAGAACAATTTAAAATCTTACTGTACACATCTTTCAGTCTTTATCCTTTTCATGTAACTACATTAACTACACATTATATGTAAGATGCTGCTTTAGGCACTGCCATAAATTAAGGAAAAAATGTAATTAGCCAGATATCTACTACATATAATTGTGCTTAATATTTAATAAACCCTATCCATGTGGGAATTGTGCCTAAAGCACTAACATCAGCCTTTCTGCACAGGTAAAGACCATTCTCATGTCTCAGTATGGTAGCCATTTTGTAAGACAATGTGGATATTTGCAACTCAACTTCTTATGGTCTCCAAAATGAGGACAATGCCATTATTTTTAGAACATTAAGAAGTCTGCAGGAGAAGATACTATATAACCCACTTCCTCACTTCCTATACCACAGAAGTCTGAAGAACACATAAACTTGGAGATTTCTGTGAATTCACAGCAGTCAAAAATCTTAAAAATCGATCTGGTTTGATGTGACACATCAAGCCCATAATACACCTGGGGTATCATCCTGCTCAAACGTCACAGTCCCAAAACAATATTTTAGGGGGGGAAACATCTCAAAGAACATGCCATTCTTTCATTAGGCAGCTGGCTATTTCTTTACATTCATACCACTTTTTAGTTTGCCCAGAGAACATAAAGCCCTTACCACCTTCTGAAGTTATTTTCCCTCAATTTAAACTCCTAAGAAAATTTAAATCCTTCAGAATTCATTAGCTGTAAAACTCCATTTACACTCGCATTAGAGTCTATTTCTACCTGGCAGCAACATTCATCAAACACCTACATGCTACTGTATAGAAATGAGTCATTTCCTCTTCTGGGGGAGATTTAAAGCACAACTATGCAAAGCAAAATAGACTGAAGGGCTAGAAAAAGGAAAAGTTTCCAAAAAAGGAAACACTGAACCATAGTCTCTCACTGAGTGAAAATAGGTAGAGAAAATAAAAATATAAATCAACTATAAGGTTTAATGAACATCAACACCTTTATGAATCAAAATGCCTGTGCAAAAGGCTTAGTGGGAAAAAGAAGTCCTCAAAGAAATGCTTAAAATAACTTCATTCAAATGATGTGACCCTTATTAATTTAAAACACAACTCTGTGGCTATTTTTGACTGAGAATTGAATAGGTTCATCTCTAACCAACAAAACTAGATTTTTCTAAATTGTCATATCGCTCTTCACTTTCTCTCTCTCTCTCTCTGCCTCTCTTTCTCCCTTTGATTCCCACTTACTTCTGGTGAGGCATTAATGAAAAAAAAAAAAAAAAGGAAAAGGAACAAGGAAAAGTATTATTCAAACTCAATCATTTGGAGACTTAATTAGGATTCTGAAACTTTTGTAATGGTTGGCATCTTTTTTTTTTCCAGTTCCTCTACAGTTTATTGTTAACAGCAATAGTTGTGGGACACAGGAGGGTACCCTCCATGCATAATACAGTGTGGTCAGAGCCTCAAGAGAGCCCTTCCCACCCATATGACAAGATCCAATCAGCCCTGCCTCAGCTTAGCTCCCTCCCCATTACCACTCTAAACACACACTGTCTAGACAGCTACCAAAGTTGGTGCAGACAATGGCCCCAGACCCTTTCCTATTGCTCCAGCTCCAATCCTTCCCTCATACTTGTTTATTGCCCACCACATCCCATTCCAACTTCTATTTCACACACTGGATGTTTCTATCACATCCTAAGGACCACTAACCCACCAGCAAGCCTCCCCTGACACATACTGTTCAGGTCTTTGAAGGGTTACTGAGAAGCCATATCACCAGTGGTGAATGGAGTCCCAGCCCCAAGCCCCCCACCCTTGCAACAGGATAAGTAGGGACAGTCTGTTGGAGGCACCATGGGCAACTACAACAATCTCTTGTCCCTTATATACAGACATCTAGAATAGGGAGAGGCGATACATGCCTTCTCCACCTTAACACCGTAATGAGGGAGAGGAATACTTAAGGGGTGCGGGTCCTTAAGAGATATTAGGACATCTCTCCAAGGAGATGAGGGGTATCACAAGTTAGAAGTCAAGGTTAGGGTGGCAGTCAAATATCAAAGTCATCTCCCCACATGATCTGCCCATCTTCCCTTACTCTACCCCAGTACCCTATGTACCTCCCAGGTTAGTGCATGAGGAGATGAGGGCCAGGTCCTACACCAGGGCAACAAGGGTCATTCAACAGGAGACCTCCCTGGTATGCCCTGAGGTCCTGAAGGGAGAGTCCCAGACTTGTTGCTCTGGGACAGAGTGCAAAAGCCTGACCAGTTGCCATCCATGGATACTACACTGGTCAAGGAGGTCTGGCGATCGTGACAGGCAAGTCATGTAGGATGAGGCCATGTAGTCCATGCCTTGAAGGCCGTGGTCAGCTTGGGTTGGCACCTTTTAAAAGCCAGTTTGTTTGTTTTGTTAAAGCAAGAATCCTTAAATTACTTAGTTGTGAGAAGCAATAACAGACTAATCTACTGGAAGCAATAATAAATTTTACATTTCCAGCCTTATTTGTAATAGCACAAAAGTGGAAATAACCCAAAAGTTCACTAAGAGATTGGACATGATGAGAAAATTGAAGTATATCCATACAATCAGCACTATGAAGGAATTAACTATTAATACGTAAAATAACATTAATAGATCTCAAAATTATACTGAGTGAAAAAATCCAGGCCCCCAAAAATACATACTATAGGATCTTCCTGATATAACATTCTAGAAAATGCAAACTAAATCTATGATTAAATAAGTTGCAAGGGGATGAAGGAAGGGAGGGATTAAAAAGTGGCATAAAGGAGGGGCACCTGGGTGGCTTAGTCAGTTAAGCACTGACTCCTGATTTTGGCTCAGGTCATGATGTCACATTTCATGAGATCAAGCGCTGCAGTCCGGCTTCGTGCAGGCATCATGAAGCCTGCTTGGGATTCTCTCTCCCACTCTCTGTACCTTCCCTACTCCTGTTTGTGTGCTCTCTCTCTCTCTCTCTCAAAATAAATAAATAAACATTAAAAAAATAATTTTAAAAAGTGGTATAAGGAAACTTTCTGGATCCAGGGAGATATTTTTTATCTTGATAATAATGAAGATTTTACACATGTATACAATGTCAAAACTCATCAAATTGTACACTTTTAACATGTGAAATTTATTGTGTGACAATCATGCTGCAATAAAGCTGTTTAAAAAAAAAAACCTGCCACTCTCACAAAGAAGTCATTGAAGTTCCCATCAAAATTAGAACTTCCAGTGGTTCCAGTTCAAGATGGCAATGTAAGAGAATCCTGAAACTCTTCCCATCCATCCCATCCCACTCTGACAAATACACAGAATCTGTGGCTACATATGGAACAACTTCCTCTGAAAAAAAAAAAAAAAAAAAAAAAAAAAAAAAAAAAACAGAACTGGCTGAGCAACTCCTATGCACTGGATGAGCCAGAGAAAGCACACAACACAGTGGTAGAAGAAGCTGGGACACAATCTCGCCATAAATCTGAGTCCTGGTGCAGCAAGTCATAATCCAGAGGGAATTCAAAACTCCAAGCTTCTCCCTAAGGAGCAAAGGGTTTGAACCTCACATCAGGCACACCCATTTTTAGGACCTGCTCCTGAGAAATGAGCCCCCAAAACATCTAGCTTTAAAACCAACAGGGCTTACATCCACAAGACCCACAAGGCTATAACAATCTAAGAAATGGCTCCTACAGGGCTTGGACACTTAGACTCACCTGCCTCAAGACAAAGAATGGACATAATAGGTAATCAATCAGGAGCGTGTGGACTTTGTGTGGGAACAGCTCAACTGCTAGTCTTGGGACATCAGCCTAGGGGACAAGCATCTGATATGACACACATTTTGGGGCCTGCTGGGGTGGTCTCTGGGGATGGAGACTGGTGGGTGCCAGCTTTACACTCTCCTGATAACTTACTTCAACCAGCAGACACCATCTTGAAGTGCGTGTCCTTCACACACACACACACACACACACACACACACACACACACACACACAATCTCTAGGCTTATTTTTCTCTTTTCTTTCTTTCTCTTCTGACAGGCACAATCTCTACACTCTCCTCCTGCCTAACTACAGCTTTCCAGTATCTCCCAGAAAGGGGCTTATACACTCATCTGGAGCCCCAATTTTGATGAATGCTATGCAGGGGACAGCTCCAGATGGCCTGGCACTGGTGGCCACTGGGGCTTACACTTTTTATCTAATAGGATTGTATATATTTGCATACATGAAAAGTTGCTGTTTGAGAGTCTGGCTTCCAATCAATCCGAAACTAGGTGCTGACCGAAATTTTCCCCTTGGGGACACTGACAGTTGACACCCTCAACTACTGGGAAGTATTAAAAATAAAATGAGCTGCCTGGACAATCACAAAGGCTTAAAAGACAACCAAGATCTAGGGCAAGGTTGAATGATAAGGTTCATCTCCTACATGAGGCTACTCCTTCAAGGCTGAGAGAGTTAGCTGTTCATTTAATGCATAGAAGTTAATACAGAGTGTCAAGCAAAATGAAGAAACAGAGGAGGATGTTCCAAATGAAAGGACAAAATAAAACCTCAATAAAAAAAAAAAAACCTCCATGTAATGGAGATAAATACAACTATGGCTATTAGGTATATGTAAATCAATAAACAAGATGAATCCCAGCTCTCAGACATAGATATATAGATAATAGATAGATATAGATATATATATAAATATATATATACATAATATTATATTATATAAATATATTTTATATATCTATATATATAGATATATAGATATAGATAGATATCTTACTTGATGATGTAGTAATGAAGAACTACTAAAGCCATGGATAAATGACACTCATAGAAAATCTCTCATGATAAGAAAAGATGAAAGTGGCTTAAACCACAAAAAGGAAGGGACAACTATAAAATGGGAAAATATAAGAGGGCACTGTTTTTAAACAGGTAGCATACAACTGTGGTCCTGGAAAGAAGAGAAACATAAAGTTAGTCCAGGATTGGACTTTCCTGGGACAGCACAGGACAACAGAAACCCAGCAGAGCAGAGATCTTAGTAAGCCAATGATGCAGAGAGAATAGAATCCCAAGTTTCAGGGGGTGGGAAGAGAGAAAGCTGGAAGTCATTATGGGGATTTATAATTAGTCCTTGGTGCAAATATGAAGGTCTAGCAGACATTACCTGATACAGACACGAGAGCTGAACAGAGATAACAAAGGTTGTACAGGGCTGAAAGATGGAGCAACCAGAATGTAGATATCTTGCTGAACACCTTGGGCATTCAGTTGAGACCCCATTTCAGACTAAAAAGCACATGCTAGAGTAGAAAAGGATACATACATATATACATATATGTATGCATAGAAAAGACTGTGTACAATATATCACCTACAATGTACATCATACAATAAGAAAATTACTAGACATAAGAAGAAACAGCACAAAACAACCCACAGTCAAGAAATAAAGCAGTCAAGAGAAACCATGAAATGATGATTCAGGTGTCAGAATTACTAAACAAGGATTGTAAAGCAGCTATTATAAACACATCCAAGGACTTAAAGGAACAGATGGTAATAAGGAGTGCACTGATGGGGAAGTTACTACATTTCTCTGTGTTTCTGTTCCCTCATCTAAAAAATGGGGATAAAAATAATATCACAGAGTATGTAATTATATGTAAGTGCTTAGAATAATGCCTGATTCATCATAAGCACTTAGTAAGGTTTACTCTGATCATATAACTTGGGGCATTTTATGTTCAAATCTGAGCCTCAATTTCTTCAATAGGAAGAAGAGAAAATTAAATTTATCTCATTAGGACTCTTATAAACATTAAATGAATTATAAAAGTATAGAGGAGACCTAACACAATATGTGGTAGACAATAAGTATTTGATGTCAGCTCTCTTGAACTTCCGATTCATACTTTTAAGCTTAAGAATATATGATAGGGTAAAGTTGTGATAACACTTCTTTTTCTAAAACAGAACTAATTAGAAATAAAAGCAATACTATAATACACTTCTACACTTCTTCCATTGGAATATACATAGTTGTCCAAGTTTAAATAAAATGTTCTAACAGTTAAGTCATCCTTGATCTCCCCCAGCTGGAGCTCCTCAGTCACTAATTCCTGAATTACTTCATTATTTACTCATCCATCTGCTCTTTCCCTAAATGGCTTATGAGGTTCAACTCAGAACCAGGTTCTGTGCTGGTCTCGGGAAGAAATCTAAAAAACAAGATAGTCTCTGTCTTCAAGTAATGAAAAAGAAATTAGAATAACTACACTAACTACTTAGAGAGGGATAGGTACAGAAAATACAGAAGGGAGTTAAGGTTTACTTATGTTACAACAGGTGATATTTTAGCTGGGACTTAAGCTGGAAGAAGAGAGATGTGCATCTCAAGGACAGGGAGAAGACCTGAAGCATCTGAAATGGGTAAGCTTGGATTCTGGAGAACGATGATATGAATGGAGCCTAGTCTGACTAAGGAAGGTACTGAGACATGAGGTATTCAGGGGTCACATCACAAAGGGCTTAATATTTCATGTTAAGGACTTTGAACTTCATTAGGTAAGCAACGAAGAATTGGTGACACTTTTAAAAAGCAAAAGAAAAAAGATAAAGTTTAAAAAAAAAAAAAAGTTCATCGGCTATGCCGTAAGTCATAAAATCCTTTGTCTCTGACTCAAGGTTCTAGTATCTACTGTCAGCATCATGAAACTGTGGCAACTAACTTGTTAACTTGCAAGAACAGTAAAATCCCAGACTCTTCACAGGTTTTGATGGAGGAGAGGGTTTTCATTTTTAGAGCAATGGAAAGAAAACAAGATTTTGAGTCAGACCAATATTAGTCTGGAATTTTTGCCCATCCACTTACAAGCTGCCTAATAACTTCTGAGGATCTTTTCCTCTTCTATAAAAATGAGTATAACAACACACAAATGTGAAATTATGTGCAAGCATAATGCTTAACAAACAGGTCTTTCCTTTTTTATGACATTTTCATTTCCACCTTTTTCTTATGGTGTATATAGTTCAATGGTTATATTTTTAAAGCTCTGTGACCTAAGCCGAAGTCGGATGCTTAACCAACTGAGCCACCCAGGCGCCCCTTATGTAGCATTTTGAAAGATTTACACACATTTCAAAGGGACAGAGAACTTGCAACTACAAGTTTTCTAAAGTACACACTCTAAGAAAAGGCAGGAGGTAGAAGTCTCATCTCTTCCTTTTGAGGATTCAGCCTCTAATTTTTCATTTGCATTTGCCCTTTCCTAAG
Source organism: Leopardus geoffroyi (assembly GCF_018350155.1). Taxonomy (NCBI): domain Eukaryota; kingdom Metazoa; phylum Chordata; class Mammalia; order Carnivora; family Felidae; genus Leopardus; species Leopardus geoffroyi. The sequence goes on from NC_059326.1 coordinate 157,064,601, forward strand.
TATTGTAATTGGAACCTGAATCTACACAGCCTGGGACTAGGATCTGCACTTCTAGATTTTTCTTTCTTAGGAATTCAATTCCTATGTTTTCCCATATATATAATTACATTCCTAATTCTCACTTTTTGCTGCCTTTAGTTAGACAAATAATATAATAGATGTGAGGAGCAACGAAAATCATAAATATTGGAACCTCTACTGTCAATAGGACTGATTTAATTACCAAAGATTAAACACTGCATTACATGCGGCTCAATTCTATCAATACTTTGGCAACCTGCCCATCTAACAATGCATTCACATCCCTGGCAGAACAGAAAAATGTCATTTCATGTACATTCCAGAAGATTGTTTTAAAAAATAGGTCTTTTTCATCATGTACCAATACTAACATACAAATCATGCAAGGAAAGAATACTTGGTGTGTTTGGAAAATGAAAATCAGCAACTAGCACAATAAATATAGCAGATTATAAGGCAACTAGCAGAATATATAAGAGACAAGGGAGTGAGAACACATGAGATGATTTTTAAAATTTCATCTGTATAAAAAATCACTGCCTTTCTTAGAAATAGAGATTATTTCTAAACTATACATATTTTGTCCATATACTCTACAAAAATTTTTACATGCAAGTACAAGAACATTGCCAGGGGATGGGATAACTACATCTCTGGTATGATTTGAGAAGTTTCCTCTGACCACGATAACTTTAACAACTCCACTCAAAACAAGAAGAAGGGATAGTATATGACATGCACTAGTTCAAATTTAATAGAAAATGAACAAGGTGCAAGTCAACAATGTACTCCACACACAGATGATGTATTAAGTACCCACCTTACATTAACCTTCCACAAGAAATTGTTGTCTTTGCTCTTTCCCAATGAAAATTCATGAAACGAATTACTAAAGAAAGGGCCAGATTGATATATATCCTTTTATAACCACGGCACACATCATTAGGATAAAATAAGGTATAAGTATGAAGAAAATAATAAATATGTAAATCCAAACTAACGTACAAAGACAAGACTATGAAAAGTTCTGAAAAGAAGACATTTCATTTCATTGCCTATGAAGCATTGTGGTGGGGACAGGGAATTGTAAATTTGTTAATTTGAAAGCTTAATCCAATACCCTAACAGCAGACAGTCTATTGTTGTTTGCAGTTTTCACTATTGCTAAATATACTTGTAGTCTGGGCCATAAAATACCTATTATTATATTAGCTTTTTATTGAATCAGCAATAAATTCCTAGATTTTTTAACTTGCTAGACAGGTTTACTACACCTGTTAAAAATTCAGTCAATAAAAATGTAAATAACTTTGTCTTCCAAACTATAAACTACTGAAGCATTTCATTCATAACCACACAGTTAGTAAATGGTGAAGCCAGAATTCCATCCATGAAGACTAGCTCTAGAGCTTATATCTTAACCTCAAGTTTAGCTGTTAATAAAGCATGGTGTCCTTTCTGATAATCTACAAATGATGCCTTTCAGTCTCTAATCTCAAATAAAATTAACACTGAATCTTCTATATAAGTTATTATGGTGAGTCATGTGGGGCTCTAATGAAATACAGACCTGGCTACTCTATCAAAATGCTTAACTTATAACAAGAAAAGACAAAGTAATAACAAAAAAATCAATTGGTGTTTAAGACAATAGAAAAATATGTCTCAAAACCCACTGCAGATATTATTTGGCAAATTAATTATCTATATAGGTGCTACTGAAATTTATAAGCAAGAGAGAAAACTCCAGGATGTGTGCTCCAGCTCTCACTCACCAGCTCTGATTTAGGCAGGTCAATTAATCAGCTTCTGGGTGCACTATTATACTAATTTGTATAACGATTCGATATCAGCTTTTTTCAAATCGTGGGTTGCAATCCATTAGTGAGTCATAAAATCAATAAAACTGGTCGAAACCAGCAACTCTATTAAAAAATGGACTGGAATGGAAAATATCAGAGGTTATCCTGTTGAATTTTAAAGTATACATGTGTATATGAGTGTGTTTACAAGTCTACTACAAAATGCATTGCTGAACATGGGGATGATCGTGAAAATTAGAAAGCCATAGTTATATTCCAAACTCAGGAGAGAATGAGTTCAACATTCTTGTCCTTTAAAGATCTTTCCAAAGGTGAAAAAAAAATATAGCTTTCTATACTGTCAACTCAAGAGTGGCAAGCATGTCTTACAAATAATGTTTGTACTCCCAGCACTGGCACAGTGCCTGACAAAGAGTCAGTCTTCACTATTTGCTGACCATATACTAGGACTGGGAAGGAAATAAAGCAGAAAGCTTTCTACTCAGAGCAGCGACATAATAAACTAAATGACACTGCCAAGCCAGATTCCTGCCCTCTCCAGTGCACTGATCCCACCCCTAGCCCTGTGAATAATGGGAAAATTATAGGTCCTGGAGTCTGAGGCTGGAAAAGTGCACTGAGGACACTAAGAAGAGCTAGTGTTAACCCTTTACTGAGAAAAGATAAAATTAGAGGGTTGTGATTCATGCTTCCTATTTTCAACAGGAGCACAGAGAACAAAGGTTAGATATCACATATAAAGCAGAGAGTCAGAGAACCAAGAATTAAAGACTGGCATTAGCATCCAAATGCAAGCTGCCTTTATGGATTGGGCTCCAGAACTTCTCAAGGATTGTCCCCTTGAAATCAGTGAGTCATTGCCCTCCCTAAGCACTGTGTGCATTCTAGCACTGAATCAGGAAGAAGTTTAGCCACAATGCAGCACAAGGGAAGGTGGTGGTTCATCTGTAGCTCAGGGCATCAATGGCTAATCAGAAACATCAGATGCTCTTAAATAAAGGGCTAAATATTGTACATCATGGAACTCTTTTAGTAAAAGTCCACATCAAGTTCTGCCATGTGGGACTTAAATGGGCAGAACCCTAGTTTGAGTCACCTTTCTTCTTTTTGCTTTGTTCATTTATTCTTCAATATTTTTCAAAAAAGAAGAAAGAGAGGAAGGAAGGAAAGGAGAGAAGGAAGGAAGGAAGGAAGGAAGGAAGGAAGGAAGGAAGGAAGGAAGAAAATAAATGAGGTTTTCTTTTCTAGTAGGTGGTAGGAAACTCTCCTGGAGTGTACCTAGCAATAGGAAATGACACACTATCTCGGCTCATCTAGGGCCTGTGTTCCAGCAGACCCATTCTTAGCATATCCATACTGTTCTACATATCCGGCTGGGGGCCACACTGACTTCTGTGATTGACAGTAAAAGAAGGGTGAAAAAGACCCTATCAAAAGAGTTTATTTATGTATTTATTTTACCAAAAAAAATCACTTTTTTACAATCACAGTTAGTGGTATACAGGTTGGTTGGTTGGTTGGTTAGTTGGTTGGTTGGTTTCCTCCCTCTCTTTTTAGGCGTATTTCTGAAGAGTTATGTTAGTCAGGGTCCAGTAAGGAAAGCACAAACCACTCTGAGCATTTGAAGCAGAGGGGATATAATGTGAGGAATTGGCTGCACAGATGGTGGAAAGCTGAGAAGCCAAACAGGGAACCATAAGGCAACCCAGAGTTTGGCAAAAGCAGGCATATTATTGCCACCCTCAGCAGGGATGGACAAAGGGAGGAGGTGACTGGAGCCCAGTGGTGGAGGTCACCCAGTGAAGCAGGTATCACATTGGTATAAATGGGGGGTGGACCCTGGAGGCATGGGAGTCACAATACCCTGCCCAAAGCCTCCATAAGAGGCACGGAAGTGGGAGGAGAAATACTTTGGCATCTCCCTTCCAACCCACCTCCCATTGGCTGAACCCAGCTGGATGCCAGCTGACAGGCAGTCAACAGGAATCTGAGATGAGTAGGGAGGACAAAGCTTGAAACTCAAAATCTTTTTCAGGGTCACAAAGATCTAGTTGGTGTTTATTCCCTATCCCTCTTTATTAGTCAGATTTAATATAACCTGCAGAAAAAAAAAGACGCATTAAGTAGAGAGAAAACATCCTAAACTCACTAGGAATGTTTGCAATTCATTAATTACAATGTCAAATGCTTAGGGAGTGTTATAGTCATTTATTCATACATTTCAGTATTTAGTGAGTTCCTATTATAGGCCAGGCACTATTCAACATGCTGGGAATACAACAGCATGTCTAGATCCACAGTCTCATGGAGGAAAATTAAAAAAAAAAAATCTCATTATTATAATATCCCAGTTGGGAGCAGTGCTACAAAGCAGGGTATGTAAAGGAGAGAACTATAACTGGGGATTTGATCAAGTCAGGAAGACTGAGAACAGCTTCCCTGAGGATGAGTTAATAGCTGGCAAATTAGTAGACATTACCTAAATGTTCCTGGCAGAAGAAACAGCATAATGAGGAAGGTTGTGACCAATAAAAGGATCTAAAGTAAGAAGAGTATAGCTTCAAAGAAAAAGCAAGATGGGGTGGTGAAATAGGGTCCAAAACCATGAGGAAATTTTAGGCCATATTTTTATAAGTTGACCTTACATCAGGACACCCTTCACTTGATCTGTAGACTTCAATAACATTCTGTTCCAGTGTATTTAGTTTTCTGTCTACATTCTATTTATGACAGGGTATTTTTACTTAGGGTAGTGAAAAAAAATTTCTTAAATGTAGCTAGAGTTTAAAAAAAATCAATTTAGAGAAAACCATTAAATATATATTGTACAAGCGGTGGGTTGATATGGCAGAAAGTATGAATTACTAATGTTTAAGAAACCCTAGCATAAGAGATAATAATGTTCTTGAATCATTTTAATACTGGTAAGGACATTTCACAATATTGAGGCTCCTGGGAAATTTCCCTCATTACATTACCTGTCCTCAAATTCTCTGCAACACAGATGTCGATAACAGCTTCTGGTTCAATTCATGGTGTACACCTTGAGAATGTATGAGATGGAAGCTTAATGGTTAGTAAAATACAGTGTGAGGAGATGGGTAACATTAACAAGATCTGACTCATTTTACTTTTTAAAGATAATTTAACTGTTAAAAAAAAACCTACTAGCTACTGTTCCACTTTTGCTTTTTAATGTTTGTTTATGTATTTTTGAGACAAGAGAGCGTGAGTGGGGAAGGAGCAGAGAGAGGGAGAGAGAATCCCAAGCAGGCTCTGTGCTGTCAGCCCAGAGCTTGTTGCAGGGCTCAATCCCATTAAACATGAGATCCTGACCTGAGCTGAAATCAAGAGTCAGACACTTAACTAATTAAGCCACCTAGGTGCCCCTGCTGTTTCTTTTTGGTAATTGCAAGATGTATGATTCATGATCCAGAAATGGGATGGGGAGAGGGGAAGAAAAAAATATATAAAAGTCTTCCTTACAATCCCTTGATAAATGAATTGTTGTTATATTGATATTTTTTCTTTAGTTTTCTATGAACTTATATTTATAGCTTATACATATACACAATTGATATCACTACTTATCCAATTTTATGTGTTTTTAAAATTTCAGATTATAATAAACATTGTTCTATACCATTAAAACTGCTTCCCAATAGCAATGAGCACACCTCATATGCAGATCTTGGTTTCTAATACCATTCTCCAATAAAAAGAACTAGGGGTTCTTCGGAAAATGGTTATTTCTAGGACTAGGGCAGGAAACATAAAAGATGAGCCTGGAGCATCTAATAGCAAGAAAGTAAGGGGGCACCTAGATGGCTCAGTCGGTTAAACGCTGGACTTCAGCTCAGGTCATGATCTCAGAGTTCATGGGTTTGAGATCCGCATCAGGCTCTGTACTGACAGCTCAGAGCTTGGAACCTGCCTCAGATTCAGCGTCTCCCTCTCTCCTTGCCCCTCCCCAACTCACAATCTGTCTGTCTCTCTCTGTGTGTGTCTCTCTCTCAAAAAATAAACACTAAATTTTTTTAAAAAAATAAGGAAGTAAGGAAGTACTTATGGAAATAAATACACATACAATGATGGGAGTATGCCAAAGGGACAAAGGGGCAAATTGAAGGAGCTCTCAATTGCCAAAGCTGGAACAATCTGAGCAACAAAGTAAATAAATCAGTGTTGGGTTATCACACACAGTACAAAATGAATACCCATGAGTCCATACTGCTATAAATCAACGACTGAATAAATAAATACTGGGAAGACTGGATAAATCTCCTCCATTGAATTTCAAATAATTGATGTCTATACTCCACCCTCACAGAAGTGGAACATAACTTCCCACTCCCTAAGTATAAGCTGTGCACAGTGTCTTCCTTCCAAGGAGTACACTATGGGAGAGGGGTGGGGAGGAATAGCTTCACAGAAGCCTACCAAACACTACTTCAGGCAAGTGATCAAGGTTCACATTGACCATAATAAATCAGGTTGATAAGAAGCGATGAAAATAGCATTCTACCTCTGCAGTGTTTCTCCTCAAAACCTATAACCCCAGTCTAATAATGAGAAAAAATTCAGACAAATCCCAATGGAGAAATATTCTACAAAATATCTGACCATACTCCTCAAACCCATCAAGGTCATCAAAAATAAGGAATGTCTAAAAAACTAGGGGCTGAAGGAAACATGACAAAATACAATCGGGGCGCCTGAGTGGCTCATTTGGTTAAGCGGCCTACTTCAGCTCAGGTCATGATCTCGTGGTTCGTGAGTTCGAGCCCCGTGTCGGGCTCGGGGCTGACAGCTTGGAGCCTGGAGCCTGCTTCAGATTCTGTGTCTCCCTCTGTCTGCCCCTCCGCTGCTTGCACTCTGTCTCTCACATTGTCTCAAAAATAAATAAACATTTAAAAAAAAAAAAAATTGGTATACCGGATGGGATCCCAGAACAAACAAATGGCCTTAGGTAAAATCTAGGGAGATCTGAATAAAGAATGGACTTTAAGTTAATAGTAATGTCAGTTTGTTAACCGCAAAAAATGTACCACAATAATGTTAAATGTTAATAATAGGGGAAACTGAGCGCTGAATACATGGTAATTTTCTGTACTCTGTGTAATTTTTCTGTAATTATAAAACTGTTCTAAAAATAAAGTTCATTTAAAATGTATACCAATAAATGTTTTGAAAATACTTAAGTTATCACATAATAACCTAGAGAGTTTATTTACTGATTATTTAAGCTTTTCCCTATTGTTGAATAATTGAGCCATTTCCAAATTTTCCCTGTTAAACATAACAGAGGGATGAACAGATAACTAAATAGACATTTGGTTCATACCTTTGATTATATCCTAGCAGTAGATTCCTAGGAGTTCATTCTATGTTTTTAAAAAGCCAAGGGGCGCCTGGGTGGCGCAGTCGGTTAAGCGTCTGACTTCAGCCAGGTCACGATCTCGCGGTTCTTGAGTTCGAGCCCCGCGTCGGGCTCTGGGCTGATGGCTCAGAGCCTGGAGCCTGTTTCCGATTCTGTGTCTCCCTCTCTGTCTGCCCCTCCCCCGTTCATGCTCTGTCTCTCTCTGTCCCAAAAAATAAATAAACATTGAAAAAAAAAATTAAAAAAAAAAAAATTAAAAAAAAAAAAAAGCCAAAATAACCAAAAATATTAGAAGTCCCATTAGATTGTGCAACTTTTCTGAAGTACCATTTTTCTCAACATAAAAAAATTCAGAATTTGCATTCAACTTGTAGCATTATCCACTGGTTCTCGCATTCATTCAATAAACACCTGAGTAGCTGCTATGTACTGGGCAAATATACTATTAGGAAAGACATTTAACCACCCTAAGACCTGATGCCCTAATACATAATAAGAGAACACCTAATTTACAGAGCTCTTAATCTGACAGTTTAAGATCATTTCCTGATCTTTGCAGTAAGGTGGCACACGTGGTAGGCACTTTACACTAATTTTTTGCAACATTTGAATCTCCAGGGCACAATGTGATTATGTAGCTAAAAATGATTCCTCCAACGTTAGCATTTGGTAATATTTTGAAAATTACTCATTTGAAAATTTAAAATTTTTATTCTATAATAAATGATTTCTTGTAGTATTCTTCTACCTCCTTTTAATTTCACTGCCCTCTGGCGCCACCTAACGCCCATCTCTCTGGCACTTCTGTGTTTCTTCGTCCATCCATAAATGTTATTTTAAGTCTGGGTGTAACCACACCAGCAAAACTTCCCTTGATTGTCTTCAAAATGTCCATGTTTCACCACGCTCTTCAAAATCATTGCCATTGTTTCCATGACGTCTAATTGTTTCTTCCTAAAACTTAGAGGTCACTTCAAGAAATTCAACAATGGTGTCTGTCAGAATGAGTTTCTTGGAAATGTTTTCTGTGATGAAGAACTACGTGCAGATGGTTTTTGGGGGCAAGGAGGGTGCCTCACAGACGCACCTGTAAAGATGTGAGGGGGGCAGGCTTGGGAGGGAGAAGATGACCCACAATGTGGTTTCAAAGGAGTCAAAATACATGCTACAGGGAGCACTGGAGCCTAGACTACAGAGGTACCCCAAATGGAGGCAAGAGGGCTGGACCTATAAACCTGTCATCAACTAGTCACTGACTCTGGCCAGCCCCTTAGAGGGGTCCCACATTAGGGGAGGCAGTTTCCTGTGGCCGAAGGCAATGCCCAGAGAGGGACACAGCTGGGAAGCCATCACAGTCCACAACCCCAGATGCACATCACCGGGGATCTGATGGGAACTCCAAAGTTTCCACTATGGCTCTGTTCTCACTAGGTCTTTGCCTGCTCATTTACTCTTAGGTATTAAGAAGATCAAGCTCTTGAAAATAAAGTCTACAGTCCACAGGCACTTTTGTTAATCAGGAAGACTTTTGAGGGCTTGTTTTTCATTTCAGTTGTAAAATGGTAAAGGAAAGTGGGCACACCTACCTGCTACACCTAGCAAGGCACCCGGGTAGGCACTCTGTAAATACCTTCAGGGGGTACCAAAAACATCATTATCCTTAAGCATTATACTCACTTTTAGGAAGTGAAGGGAAATGACACCCCCAAATAAAAATACAAACAATATAAAAAGACCAACCAGGAGATGAAAATGTCTAAATCAGTTCTTAACAAAAAACTTGAGGAGGACCATGTGGATAACTGTGAGCTGAGAAACATTAGGAACCCCATTCTAAAATCTAAATTGGAGAAATTGATTATTTCTATTTAACCTTGAAAAATAAAATCTCTGTAGTAGTTGTAGCAATGTGAAACATTCTCAGGAGAGTAAGAGGAAGCCTAACTCAAAAACTTAAGATTTTGTGAACAGGGGTGCCTGGGTGGCTCAGTTGGTTAGGCATCTGACTTCCGCTCAGGTCATGATCTCATGGTTCATGACTTCAAAACCTGTGTCAGGCTCTGTGCTGACGGCTCAGAGCCTGGAGCCTGCTTCAGATTCTGTCTCCCTCTCTCTCTGCCCCTCCCTCACCAGCACTCTGTCTCTATCTCCCTCAAAAATAAATAAACACTATTTAAAAACAAAAAGGTTTTGTGAGCAAAAGTTTGCATTTAATTTTCTCATGTTAGATTCCTCTCCTTTTTTTTTTTCAGACTTTACATAATTATTCTGATTCTCAAAATTTAAAACAGCTAACTAAATCCTTTCTTTAAAAACAGAATTTTGGACTTACAAAATGTTTTATTTGAAAAAGTTCACTACTGCACAAATATTAAGACATTGATAAAGATACGTTGAATATTTTTTAAAAACTTATAGCTGCAGGGCACCTGAGTGACTCAGTTAAGTTTTGAACTTCAGCTCAGGTCATGATCTCACGGTTCATGACTTTGAGCCTCACATCGGGGTCTGTGCTAATGGTGCGGAGCTTGTTTGGGATACTGTCTCTCTGCCCCCCTCTCTCTCTGCCCCTTCCCCACTCGTGATTTCTCTCTCTCTCAAAATAAGTAAACCAAAAAAAAAAAAAAAATCTTACAGCTAAATGGCTCCTTGAGATATTCCTTTAATAAATGGCCAAAAGCTATTCAACAAATATCAGAAAACTAAATGATAAAGTGCATAAATGAACCTAATTATTCTATTACTTTAAAAATTAAATTTTTCTCCAATAATAGAAAAATTATATACTAATTATTCACTTTTACTTCACAATTGTGGGGTAACCACTGTGTGCAAGGCATGCATTAAGCAAAGGAAGTAATTTAAAGTGACCCCTTCGGAGACACTGCACTTAGGGCAGGCTGTGGTGAAGGAAAACTCTCAAGTGTAGGAGGCTGTGGTGAAGGAAAACTCTCAAGTGTAGGAAGGCTAATCATTACAAAAATATTATCTATAAAGTGCAGGCAGCCCCTGGCTTCCTGAACTGGTGAGGTTCCAGAAAGCTGTTTACTGACTTCATTTGCCCAGGGAAGCAGTATCACAAATGTGGCTGCTTTGCAGATGAGACCTCCTAATATGGTAATAGCAGCTCCAGCCCAAGTTCTGGGGCAAGAAGTTATGAAGAACATGGGGCGCCTGGGTAGCTCCATCAGTTAAGCATCTGACTTCAGCTCAAGTCATGATCTCATGGCTTGTGAGTTCGAGCCTCACATCAGGCTCTGTGCTGACAGTGAGGAGCCTGTTTGGGATTCTGTCTCTTCCCCCCTCTCTCTCTCTGTCCCTTCCCCACTTGTGCTTTCTCTCTCTCAAAATAAATAAGCTAAAAAAAAAAATCTTACAGTTAAACGACTTCTTGAGATATTCCTTTAATAAATGACTAAAGCAGGGCACCTGAATGGCTCAGTCAGTTAAGCGTTCAACTACAGCTCAGGTCATGATCTCATAGTCTGTGAGTTCGAGACCCACGTCTGGCTGTGTGCTAACAGCTGGGAGCCTGAAGCCTGCTTCAGATTCTGTGTCTCCCTCTCTCTCTGTTCCTCCCATATTTGCACTCTCTCTCTTTCAAAAACAAATAAATATTTAAAAAATCTTTTTTTTAATAAAAAAATAAATAAATAAATGACCAAAGCAGAGCGCCTGGGTGGCTCAGTTGGTTAAGCATCTGAATTTGGCTCAGGTCATGATCTCACCTTTCCTGAGTTTGAGCCCCACATCGGGCTCCATGCTGATGGCTCAGCCTGTTTCAGATTCTGTGTCTCCCTCTATATCTCTGCCCCTCTCCCACGTGTGCTCTGTCTCCATCTCTCTCAAAAATAAATAAACATTTTTAAAAATAAAAAAAAAAGAAGTTATGAAGAACAAGAGGAGAACCTGGTAGTTCCTCATTCATTTGGCAAATCCAGATTCATTCTGTAGCAAAGTTCTGGATCAAAGAAAGTTTTCAGGTAGCTAGCATTCTCCTTTCCCACACACCTCCACTCAAAGCTCTCCTAGTTTCCAGCCTCTTAGCAAGCCCACCAATTACTAACTCCCACAGCACCCACTCAGACCCAGGGCACTGCCACAAATTCTACATATTGAGTTTGAATTCATTTCTATCCCACCAAACCCACCCACCCCCATCAAAATTCACAGTTTTCTACCCAGAGTTTAGGAGGGAAAAAAATCTAAATGAACTAATTCGGGCTAAAGTAGGATCATTCCTGAAGGCACAAAAAGACAAAGCATGTCACTTTTTTTTTTAAGTTTATTTATTTATTTTTGAGAGAGAGAGAGACAAAGAGAGAGACAGAGAGGGAGAGAGAGAATCTCAAGCACGCTCCACATGGTCAGCATGGAGTGCAGTGTGGGGCTCGAACTCACAAATTGTGAGACCATGACCTAAGCCGAAACCAAGAGTCAGATGCCTAACCAACTGAGCCGTGCTGGCACCCCAAGGGTGTAACTTTTGAAGAAAATACTTCTTAAGCCGAATGTGAATAGCAGCCCATTAGCAATGATGGGGTGGGGTGGGGGAGGTCATAGCAGAATAATGACTATATATTGAGCACTTACAATGTGCCAGGAACCTACACTGCTTCACAAGACTCTCTTAAGAATATGATTGGGTAAACGTATCATTCCTCCAGTTTTACAGAAAAGAAGTGTGGGGGTTTGGAGGGACTAAGCACCTTACTGAGCTCTGGAAGACTCCCTGCCCAGTCCTTTCTCCACCATGGCAAAGTCAACCAGTATGATCTTCACCCTGGGGTGGGCAGCTGACCTAGTCCATTTTTCCTTTGCGCTATTTCTTCAATTCCTTCATACTGTTCCTTTGTAGAGATCCTCTAAAGGAAAACTTTTTTCCAGAGTGTGACAGTAGTGACAGCAGAGAAACTGAGACATCAATGGATGAATACTACCAAAGCATAGTTGTATAAATGAAACTGCTCCCCAGTGGGGTGTGAATCAGGAACTGAGTGTATACTAGGCTCTGAAAAGGGAGTAGATGGTATCTTAACTTCTTTACTGTATTTATCCCTTAAGCATCAGTATGCACCTGTGTAAAACATGTTTTATAGGTTCTTTTGCAACGTTCTAGGAGTCAATTAATGAGAAAGCCTTTAAGGTAACTCATTTGTGCCAAAGCTGACTTTAGTCATTCTCGGGTGCCTGGGTGACTCAGTTGGTTGAGCATCTGACTCTTGATTTTGGCTCACAGTTCATGAGATCCATGCTGACAGTATGGAGCTAGGAATCTCTCTCCTCTCTCTCTGCCCTTCCCCCACTCTCACATGCATGCTCTCCCTCTCTCTCTCTCTTAACATAAATACATGAACATTAAAAAAAAAAACACGCTAGTGATCTCATTACTATGGCTTCACAAATAGTATAATCCACTCAGGAAGAAAGGCATAAAGAAGGAATCTAATGGACATACTTTTTTATTCTGTACACTAGGCTCATGTTACATTAAAAACAGGAAGAACAGTCTCCCTCTGCAGGGCTGGAGTGAGTCCTGTGCCCCAGGCCTGCAGCTAACAGATCAATGTTCTCCTTGCCTGATCATTCATCTTCCCAACTGCTGATTACTGACAGAGCCCCAAGGGCACATGGGAAATTTTTGCCTGCTTACAGCCATCTGATTTGCCTTTAAGGACCTGTTCCACTCTCTCTTCCACTCTCAGTTCCAACTGTTTAGGAAGAATCCCCCTCACTCTGGGGCTTTAAGGTACACACATGACCTGACAAAGCACCTCATCCACTGGCCACAGTGAGTAGACTAAAATCCCAATCATTCCAGTGAGACTCACTCCTAAGAACCACAAGGAGTGTGTGTGCCAAGGGCTGGTGGAGGCTACCATGTAGAAAGAAACTACCCAAGACAGAAGATGCCCAGAACCAAGCAATTCCAAGGAAAGAAGGTAAGAAGGAGGGGAGGGACAGAGACAGGGACCTGATGGCACTGTCTGAAGCTCTGGATCCAGCTTGCCCTGGGTCTTTCCAGGTATGAGCCAATACACTCTCTGTTGAAGTCACAGGCAAGAAGAAGTGAGCTCCTGTCACTTACAAAGAAAGAGTCTTGTATAAGACATCTCTGTGTCTGGTCTCCATTTATCTCATTACTCATCTGCACTCCCATCCACCTCTCTTCAAATGTTCCCATTACTATGATGGGAACCACTGTGTGGTCCTGATTCTGGCCCACCTGGCAGGACCTGGGCCCAGCCTCAGCAGCAGGTGGGACTCCTGTGTCCTGGCACACCAGGCATCAGTTCAGCAAGTGCTCATGTTCCACCCCCAGCTCCACCCACCGTCCTTCTCCTACGTTGCTGCCCCAAGGAGAGAGTCAGGCTTCAGCCAAGGAGCTCCAGGTGAGGCCTGTGGCTGGTTTGTTTCTTTTAAAGGGGGCTAAGTGTGATTCCATTTGTCAAGGCCCAGATAAATACAAAAGGTCATGGTTGAAAATTCAGAGACTCAGGGTTGATTTTTTTGTAGTGCTAATGGGGCCACCTTATTTCATGAAAGTTATCACTGCGTCTTCCATTTAACCCAAGGGTACTAAATGAGGGCTGTGGAGTCCATGAGCTGGAGGTCATTGACTTCCTTGCTTGAAGGTGAATGAACAACACTGGATTTGTGTACATTTGTATTTCTTTATGAAGAGAATGCCACAACTTTCATCTGTTTCTGAAAAGGGTCTACTACCCCCAGGATGAAAACTACTGTTAAATTTCTCTGCTATTTAAATAGTATAGTGTTTACTTGGTTGTGACTCCCGTAACCTACTACATAAAGAACCAAAAAATGAGTACATCTTTACATTTTTTCCATTATAGCAGATACAACATGTGTAGGTTCTTGATACTCTTTGGACTGGGGCATGGCTTATGTCATTGGGAGTTTTTACTAGATGCTAGTTCCTACTCCAGTAATGCTTGGGTGTTTAAGGCAGCCCATCCTGCCTCCCCAGTGGTTGGCTGGAGAGATCAAACCCTGATTCAGAGGCCTGAGTTGGGCAGGGCTGGGTATAATTTCTGAGCCCTCACTTGCTGGACACGCTGGAATCCATATCCTGAGCTTTCATAAAGTCGCAAATATGCCGCTCATACCACCACTTCAAGTTTGATTGACAGACTGCAGTCTCAATGCGGAGTTTTTACATCTTTTTTTTCTACCATAGCACTGTATAACAAATATCATGGTGAGCTTTTATACTCTTTAAGCTTTCCTTCCTGCTTAGGCACTCCTGCAAATCTGTTGAACAAATGTGAATGTTGGCTGCACATGAAAATCTAAAACTTAGATTTTATACCTAAGAAAATATATAGGAAACCATAAAACTTAAATCTCCCTCACTATGCTTTAAATCTCTACAACAAGCAGTCTTCCTAATTACCCATGATTATGTTAACAAACAATACAGATTTAAATGTACTCCTCCTCACAGAATCCCTTCCCAAGGTTCTTCATTTTTTTCCCCCCATCCTGACTTCAGGAAAGAAACGGGAAGCTCACAAAATATATGTTTTCCATAACTTATAGCTGTAACATCTAAATCGCTGGGCTTTATCTCATTTTCATCTCTACTTAGGCTTGGAAATGTGCTGCCTATGAGAATCTCTCCCCTGAGTACTAACAAGGGGAGATTAGATTGCATTTCCTGCCTTCATTTACCTTCCAATAGTGCACAATAAAAAAGCAATAGGAAAAATGAAATGGCTTGTTTTTCCAGGGGGAAAGATATTTTCATCCACTAGGTACTTCTATTTCTTACAAACATTTTTTAAAAGATAGCATCCTAGGGGCGCATGGGTGGCTCAGTCAGTTAAACATTCAACTCATGGTTTCAGCTCAGGTCATGACCTCAGGATTCCTGAGATCACACTGCATAGGGCTCTGTGCTGCTGGTCAGGAGCCTGCTTGGGATTCTCTCTCTCTCCCTATCTATCTGCCCCTTCCCCACCCCCCAAAATAAATAAATAAACTTTAAAAAATATTGCATCTTAGGAGAGTAAGGTAGCCCCAACCAACATTCCTGCCTCGTTACAAACCAAGTCTATGAGCACAATGTATGTAGTTCCATATGTAGCAGCAAAGAACAGCTATTTCCAGATGAAAGTCATGAACTTCCTGAACATGGTTCTCCTCTTAATATAGGAGCATCTGAACTCTCAAGACTGTTTCAGAACTTGCTACGAGTCCACAAACTTTCCACGGCCCACAAGATCCTGCATAACCTGGCCCCTGCCAACTGTTCCAGACTGATCCCTCATACTTTCCTTCTCACCAAATTCCAGTTCCCCAGGCAAACTTTTTCTAAGTGCCTTCTGCTGTAGCGTCCTCTGCCTACAACTATATGCCACATCCTTTACACCCTTCTGCTCTGCCAAATCTGGCCAACTCCTGTTCATTCTTCGCATTTTATCCTAAATGTCACTTCTTCAGGAAAGCCTTCCTGGTCCCTCCCCTTCCTGCAAGTTTAGGTTGGGACCTCTTACAACTCTTTCCTCTAGTTCTCCGTACTCCTCCGAATCAGTTATTACAATCATAATTAATCATGATTTGTGTATTTTAAAAAGTATAATGCAAGTTTCTCCTACTAGATCATAAACTCTATGACAGCAGGAATTGATATATCTTCTTTGTCAAGGTAGATATTTAATAAATATGGGAAGAAGGGAGAGAGAAAGGAAGACAGTGTATTACCGAAATTGTTGGCACTGTACTGGAAGGAGATCTTCCAGCTTCATGTGGGGCTAATTCATTGTACAGAACATTTAGCCAAATCTTTCCACTGTTCCAAGACATCTAGAAAAGATAGTGCTCATGAGCAGATGTAGCAGCTCTTCGGTGTGGAGGAGAGCCACATACCATGGCAGTTAGACTCATGAGTGTTGGAGCCAGCCACTTACTTGCACGCAAAAATCCCTTTCTGAGCAACCTTTCTGAGCCTCCACCAATTCATCTATAAAATGAGGCCAAGAATTCCGGCCCCTTTCAGAGTTGTTGCAAAGGTTAAAAGAAGAAATGCCTGCACAGCACTTAAGACTAAGATTTTAGTGCTTCTGTTATTATCACCAAGAAACATTAGAAGTTGTACACATTCAGAAGACATTACCTTATATCTTGTCTTTTCCTTGTAAAAGGAATATATGCCAAACAGTCATATTCACAGATAACTAGATGCCTAGAAAACAAGTTGTTTTCCTGTCCAGGCATCCTAACACCTAGATTAACTGTAGAATGTATAGCTTTTCTTTTCACAGAAATTATATATATTTTAATATGTAATTTTAATATATATTATATATAATATATATGTATATATAAAGTTTATTATATATAACATATATACCTATATATATATAAAGTTTATTTATCTATTTTTGGAGAGAGAGAGACAGAGAGAGAGAGAAGCAGAGAGAGAAGTTGAGAGAGAATCCCAAGCAGCCTTCACACTGTTAGTGCAGAGCCTGACACAGGGCTCAAACTTACGAACTGTGAGATCATGACCTGAACCAAACCGAAAGTTGGGTGCTCAACTGACTGAGCCACCCAGGAGCCCCACAGCCATTTAACAACATGATTGAAAGTCCAGATACATGTACAGAACACACAAGAAGAATGATCTGAAAAATATTCACTCATGAGCTCTCAGAACCGAGTGTGAAAATAAACAAACTAACCCATTCACACTCACTACATCTTTCTGGATACTTTCCCTCAACTAATAATGGCATATTCTTCCAGTTGCCTGTCCAAAACAAAGTTGAGACTCAGATCCGTTAGCAAGACTGGTGCTAAAGGAATGCCAGAATCAACCATGAATCAGTAGTTTGGGCACCAGTCATGTACCTGGCACTGATGTGGCCTCGCTAACCAGTGGAGCAGTGGGTTTCTGGAAACTATGGTCCTGGCACAAATCAGATGTCTGTAACCCAAGCTCTGCCACTTACTAACCATGGACATAACCTGGACTCCAAGTCCATTATTAGCTTAATAATTTACCAGACATAAAATGCCACCAACACTACCTCTCTGTCAAAACTGATGTGAGGTTTGAAGTGAGATAATGCACATAATCTATAATGATTATTTCAGGTACTGTGTAAAGAATGCCTAGCAAATAAATCTATTTCATTTCATATCCTTTCCCTAATACCATGCCTTTCACAGAACAAGAAAGCCAGGCAAGGCTGTAGAATATAGAAAATACATAATTATGAGGGTATTATAACTTATAAAATGTTCCCAATAACAATAACAGAAATAGTGGTGATGATCTGGTGGGGTACCTGATGAGGAAGAATCTTTTTAAAAGTAGGACTGACATTTCAGAGGTGCTAGCAATATCTTTATCTAGCAGTCAAAGAGAGCTTAAAGGGCTTACTGGCAGTAAGAAATAAGTGGGAGAGCTAGGATTATGCCTGACACCAAAATCTTCTGTTACATTAAGTCTGTCTTTATTAAATTTGCTTGATATGATAACCTTCAGATAAGAAAGATGGGAAAGAAATGGCAGAGGCAAAGAAGGACTGTAACGTTACTACTGAGATGGGAAAGAAGACAAGCTTTTACAACTTCATTCCAAACTTCCACTGGAGTTCCATTTTCCTAGGTCGGCCTCCCCAGGCACAACCTACTTCAGACAGCCTTCCTGGGTAGGATCCAAATTATACTGACGTGTGACTTTGGACCAGTCCCTCAATTTCCTATAACTCAGTTTCCTCATCTGGAAAATGCAAAAGGTAATAAACCTACTTCAGAAAGTATTGTAGTAAATAAATGAGCTAATGCATATAAAGCACCTAGAATAGTGCCAATACATAATAAGTATTCTGTAGGTTTAGTGATTATCAATAGTAGGCATAAAGTGTCATTTTAAAATGGCACCAGGGTGAGAGGCCCCCATGCTGGTTGGCCATAGGTCAGAGGTGAGTCAATGCAATTACAAAGAGAGCTCAGCCCAGGTGGGTTGGGGAGGACCACCATCACCATTTCCTACCTCACAAAATCTAACTTCAGAAGATGGAAAATGTATTGCAATTTTCCAAAAATTAATTCTAACACAGGGTGGTAAAGCCAAGCCCTACCACAGTAGATACCACTGGAAAGAAGTTCAAAGACACTTAAGCAAAATTTGTTCACACAACAAATTTCTAGCACCAAATACAAAGAAAACTTGTGTAGCTGCCTAAAATACATATTAGATTTATAAGCCTAGAAAGAACAAAATATTTTAAAATATGAAACGGGCACAGATAAAGACACTACTCAGGATGCAATCCAGATATAATTAAGAGGATGAATAAAGTAATAAAATGGTATAAGAACATGTTTTCAAAAACAGCCAGTGAGGTTCATTAGCAACAATTAACAGAAAACAGAACATTCTTTAAGCAGCCAACAACAACAAAAAAGACTCTGCCATACCAAATCCATCTGTGCCTACCTCAGTTATCCTCAGATTCATCTTTTGAATTGATTTCACACAATGAGTTTCCTCATGAGTATCAGGAGTATCCTCAGATGAGAATACATCTTTATGATCCTAAAGGTATCACTTTTTCTCTAATTAAAATGTGAACTATATCATAAAGAAGCTCACCAAAACATCTCCCCATTTATAACTGTAAGGATCCTTTTGTGAGGGTTAAGCCAGGTCAGGCTTGAAAATACTAATGCTAGATATTGGTCATTGTGACATCTAGGTTTCAAAGGATGAAGGGAATAATTCAATGATATCTTTTCTACGGTTGCCATAAATAAGATGGCTACTTATGAAAGAATAATTGTTCTGCTGAAGGCATTCCTTATACATTCATTCAAATTCAAAATGAAATTACTGGGGTACCTGGGTGGCTCAGTCAGTTAAGTGCCTGACTTCAGCTCAGGTCATGATCTCACAGTTCATGGGTTCAAGCCCTGCACTGACAGCTCAGAGCCTGGAGCCTTCTTGGGATTCTGTGTCTCCTTCTCTCTCTGCCCATCTCCCACTCGTGCCCTCTCTCTCTCTCTCTCTCTCTCACTGTCTCTCGAAAATAAATAAATAAATAAATGTTAAAATTTTTTTTAATTAAAAAAATAAGTTACTCATTCTGTTTGTAGAACACATCCCATAATAAGCCACAAAAACTGTCTTCTGATTGGTTTTTCTTCTCTTCCTTTGGCTGAGCAAGTTCTTGTACAACTACTTCACCTACATAGACTTAAACCAGTTGCAAAGACAAAGTTATCATTGAAAATTGAAATTTAGTACTATCACATTAAATTTAGAAGTAGAAGAATATTGGAGTTGTGGTCACCTTTGACTCCAGGGGAAAATAGCACATGTGTGAAAGAACAGGTGTCTGTATAAAACATACCTGGTAAAGGCATAATTGTGCGTGCATGTGTGTGTGTGTATGTGTGTACAGCCTATGTCAAAGCAATACAAAATGTCAAAACATAATAGGAGCTAAGTATTGAACCTCACCATCAACAAAATTATAAAAGCTTCTAATTAAAAAAAAAAAAAGTGCCTGAGTTTCCTTTTTTTTAAATTTTCCCTTCCCATGTTCCCAGAAAGAGAGAAGTGAAATCGCTGAAAGGCAGGTGGCAGCAGGGCAGAGAATGAAGAGCCAAGACCCATATAATATACCACCTGGAAAGTCCCGGGAGAGGTAAACAGACTACCCATGGTTGGTAATCCAAGATACAAAAATCTCCTCCTGGTAAGTTCCATATAGTTCTTCCTCCTGTTCTGGATACACAGGGAGAAAAAACGGTGAAGGCAGAGAAAGCAAAAGTGTCAGGCAGAAAGGAATAGATAGATCATGTTACAAAGCTCCATCTTCCTTGAAAAGAAGCTGAGGGCCTGGGGCCTGGGAAACTGCAAAATGCAGGCTTCCCTCCATCTCTGCTTGGCTCCCTGTCTCACTGGGCTGATCCCCACAGAGCAGGCCAGAGAGTCACAAAAGTACCAGCCTGAGTCTAGAGTAAAGCAGTGCTGCCTAGGGGGCCAAAGGGAGCAGAAAGGGGTTGAGGGGTGATGACCTAAATGGTTGGGTAAGTGGTTTTTTACCTGAAACTACTGAGTCAAATTAGCATGTATGCAAGGCCAGGTCACAACCTCAGCTGCACCCCATCCCTGTCCCTCACCTGTAGGTTCTTTTCAAAAGCAGAAGGAAGCAAAGAAAGGAGAAGGGGAAGGCGCAGCCCAAGCCTGCTCTCAGCCAGGAGACATGGTGGGGGTGGGGGGGCAGGAGAGGGGTGCATGCTGATTCAGGATGTTCCCACTTCTAGGGAGCATGAGGCTTGGCAACAGCTCTGTAGTGACAGTGAGCTTCTCTCCAAAATCTGTTCCCATCTCAAAAGATATTTTGGAAAACACTCAGACTTCTAATTTGGTGTGGTGAAAATACTATTCAAAAGCAACTATAGAAACGCTGAATTTTTTGTTATCAAAAGCTATTTTACACTTCAATAAAAGAACATGAGTCAAACATGGCTTAAGGGTCTAAATAGAATATGGTTTCTATTTTGAGAAAATACCTATCTGCAATTTTCAGAAATTGATCATTTGCCATGCATGGATCAATCTTTCATCTGAGAAAGAAAGCATATTTTAATACGTTTGAAGCACAACGCCTCAAGAATGAAAATTTCCAAGCGAGCCCACGGATTCTAAAACTTTTCATTATAACTATATCTCCAAGTATTTAACCACTCGGACATCAGTACCATACGAATCTATGAGACACAGTCATGTGGAAGGTTTTCTTTCTTTACCTGATTTTGCTTAACAAACATGTTTTGACCTTTCTTTTGCTCCATTAACACTACTTTCAATGTCTGATGCTGCAGAGAAAAGGAGAACTATTTTATTTAGGAAGAATCCAAAATAACTATAAAGAATATGAGCTACTACAGTAAATACGTGACAATCTGGCACTCAGGAGCCTGGAAACTTCAACCATTCTGCATAAATGCAAATTCAAAACTCAAACCTCCTTCTCTCTTCCCAAGAAAGAGACTTTTCAATAGAAACCTTTTTTTTTAATGTTTATTCATTTGTGTTGGCCGGGGGTGGGGGGGGGGGTGGGGGAGGAATAGCAGCAGAGAGAGAGAATCCTAAGCAGGCTCCACAGTCTCAGCACAGAGCCCGATGCAGGACTCAGTCCCAGGGAACCATGTGTTCATGCCTGAGCTGAATTCAAGTGGGACACTTAACCAACTGAGCCACCCAGGCACCCCATTAAAAGCATTTTTTAACAGAACCAGGAAAAACCAAAGACATAAGTAAAGGGGAAAACATCCTGTGATTGATTCCCTTCCACTCTCCCTTTCCTTGAAGTTTCAGCCAAATAGCCGGTGTTTCAAGTATTTCTGTCTTTTCATACCTAAGGTCAGGTCACTGCCCAGCTTCAGGCTCCCACTGGGACTGTTGTGTCCTCTGCCTCTAACTACTCACTTCTGATTCTCACTTGACCCTACCCCCTGCTCATACACCTCCAGGGTCCCCAGGACTGCTGCTTCCCAGAGGCACTCCTCAGTCCCAACGGTCTGGCCACACCTTCCTTTTCACTTTTACTTCCCAGCACCCTCCTTGTGGAAACTTAGGCCTTGGTCGCACTACTGACTCTGTGTTTTGACCACACAGCACACTCCCTCGCCTCTGTGCCTGCGGCAGCATTCTTTCCCCTATCTCCTTGTGTCCAAATCCTAACCACACTCCAAAACAAGGCAGAAGAGGTCAGGGGGGGAACACTCTTGAACTACGGACACCAAACCTCCTGCTGACCTGCACCCATGCCCACAGTGTCTCCTTCCGTTTGCACTGGAGGAAGAACCCTTCTTCTGGCTGAGGCTACCACTTCCCCTCAGCTCTGGGGCCCATGCTGACCCATGCCCTGAGGCACCTCACCCCTTCATTTATCCCTCTGTTCTTAATCTTCGGCCTCTCCCTGTCCGCAGGCTCCTTCCTACTCATCAGCTGCTCAGGTGATACCGATTAAAAAACCAAAAATCATCAGGAGACCCCATCCCAACACTGTTCTTGTTCTCCTGCTACCGCTTTTATCCCCTACGGAGTCAAACTGCTTGGCTTCTTGCCCCATTCCCAGCTCCTGTCCACACACCCCTCAACCGACTGAGTTCTGCTTCAATTCCACCATGCCTGATTCCATTATTTTGTAAAATGTATTGACTCATACTATGTCACAGGTAACCTATGTCTGGCACTGGGAGAAGAGAGGAGAAATCTGACATGAGCTGTCTGAGCCGGCAGTTCAAACTGATAGCTAAATTCAACCCAGAAATATATTTTATTTGGCCTGTAGTTAAAAAAAAAAATGTTTTTTCAAAAAATTTTCCAAAAATTCAAGAATCTGGAGATTTCACATGAAAATCCAGATTAAAAAAAAATTTTGTTTATCTTTGAGATAGAGAGAGAGAGACAGAGCACAAGCTGGGGAGGGGCAGAAAGAGAGGAGACACAGAATCTGAAGCAGGCTCCAGGCTCTTCTTAGCTGTCAGCACAGAGCCCCACATGGGGCTGGAACTCAGGAACCGGGAAATCATGACCTGAACCGAAGTCTGGCGCTTAGCCGACCGAACCACCCAGGTGCTCCCAGACATTTGGCTTGTATTAAAGAATCCAGGGGTGCCTGGGTGGGTCAGCTGGTTAAGCATCCGACTCAGGATATGACTTTACCCTTGGTGGCATCAAGCCCCAAGTCTAGCTCTGCGCTGACAATCTGGGGCCTGCTTGGGATTCTCTGTCTCCCTGTCTCTCCGCCCCTCCCCTGCTCTCTCTCTCTCCTCTTTCTCTCTCTCAAAAATAAACATTTTAAAAAATCCAGAAACTTTGGCGACACTGCTTCTATCACCGTATGGTAATAATCAGTTGACACTGAAAAGCAGTTGCCCTTCAATGGGGTAAAGGGCTCCCTGGTTCACCACGGACCCCATCAAATCCTCTATGCTCATTTTCTTTCCTCTGATGGCCCCTGTAGGCAGTGAAGTTTGAATCCCTGCTCTAGATCAGTGCTGTCTAACAGAAATGAAAATGTGAGCAACATACATAATTTTAAATATTCTGATAGTCATACTTTAAAAAAATAGAAAGGAAGTGGCATAGTTAACTTTAATAATATATTCTATTTAATTCAACATATCCAAAATATTATTTTGGTGTACAAGCACCGTAAAAAATTAGTAATGAGATATTGTACCTCTTTTCTCTGTGCTAAGGCTTCACAATCCAGGGTGCATCTTACACTTATAGTGCACCTCAATTCAAACTAGCCACATTTCTAGCATTCAAGAGCCACATGTGACTAGTGGCTGCTTCTGAGACAGCACAGCTCCAGATGCTTAATAATCCATCAGAAAAAAAATCACCTTGCAAGCAGAGAGAGGGAGAGAGAATTTTAAGGGAAAAAAAGAAACCAGGCAGGAATGAGGCAAAGGGTGATGATGTTAGAGAGTAAGCATTGTGAGGACTTCAAAAATAGGAGGGAAGGAAGTAGGATCATAGAGACATTGAAGAGTGCTCCCCAAAAAGTTCAGCTATAGTCTAGTGCTCCAAGGGAAGAGATGCCATTTATCGTCAAATGTAATTAACTGGCAATGCAGATTTTCTGGAGGAAGGCCTTAGTGTTTTATTAATAGGTTCAGCATTAGACGTGTGGTCACTATGAAAAGCAACTGACCAAATGTCTGAACCCGAGTTTACCCACTTGGCATTCAAGAAGCAACAGAATGGGCCAGGCCACTAAGGACAAGATTCTTGGTCAAGACTGGGATTTTAATCTAGTTCAAGGGGATGAGTTTGAAGAGAAGTGGCAGTGAAGCAGGCAGGAAAGTATCTTGAGCTAAAATCCAAGCAAAGTTCAAGACTTAGAGATCATAAGTGAGTGAGACTATGTCAGCAGGTATTGGAAATCCAGATGGGGGAAGCAACATGAGAGGCCAGACAAGGAGACCTGGATGCAAAAGGGGATACCCCACGTCAGAGACTGGCACCAAGAAATGCATCCCTGAGCCAGAGACCTCAGAAGTAAGAATCACTTCGCCATCCTCCATGCAAATACAACATGGCAGCCATTTAGTAGGTATCGTGTTCTCCTTTCACACCCACAGACATGATTAAGAATTATTAAAGTAGGGGTTGAGAAAAGCCAGGGGAAGAGGGAAAGTCAAATACATCTGTCAGGCTTAAAAGGACTTGGAAACAAGAAGGCAGGAACATCATTACATAACTATAAGTGATTTTGGAACTTTTCCAGAGAATTTCTTCTGAATAGCTCTGTGCCATCCATTCATCCCTTCATTCACTCAGCAAGCACTTGATGTCTTCCTTCTACAATGCTGATTAGATAGGTCAATTGTACCAAGGCTTGCCAAATTCTACTCTAGCATGCTGGTAAAGGTAGCTCAGGCTTAAGCAAAATAGGGTCAGTTGCTAATACTGACAGGGCCGCACTGAATAAAACCTGTGGGATTAAGAGAATGTATCGGCCCCAACACACCCAGAGATCCATTTGTCTATCATGTGTTGTAATTTTTCCAGATTCACTAGGACCCAAAAGGATGGGAAATAAGGCTGGTATAAACTATCTCAAGAGACTTCACAGGAAAATTGTTTTCTCAAGAAGGCAAGACTTTCAAAGGCAAGTATGCAGGACTTTCAAACCTCATTACATTGAAAATATAGGGTTTTTTTTGCATCATTTGCATTCAGATTAATGTTAAATATAAGTATTTGGAGACATGAGGAAAATCATGGCCTGATATTCTGCCGAAAAATAAAATTTTAATATAAGAAACTGGTATACATTGGAGGAGGAAACTATTTGCATAAAATCTTCAATTATTGAGGGATAGGAATCACTTTGCACATCTCATTTATAAAAAGCAGTGTAAGTTAGAAGAAAAGTTTGATGATGACAAAGAAAGCAAAATGGCACATAAAGTTAATCACACGGGAAAAAATGTGTGTTGTCAATGCTTCCAACAAATCAAAATTCACAAATAAAAATAGTAGCGAATATTTGGCAACTGAAAAAATGACATGAGGAAGTGTGCCTCACACCTGTCAATAATTAACTTTATAGAAAGATAAACTTGTCCTAAATAGATATGCTTTACATAGTAATTTTATGGAAACAAACAAGTGTGTCTAAAGCAAGCTCTAGAACAGTATTTACTACTTCATCCACATTAAACAAACAAAAAAGCCAGTATTGAAACAATAGCCCTCAATTACTAAGAGATTTTATTTAGGACTCTTGGCTTAGTCAGGCAAGGAAATACATCATTTTTAGTTAAGATTTCCAGCAAAAAAAAAAAAAAAAAAAAAGTCAAAACAAAAATCTTCACATTTTAAAAAATTAATTTCTGCTTATCTAAAACATGTCTATGATACTGCAAATAGCTATGAATTAACAAAAAAAAAACCCAAAAAACCCATGACCCTAACTTCTGAATATGCAGATTTCATTAATGCTTGCAATGTTATCTAGACAAACTATTTACTCTTCACCGATCTGGAGCTAACAAACGTTTTGATAATCATCCTGAACCAAGAAACCATGCTACATGTTTCTTTGAGTTACAGAAGATATATTATTAATCTTTAATTTTGTGAAATCATCCCTTATTTCCAAAGTCAGGGCAAGAGAATAAAGGAGGAGTGCTTGTCCTGTTACCTTTATGAGTCTATTAATCCTATTTTATCCCTCTAAGTATTTACTTTGCTTTTCCAGCGTAACGCACACATACTTGCCAAAAGCAATACGATTTTTTCATTACTCTGTGAAATTGTGAGGTCACCTGTACTGCCTGGGTTCATTTGAGGCTATGTTCCCCACCAGTGCAAGTAAATGAATTTACACCTTAAATGAGAAGGACCAGCAAAGTTCCCTGTGAATTTTTCTTCAACAACCCACTTATTTGTATTGGTGCCAGAGGCAAGACTTTAATATCTGCTCAATAATAACAACTTACACAGCCATTGCTAGTGTTTTCTGAGTTCATAAAATATCTACCTGATAACACTACCACTTGTACAAGATTCATAGCTGTACTCAAGTTTTCCAGATACACAATATAGAACGTAAAGGTCATGGGAAAATAATTCCACTCCAGAGTAAACCTGTCACTCTGTTCATTCCATTCCTCTGGAATAATGTGATGATCACAGCATATTTCCAGGATTCTATCACACATCAAACTTCACGCCTTGCTCCAAAATGTCCTAAGATCTCATCCTGCCTCTCTCATTTTGAAAAAGCCATTAACATCGCTTTTGGGGCTTGTTCTTGAGAATATTAGTTTTTTTGGTGATTTTAAGTCATTTACGTTAGGAATTGCATTTTTTTTTTTAGACTTGTGTCTTCCCCAAGATTAACTTATGTTCTTTGAAGTAATATTAAAGGCACTTGGAAAATAGATAATAAAAATTAACCCAAACCACATTTTAAATCATTTTTGAAAATACAAGCTTTCTCTAAAAGGTCGGATAATAAACAAAGCAAGATGCACTTCATGTACGGATCTCATCTTAGAAAATATTTTTCTACTTTTTGTTGGGGCTTACAGATGTATTTTAGGAATTTTACCCCAATGAATGAATATTCCTCTTACTATGTTTTGAAACATTCCTATCATACCCTGAGTACTTTAGCCACTTTTTTTACAAAAAAAATTTTTTTTACTTCTCAATGAAAACAATTTTAACAAAATGAATTTAAAAGAAAAACAATAAGAGTTTAACATTCATAAACTTCATGCTTTTGTTAAAGCACTAAAAAAATGTGACATATTCATTCTTCACTCTTTATCTTAAAATACTGGCTTCCTGATTCTAGCAAAATGTAATTTTAGTAACTCATCAAGACAGAATACATAAAATTGGCATATTTTTGATATGCACACAAATTGAGAAAGCATCTTTCCCAACTGTGTTGCAGAAAATGAAATGCATCTGGTATGACAATATGGCCCAGCACGTGAACTAGAGTCAGTGGGAAGAAATGTTTTTTTTTCTTTTTCTCAGAGCAGAACATTTTAAATAATGCCCATGCCCCAACAACAAAGCATTATTAAGTCTGTTAAAGTGTTTTTCAAAGGTATATTTCGCTAAAGAGCACACAGCAGAAAGAGGGCAGGCGGGGCATGGTGAGGGGGGGTGGGGCGGGTAGCACAGTATGCTCAGTTTTAAACATTGTACATCAGTGACTTCCAAACCTCTCTCCCCCAGCAGTCCAAACTGATTTTTTTTTCTTTTTCTTTTTTCTTTCCTTCTTTCTTTCTCCTCCCTTCCCCCCTTTTGCTTTTTTTTTTTTTTTAACATCCCCCCCTAGAGTCAGAGCTTATGCACATATGTTGCTGTGGCCTCATGCTGAGCTGGAGGGAGAAGCAGAGAGGTAGGAAGTGTGTTGGAGAACATGGTTGATGCCAGAATCAAGCAGAGAACAAGAGGAAAATCAAGACACTTGCATGATTTTTGCAATGAATTTTCTTTCTTCTTTAAAAGAAAGTTCTTTTTATTTAGTCAATCTGAAGATGTATGTAATGCTTTTATTGTCTTTTCCTTCCTGTGTGCCTCTCTGGGCCTGTGAATAGAACAGGAATCTGCATATGGTACATATCCCTCCCTCAACCCAAGTATCTTCTGAGGCCAGGGGCTGGGGGGGCCAGGCAATCCCTCTGAGAGATGCAGGAAGCTCAGAAGGGCACCGCACAGCATAGCCTACTCCTGGACACTTTCAAGAGTCCTCTTCTAGTTTCAGCTTCCAATTCGATTTCTTCCTCTTCCTCATCACAAGGTGAGCCAGCCAGGCTTGAGGAATTATTGGGCAGAGGGGCCATGAGAGGACTGAGGGATCCTGCGTCTGCACTGGTGAGCTAGTGCTGAAAGCCACATTTGTGACTCCTCCGAGCGGAAAACTGTCCACTTCTCAAGGAACAGACTCCATGAGCAGCACATGCAGGGAACCAACAATGGTGCCTCTCCCTGGGACTGTGTGTGACATCAAACAGGACCCTAGGGGCTACTGTTCTGCCTACAACCCATCTTTCACACATTCTGTGAAAGGTATTTTAGCTTTGTTATTCATTTTACATCTTCACTGAAATGCTGATTCCTTGTAACAAAAAAGCTTTAGAATCATAGATGGTATGATTAATAATGTCACTTGTAAACGTGATATAATAGTTATACAATAATGTATCACAGAAAAAAAATTGATATAGCGAATACATCATAGAACTGATTCTAGGGAGGGGAAAGAAAATCCAGAATGTATGTAAACTTGCAAGCACTAATCAGAGGACTGAAGTCATCCCAGAAACACGACAAGCTCTAAAAGTTGTCAAAGGAAGCTGAAGTAATGTAAAAAATTCTGGAGAATTTCAGTACAACACCTCTGTCATTTATTGACCATGTGACTCTGGAAAGGTTATTAAATTTATCTGAGCACTGGTTTCCTATTCCATAAAATGGCAACAAGAACTTCGGTCATGCAGGATTGCTGGGAGCATTAAATCATGGAAGGCTATAAGTGCCCAGCATATGGTAAAGTTACACACAATAATGTTGTACATACAATATGTATGTAAAGGTACGTACATATGGTAAAGGTACATACAATAATGTTAGTTTAGTACATTCTCCAGAATAGGCTTAGGTCTTTTGTATACAAAATTCACGTTTACATAGCAGTTTTCTAAAAGATTGATAGCTTCAGAAATTTTTTTGGTAAAAACTAACAAAGATTAATTCAGAATTCTCTGCTTTTGCTTTGAAAATCTTGGTTCAGTGAACTGCAAAGTAATTTAGTAAGTTAACATTTGCAGTAATGTATCTACCTTCAAAATAACTCAATTGTTTGTTGTTTGATTATTCTTGATCATAGAAGTCAATAAAAACAAATGTAAACAGTACCCCAACTCTAAAATTCTTATATGTTCGGATATGTACACATTCAAAAGTAAATTCTTTCAATATATATAATATTCACCTACACTGAATTTAACACATTCTTTTAAAACCACATTTTGTTTTGTTTTAGGAACCAAAACCAGGAGTTCTATTCAATTATCTTTCAAGATAAAAGGAAAAGTAGAGTTAGTGAGACTGTCAATGTTACCTTCTGAGAATGACTACAACCTTTTTCTAGAACGTGAGATGTTTTCTACAACATCAATAACATCAGGTTACCCACCTGTATTCTGGTTTTCTGAAATTACACTAATTAGCTAATAAACCATAAAAATTTTCAACTGATATCCCATGTATTCCCACATCTTACCGTTCAAAACATGTCGTTATGTTTTTTGTAGTTCAAACTTGCAGCTAATTAAAGATTAACCTTTAAAGATTAACTAACCTAACAATCAGGTTCGAAATAATGAGAATTAAATAAACTATGATGTATTGAAAGAAAAGAGTCCTTTACGTCACTGATGGACTGTAACTTTCAAAATATTTGCTAACATTAACACAATTTCTAAGTATTTACCAAAGGTGCGCATCTCCTCTACAAAACCAAGGCAATGAAAGCAGCTGCTGGGGAAATGCCTTATGGATCCTACGTTCATTTTTACTTGACTCTGGTCGGACCACATTTAACTCTTGCCTAACCAAAGAGGCAACATACTTAAAACGCAACTGCTTCAGGTGAATATTGAAAGTTAGAAAAGGCCACAGGAATCTATTTGAGTGACTCGGATGAGGCGCTCACTCTGTCCACTTGTTGGGCAGCGATCTCTTGGCAGAGAGTACTTTTAAGAAGCGAGTGCAAAAATACGCACAGACTTGCTTTAAGGGTTTCCCCAATAAAGGACCTCACGTTTGCCAATAATTCACCTCTCCTTATTGCTATTCCTTCCTGCAAGTCCTTATTGTTTCAAGTGCTGGCCCCTCCTTACCGTCATACAGGGTTGTAATATATTTTTTTTTAATTGCTGGATTTGTTTTTCTTTAGAGAAGGTGAGACTTCGCTAGACAGCCCTTAGACCTCCAAAAAGTACCCACTTTACGTCTAACTTTATTCCTCTCCTATTTGGCTACTATTAATACTTCCACTTTCATAGCGATTCATAAAGCTACCCGGCTTCTGGCAGTAGGTGTTATTTCTTCCAAAAGTAATGTCAGGGTGCAAGTCAAAGCTGTATCTTTACAAAGCGGGAGCGGGAATGTTTCCTTTTCCCTGTGGATTTACTTGGTAGCACCCCCCCACGCCCCTGCAACACCAGGGGTAGCTACTGCCCCAAGCCGGAGGCGTGGCCTGGCGCACCTGTCTCGGGCCGCGCGCAACCTTCACTCACCTGGTTGCTGCCGAGCTCCTCGCCCTTCTCCGGGGTCCGCGGCTGCACTGGGCTCTCAGCTGGTTCTGCGGGAGGCGGCGGCGGTTCCAGCAGCTGCTCCAGGCAGGCGGTGCCGGGCAGGGAGGAACTCTTCTGATGGCACAAGTGCGCCTCGGGGCCCCGACGCCGTGCCCCCTCATCTCGGGCGCGGTCTCCCCTCGCGGGAGGCTGGGGCGAGGAGGACAGGGAGGATGAGGCGGAGGATGAAGAGGGAGCTGAGTCCGGGGACCGTCCGCCAGGAGGCGTCACTCCCGCTGCTCCCGCGGCGGTTGTCGCCGGTCCCCTTCCCGCTGGGAGCAAATGCTCACGGATCCGGCGGCGCAAGGTGGACCCCTGCTCGGTTCTGCCGGCGCCGCCGGGCTCGAGAGGCTCCGGCGAGGAGCAGCACAGGTTGGGCTGGGAGGAGGAGAAGACGCGGTCCAGCACTTGCTTCCGTTTCTTGAAGCCGCTCCACCTGCTGCCCGCGCCACCCACGCCGGCCAGTGCGTCCCGCCTGCCCCCCGGGGGTGGCGGGGAGGGCGATGGGGTGTCCGCAGTGCGGCGCTCTGGGACCCCTGCGCGCCCGCCCCCGCCGCCCTTGCTCTTGCCCACCCCCAGCTGCAGGTTCTTCCAGAGCCGGGCCTGGAAGGAGGAGGACGCCGCCGCAGGCTCGGGCGAGCCCGCCGCGGCTGCCCGGGGCTCCATCCTCCACCCCCTGCTCCTCCTTTCCACTCCTCCTCCTCCTCCTCCTTCTTCTCCTCCGCCCTCTCCGGCTGCACCTCCTCCCGGAGCCCCGCGGTGGCGGCGGCGGCGGCGGGCGCAGCAGCAGAAGCCGGGAGTGCCCGGCGGCTTCAGGACAGCTCGGGGGAAAGACGCGGCCGCCGCCAAGGTTCTTCGGCCGCCAGACTCCGGCGCCGCCTCTTCCTCCCGCACCTGCCGGTGTGGGCTGGCGCTGTCACCGAATCCCGGCCGCCGAGCCCGCAAAGTTTCTGGCTCAGAGCTGCGCAGCTCCAGTCCCCTGGACTCCCCAAGGCCGCGCCCTGGCTTCCTCTCCTCGCCGGCTTTGGGCTGGGGAAGCTACACGCACCCGAGCGTGCGCGTCCAGCTGCGCCAGGGACCGCACCCTGCGCCCTCAGGGCAGCACCTGTCAGCGGCGGGGGCGGCTGCTTCCCAACTGGGCGCGCGCGCGACTCGCACAGCAGGGCGGATCGGGCTGAAGACAACTGCGACCAGCAGCCGCACAGGAGCACCCCGGACCATCCTCCAGTTCCTGGGTGGGAGGGTGGGCAGGCGAGAGCCGGGTGGAGCTGAGTAAGGACTGGCGCCAGGTTGCTCCCCAGAATCTGGCCACAGCTCCCCCGCGCAGCTCTCTTTGGGCCGGCGGCTGGATGCGCCCGCCGACTAGTGTCTGGGTCCAATGAAGTGAGCTGGAGAAAAGATTATGCGCCCTGGGTGGGTCGTGTGGGACACAGAACGCCCTTATCGAGAGTGAACCTGACCGAATTCTGGGCTTGAAGACCGCTGCTTCCGCCCCGTATTGTGACCTGCATCCAACAAGAGTTTGATTTCTTCTGTCTTGACTTCATCCCTTCCATCCCCCTTGCTCTCTATTTGCGTGTACACCGGTAGTTCCTTTTGTGGTTCGGGTCTAGAGGTTTCCGGAGTCCGACCATAAATTAGCCAGCCCTAAAGTTGCCGGGAGTTGTTGGTGGACGAAATGAGAGGATGCCCACTGCCTCTGACACTATTCCAAACCCAGAGAATCTTGCTTTCGTTCAAGTGCATTTACTTCATTTGCTTCGTTGCAAGGCTAATGGAAAAGGTTTTGTTTAGCTCATTCAGTCTGAATGAGTCAGTCTGAATCTACTGATCCAAGGGTCTTCTGATTCTGTCAAGTGAGCCTCTTGAAACGCAGGTGACACCTTGTCCCTTCCCTCCTCCATTGTCCTTTGCACCACTAAACGTGGAAAACATGGAAGAGTTCTCTGAGCTTTGGCACTGTGCTGATTCCAGTCTCCTCTAGCTAGCAATATGCCCTCAAGGTCTTACCAACCCCTCTAAGCTTTTTAGTCTTCTTCTTTATTTTTTTTCCCCTTTATAACAAATACTTAACACATTTACCGAGCACCTACTCTGTTCCAAGCAATGCAGTAGGCTCTGGGGATGAAGCCGCGAACAAGGCAGACAAGGCCCCTACCTCATGGAGCCCATCTTCCAGTAGGAGAGTCAAACAGTGAACAGAATTTCTAATAGTGAAAAGTCCCACGGAGAAAATAAAACAGGTTACCATAACAGGGTGGCTATGGAGGAAGGGTTACCAAATAAACTGTAGGACATCCAGTTAAAGTTAAATTGCAGACAATTTTTGAGTATAGATATGTCCCAAATATTGTACAAGACTTGCTAAAATACCTTTAGTTGTTTATCTGAAATTCAGGTTCAACTGGGTATTTTGTATTTTTTATTCCTGAAGCTGACTACCCCCTACAAAAGGTTGTGGGGCTTATTTGTTTTTTTTAAACTAAAAGTCTATTGAGAAACTAAAATTTGAATTGAGACTTACTGAGGACAAAGAGCCACTGAAAGATCTGACTACAGCCTTCCAGGCAGAAGGAACAGCAGTTGCAAGGGCCCCAGGCAGGAAGCAGCTTGGCTAGGCAAGTTCAAGGAAGGTGGAGACCAGTGCATATAGAAAGGAGCAAAGTGAGCAGAGTTGGTGAGAGATGGAGTGGAAGAAACGGACAGGATCCTGGTGGATGGGTCCCATAGCCACAGGAAGAGTCTGAGGTTCCTGTAAGTGAAATGGGGAGCCATTAGAGAGTTTTTAAACAAGAACCCCATAGGGAGTTTTAGGAATTAAGTGGAAAAGGACTTAGCTCAGTGTCACACATGATAGTGATGCTTAAAGTGCCACAACCACAAAATATTACCTCAGTATAGAGCTACCACAATAGTTCAAAAAGAACTGCAGTATACAGAAGTCTTCTCTATAACACGGGGACATTATTTTGTTACTAATTTTTCTAGGACGTGGTGAACAAAAGCATACAGAAAGTAAGAAGTACAATATCATTGGAGAGAATTAAGAAGAAATGACCACCACTTCTTACCAAAACTCTTTATAAATATGCCAACTTGTCATATTTATATGATGACATGGCGTTGTGGACCTATGGAGATAACTCCACACAATTCAACCTTACATAGTCTTTTAATGATGCATCTAATTGACTTTTATAGTTTAATATTTTCATTTTTCTCCTCTATCTAATTTTCCCTGAAAATACTAACTCTCAGATTTTGGGTTCTGGGCTCTATGATCCATCCCACATAACACTTATCTGTCAATGTGGATTCATTTATACAGCTTGAATATGTCTATGTAACTCACATATGTAACTTTTCCTAATTATCTAGAGTGAATTATAAAATGAGAGGTTGTCCTACAAATTTTGCATTATATAAAGTTGCACTAGATATGTCCAATGAGTTTTTGTATTTAAGAGAAAATACAAAAACTACAACACAAGGGGAAAGCAAATGGTACAAATTGATCACTCAGGGAATACGGAGGAGTGAAGAATCACTTCTGGCCTGACCAAGGAAGATTTCTTGCTGGAGGCACCATCTGAGCTAAGATCTATTGCAGGCGACAGAGTATACCAGGAAGATAGATGGCCACCCACCAGGGAAAACCAAATTCATCGCACATAGCATAAGTTCAATAAATGTTAGCTGTTCTTTTTATTATAGTTTACTACCCATCTTAAACATTGATAGAGCATCTGTTGCTTGAATTAATATGAAATTAATAGATGCATCACACATTGATATACAGGAGGTTGGGAAGGTGATGGATAAGGTAATATTTCGCCACAAACCGAAAGGAGGGGAGGGAGTGAACCAAGTAGTGAATCTGAAGGAAAATTTTTCCAGGAAGAGGGAACATTAAATATGAAGAGGCAGAGGATGAAATTTGCTCAGCCTGAGATATGGCAAAGAAAACAAAATAGCTAGAACAGAGAAAGCAAGAGGTTAATGAGAGGGGAAGAATTGCCGAGACGGCTAAGGGCCAGATCGTGTACGATTCTGTAGGCAACAGCGAGGACTTTGGATTTGGGTGGGTGGGAAGCCACTAGGAGTCTTTGAGTAGAGTTTCTTTATAATCCAGTTTGCATTTTAAAAGATTCATTGTGGTCATTTCATTTTGTGGACAGTAAAGTAGAGGAAGGGAATGGGTAGAAACAGAGTTTAGATCAGAGCTGTCACTCACTATAGTACTGGAGGGACAAGGCTGGCTTTGAGCTTTACCTGAGAAGTGATGAGAGTAATTAAATTCTAGATACAAGAAGTTTGGAGGACAGAAACAACAGGACAAGCCCAGCATTATGGAGTACCCCAGCATTATGCTTAACAGTTTTCATCATTTACTATATGTAATTCTCACAACAACCCCGTTTTGTAGACCAAGGAACCAAGTCTGAAGCATGTGATAGGATTGTGCAAGGTCAGTCACTGAGTAGTTAGCAGATTCCAGGTCTAGGGATTCCAAAGCCACATACCTTCTTTAATTTCAAAATGTATGCATAAATAAAGAGAATCAAATAATTGAACAAGGCCTCAAAAGATGCACTGATCCATGTCCTTGCCTTGGATGAGCAACAAGACTCTCTTGGACAGAACCACAACTTCCACTTGATGAGATCAAGGACATAAATGCAAGCATAAAAACAACATTTTGGGGATTAACTGAGTTAAAGGCCAACTAAATGGCACTTAAGTAGCCCTCTTGTCAGTGGAGCCCCGGCTGCTGTCCCAGCTCCCAGCATTGGGCCAGATGCCTTCATGCCCTCATGTCTTCTATCAGTCTCTAAAATGGGGATAATAATATCTATTGGCCTGACCCACCACACAAGGACCCAATTGAAAGCCAATGCAGGCAGCATTTTTGATGAGTAAAGCCTGTCTACGAGAGAGACGTTATCATCACTTTGTAATCAAAAACAAGAAAAGCTACAAGACTGACTTATTCCAACTTACGTGGAAAAACCCTGCCAGTGTGGAGAGAAGCATTTGAAACCTTTGAAAACCAAGAACCCAGTCATCACAGTTCCACCTATTGAGATGCCTTCTGACTATCCAGTCAGCTCAATGGACCAAACCCCTGTTCAGGTGTCAACTAGTTTTTGCCTTTTTCTTCCCTGAAAGTTTTCTGGACAGTTCTCAAATGCAGTTTAATGTTGAAGTACCTTCAGAGAAGCTATTTCTCTTAACTTTGTTTAACCTAAGTCACTTCCTATTTTCTTCCAAACCAGAGTGGTAAAAAATTCTAGGGTCCTAGACCAAGAGATGCTCTGGAATTTCTATGTTGGAAGAGTGTCATGTGGCTTGAATGGATGAGGGGGTTACTGAAGCTGCCTTTAACATAATTTTTTTTTTACATCAATTGTCCTTATAAAAGAAGAGAAGAAGGGGTTAACTGGAGATTTAGAGAGAGAAAAGCCTTCCCTGCCCACTTCCCATTGCCAGTTCTATATGGCACAAAGTCAGAAGACGTGGGCATTTGCCTGGTGTTGCACCTAAGTGCTCTGTAACCACAGGCAGCCCATAGAGCCTCAGTGTTTTCATTAGCAAAAGAAGAAATAGAATTTGTTTCCCTTCAAGGTCCCTTTCAGCTTAAAAATTATGTAACAATTCTCCAGTGTAGGATATAATCCATCTACTCATTCCTGGTCTGATGTCCTACTTTCAGTGGTATACACAAAGGCAGATACTACTGGACAGGCATGTAAATAGCCCCCTTTGAACATAAAGGATGTCACAGAAGCTTTTAGGGCCCTACTCCTATCTCTCGGGTCTCAGCACTTCAGGGTGGGCGTCTGATCTCTCTGCCACACCATCCCCCGGTGCCTGGAATAGCTCTTAACCAATGAGTTCAAGGAGATGATGTATAGATATTTTGAGCTCCCTATCCTATCCTATCAGGTAGGATAACTCAGAGGCAGGGATTCTATCTTTTCCCCAGTTTTGGTGCCTTTGGTGCCATTTGGGTTGATAACATACCCTTTCTCAGCTGCCTTTCCTTCCTGTCTCACGTGCCTCCTCTCCTAACACTGCTCCCTCCACCACACAAATAAACTACTTGTGTTTGAATCTTTGTCACTAAGTTGGCTTCTGGCGGAACCCAAACTGAAACACATTATGTGCACATTTCAATCTTTCACTAATGAAATTCCCAATTTGACTACTCAATGAGAATAAAAGTAATGTTCTCTAGCAAGATTCCTTTGGGCCATACAATTAATTCTCTTATAGGGGGCTATAAAGACAAAGTTTATCCCCCAACCTACAATCAATCCCCTAAAAGTGAGATCCCTTGAGAATCAGAGTTTTCACCTATGATTTACCTTCTAGAGTATTCAATAGGGTGGGCTCCTCAGCATCCATTACCTTCTAGAAGATTAGTCTCAGCTGGTCATGGTCATTTCATCCCTTTTGTCAAATCTGTAACCAATCCTGGAAACTCTAAGGGTACATTACCTGGGACTGGATTCCACTGCAAGTAACACATACACAAAAAAACTTCAACATGTTCAAGAAGGCTGTCTTAACTATAGAGAACCAACTAATGTTTACCCAAGGGGAGGTAGGCAGGGGGATGCGTTAAATAGATGATGGGGATTAAGAGGGTACTTGTGATGAGCACCTGGTATTGTATATAAATGTTGAATCACTAAATTCTGTACCTGAAACTAATATTACACTGTATATTAACTAACTGGATTTTAAATAAAAATTTGGGAAAAGAAAAAAGTCTGAAAGCCGTCACTCAGATTGAATTTGGCATTCCTAACTTGTTGCTCCACCACATATGCCTACATTCCCAAAGTCACTCACACTTCGTCATAAGCAGTGGGGCTCCAGTCATTACATTCACCTGCAGGTAAATAGGAGAAAAGGGTAGAGTATGTCCCCACCTTTAAAGATCCTTACCAACTCTTCTTATATCCCAGGGCTTAGAACTCAGGTATGTGGCCATGCTTCACCACAAAATCTTGATTCTAGGCAGTCATGTGTCCAGCTGAGAAATCTGGGGTTTCATTATTGAAGAAGAGGGGGAAGGTGGAAATTGGGGTGACAACAAGCAGAGTATGACATGGAGAAGTGGTCATTTGAGGGGCTTCTTCACTCATAAAGAGGAGGCACAAACTAACTGATCTCTTTTCTTTATCCACATGTTTTGGTGTTTGGTGAGATGTGTGGAAGTGCTGCCCATCTCCCTAGGAACCCGAGGAAGAAGGGAACACCATTGTTGGCAGAGAAGAACTGACCTCAGTTCTGGATGTCATTGTGCTACAGAATCAGTCAGTCCTTGAGGCCTTCCTTATTCTGATCCTATTATTATGTGGTTATCCATCTATAATTATTAAGTAGTAAATTAATTTGTCTAGATTTTTAGCCAGTTTTAGCTGAGCTTTAGGTTTTTTGTTGCTGTCATAACAAATTTAACTGCTTAAAACAAATACCCATTTAGGGAGAAGATATTTACAAATGACATATCTGATGAAGGGTTAGTATCCCAAAACAAATAATCCAGTTGAGAAAAGGGCAGAAGACATGAGTAGACACTTTTCCAAAGAAAACATCCAGATGGCTAACAGACACATGAAAAGATGCTCAACATCACTCATCATCAGGAAAATACTAATCAAAACCACGATGAGAAACCACCTCACACCTGTCAGAATGGCTAAAATTAACAACACAAGAAACAACAGGTGTCGGCAAGGACGTGGAGAAAGGGAGCCCTCTTGAACTGCTGGTGGAAATGTAAACTGTTGCAGCCACTCTGGAAAACAGTATGGAGATTCCTCAAAAAGTTAAAAATAGAGCTGTCCTATGATCCAGCAATTACACTACTAGATATTTACCCAAAGGATACAAAATACAGATTTGGAGGGGTACACGTACCCTGATGTTTATAGAAACATTATCAACAATAGCCAAGCTATGGAAAGAGCCTAAATGTCCATCAACTGATGAATGGATAAAAAAGATATGGTATCCACACATTGGAATATTACTCAGCCATTAAAAAAAATGGAATCTTGCCATTTACAATGATGTGGATGGAGCTAGAGGGTAGTATGCTAAGTGAAATAAGTCAGAGAAAGACAAATACCATATGATTTAATTCATATGTGGAGTTTAAGAAACAAAACAGATGAACATATGAGAGGGGGAAAGAGAGAGAAAACAAACCATAAGAGACTCTTAATGATAGATAACAAACTGAGGGGTGATAGGGGGAGGTGGTGGAGGATGGGTTGGATGGATGATGGGTATTAAGGAGAGTACTTGTTATGATGAGCGCTGGGTATTATACATGAGTGAGGAAATTTGAAATTCTACTCCTGAAACCACTACTAACTAACAAGAATTTAAATAAAAATTTGAAAAGAAAAACAAAACTAAACTAAAACAAGACAAATATCCATTTATGGTCTCACAGTGTTTGTCATTCGGATATCTGGTCAAAGCATCGCTTCACGGTTCCTCTGCTTCAGGTCTCACAAGACAGAAATCCAAGTGTTGACCAAAATACATAAAGCGCTCCTTTATGAAGGCCCTAGTAAAGAATTTGCTTTTAAGCTCATTCACATTGTTGACTGAATTAAGTTCTATGCCCTCGTAGGGCTGAGATCCCTGTTTTCTTGCTGGCTGTCCACAGGAAGAGGGGCGAGGAGTCATACTTAGCTTCTAGAGACTACCTGCATTCCTTGGCTCAGGGCCCTTTTCTTCATCTTCAAAGCCAATAATGACAGACTAGGTCCTTCTCACATTTCAGATCTCAACCACCTCCACTTCTGCCTAATCTCTCTTATTGACTCTTCTGCTGCTTTGTTGTATCAAGAGCTCAGGTGATCACAGTGGAAAACTTAATTACACCTACAAAGTCCCTTTACACTTATACCAATACTGGCATCTGATTGAATAACAAAAGGACAAGAACCTCTGGGCAGACATCTTTAGAATTCTAGTTACCACAAGTTTCCTAGAACCCAGTGTGTCCTGATTGACACATCCTCATTGTAGACCAGAAGAACAAATACATCTCCCCAGAATGCTTCATTAACAGTAGGGCATCAGACCCAGAG
Organism: Leopardus geoffroyi; assembly: GCF_018350155.1. Lineage (NCBI taxonomy): Eukaryota > Metazoa > Chordata > Mammalia > Carnivora > Felidae > Leopardus > Leopardus geoffroyi. The sequence continues at coordinate 157,104,338 of NC_059326.1, forward strand.
GAACTGGCTCAGTGTTACAAAGTAGCAGAATTAAGACACATTGATATTCACTAATAATAAGAACACTAAGGGGTGCCTAGGCGGCTCCCTCAGTTGAGCGTTCAACTTCAGCTCAGGCCATGATCTCCTGGTTTGTGAGTTCAAGCCCTGCTTTGGATTCTGTGCTGACAGCTCAGAGCCTGGAGCCTGCTTCAGATTTCTGTGTTCCCCACACTCTCTGCCCCTCCCCCACTCATGCACGTGCTCTCTCTCTTTCTCTCTCAAAAATAAACAATAAAATTTTTTTTAAAAAAATAAGAACACTGAGAGGATGCTAAACAGTGCAGATCTTTACTCTTTGCTGTGTTATTTCAAATCTGGCCATTTTGCTAATTACGATCATAATGCTCCCCCATTTTCCCCTAACATGATGCTTTCCCAGGTTGCAATCAGTTTTTGGTTTGTTTCAAATCCAATTCCCTAACTCACACATTTTTCTCTGAGATAAAGTGGTTATTTAAAAAATACACATTACTGATTTCAAACCAGTGCCTAAAACTTGAGCAGCCTTTCTGGCAAGCTTTGTTTTAAAAATGCCTGCATTGGGAATACAAGAGAAAGTACTAGTTAGAAAAAACTTTTATAGAGTTTTATTCTGAGGTGACCTTCTGTCTGAATCCCATAGGGGAGGTAGGAAAACGGAAGGAAAGATGGAGTAGCTAAATGTGTATAATCATCCTTGGAATAATAAAATCAAGTATAATGTATTTTACGAAGAAAATCTTTCAGTGAAACTACCTTGGCTGAAATAGATTTCTCAGATCCTGATTTGTAGCCGGTAAGTCTATTCCCCAGGCTTATTTGTAATCTTTTTTTTTAGGTTAATTTATTTATTTTGAGGGAGAGAGAGAGAGAGCAAGAGCAGGAGAGGGGCAGAGAGAAAGAGGGAGAGAGAGAGAGAATCCCGCATTGACAGCGCGGAGCCCAATGCAGGCCTCAAACCCATAAACCGTGAGATCATGACCTGAGTTGAAACCAAGAGTCAGACATTTAACCAACTGAGACACCCAGATGCCCTCATTTATTCTTAATCTTGATGTCTGCTACCATTCAAAGTTAAACCTCTAAATTCTGGCCATGTAATTACACAGATAGTACAGGTATTATTTTCCCCCTTTGACAGAACACCTAAGACACTAAGGTATGAGGGAACTTGGCCCAGGTCTCATATAAAATCAGTGGTGGGATCAGTGAGATAATTACAAACGGCAACATCTTTTAGGGTTTGAACCACCCTTCCTCCCCACCATTCCCAGTGTACATGGAACTATTTCTCATTCCATTATATGATTCAGCAGATTGGATCCAAGCACAATTTAACCACTCCAAGATCAAGAAATGTTTGTCTTTGTCAGGATACATCACACAATAGCCTCAACTCCAACGACATCAAGTCTGGCATTGCAAAGCCTTGGCTCAGGCTGGATGGCAACACCTGGGAACTCTGCACATGTCCCCCAGCCTTGGGTTAAGAAATGAATTTGAGGCAGAGAAATTGCTGCCATAAATAAACAAAATGGCACTCACCATTTATGGACGCTGTCATCTATCTATAAATACAACTTCTGTGCTCTAATGAGATTGGATATATGGCAAGAGGGCTAGGGACTATAAGGAGAATTTGACATTGCAAATAGTGTATTGGAATAAAAAATCAGTCCTGTTAACTTCTGTGCAGATGGGCATAAAAATATAGCTCCTTTAGGTTTCCTGTAACTAATCTGGTTTTCTTTTAGAGTATGCTATCCAACCAAAAGTAAATGGTGAAAAAAATAATGAAATATCCAACCCAATTTTAACAATCACTAAGATTCCATCATTTAGACAGTCTCTTTAGGAAATGCCTACAGTCTTCTTGGGGCAAAATGTTTGTCTCTTAGGTAGGTTTCTCTCCCCTTGTTACTCTTCCTAAGAAGGTATCTGGGTTACTGGGGAAAGGATGCGTCTTTTACATATTCATCAAAGGTAGTGTCATGTACCTCTTCGGCTCTGGGAGAGATGTCCTTTGTCTACCTGCTTTGCCTACTAAGATTGTGAGCAAGTATGCACTCATATCCTAATCAGAGCCCAGAGAAGCCCCCAGATGACTCAATGTCTCCTTGGCTCCTGGCTAGGGTCCCTAACATGTATCTGTCATTTCTCTTTCCCAGCCTGGACCCAATTATTCATACTAAGCTTCTACCATGAGGCCACCTCAGCCTACTGGCATTTGACTCCATAACACAGGAAATGAGTCGGACTCAGAGCTGAATGTCAGGGCCACCTCTGGCCTACTATAGAGCATCACCTAGTCTTTGTTAATGTGGCTGCATCCTAAATTGGTTTGCAACAGCTCTGGCTTCTGAGTGTAAATAGAACTTCTCTCTCTCTCTCTCTCTCTCTCTCTCTCTCTCTCCTCCCTTCCTTCCTACCTCCTATCTTTATCCCTATCCCTATCCTCATCCTTCCCTCCCTATTCCTATCCCTAACTCCCCTGCCTTCCCTCCATACCCTCAGACTATCCTTTGGTATCCAGACAGGATAGGTTTATCATTCAGGGTTACTGCAGGAAATAGATAGCACATTCAAATAAGGAAATTTTGAGGGGTGCCTGTGTAGTTCAGTCAGTTAAGCATCAGACTTTGGCTCATGTCATGATCTCACAGTTTGTATGTTCGAGCCCTGCATTGGGCTCTCTGCTGTCAGCACAGAGCTGGCTTTGGATCCTCTGTCTCCCTCTCCCTGCCCCTCCCCTGCTTGCTGTCTTAAAAAAATAAATAAATATTTTTAAAAATAAGGAAATTTCTATATAAATTTAATATATGTAATTATTTTCAAAGCTGTGTCAAGGTTTAGAGCAGTGGTTCTCAGAATTTGATTTGGAGACCTGAGATCCTTTTAGGCCAAAGCTATTTTCCCAGTAATTCGAAGATTTCATGTGTCTTTTTCATAGTCAGTCTCCCACAAGTGTACAGCAGTTTCCTAAAGACTACACAGCATGTAATATTTATAAGAAAGGACATCATAAACAACATAAAAGGTAAAATACAAAATGGGGAAGGGGAAAGAACTGCAAAATATATAACAGGAAAGAGATAAAAATACAGAAGTTATAAGGAACTCCTCAAACTGATACAAAAAAGACAAACAACCTAATACAAAAATGGGCAAAGAACATGAACGGGATATTCACAACATAGCACAAAGAAAAAAATGCAGATTTAAACCTCATGAAGATATTTTCCAATTTTATTACAGAGATTAATAAAATATAAAATTGCTTGAGGGTATCAGCTTTGTTATGGGTGTGGAGAATGGATATCACAGTTATTACTAATGACTGTGTGAACTGTTATAGCCACTTAAGAAGTCAATTTGGCAATACCTATTTAAATGCACATAATTCATGACTCAGGAATTCTACTCCTAGGCATCATCCTCACCCACACCTCCAAACTCTACACGTAAATTAAAATATACATGTAAGGATTGTATTGCAGCATTGTTAGAAATAGCAATAATGGTTAGTAATAGCCAAATAAAAAAAACAAAAAGAAAATTTGAATGTCCTTCAACACAGGAATGATTATATCAGTGATGATTTATTTGTGCTATGAAATTTTAAGCAACAGACAAAGAGAAAGGGAAAGATCAATATGTCTACATAAGAAAGATTACCAAAACATTGCTGAGTCAAAAAACGCAAGTTATAAATAAATATTTATGTTATAATAGCATATTTACATTTATAAGTAAATAAACAAGTTCACAAATAGAAATTAGTGGTACATTAAAAAAGAATACACCACAACATATTTAGATTCATCTCCACAGGGAGATAATAGTGTAATATCAGGGAATTTACAAAAATAGCATGTCCTATTAATTGGTCAAATGAGATCAAATAATACTTACAAAGCATAAAACAAAATTTGACATTGTTTACTAATTTTAAAATCCTAGGAAAATAGAAAGAGATGGATAATTTCCTAACATGATATTATAATATATGTGTAAATTCCAAAGCCAGCAATAATGTTCATAGCAAAGTAATAGTAAAGGCAATCCTGTATAAGAACCAGGCAAGGGTCCCAAATAATGGCCCAGCTACTGCTAAGCATTCTGCAGCAGTGAGCCAATGCATTTAAGTAAGAAAATAAAATAAGACGTGTAAATATTTGAAGAATGAGGCAATATTTTCATTATTTAGAGATGATAATCATTGTGTACTTGAAAAACTAAAGAAAAAAATGAAGAAAAAACAGTGGAGTAAGTTACAAAATTAATCTCAAAAAACAATAGTTTTCCTTTCTACAGAGATTATAAAATAAAACAGAAAAAATAATATTGTTAAAATAGTAACCAAAATATAAAAACCAAGCGAACAAAACAATATAAACACAAGAGCTATATGAGGAGAGCTTTAAAACGTTATTGTGGGACATGAAAGAAGACTTGAACAGTTAAAAAACACCTAGGTGAGGAGATTCACTACTGAATAGCGATCATTTATACTTAAATGAATCCATAAAGTCAATGTGATCTTAATCAAAACACTAAGAATTTTTAAAACATGACTAAATGGTTAATAAATTTCATTTGGAAAACTATGTTTGTAATGGAGAGTCAGAAAAACAAATCTGTAAAAGAAGAGTTTCAAGGAAGAAATTAGTCCCTTCAGAAATCAAAATTCATTATAAACTACAGTAATTTTAAAATTATAATACTGGTTCAGAAACAGACACAACTGATTAATGTTCAGAATGGAGTTTAGAAATAAACCTAAGTACCTACAGGTATTCAGTTTTTCATAAGGGTGCTATTTGAAAATCAATAGTAAAAGATAAAATGTTTAGTTGAGATAAATAGCTAATCTTATAAAGAAAAATAAAACCAAATGTATTCCTACCTCATACCTTTTAGCAAAGTAAATTTCATATAGCTCAACTACTAATCCAATGCTAAGATAATTAATAATATCATAGCAGATTGAATTGAGTATATTAAAAGAATATCTAAGTGAATCGAACATCATTCATGAATGCAGATATTTTTGTCTGTTTTCTTCACTAATGGAAGATGCCTGACACACAGTTGTCATACAATAAATATTTGTTTGATGAATGCATGAATTACAGGCCAAAAAATTAATAAAGATAATAACTACCAAAGAAAATATAAATGATTTTTAAAAAATCTTTAAATCTCATTGTAATAGGAAATCCAGAAACCACTGGGGAAAAAAAAAGATTGATAAGCCCAGTCAAATGAAAATTAAATTTGTCCACTCAACGAAATTCCCACATATAAAAACACATGAGTGGCAGGGTGCCTGAGTGGCTCAGTGGGTTAAGTGTCCAACTTCAGCTTAGGTCATGATCTCACGGTTCGTGGGTTTGAGCCCTGCGACAGGCTCTGTGCTGACAGCTCAGAGCCTGGAGCCTGCTTTAGATACTGTGTCTCCCTCTCTCTGCCCCTCCCCTGCTAGCTTTCTCTCTCTCTGAGAGAAATAATAAATAAATAATTTATTATTTATATAAATAAATATTATTTATATAAATATATATATTTATATATATATATAAAATATAAATATATATAATAATATATAATATATAAATATATATAATAATATATATAAAATATATATAATATATATTTATAAAAATATATAAATATTATTTATATAACTAAATAAATAATAAATAAATAATTTATTATTTATCAAAATAAATCAACATAAAATCAAAAATAAATTAACATTAAAAAAAAAAGAAACACATGAGTGGCAAAAGAGACCTTTTTAACATTCAAAAAGAATTTACTAATTAATATTAAAACAACAACCCGATACAAAACTTAACAGAAATTAGTGGATAAATAAGCTATGCACAGAGAAAGGAATACACGTGGTCATCAATAACTTCATCATTATGTAAATAAATGTAAATTTTTTAAATGCCACATTTTCTAACCAGTAATATTGGAAAAGATAAATTAAATGGATTATATCCATTATTCACATGTGTTGCTTTTTTTAAAAAAAGGAACTCTCGTGCACTATTAGTGGAAATACAAAATGGAACACATTTGTTAAGGAAATTTAGCAATATATATCAAAATGCTGAAAATATTTACCATTTGACCCAGTAAATGCTGGTCAACTACTTTGGGGAGTTCCCCAGGTGAAACTCATTATTCAATTTTTTTATTACTTGTAGATAATATCAAATCTGGTCCCCCTACAAGGGTTTAATAAGCAAAGGAACTTATGAGGCTTGTCTTAGATGGCCATGAGACTAATCAATCTTCACACTCACTCACCAGAATCTTAAAAGTTTATATAGCGGCCTTAACTGGGTTCAGACCCATATTCAATCTACTTGGTCTCAACAACACCTTGCTCTCTCAAGGCTTCATCCTTGAAATGGCCGCTAGTATGGGAATCGTAGGCAGAACATACATTTTAGGGACAAGGGAGCAGTCATACAATAGTAGGCAAAACATACATTCTAAATTTTTTTTTTTCAACGTTTATTTATTTTTGGGACAGAGAGAGACAGAGCATGAACGGGGGAGGGGCAGAGAGAGAGGGAGACACAGAATCGGAAACAGGCTCCAAGCCATCAACCCAGAGCCTGACACGGGGCTCGAACTCACGGACCGCGAGATTATGACCTGGCTGAAGTCGGACGCTTAACCGACTGTGCCACCCAGGCGCCCCATACATTCTGAAGACAAACCAGATCTCTGGTCAACCAGCAGTCACATCCTCTCTATGGCCTTTTTCAACAGTAAGTTTTTCTAATAATTTACCTGACAGATATACTGTCACAAATGTTCAAAGATGTGTAATAATTACAGCATGTTTAAACAGTGAAATTTTAAAACAATCTAAATATTCATCGGTAGGGGTCTGGTTAAATAGCAATGCATAAAAACAAGGGAATACCACAAAGTCATTAAAGTAAACTGTAAGATATGAAAAATAACTATAATACATATTTAAATTTAAAGGAAACTCACAGAACAATGCGAGAATGCTTTTTTTTTTAACCTTTAAAAGTGTAGAGGTAGGTTATTATATACCCCATGTGTGCACTTAGGGCATCTGGAAGGGAATACATCTCACATTTCTCACATTGCACAATTTTGAACTGTCAGATCTTTATAACCATATGTTGACTTTATAATAAAAAATTTCTAATAACTGGTTAAACTTTTAAGACATAGGAAAGCCTTAACATTTCTAAAATAAAGAATGAATTTAATATAGGACATATAATAAATTAACATTAATTAATATCACAATTAATATCAACTATATTATTATAGGACATAATGTATGCCCTATAGGGCATTAGATGTCTTGGAATGAGAAAATCTGTGTTTGAATTCAGCTTTATCCCTTACTTACTATCAATAATTTATCAAACCCATATTTACTGAGATACTAGTACCTGTGTGCTAGCTATTAGAATTCTAGCAATTACCAAAACAGAAGAGACCTTTCCTTTATGGAGCCCACAGCTACTAGTTATATCATTTAACTTCTCTGGAATGCAGTTTTCCCATCTGTAAAATGGGAGTAGCAATGCCCACTTCCCAGGTTACTGTGACAATCAAATGAGTTCATTCATTGAAAGTATCTAGCTAGTTCCTGGAACATAATAAGCACTCAGAAAATATTTGCTGAATGTAAAGTTTCTGCAGTCACAGTTGACTTCACTAGCCTGAGTTTTCAGAGAAAATAAAGAAGACAACAAAAGTAACTTTGTTTAGAAGACAAATGATAGATAGATGCTATCTCCAGGCTGCTCTAACAAAATATCATAAACTGGGTAGGTTAAATAACAGACATTTATTTCTCATAGTACTGGAGGCTAGGAAGTCTGAGATCCAAGTGCCTGGGGATTCTGTTTCTTTTTCTTTCTTTCTTTGTTTCTTTGTTTCTTTGTTTGTTTGTTTGTTTCTTTCTTTCTTTCTTTCTTTCTTTCTTTCTTTCTTTCTCTTTCCTTCTTTCTTTCCTTCTTTCTTTCTTTCTTTCTTTCTTTCTTTCTTTCTTTCTCTCTTTCTTTCTCTCTTTCTTTCAGTTTATTTATTTATTTAGAGAGAGAACATGAGAGAGAGAGGGAGAGAGAAAATTCCAAGCTGGCTCTGCACTGACAGACATGAGGGCCCGAACTCACAAACCATGAGATCAAGACCTGAGCCAAGATCAAGAGTTGGATGCTCAACCGACTGAGCCACCCAGGCACCCAGGAGATTCTGTTTCTGACAAGAGCTCTCTTCCTGATTTGCAGATGATCACCTCATTGCTGTTCCCCTCATGGTAGAGAAAGAGCTCTGATCTTGCTTCCTCTTCTTATAAGGACACTAATCCCATCATGAGGGCTTCACAATGAAGACTTACCCAAACTTAATCGCTGGCAAAGGCCCACCAGTAAGTACCATCGCAGTAGATGTTACAGTTTCAAGGTATCAATGTGGGGAAGGGCACAAACATCCAATCCATACAGATACCAATATTTATATACTCATTGCATAAAAGGCTATTGCTCCCTCCTCAGAATAAGCCAAGATAGGTAAATATTTCATTTGAGCAAATTTGTCAGTGATCTTATGAACAAAGAATAGTTTTGATATGTCAGACTAATTAATGTCATCACAGAAAAAGCTCTTGGGATATGTTTGGATTTGCTAGTTATTGCCAAACTCACATCCTGACATTCCCAGCTTACATCTGTAAAGGAAAGATGATAGGATTGGTATTACATAATTTTTTTCAAATTATTGACTAATCTGACTTTGGAAGTATTTATTTTAAATGTATTTTCAACAATTTTTGTTTATGATACAGTTGCAAACCATTTTGGAGCAACTTTTTTGTTTGTTTGTTTGCTCAACTAAATTAAGTTGGCAGTGAAAAGGGATGAAACCAATAATAAGGAGGTAAAGGGTAAAAAGGAATAGATAATACTTATGTTAAACCCACTGAGAACAATAGAGATTAATTGCTTTCATACCAATATTATAATTTTATAAATAATAACTGAAAAGCCATTTCAACTTTGAAGTTACTTGGTTGACTTGAATTAGAGTAAAATCTGCTATTTTACTATAGTAGGCAATAAGGGAGATTGCATTAGTTTCAGCAAAAGCATTTTTGTTTTTTATAGTTTGGGATTATTCTTGAGATTTATTCTCTCTGGTAGTAAAATAAACAACTAAGATCGAGTGACGTAAGTAACTTTTAAGACAATAACTTCAATTTTAAAGCCAAAAATGCAATAAAAGAACCCAATAATTCAATTCAACATACACATTATGAGCACTTCCGAAGTACAGAGTCTGTCCTAGGTGCTAACTTAACATAAAGATGAAGCATGCCCAATCTTTGTCCTTGCAGAGCATATATTCTAGAAAGGGAGCTATGACACATTCATAAATGATTATTAGACAGTAAAGAATGATTTGTGTTCTTTAAGAGAAATAAAAGATGGTTTAGTGATAGAGGAGAGAGATATTCTTTGGGTGGCAGATGGGGTAGGTGATAGGGTCAGGAAGTTTCCATGAGCAACATGGCATTTGAGCTAAGCCTTGAAAAATGGATAAGGTTTATTTGACAGGTGGAGATGAGGAGCAGGAATGCCAAATGGAAGAGCATAAGCATAAGCACAGTGTAAGATCATGCACAAGAATGAGCAAATGTTCTGGTTTGCCCAGTTCACTCTGACAAATTCTAGGGTGGGATCTCTACATATTATGCAGGAGCAAAATATTGCCATCATTTATATAGTATGTTGGACTTTATTCTAAGTAAAGTCACTATTTTTTTTTTTTTTTTTTTTTTGGTATAAAAGTGACATAGTTTAAGCTGTGGTTTGAAGGGATTACACTGACAATGTATTGGACAAGGGCACAAAAGGAAGCTGGAGGAACCATTATAGACTGCATTGACAAAAGGGTAAGTAGTAATGGCCTTGGAGTTTGGGGCTAGGGTTGTGGCAAAAAGGAAGAAATCTTAAAACCCAATGAGTGACACATAGGCGGGAAACAACACATATTGAGCTCTTATTTCATTCTAGATGCTTTCTATATGAGCATATATATTTTTTATATATGAGCAGGGGTGGCTGGGTGGCTCAGTCAGTTAAGCATCTGACTTTTGATTTCAGCTTAGTTCTTGATCTCTTGGTTTGTGAGATGGAGCCCCACATTGGGCTCTGTGCTGACAGCGTGGGAGCTCCTTGGGATTCTCTCTCTCCCTCTCTGCCACTGTCCTGCTCGTGTGCTCTCACTCTCCCTCAAATAAATAAATAAAATATTTATATATGACTGTGTGTGTGTGTATGTAATCACCACAAGAATCCTAGGTGTTAAGTAATATTATCCTCCTTCCTTAACTGAGACTAAGAGATCAAATAACTTGCTAACTAGATGTGCCCAATTCGAAAAGGCATAGTTTTTCTAGTGTATTTTTCTATAAAATTTACTTGCTAGTTGATTAATGTGGGAATGCAAGAAAGAGAAATGAGTAAAAGATGACTCTTTGGCTTTGACCATGAGTGACTAAGAGTATGAAGTTGCCACCAAAAAAAAAAAAAAAAAAAAAAAAAAAAATATCCTAGAGAACGAATGGATTAGATTAGGAAGGAGGGAGATAAGAGTCAAGTTTTAGATACTTTAAGTTTGAATCAATTTAAAGGTGCTATCAATAGGCACTATTTCTAATTCCTGCCACCCCTCTCTCTCTTGTTCACTCACTCAGATCAGGCTTTCATCCCTACCGTTTCACCAAAACTGCTCATGTGAGGCACACAAACAACTGCTTCATTGTTAAATCCAATGGCCAATTCTCTACTGTCCTCATAAATTAACAACAGCATTTGATACAACTGTGCTCTCTCTTCTCCCTGATAACTTTTTTTCACTTTGTCTCTAACTCCTTGTGTTCTCTTGCTTTTCCTTCTACCTCTCACATAAACCTATTAGTCTCCTTTCTTTGGCTCTTCTCTTCTCAAACTTATAATGTCACAGTGCCTTGGGGATCAGTTCTTGGTCCTTTCGTCTTTTCCATCCATGCTTATCCTTGTGGTGGTCTCATCCGGCCATGACTTTAAATACCATCTATCTGGCACCAACAGTCACATTCATATTTCCAGCCCAATGTCACTCCAGAATCCCAGAATCCTATAATCCAACATCCTGTCCAACATCTCCTCGTGAACGTCAAATGGATGCCTCAAATTTATCATGTCCAAATGTGATCTCCTGATCCTCCCCATCAAACCTGTTTTACCTGCCAACTTTCCAATCTCAATTGATCGCAACTCCATTCTTCTAGTTTTTCAGGCTAAACAAATCTAATACATCAGGAAATTCTAATGGCTCTTAATTCAAAATATATCCACAAGCTTTCTGTCTCCCATCGACTCTACTTCCAATGTGGTACACTATAACACCGTGCCCAGATTAGAAAATAGCGGTATAATTGGTCTCTCAGAGCTACCCTTACTACCCTACACTTTGTTCTAAACACAGTAGCTAGAATAATCCATTAAACCTGTAAAGTACTTCATGTCATTCCTCTGATCAAAACTCTCCAATAGTTTCTCATTTCACAAAGGATAAAAGCCAAATTCCTTACAAGGCCTGCCAAGACCCTAAACCTTCTCATTTTCTCTCTGACCTTCCCTCCTACCACCACTATTCGTTGAATATACCTGACACATTTGTGCTTTACAATGGCTATTCCTTTGCCTAAAATGCATTACCCCTGAATATTTTCAAACTTAACTCCCTCACTTTCTTTGAGACATTTAGAAATGTTTTCATCTGAGCCAGGGCAGTGCTAACCACCCTATAGAAGAGCACAACCAATACTCCTATCACCAGCCCTGCTAACTACACTCCTGATTCTCTTTATCCTGTTTTTTTTTTCTCTTCTTTTTCATAATGCTTCTCACATACAATCTACTTTTTATATTTTTTATGCTTAAGGTTTCTTGTCTGTCTTCTGCCACTAAAAAGTAAGCACCATGAGGGTGGGTAACTTTGTTTTATTCACTGATATATCCCAAGCATCTAGAATATTACCTGCTACCTAGTAGGCACCAGTAAATGTTTCTTGAATAAATGAGATGGTTAGCAAATGGAAATTTAATTCAAGTACTATTTAGTGAGTCTTTACTGTGTTCAATATTCTGAAACTGATCTGGAGCTCAGGGGAAAGGTTAGAGATACATTTGAGAGACATCAGAACAATTCTAATAACTGAAATTGTGGAAGTGTATATATTTCCAAGCAGAAATCCATGAAGCCAAAGGAAAGGCAATTACACACAAATCTTGAGTGTAGAAGGATAAAGAGCCAGTGAAGCATAGATGGAGAGCTCAGAATCACGCACATGCCACTTCATAGAAAGAAATTTTCCAGAAGAAAGGGGATGTTCAACAGTGTGAAGTGTTGTGAAGAGGAGAAGGGGACAAGGATGGGGAAATGGTAACTGGATTTAGTAACTATACTTCAAAAGTTACTATGAGCTTCAGGGGCACCTGGGTGGCTCAGTCAGTTGAGTGTCCGACTTTGGCTCAGGTAGTGATCTCGCATTCTGTGAGTTCGAGCCCTGCATCGGGCTCTGTGCTGACAGCTCAGAGCGTGGAGCCTGCTTCGGATTCTGTGTCTCCCTCTCTCTGCCCCTCCACCACTCATGCTCTGTCTCTCTCTCTCTCTCTGTCAAAAATAAATAAACTTTAAAAGTTACTATGAGCTTCAAAACAACAGTTATTGAAACAATTATTTCATAAGAAGTTTTATGATGCTCAGTTACAAAAATAGGACAGTGGAATCAAGAAAAGATTTTGTTACACCAGTGAGAAAGCCAAACATATATAAGAAACATTTTATGATATAAGCATTAATTATTAAATGTTAAGCAATCAAAAACCAAAAATTATTCATACTTCATTGGCACTTCTTCATCTGTTGGTCACTTGAGTAGTGGTAAAACTTAGACAGCAGGCAGCACTTGAACTTGAAAAACCAGAGTTTGAGTCCTGGTTCTGCCACTTTCTAGCTTATGACTTTGGGCAAATTACTTCAACCCTCTGAGTCTCAGTTTGCTCCTCTGCCAAAAAGATTTAATAATATTTGCCTTATCTACCTCACAGGTTGATGGGGTGAATAAATGAAATGATGTAAGAGAAGGAGTAAACTATAAATCTCACCATTCCAAGCCAATATTATTCACAGGCAGCATGCTGTGTTAAGAGTTTTTCAGCTCTGCTATGGTTTGACCAAGACATTGGGCATGACAAATACCCATTGTCCCCACTTGTAAAATTAAAATATCAATACCTGCCTGGTTTATCTCATTTGATTCTTCGAGGGATCTAATGAGTGACTGTATAAAAGTGCTTTGCAAACTTGAATGTACCATATGTTTGAAGAAAATATCTACAGGTTCTCTGTGTTTAAGACTCTTGAAACAGTGGTTCTCATACTTCAGTGTATATAGAATCACTTGGGGAGCTTAGTAAAATTGTAGAATCCAGGGACCCCACCCCAGAAATTCCCAGTCAGTGTTCTTACTGGGACCTGGGATCTACATTTGGTATAAGCCCCCTAGGTAATTCTGTTGTACAGTCTACCTGCAGAAAGTGGCAAGATTGGGAGTACTGAGGAGATATGAAAAGAAGGGTAGAGGGGCACCTGGGTGGCTCAGTCGGTTAAGTGTCAGACTCAGGTCATGATCTCACAGCTCTTGAGTTCCATCCCCATGTCGGGCTCTGTACTGACAGCTCAGAGCCTGGAGTCTGCTTCAGAGTCTGTGTGTGTCTCTCTCTCTGCTCCTACCCTGCTCTCTCTCTGTCTCTCTCTCTCTAAAAAAAATAAACATTTAAGAAAAAAGAAAAAGAAAAAGAAGGGTAGAAAGGGTGGTAGAAAGAAAGTGAGGCCCCTTCTTCATTCCTGCTGACGGAGGCCTGGAGGTATAGGAAGGGGTGGGCTTGTTCTGACATCTGGGTCTCACTCTTGATGCCTACTGAGGAGGGATGGTCTTTCCTCCAAACAGTCCAGAAAGTTCTAGAAGCTCTTTATCTAACTGCAAAGAATTTGATTAGAAAGTGAACAAATAACACCACTGATCATTTTATTAGTTTGAAATTGGAATAGATGTTTGAACATTGAGAACACATTAATATAATGGGATATGGAATATTTTTATACCAAAATGTTAGACTTTCTCATCCTTGATACCAAAACCACTAGGCATGAAAACTGATGATCAGTATGGAAACAAGCACATAATTCTCTCCTACTGGCCACAAAGGTAATCCTCCCAAGTCTCCCTGTGATTGCATCTCAGTGTTTTGATTCAAAGGATGCCCAATACCTTACTTGAATAGGATCTTAGCCATCCTGGTCCTTCACTGATTTCACACAGCGGAGACTTACCCTGGAAATAATTGCGATTTTCCCACAAATATCCCCTTTCTGCCATTAAGGGTTATCATTTGTTTAAGTGTGGGATAGTACATTTCCCACAATTAACCAGGAATAATGTTACAGTTCTCCATAGCAACACAAAGATACCATAGATGGTTGCTAAAATAAAAACAGCTAATGAAACAAATCCATGTGTAATTTAAAAAGTAAATCCATACTCCCTTGCAATGAAGTATTTCTCAATGATAAAAAGCTTCTGCACAGCAAAAGAAACAATCAATAAAACTAAAAGGCAACCTATGAAATGAGAGAAAATATTTGCAAATAACATATCTAATAAGGGTTAGTATCTAAAACCCATAAAGAACTTGTCAAACTCAACACCTAAAAAATGAATAATCCATTTAATACATGAATAGACATTCAGAATACATGAATAGAGATTTTTCCAAAAAAGACATATAGATGGCCAACAGACACACAAAATGCTCAGGATCACTCATCATCAGAGAAATACAAATCAAAACCATGATGAGATATCATCTCACACCTGTCAGAATGGCTAAAATTAACACAAAAAACAACAGGTGTTGGCAAGGATGAGAAGAAAGGGGAACCTTCTCACTGTTGGTGGAAATGCAAACTGGTGGGGCCACTCTGGAAAACAGTACAGAGGTTCCTCAAAAAGTTTAAAATAAAACTATATTACAATCTAGCAATTGCACGGCTAGGTATTTACCCAAAGGATACAAAAATACTAATTCAAAGAGATACATGCCCCTCAATGTTTATAGCTACATTATAATAGCCAAATTATGGAAGCAGTGCAAGTGTCCATCAATAGAGAAACGGATAAAGAAGAGTTGGTGTGTCTATATGTGTATACACACACACATACACACATATACACGAGGTAATATTACTTAGCCATAAAAAAAGATAATGAAATCTTGCCATTTGCAACGATGTGGATGGAGCTAGAGAATATTATGCTAATCGAAATCAGCCAATTAGAGAAAGACAAATACCATATGATTTCACTCGTAGAATTTAAGAAACAAAACAAATGAGCAAGAGGGGGAAAAGAGAGAGGAAGGAGGCAAACCAAGTCACAGACTCTTACACAGAACAAACTCATGGTTACCTGAGGGGAGATGGGTGTGGGGATGGGTTAAATAAGTGGTGGGGATTGTTGCGATGAGCACTGGGTGTTGTATGGAGGTGGTGAGTTGTTATGCTGTACACTTGAAACTAATATTGCACTGTCTGTTAACTAACTAGAATTTAAATAAAAAGTTAATTTTTTTTTTCAAATAATTTTCATTTCCTTTAAAACATTTCCTGTGTGTATTTACCATACATCATCAAGACATTTGAAATAAATTCCAGGTGTGTTAAAAACAAAAATCGTCTGTCTCTGAAGGGTGTATACGTTCCACAAACACTAACTCAGAAACGTTCAGGTTCTCTGGTTCAATTTGACAAGTGTCTGTAGTTCCCCTTGGGAAACAGTCCCAAGAGTCTTATTTTACTTTTATCTTTCACTTTTTTCCCTGCAATACTATTATGCCACTTTATGTCCAAGTTTTATTTGAAACAGTACCTACCCTACTTGAAGGAGCACATACAAGCATTGTATTTTCCCTTGCTGAAGATCTATACACGGTGACTTTGCTTCTAGGACATCATGAAAAGTCTTTTAGCACATGATTCGAGATTAAATGTGCCAGATAATATGTTTAACGGTGATGATCATTCTCTTCATTAAACGTGTGTACTACAGCCGTGCTTTACAAGGAGATAAAGAAATATGGTTTAAAAAAATTTTTTTTAACGTTTATTCATTTTTGAGACAGAGAGAGACAGAGCATGAACGGGGGAGGGGCAGAGAGAGAGGTAGACACAGAATCGGAAGTAGGCTCCAGGCTCTGAGCCAACAGCCCAGAGCCTGACGCGGGGCTCGAACTCACTGACCGCGAGACTGTGACCTGAGCTGAAGTCGGACGCTTAACCGACTGAGCCACCCAGGCGCCCCGAAATATGGTTTAAACAAATTATGGTACATCTACCAGTACAATATAGTATTTTCATTAAAATTACAAATAGGTAAACTATGTTAATATTACAAATATAAACATGTATGTAAAATGGTGTTCATTTAAATGTATTACAATATTTATAATATTATAAATACAAACATGTATGTAAAACGGTGTTCATTTTAAAAGTAACTACAAAATACAATGTGCATACTGTTTAAAATTATTACAGTTTATTTAAATTGCCTTATTCAAAAAATATTTGGTCACTTTGAAGGCTTATGGCACACAACAAGATGATAAAAATTAGAAGAAAATTGGGGCGCCTGGGTGGCGCAGTCGGTTAAGCATCCGACTTCAGCCAGGTCATGATCTCACGGTCCGTGAGTTCGAGCCCCGCGTCGGGCTCTGGGCTGATGGCTCAGAGCCTGGAGCCTGTTTCTGATTCTGTGTCTCCCTCTCTCTCTGCCCCTCCCCCATTCATGCTCTGTCTCTCTCTGTCCCAAAAATAAATAAACGTTGAAAAAAAAATTTAAAAAAAAAAGAAGAAAATTTAAAAAAGTAAAAAGATATAAAGTACAACTATGTGAACTATATCAAAACGAATAAAGTCCTGAAGATAATTTAGTGAAATATAAAGTTTTATGTTCCATGAATTGTTTTTTCTGTAGAGTCAAGTGCATAATAAAATATTTTTCAGCCACAGATCATGGAAAATGCCCAAAACAGCTTCATGAAGGAAGTTGTCTCACTGAGACAGAAGACAGGTTCTGAGTTTATAAGACTAGTGTTCCTAGGGTATATTATCTGAACATTAGAAAATTAAGGACCTTGGTCTAATTCTTTGGCTTCTAGTTCCTTCTTTTGGAATGTAAATTCCACTAATCTAAATCAACAAACATGACAGCCCATTATATATAAGACCCTGTTTCAGTCTCCTTCTCTGTAAAAAAAAGTCCTTAGTAATGATTAACGTCTGCTTCACACTTTGAGGGTAATTATTCCCCCTTTGCTGAAACAAGCTTTTCCTGATTCCAACAAAGCACAGCACATTTAGAGGTCAATTACAATCGCCTGAGCAAATCTCATTGCGTGCTACATTTATCTGAATAATCTAAAACAACTAACGGGATATAAACGTTTCTAGCTCTTAAGAACTAGGATTCTCAATACCTCAGAAAAGTATTTTAACACAATGAAAGGGTTCCAGAGAAGGGAGACTAAAACACATCACCACAATCTTGGCATTTATTCTATACTAATTACATTTTCGTCAAATTAAGTATGAGAGGAAAATGACTCAAAGCTTCTAATATATTTAACTGTGTACAAGATCACTAAGTGCCCCTGGGTGTGTTTCTTGCCTTTAATAAATTAGCATCATTTTCCTTTGAAGAAGCCAGTTTGGCATGGGGGAAACCTGAGAGGACAAAGTCCTGTGAGAAAGTTCCACATCTTCCCATATACCTCTGTCTGAATTCTGATGGCAGGGAAGCAATAGAAAAGGAGAGAAAGCAGTGGCTGAGGATCAAAACAAAGATTTCAGACAGGATTCCAGCAGGAGAGACAGGATAGGTTTGGTCCCATTCAGCCAGAGGTCAAGTGGCCTCACTTAAGGTGGTCCAATGTGACTGATGACACAATCCCCAGGCAGCATCCCTTGTGATTCATTTCTCGATCACGCACGCACTGCAGGGGAACTCCAGGTAGCTCCCTGAATACACACATGTTCACTAGATATATCTGCTTGAATTCCCCGGCCTTTTTCAATTGCTAAATATTCCTTTTTTATTTTTATTTTTCCTTGATTTTGAGAGGTTTTGTTGGTCCTTTGACATCAGGGTTAACATACATCCTTCGAAATACAAAATATACAGCTCCACTATACTTAATATGAAAAATGCTTGCAAGAGATTCATGGTTTAATTTCTAGTCTGTCTTAAAGGGGAGGTCACATTCAGTATTATTGCTCTGATTTTTACAGTTTAAAAAACAAACAAAAAAAAAACCATAAAAAACTGTTAGACTTCAAGCTCTGGGAGAGAAGGGACCATGGTATAGACATCAGCATGGTCATAGAACGGTGGTTCCACATTTAGATTCTTGAGTAAGCCTGCCTGGTTCAAATACTAACTTTATGAGCTACACGATCTTTGGAGAAGCTAGATCAGGTCTCTTGGGCTTAGCTATCTCATCAATAAATTGGAATAATAATAATAATATCTATCTCAAAGATAGGTTGAATATATTGAATGCAATAATCTATACAAAACATTTATCACAATGCCTGTGAAAAATATATAAAAAATGTTTAATAAATGTAATAAATACCCATGACATATTGGCTAGTAACTAAGCATTTTAAAGGATTTGAACAGAGCTACTTGATCTCCTTTGTTGCAAATAAACTAAGTTGATATTGCAGATATACCTCAAATATTTTCAAGTCTGCTTCATATTGGGTTTTGGTACATATAGTTCAATTCTCTTTTCATTTATCTTTATTAAATTGAGGAAATACAAAACATTGACCTGCGATATTCTTCCCTGGTTACTGTTTCACTATTTTCTTTGGTTGCATAATGCATGATGTGTCAGAAAGATAAAGTTTATACTCAAGACACTGATTCATGAGTTCTTATTTTTACTTTGAGTAATTTTCTATTTCTTTGGGACTATTTTAAGTGTTTCCTCTGTTAAAGTTGAGTTTCTCCTCTTGAGTAAAATTGAATTCACATTTTAGAGTATTTTTACATCTTAAAATATTGCGTCTTATGGTTTTCTTTTTCCTTTTTTTTTTTTGAAATTCACTTTTATGACAAATGATCTTATGGGTGATGGTGAGAAAATTCCTCGTTCTTTGGCCTTTTTCTTACTAGATTTGGTCAGGAGGGCTGGTTCCTTTGTCCTTGTGCTCACAGTGTCCTGGCCTCTTTCTAGCTATTTTCTGTTTTTTCTTTTTTTTTTCTAATGTTTTCTGAGTCACTTCAACATATGTAGTAATAAGGAATAGTTGTCACTATCTCCTCTACATTTGAAAAATTAAAGTATTTTCATGACAGGAAGAACAAATTTGTTAATATTGTTGCCAGCACACTAGATCACAAGGCATTTGGTTCTCCTGGCTTTTCATGATCTTTCCTGTTGTTGTTAATCTTGTTTTTATATTCTTCTCTATATCATATTTTATGCAGAACTTAGAGAACGTGCGTTAAGTTTCAATAAATTCTTACTTTCAATTTTCTGGAGGAAACAATGATAGGATAAAAGGGACTCTAGCAATCGCACCTACACCAAAATCTAAGTATGTCTTATGTCTTATTTGGGTGTCACAGTCCTAGCACAGATCCCCATTCCGTCTTGATCTCTCCAAAGTTGAGCACATAAATCTCAACCTTCCTGGGCCTTGATTTTCTTTACTGTGTTCTGTTTTGTTTCTGTAAGAAGAGGTTGAATAAATGAGTTGTAAGTTTCCCTGCAGATACAAAATTTGTCCTCAGATGAACACATGCTAAAAAAAATACAACCATTGATACTACTGTGGCTCTTAAAAGGAATTAGAAGAAGCAGCACAGAGTAATACAACAAAATACACTTTAGTAAGTGATCATTCTTTTTTCTGGAAAAAAAAAAGCCAAGTATAAAATGTACTTCCTTAAAAGAAACATTCCTGTCCCTTCAATATTAGATGGTATTTAAATATACTTTTTTCAGGGGCACCTGGGTAACTCAGTTGGTTAAGCATCTGGCTCTTGATTTCAGCTCAGGTCATGATCTCATGGTTTGTGAGCTCGAGCCCCATGTTAGGCTCTGTGTGGACAGCACGAAGCCTGCTTGGGATTCTCTCTCTCCCTCTCTCACTGCCCCAACCCCACTCGCACTCTAAATCTCTCTCAATATAAATAAATAAACATTTGAAAAAGTAAACTTTTTTTAGACTTGACATTTTAAAACTTAAAGATGTATGAGTGCTTTAATAATAATAACAACACTTCTTGACCATTAATGAGGGTTCAGATGTTATAAAACATTAAACTTCAACCGCATATCTATATCTGTAACAACTCAGAAAATTTTGCTATATAAAACTGCACCTTGGATATGTGTTTGTCATCATCCTTGCTCCTGGTTCTCTTTTCCCTGTTAGTGCAGAATGATACCTCGTCCAGTACATCTTATTGGAAAGACAAGCACCCAAAGGGATTACTGTCTCCAGAAAGAGTTGGCCTTCCCCCTAGCCCTGGGAGGAGGTGGAGGAACTAAAGAATAGAGCCATTTGGTATCACTATCACAAGGACCAAATCATCCTGCTCACAGCAATGACTGTGAAATGGGCAGTCTCCCATTTCACCTGGAGTGGGAGGATGTCACTCATCTGGGGGGAAAAAAAAAAGCATTAGCAAGAATAGAATCTCTGTTATTACAGTGGGAGATGGAAATATGTGCGTAAATAAACTGACTTTATTATTTCACTCGAACATGAAGGTCTACTGAACTACAGGGTGTGTTCAGCTGTTTTTTATTTTAATGAGATTCTGTACAATGGTTTCTACTTTTATCATCCCCAGAAGAGGCTTCAGAAAAACATTCTCAAATTTTCACTCTTAAAAGCAGTCCCACAGCTTTTGCTTTCAATATTTTACTCCTTATTTTAAGGTCTAAATCAAAATTGAAGTAATTGTGAAATGATCCCTACCCCCTCTTTGAGGATTCAAGTAAGAGCAAAAAGAGAGGAAATTCTATCAGAAAACCTGGGTCTTCACCTTAATCCTCAAAATAATCAACTGTGTGTTTATGGGCAAGTCACTTGACTTCTCTGTGCCTCAGTTTCCACCTCTGCAAAATGAGAGCATTGGACTTGATCTTTAAGCGCCTCCCCTGTAGCTATAAAAATCCATAGCTCTGAAACAAAAATAATTTTTGAGAGCCAGTTCAGTGAAACAACCCCATTTGCAGATTCAGTCAAGTCATTCTCTGGTTTTGATGTTAGGAAGAATTTACCTGATCAGCATTGGGGGAGAGAGTATGAGACTGGAGACCTAAGAGAGAAGATGATTTCAGTGCATATGTTGACCTGCAAGCAAGTATGTTAATATTGGGCTCTAGAACTAGTCGAGATGGACAAGATGCACTGATTAGTGGTCCTTCTCTATCACTGATAGTGGGTTTGAATGCTGGGACACTGACCAAGTTTAGATACCATCACTGGCCTCATGATGCTTTAGATGCTTTAGGTTAGAAGGTTAGGCATAAAGCTTCAGTCTAGGAGGCCCTAGTCTTGTCCCCTCAGCCACTGCATCATTTCCTGAGTCTTGCCACTGTTACATCCACTGAACAATGGTTGCAGGTTGTTTCAATAACTTAATACAATCTTTCCTGTCCAAACGTAAACATCCCAATGTAAGACTATATTCAGTTTTTTCTTCACTGCACATAAATTTTTAGACTCTTTCCCCAGATAAGATTTTGATGAGAAAAGATAAAAAAGGAGAGAGTACTGCATCATCAGGGGTTAAAAAGTGAGTAACCAAGAATGTAGAATGCAAAGGCAAACTGGCTGGGAACCCAGACTTTCAATTTACAACAAATCTGCAAGGGTGCCATGGTGCTCCCTAGGTCCTGTTTAGCAAGGATAAGAACAGCTTAAAACCCAGATTGGAGAATGGTGGGAATCTACATTTAAGCAAAGAAAGTTGGTAATGAGTCTGAGCAAGAAAAGTATTGACAAACGAAAATCTTATTATCTGCCATTATCAACGGATAAGGGGTGGGAGTTTACCAATTAACTCAACTCTCATTTAAATTCCAATACATCTCATGATTTTAACATTTTTTTAAAGTTTATATTATTTATTTTGGGAGAGAGCGAGACAGAGCGCTTGTGCATGTAAGCAGGGGGAGGATAAAGAGAGAGGGAGAGAATCCCAAACAGGCTCAGCACTGTCAGCACACAACCCAATAAGGGACTCCATCTCATGAACCATAGGATCATGACCTGAGCCGAAATCAAGAGTCAGATGCTTATCTCAATGAGCCACCCAGGAACCCCTTGATTTTCACAATTTCGGCTGTAATCTTTCCAAGCTATTAATAGAGTACTATATAATTTATCAACCAAATGGGGATACTTTCAAGAATAAAGGAAATACTATTTTTAACTCGATGATATATTTATACCAGGACTGTTCCAGGAAAACCAGATGTATGGTCACCCTTGGTAACTATCGTATCTTCTTGGTGAGGTATTCTATATAAAAAAACTTTTCCACTATGATCCAAGTCATGAACACTCATGCAGTGTTCATGCCGTGGTGCCCTCTGGATTTAGAGAGCTCTGTGCAGTGGACTTCACACCGTACTGGACACCAGAATTACTGGAGGATCTGTTAGATTGCTGAGCTCCACTCTCAAAGTTTCTGACTGGGTAGGTCTGGGGTGGGATCGGAGTATTTGCTTTCTAAACTTCCAAGCAATCCTGATGCTGGTCCAGAGACCACACTTTGAGAAATATGCATCGTATACTTAGTGGTGATCTCACATAGCTGTGCCTTTCTTTGTTCTTGTGTCTTCATTTTGTCGTCCTTCAGTATCGCCGTATCAAACCCACTGTCAGTGACAGAGAAGGACCACTATCAGTATTCAGGGAACTCAGCTGTCATCCCTCCCCCCACTTTTTTTGTTGAGCTCTCCGTACACCTGTCCCAAACAATCCTAGTTTTCTAATTCTTTCAGTTCCTTCCAAAGTGCTTCTCATTTCCTTCTGACTAGGAAAATCAATATGCAAGCTTATTACAACTCTCTTTAAAATAAGTGCACATATATCCTTATTCATGCATTTATTCACTCAGCCAACATGTATTTGTGTTTTCCTTTGGACCATCACTAAGATCTACTTGGAGAATATGTAATTTAAAAGATATCTATTCAATTTTGTTCATTTTGATTTGTTTTGAGAGAGAGAGAGTGAGCAGAGAGGAAGAGAGAGGGAGAGAGAGAATACCAAGCAGGATCCTCACTGTCAGTGCAGAGCCTGATGGAGGACTCGATCTCACGAACAATGAGATCACAACCTGAGCTAAAACAAGAGTTGGTTGCTTAACCAACTGAGCCACCCAGGTTCCCCAAAATTTATTCGATTTTTGAAAAGACATTGCTATAGAGACATTGCTATATAATACTCCTTTATAGAGAGAATGACTAACATTTTTACCAAGATTTTTTTGTAAAATCTTATAAAAATATTCCATTAATTCATAATGTCCATCCCATATTTGTCGTCAACACTGCTCTTGCAAAATTATTTGTTTCCTTACAATACCATCACCAGGTTATCCTTATCCTCTTGGCCTATCCATGCATATTGCCAGTGTCACTTCATATTTAACTGAGATATACAGATTTTTCTAGAAGTATAATGGAACAAACTCAGCTTTGAAGGAGGCCTTTCTGGAGCACCGGGGTGGCTCAGTCAGTGAAGCATCCGACTTCAGCTCAGGTCATGATCTCACGGTTTGTGAGTTCAAGCCCCGGGTTGGGCTCTGTGCTGACAGCTCAGAGCCTGCAGCCTGCTTCAAATTCTGTGTCTCCCTCTCTCTTCCCCTCCCATGCTCATGCTCTGTCTCCCTCTGTCTCTAATAAATAAATGTTATAAATAAATAAGTAAATAAATAAAGGAGGCCTTTCTCACAGACAGTAAATCCTCATTTAGCCAAGAAATCTACTTTAGCTAACCTCAGAACTTTGTGGCTTGTTAAGCTATGACTATTTCTTTGTTTTTCATTGCCATCTAATAGATACTCCTTGACACCAGAAAGTTGTTCTAATTAAAATTGGCATTGGAGTGGTGGGTGAAAAAACAAGAACTCTCATGAGCTGAGAGGAAAAAGAGAAGCCCCAGTAGTAGGTCCAGTCCAGCGTGGACTTCAGGACAACGTACGAGACTGTGCAACTGAATCGCCTGCATTTCATCCTGTGCTGATGCTGTCCACACAGGGCAGGACAGTGACCAACTAGGAAGGAACTGGGCTTTACCCTCAAGATTCTTCTCCGTCACCTACTAATATGATCAAAGAGCCCCAAGACTCCTACTGTCTGGGATTCTCCTTCTTTTTATTATCTAAACAAAATGATTCACACTCTGAGACAGGTTCAGCCACCACCACCGCCCCCCCCCCCAATATTTCTGAAGATTTTGGAAGGAGAGACCTTCATGTTTCCATTCCTTCTTGCTCCAAGTTTGACTCTCACCCCCACTCATATCTTGTCTCTTGTAAACTACTTTCCTTTCTCCTCCTCACTTCACCCTACATGTGAGCCACACAACCAAAATGCTATCAAAGCAAGACTCCAACGTGTAACAAAGTTTTACTAAGCTTTGACTAGAACTGAGAGTAATTGCACACAGTGTGGCGGGGGGTGGGGGTTGGGGAGGGAAGCTTTGAATTCAATGCAGATCTCACTATCCCCCAAAATACATCCACCATTTCCAGTCAAATGGCCTTTTTCTTTCACAGTTATAGGTTGCTACTTACTAGATGACTGGCCATACCAGATCTCCATGTACTCTCCATTCTGTTCACTCCTCTGTCTTCCAGAAATCCTGCCCTCCTCTCAGAGCACTAGTGTGGTGTCTAAAAACTTTTGTTACTTTATTATGCAGAGACATTTCATTTCTCAAACTCCACTCTAGACTGATTGTTGGTTCCTTCACATAACCCAAACAAGCTCTTCTCCCCTGAAACTAACTTTATTGCTATCTTATAATGGTAATCAATGTCTCTAGTCATCTTTTTGAATTGCATTTTTTTCCTGTCCATGACCATGGCTGCATGAATGTGTGTGAGCCAATTAGTCCTTTACCTAAGCCTCAGTTTACTCATCCACTTCATACGGTTGTTACCAAGATTAAATGTAAAAGCCTAGAATAACACTTTCCAAAAGGTAACTGATAACCATGAGGAATTACCACTGGAAAAGGATAATTAATAATGGCATCACTTGGGTAATATTAGCTAATACCCACAGCCAGTAGCTCATGTGCCAGGCTCAAGCTCAAGCTGAGGGTGTCACCCTCTGGCACCAGGGACGACATTTCCTGATGCCTTTCATCCTACATTTTTGGCAAATACATAGTTAGAAATATTAGGCAAATCATCATACCCAAGTGCTAAATATATCACCACTACCCCCAACAGCAAGGGATGGTGTTCTATCTTGCTTATGTTGTTTACGTCTTTCTCTCAGAGAGGAGAACAGAGCTGGACAGAGGCCCAGCTATGTGCTACACGCTTCTGCGATCCATTGCCTGCCATCATATATCTGCTCTGAGAATAAACTGCACGCACAGTTTTACAGGGATTTAATTTCCCAATGAGATCAAAGTTGGTCTATAGATAATCTGCAAATCATTTAAACTGACAGATGAGTTAATGTCAGTTAATGTCAATGAAATGAGTTAATGTCAATGAAAAAGGAGCCAAGTTTAAGGTGAATACCAGGGGGGAGACTTGAATCAGGTCCCACCAGCCTGCATCTTGTTCCCAGGTTCCTTCAAATCAAAATGACCCAAGCCTTTCCCTGAGGAAAGAGACCCTCACCCCCTGTCTCTTATCCTTTTTACATTTCCAAGATGATGCTTCCTATTCCTACAGATCTTTCCCAGAGCTGTAACTCAAGCACTCGTCTAAAAAGGAGGTGCAGCCCGAGTATCTTTGGCTTTTTGTGGTACATGGCCTGTACAACAGCTGTGTGTCAGGCCTCTGCTATGTAGCTTCCATCAGATGATTTCTCCTTAGACTCAAAGAATTCTAGAAGTCTTAGGTCAAAAGAACATTTAGGCTCATAGCCTAAAATATTTCCAAATATGTTTATCTCCACCCAACTGGTGACAGTGAGGCATTCCTGTGGGATACAGGAATAGTCCACCATTTCTAGCTAATCTCATAAAGTACCAGGTGCTGTCTCATAATACATGGGTGATTAATATAGTTAGAGTCTTAGAACCACCTTGACAATGGAGTACTCATTCCCAGCCTTTGTTCTTCCCAGTAAAGCCTATGTCATGATACAATCTACTGTTCTGTTTCCCAGCTCCCATTAAGGCATTTCTTTCCTTAAAAACTACCTTTCACCTTCTGATGTGCCTCTATTTAGTGTTCGAGGCCCTGTTCTTCCTGACTCTAATGTAATGTTTCAGCTTCATCTTTCATTGGCCCTGACATTTAGATGTCCCTCCTGTCAAGTGAAACCACTCAAGGTCCCACTCATATGCCTTGACCCTTTGTTCTACAGTGCAAAATGCCCTAGTTCAGGGTAGAAGTTGAGAGTAAATTCCTCTGCAATAAGAAATAACAGAAACTTACCACAAAGAGATACCACTTCATACTTACTATGGGATTGGCTATGTAGGACAGCTATAATCAAAAAAGTAGAAAATAGCAAGTATTGATGACGATGTGGAAAATTGGAACCCTCATGCATTGCTAGGGAATGTAAAATGGTACAGCTACTGTGGAAACAGTTTGGTGGTTTCTGAAGGAGTTAAACATAGATCTGCCATATTACCCAGTAATTCCGTGCCTAGGTATATATACCAAAAAATGAAAGAAAGGACTTGAACAGGTATGTGTGCACCAATGTTCATGGCAGCATTATTCACAATAGCCAAAAGGTAGAAACAATCTAAATGTTCATCAATAGATGTGTGCATAAGCAAAATGTGGTGTGTGTGTGTATGTGTGTGTGTGCGTGCGTGTGTGTGTATGCAATGGAATATTATTCAGCTTTAACAAGGAATTAAATCTGGAAATATGTTACATCATAGATGGACTTCGAAGTCATTATGTTCAGCGAAGTGGCCAGATATAAAGGCCACATATTGTATGATTTCATCTATATGAAATATCCAGAATAGGTAAATCCATAGAGACAATAGAGAAGTAGAGGTTGCCAAGGGCTGGGATGAGGGGAAATGGAGAGTGACTGCTTAATGGGGATGGAGTTTCTTTTTCGGGTGACAATAATGTTCTGGAACTAGATAGTGCTGATAGTTGCATACTGTAAATGTACTAAATGCCACTGAATTTTAAGCTTTAAAATAGTTAAAATAATCAATTTTGTTATGTGCATTTTATCAAAATAAAAAGTACAAAGTCTATAGATTTGGCATAAAAACTGTTCTATCATATTTATTCAATAACTCATATCCAAGGATGCTTGCCTTAAGGAGAAGTGAGATTCCAGTTCTAATGCAATAAATGTTTATTTGGAATTGTTAAAAACAAAAATGTACCTTAAATCAGAGGTCAAAGTGAAAGAACTGGGCCCCCTTTTTTTGTTATTAAAGCTCTAGGCATGATGACTGACACAGTATGTGGATATGAACTGGATAGTATTAATATTTTGAGAAGTTTATCAAGTTGGTCAAGGCATACTGGATTCAAGTCAATTCTGAAAATAATCATCCCTGAGAAATAGCAAAAAGGATTTTTAAATTTTTATATCTATATTCCTGAGACGCTCCCTGACAGAGAATCTGGAGCCCAATCTAACCACTAAAACTTGCATTTCAGGCCTTCATCCATTGGCACCAATTATCTGTTAATCTATTAATCAGCGGTAAAGACTGAAAAACATTTTGCAATCTATGCAAACCCAAAGGGAAGGACAGCCTCGGTAAATCCTCACCTTTCAGGACTGGTAACCAACTAGAAAAATTGTTCAGTGTATCAAACCTAATACAGCAGTTAGTTTCTATAAAAATGCACCTTCCTTCCAGACAACTTAAATGGACAAATACCATTGAAGGAGAAAATGTGCATTCCTCCTACCATTTGGGGCAATGCTTTACATAAAATTTGCAGTAATTTCAACTTTAGCCATTTATTAGGAAATACGATATTATTCCTGGAGTCATTACAATCAGTTGGAACAGAGTTGCCAGGAAAAAACACTGTACAATTTAATATCTGGCACTCTTCCGCCTTTTCTTCTTACAGCTATTGCTTTTGAATAGCAGTTCTGACTCCAGGACCTTTCAAATTTATTGATTCATATATTATTATCTGACGTCCTGGGGCTAGTGAAGATAGAGCATATATTGCATGGGAGAGATAGCAATGACTTTTGAAGCTAGAAGATTTAAATTGAAACCTCTTCTCTGCTTCTTTCTAGTTGAAGGAGTGAGTCCCTTAAACTTGGTCCCTCTTGATCTCTGTCTGTAAAATGGGAATGATAATCTGTCCTACCTACTTCACCATGTCGCTCTGAAGATTACAATGGGTTGGTGATTGCGAAAGTCAATTGTAAGGGGCGACGTTGAAAACAGCGATTAGCAATCATAGCTCTTTATAACCTGGTCATTACTTACAACTAATCAACTGCCTGCGCTCTTCATACTCTCTTCTCTTATAGTTGTTGAACTGACCTGCCTGGAGATTGTGAAAGAAAAACTGCATAAGACGAGCAGGTTTGTTTTTATTTTGATACTACTGCCAGCAATAGGGGAGAAAGCACAGACCAAGTGGAGATACCTAGCCCCACAGAGAAAAGGGCTGAAGAGACTTATTTAAGAGATAGCATGGTAGATCATAGGCCACCTATGTTTGCTAATTGGTCTCATCCATAGGAAAAGTAAACTTTCTCATATCTTCGGGACAAAAGTAGTTTTACAACTTGGAGCGAGGAGGCAGAGGAAGTGAGGCTCCTGAACTGGAAGACAGGAGCACTATCTCCTTAAATAATTGTATTTCAAAGGGTGGCTTTCAGGTCCTTGAGAAAGACATTTCTAGGTGGCAAAACTGGCAAGAGGTTGACTGAAAGATTTACATCTCGGAACGCCTGGGTGACTCAATCAGTTAAGTGACTGACTTTGGCTCAGGTCATGATCTCATGGCTCCTGAGTTTGAGCCCTGTGTTGGGCTCTGTGCTGACAGCTCAGAGCCTGGAGACTGCTTCAGATTCTGTGTCTCCCTCTCATTCTCTCGCTTGCTTGCTTTCACTTTCTCAAAAATAAATAAACATTTTAAAAGATATTTACATCTCAAAGGAGCAGAATAAAGGATATACAATAACAGGTTTTAGTTTCTAATTTTTTTTTTTTTTACATTTTATTTATTTTTGATAGAGAGAGTCCGAGCACAAGTGAGGGAGGGGCAGAAAGAGAGGGAGACACAGAATCTGAAGCAGGCTCCAGGCTCTGAGCTGTCAGCACAGAGCCCGATGCAGGGCTTGAACTCACAGACTGTGAGATCATGACCTGAGCGGAAGTTGGACGCTTAACCGACTGAGCCACCCAGGTGCCCCTAACAGTTTCTAAATGTTTTCTAACATTTTCTAAAAAATGCTCTAGGAAAAGGGAGGTCAGGGGCTTAGAGTCAGGAGAACCCTGTCTAAAGTTAGTCAAGCTAAAGGGTGCTTTAAAGCCGTTTTGGTTGGGTGCCTGGGTGGCTCAGGTCATGATCTCAGGGCTTGTGAGCTTGTACTGTTTCAGATCCTCTGCCTCCCTCTGTCTCTGTCCCTTCCCCATTCCCTCTCTCTCTCTCTTTCTGTGTGTCTGTGT
The DNA here is from genome assembly GCF_018350155.1 of Leopardus geoffroyi. Taxonomy (NCBI): domain Eukaryota; kingdom Metazoa; phylum Chordata; class Mammalia; order Carnivora; family Felidae; genus Leopardus; species Leopardus geoffroyi. Next base: position 157,134,401 of record NC_059326.1, read on the forward strand.
CTCTCTCTCAAAAATAAATACACATCAAAAAAAAAAAAAAAAAGCCATCTTGTTCAAGAACTGTGAGATAATGGCCAAAAACTGATTTTTTTTACAATTCAGAAAACATGTGCCAAAGTGTTCTGGTTTCACTGGATTTCCTCATCAGAGTGGTCACAATTTTATTCATTCAGGAAAAAGATTGTGAATTAATGTCCAGCAGTAAAACTTGGGTTCCCCTGTGTGATGCCCCCTAGTGTTCTCAGGACACAGTGCGGTCAGTACTAGCAGAGCACAAAGTTTTATCTTACAAGATCTGCCACAGAAATTACCCAAGAGTCCACACGCTGGCCACTATAACCTGAATACAATTTTGGGATGTTATCAACAAAGGGGCAAAGAGTCAGTAATGGAAGTCAAAGTCCCTTTACTGCAGCCTTTTAGAAACTTCAAAGGGGAAGCGAATGAAACATAAAAGCCATATCAAAAAGGAAGTAGCGTTAAGTTAAAGAAAAATCTCATTCCTCTCAAGCTACCAAATCCCCTCCGGGTTTCCTTCCCTCCCTACCAGGCCCCTTGATCAATCAACTCAATAACATCTACCAGCTTCTTTCATTCACTTACCTCCTTGTCCTTATACCTTAATCCTAGTCTACCAATCCCTCAAAGTATCAATTCACCAATTTACTTTCTCTACCACTGATGCTATGAAGTCGAGTACTATTGGAGAAATCTTGAAATTTATCTACTGGCAGTATTACATATATAACGTTTCTGTAGACAGAATAATGGCCTCCAGCAAAGATGCTCATGTCCCTTCCCCCAGATCTGGGAATATGTGACCTTAGGTAGAAAAAGGAACTTTGCAGATATGATTAAGGTAAGGATCTTGATATTGGGAGATTATCCTGGATTATCCAAGTGAGCCCAAAGGTCGGGATCAAAGGCAAAGATGCGAACAACAGAGGTAGAGAGATGGAGCGATGGATGAGCTTTAAAGATGGAAGAAGGAGCATGAAGTCAAACAATACAGGTGTCTTCTAAAAGCTGGAAATCCTCCCCTGGATCCTCCAGAAGAAGCACAGCTCTGCAGAAACCTTGAATCCAGTCCCACAAGACTCATTTTGGATGTCTGACCCCAGAACTGTAAGACAATAAATATGTGGCTTTCCCAGGCGGCTGCCAACAATGATTGGTGGGGGCGGGGGGGAGCGGGGGAGGTGCAAGTCCTCGTGCTCAGTGGCCAATGACATCTCCTGGCCACCTGCAGACATCATAACCAAGGAGGCACTGTTGGGTTGGAAGGTGGTATTCCTGCACTAAGAGGGCATCAACATTTCTGGCAATTTCTACAGAAACAAGGGCAGACCATTTGAGGTGTGCTGTCCCAGAAGACCAATGGAAGCCAAGGCTGCCCTGGACCACCTCTAGGAGTTTGATGAGATCCTGTCACCTCATGACAAGTTAAAGTGGACAGGAGGTTCTGCTGCTCTTGAGGTTGTGTCTCTGAAGCCTATGTGAAAGTGTGCCTACCTATATGGGGCCACAAAGTTGGCTGGACATATCAGGTGGTGATAGCAACACTGGAAGAGGAAGGAGAAAGCCAAGATTCATTACTGGGAGGAAAAAACCCAGCTCATGAGCCTAGAGAAACAGGACAAAACACACACACGCGCACACACACACACACAGGGAGCACCTGGGTGGCTCAGTCAGTTAAGCACCCAACTCTCGATCTCGCCTTGGGTTGTGATCTCACAGTTTATGAGTTTTAGTTCCAAGTCAGGCTGTGTGCTGACAGTGCAGAGCCTGCTTGGGACTCTCTCTCTCTCTCTCTCTCTCTCTCTCTTTCTCTCTCTCTCTCTCTTTTTCTCTCTACTCCTCCCCTGCCCTCACACACTCTATCAAAATAAACAAATAAACTTAAAAAAAAAAAACAAGAAGAAAATTGATAAATACATGGAGGTATTTATCAAGACGCATGGACTCTTGGCCTAAGCACAATGAAGACTGTTTATTCCCCATGCTTGGCCTGGCTTGCCCTTTCTCCATCACTTCCCTGGATGTGGGTGGATCCAGGGGCAGCCATCCAGGTGCAAGACAGCTTGGGGCCTAGAAAGCTAAAACACAGAAGCGGCTTTGGTCACCACTCCTATTTTAAAAAGAACTGTTTTCTGGGGCACCTGGGTGGCTCAGTCGGTTAAGCGTCCGACTTCGGCTCAGGTAATGATCTCACAGCTCATGTGTTCGAGCCCCACATCCGGGTCTGTGCTGACAGCTCAGAGTCTGGAGCCAGCTTCTAATTCTGTGTGTGTGTCTCTCTCCCTGCCCCTCCTGGGCTTGCGCTCTGTCTCTCTCTCAAAAAACAAAAAGTAAAAAGGATGTCTTCTAAAAATATGTTTTAAACAGCTCTAACAGTTACGTAACAAAATTTGTCTATAATTTACGAGTTCCTAGAGAATTTTAGAAAATTGACAGTAGGGACAACCGGTTACATATTTCTTTTGATATTTGCACAAGTATGCTGGAAAACTAATCAGAACAAGGCATCATGAATGAGGCATCTGTTTAAATTTGCTGCGTGTCGCGTATCAGAGTGCTAGTGGGGCAGTGTGAGCCTGGGCTTGCACAAAGGCATTCATAGTTGCAGACCTGGAAGATGTGCAACCCATGTTACAGGCATTGCCCCTGCCGCTTTTCTGTATTTTGTGATCAGAAATGAATACATTATTTCAAAATAAATATACATTGTGTTATGTTAAGCCACTTAAGTTTGTATTCATAAGTCCCAGGGGCAGTAGAAAACTACTACGGTTTGCAACCTCCGATGAGTCTTCAAACGCTCAGAAATTCTAGGGGAGAGACTTCAAAGATGACTGTTTTCAGTTCCTCCCTTCCCTGCCTGCGCAGGCTACACGTTACTTCAACAGGTGCCATCTATTTGCCTTCCTCTTAAATCTGGGCTGGCTTCATCACTTGCTTTGACCAATAGAGCCAGATAGAAGTGACTCTGTGCCAGCTGCTTTCAGCAGCTTCTTGCTTTCCCCCTCTGGGTGACCAGCCACCATGGAGGAAGTCTGACCGTCCTGAGACCATTATGCAGTGGGGAAGCCCAAGCTGTTCCAAGCATCCCAGCTGAGACACATGTGAATGCAGAAACCATCCTGGATAGTGCAGCTGACACCACGGGAAGAACTGCCCACCTGTGCCTAGCCCAGATTTCAGAATCATAAATAATAAATGGCTGTTTAGTAAGCCACTAAGTTTTGGGTGGTTCGTTACCAAGCAATAACTAACTGAAACAAAAATAATTTCCGCTTGCCATTAGTCAACTTCTTGCCCCTTTCCTTTACCTATCCCTCTCTACAGATGATCTTCCCCTTTATTTCAAAGAAATTCTGGTCCTTCCAGCATATTTTCCCTATTTTCAAACCTAATCTCCCCTACCATATCTGTAGCCATATCAATCTTCTGGTCTTTCTTAGAATTACCCTTCTGCTTTAAGCCCTTCCTGCATCTCTAAGTTTCAAACTTTCTGCATACTCCGTCACTGTGAGTCTCCACTGGCTCCTTTCTTCAGGTGGTACACACACCCAGGCTGACCCCAATCCCTTTAATTATAGCTTCAAGTGGTTGCCCTATCTCCTTTTTCGGTTTGATCTTTCTGAAAAGAGTCTGCACATGTCATGTCCACGTTCAATGTTCAGCCAGGTGGTGAGCTAAACCAGCTGAAGGACCTATAAGGGTTTATTGGAAAACAAAAATGTACCTGGGAGTGGGGCAGGAGGTCTATTATTTAAACAGAATCTAGATGCCAAGACCACTAAGGGTAGATGGGTTGGTGGCAAGTAGTGGCAGAGTCAGGAAGAGGACCAGTCTGTGGGGTTAAATGCACCGTGCAGGCTGGGTGCAAGTCCCAGGGAAGACGTAGGGAGGGGACTCTGTCCAGCCAAACCAGGAGAAGGCGCAGGGTTGGAGCCTCTATTATCCAGCTGTGCATGGTTGCTCTTGCTGGGGGGGACAACCAGGCCCCTCCCTTACAGATGAACTTGCCGGCCCAGACTTTTCTGTTCAGTGGTGAGGGCTCCAACCCTATACTTAATGGACGATACTCAGAAAATAATTGGGGTGCCCCAGTAGCTCAGTAGGTTAAGCATCTGACTCTTGATTTTGGTTCAGGTCATGGTCTCACAGTCTGTGAGATCGAGCCCCGTGTTGGGCTCTGTGCTGGCAGCACAGAGCCTGCTTGGGATTTTCTCTCCCTCTCCCTCTCTCTCTGCCCCTCCCCCACTTGTTCTCTCTCTGTTTCAAAATAAATAAACATTAAAAAATTTTTTTAAAAAAGAAAATAGTTGGGGCGCCTGGGTGGCGCAGTCGGTTAAGCGTCCGACTTCAGCCAGGTCGCGATCTCGCGGTCCGTGAGTTCGAGCCCCGCGTCGGGCTCTGGGCTGATGGCTCAGAGCCTGGAGCCTGTTTCCGATTCTGTGTCTCCCTCTCTCTGCCTCTCCCCCGTTCATGCTCTGTCTCTCTCTGTCCCAAAAATAAATAAACGTTAAAAAAAAAATAAAAAGAAAAATAAAATAAAAAAGAAAACAGTTAACACTTAGATGCCTACAATAAATCAACATTTCTTTTTTTTTTTTAACAAATCAACATTTCTAAATAAAGTAACATTGAGGTGAAATAACCAAATTAATTCTTTCAAATTATTTTTTCCCTGAAGATATATTCCCTTTGCACTATATATAACTAAAAATCTGCAAACCTACTTTCCAAAAATAATAAATGCCAACACTTTCGCATTCTACTAGGAGGGTGAAACTGTTAAGAGCATGCTCTTGGGAATCAGACTGTGATATACAGAAGAGTACACGCACACCCACAGACATACATCAAAACAAAAGTCTGCATCTTAATGCTGGAAACTGTGACGATCTTATCTTACGTAGCAAGGGGAAATTAAAGTTGCAGATAGAATTGAGATTGCTAATTGGATGGCCTTAAAATGGGGAGAGTATCCTGGTTTATGAAGGGAAGCAATGTTATCAAAGGTCCTTAAAGTATCTGAGAGAAGCAAAGGAGCAGGGGAGAGTGACGCAGTGTGACGACTCAACACCTTTACTGGCTTTGAAGTTGGAGAAAGGTGGCCAGGAGCCAAGGAAGGCAGGAAGCCTCTAGAAGCTGGAGAAGGCACAGGAAACATTCTCCCCTAGATCCTCTAGAAAGGAGCTCAGCCCCACTGACACCTTCATTTTAGTCCAATGAGACCTTCATCAGACTCGTGGTAATAAACTTGTGCCATTTAAGCTGCTAAATTTGTGACAATTTGTGAATGGCAGCAGTAGAAAATTAATAGTGACTACATGATTCACATCCTGACTGTCATTTACCGCCTGTGGACTTAGGGAACATTACTTAATTTTTCTATTCCTGTTAATCTGTAAATAAGACTAATAATACTATCTGCTTGAGGATGAAATGAGATGAGATAATATATAAACTATTTTGAATAATGACAGACACACAGTAAGTGCTCAATGTTAAATGTGGCTATTGTTATTTCATTGTTGCTTTGAATTTACCCTTCTCTTTGATTTTTATCCCAAGATTTTACCCAAGAACCATACTTCAAATACCTTTATCCTATATCCACTTAAACAGCACAAGACAAATACCTACTAAAAGATTAATACCCTCGAAGTTATGAATTGCCTGAGAACCTTCTTAGAGTGTTTTGTTTCTAGCTTTGAACATGTAACTCATCTTGCTTGTTCCTAACTTGCTGGAACAAGCCGTGGGAACACCATTTTTTAAAAAGAACTTTGCTACTTCTTGAGGACTTAATTACAGAGCTGCTGGTTGATGAGTTTGCATTTTAAACCAAGACCTTGAAATAAACACAGTCATTTCAGCTCTTGATAAAACCCAGTGAAAGTGCATTCACTGATTAGCCTGTCGCCCTAGGACTCCGCCATGACAATGGGATAAAATTAGCCACACTTGCCAAAGACCTGATACCCATTACAGATTTTGGCAGTTTCTGAACTCTTAATTCTTTCTGAAGTATACTGCATTTGATATATTTAGTGTGTTTACAGCACATCTAGGCATTTTATTTGAAAAGTGTAATAAGTGTTTGCAATATGTGACTTAAATAATTTATATTTTCACAAGACAGAAGTTTTTTTACACACCTAAAACATAAAGTCCTTTTATTTTTACTAAGTCCTGGGATCCACTAAGAGGTCACAATCCTAAACAACATCCTTCTTCATGCCTACAAATCATGAAAAAGATCTGGTCTTGCATTGGTCTGAAGAGTCCCACCCTCCTACTCTTTATGGTTAACAACAGGAGACCCTTTTATTACGATTGACAAAAATATACATAAAAAATATCAAATAACATTCTTCGGACAAAGATGTGATGTACCATACCTTTGGTAATTTCAATGGCTGGTGAAAGAGAATGGATTGAACTTCCTTGTTTGCCATTAATTCATTCTTTCAACAAGTGTTTATTATGTTTATACAATGTCTCAGGAATTATGAAACTCTCTCAAAAGCTAAATCATGTATTGTTTAGGAATATACATATACATGTGATTAAATGGATTTTAAAACCCACAAAATTCAGAATAGTACCGCCTCCAGGGGAGATAAAGAGATGGGAAGGGTGAGGAATATACAGGTAGTCCCCAAGGGTATGGGTGTGTTGGAGTTCTGGAATAGGTGGTGGGTCCTCAGGTGTGCATATATATATATGTATGTATATATATATATACACATACATATATATGCTTTACTTATGTTCTTTCGCTGTATCAAATACTCATTTTTAAAAAGAACAACCAATTCCTATTTTAAGGAGCTTATAGTCTTGTATAGTCTCCAGAGCTTGACTCTTTCTAGTATCTTACACCATAACCATAGCCTCTCTCAACCCTGCCACACCATATTTAAAAGTCTGTCACCATTTTTTAGGGGAAAAAAAAACTACACGAACCCACATTTTAAAAAATCCTTAATTAAAAAGCATCATAAATTCACATGTGCTTCCCTATCCTGAGTTCATAAGGCCCCAAATCATCACTGTCTAATGAGAAAAGCAATAATGCACTTTTTTGTTTCTTACCTGTTTCCTGCTACTGGAGCTCAAGGCAGGGTCAGCCCCTGACATACCTTGTGTTTAACATAGTGTTAAATAGTCAAAAGACATGTTTGTAGACCAAGTTCTACCCTTAGCTCAGGGTGTGAACTTATGTAAGTAATTAAATATTCTGTGGGTTTTTAAAAAACTTTATCGCTGTCAAAATGCCCACATATATAACCTATCTCCCTGGGTCTATCAAATATAATTACAAATATGAAAGCATTTTGAAAAGTTAAGTGGTTTATTGAAGTTGAATACCATTATAAGTATTCTTATTACAAATATATGAATTTAATAAACATTTATAAAGAAATTTGTTGCCTGTAATTCAACACAAATAAAAAGATAAAAAGAGCATAGTGGGGCCAAAAGAAGGTAGATTTACAATCAGAGAAGCTTTGGTTCAAACCGTGGCTGTGTTTATTATTAGCTGTGTCATCTTTATCAAGTACATTTATTCTTTTGAACCTCTATTTCTCCACCTGTAAAGTGGGATAATAACACTAGCCTTATGGGGGGGCACCTTGGTGGCTCAGCCAGGTGAGCATCTGACTCTTGAATTCAGCTCAGGTCATGATCTCATGGTTCCTGAGACCGAGCACCAATTTCGGCTCTGCATGGACAGCACGAGCCTGCTTGGGATTCTCTGTCTCCCTCTCTCTCTGCCCCTCCCCTTCTCGTGCTCACTCCTCTCTCTCAAAATAAATAAATAAACTTAAAAAAAAAATAATAGCCTTAAGGGATTGTTGAAAAGATTATCTAAAATATAACAGTAAATCCTACCACTCATCCAGTGGAAACGGAAACTGGTACAGCATCTGAAGAGAGATACATGGCAACATCCACCTCATCAAGTCGACATAGCCTTTGAACAAGCACTCCTAATTCAACAAGCCTATCGCACAGTCTCACACAACTATGAAATGACAATACATGCAGGGACGCTTATTATAGGATTATAACAGAGGTTTAGGAATCATCTAAATATACAAGAATAAAACCCATCCATACAATAGGAACTTATAAAACTATTTAAAAACCTGAGGAAGTTCTTTGTATATTTATATGGAATGACCTTCAGGAGAACTTGTTCAGTGAAAACCAAGTCACAAAGGGAAAAGTAGGTAATATACCACAATTTGTGCTTTTTAAAAAAAAAATAGAAAAAATATAAGCTTAGTATGCATGAAATATTTCTCTGAGGACACACAAGGATGGTATCACTTTGAGGAGGGAGGAGAGAGGTTGGAGGCACCCTTTGTACCCTTCTTGACCTTTCAAATTTGGAACCAACAAGTTTACCACCTATATGATAAAGTTGAATGGATATACGGATGGATGGATGGATGGATGAATCACAATATCTGGCATAAAGTAAGTGCTCAAAAACTCTTAGCTTTCACTCCCCACTCCTCTCCACCTAAATTATTTTAAAACCAAATGTATAAATTTTAACCCTTTACTAATTTTCCCTCCAATAATTGCAAATATTCAATTATTTAAATAAAACAGTAAATCTGTCAGTTTAAAAAAAAATCCTTATTTGCCTATGGCATCAGTTGCAGAAAATGAAATAGAACACTATCTTTCGGCAGATTCTGACTCTTTGGCAAAAAGAAAAAAAGCAAAACAAAAGCCCATTTCAAACCCAACGCAAACTCAAGGACATTGGCAATGAGAGAACAAGCTCAAACATCTCTGTACCTCCCTCCCCAAAGGGAACAAGGTGAACTCTCTTCCTGCAGAGCCTGAGCCACGTCATCATGTGAATTCAGCCTCCTTTCCCACCTGACCTTTACAGCCACTTTCCAGCAGCAAAATGAAATTTCCTGATTGAAGCGCCAATGAGGAAGGAAATGTTCCAGGAAAGGGAAGAGGCCAACAGAGCTACAAACTCAATAACGCAAGTAGTTGGGAGGACAGACAAAGTAATTTGACTTTATTAACTTTTCTATTCTTCTATGATTAAAGTGATCTCCCTTTACCTACAACCTACTATCCTTCTGCTCTCCATTTCTAGGACCATTTTTAGAATGCTTCTGGAGTCCTAAGATACTAAAACAGGCTGGAGTTCGGTTGGTATTTCCTATTTCAGTTCTCAGACTCCCTGCCTTTTCAGTACCTTCCCTTTCTTTTGACTTCATTTACTATATCCATCATGCTTTTGCAGCTCATTATGTGTTTAATCTTGAAAACATGCTTAAGGATATAGAACTGTACATGATATAGGACAATGAAAAGGTAAATAATAACCCCAGACAAGAACGTTGAAAGTAAAACAGTGCAGCCTGCCATAAAAGTCAAATGCATGAGAACAGTAGATGCTATGGGCCCCTAAAGGAGGAAGTTGCTGTGGTCTTAGGGAACTGGAAAGGTTTTATGAAGGAAGAAATACTGTTGGGCACCAGAGAACTTGGATAATGGAATGAAGAGGTGAGGACATCCCAGGTGGGAGAAACAGTGTGAGTGGAGGTATGGAGAATGGAAAACCTGAACCACATTAGGCCAGGAGTTGTCAGTTTGGGGCAGTATTTCCCAAAGTGTGTTTACGAAGAAGCACTTTGAAGATCAAAGGGAAAATGAATAATAATCAAGGAGACACAGATTTCCAAAAAAATGGGTTATTATCCATATGAAGATAGATGTAGATGCCAAATTCTTAGACTTAGGCAGGCTCATTAATTTAAAATGAGAGTTTTGTTTTTCATTTGGAGCATAAGAACAAATAAGATAAATTTGGGATAATTAAAAACTTGGTTTTTCCAGCTATCATAATATTTTTATATGCTATTAGTATCATTCCATCTGTGAGAAAAGACTAAAAATAAAGACATCCAGCAATTAGTATTACCAAGGCCACATAATTTCTTTCCTTCCTCAATCTAGTGCCCTCCCTCCTTAAGCTGGTGATTCTTAGTATCATCAAATGTGCATTTACTTTACCCAGATTAGTACAAAGTTTCAGGCTTTCAGTACAAGTCCTTTCTCATTTAATATCTCTCCAAATCCTTTGAAAGACCTGTGCTGTCATTTTGGTTTCTTTTCTTCTAATTATCCACGAATGCTGGATTTATGTTCCTATTTTTCAACAATCTAGCATAGTCTTGTAAAATGTAGCCCAGCATATAGCTCCAGAAATAGTTAGACAATGAAGAATTTTCAAACCTAGGGCAGATAAAAACTACAATATTACTCTCCATTCCATGATTTTTTTTTCATCTCTGTTATCATCAATTTAGTCAAGAGTCCTTCAGTATGAATTCTCAACATAGCAGTAAATTTGTTTCTGTTCTTTCTATCCATACTCACGTCTCTGGGGCAAATGTGAAGGCCAACTTTTGCCTTTATTACTTCAAGGGTGGTTCTGCCCTGAATCATCATGTACCACTGTACTTTCATTTTTTTCCCTCAACAAGAGGAAAAAAATCTATAGCCCCACATAGTTACTCGCTGTTTCTAAGGTATCATAACATGTGAGGTCAACTTCTGTTTTTGAAATACTGGAAATTTTGGAAACATTCACAATTATTAAGATGAAAATCAAATGTATGGCTAAAATTTAGAGATTTTTTTTAAAGATATTTAATACTTTTAAAGTTTTGTCAAACATCAAGGGGTATCCAGTCGTTTATTCTTTTAACAAATATTTATTGATTCCTTGAATGTGCCAGTCAATATGGACTAGGAGCTGAGGACACAGCACTGAACCAAATACTAGCACCTGTCCTCATGGAAATTATATTCCAAAGAAGAAGCAGGTAATAAATACAAACAACACATGTCATATTGTAAGAAAAACTGAGTCAAAAGGTAGAGAGTGCCTGAGGAGAGCACAAGGAAGTTCTCTCTCAGGACATAGCATCTGAGCTGAGACTGGGGGATGAGAAAAAGACATTCATGTTATGGGGTTGGATCAGGACAAACTTCCAGGCAGAAGGAACACAAATGCAAAAGCCTGGAGGCTGGAAAAAGTTCCTCAAAGTCAGGAGTTAGAAAGGAGGCCACTGGGGTTAGATTGCTATTTTCACTCATCTCTATAATCACACATAAGCCCAGTTCAGAGACATTATTTCTTGTTTTCACTTAATGCACCATTTTAGTTTCATGTTAAGTAACTGACTTCTTCACTGTAATTATGACTGTGTTTTTCTTATGCATTTGGGTCTTTGGAATTCTCTGAATGAATCTGTCTTTAACAATAGAGAAGCCTTCTGAGAGCCAATATATTAAAAAGCATCAGCTACCATTCCAGTGGTCAGGAAGAGTTAATAGACCTCCCAAAATGTCCAGTTCACTGCCAAGAAATCCTGTATACCCTGAGAGAATCTGGCTGGGTATTTGCAGCCAGCTGGTATTGAAAACTAAAACCCATTGTGTAGAACTGGCCAGTATGTTTTAAATATAATACAACTAATCTAGATTTTAAATGCATACACCCATTGAATTAGACTATGCTAATCTTTGCCTTTGAGTGCCCTGGTTTTAATCACATTTCAAACTAACAAAATGTCATGTAAAAATGGAAGGAGCAGGGCTTGATTGTCCCTTTTGAGCTCAGCAGGATCCTGGTGTCTGCTCCATCTGCTTCCTGTAAGCACTGGGCCAATCAGAAATCAGTCAGTCTGAAGATAACAAAATGCTGACTGCTTCCCCAGCCCTGCTCCAGTTCTCTGGCAAGTGGGAGAAGAGCTTCCTTGGCAAGGAATGGGGTAATCATTGAGAGGATGGACTTTGATGCCTGGAAGACTTACGTACAAATTCTAGGCTACCATTCACTGGCATTAAGACCTCAGTTCCTAGGTAACTGACCTGACCTCTCCAAGCTTCACTTTTAGTAACTGTAAAACAAGTATGATAACTATGCACTTGATTCATTGTGAGAATTAAGTATGAGACTGTGCCACACATTCTTATGTGGCATAATAAAGTATATGTAGCACACAAATACTTACGTGGCATAAGTAAACTATGTGGCACACAGTAGGTGTTCAACAGTAGCAGATATCGTCTTTATTAGTCTTAACAATAAATTCCATTCTTTGGGTGAGTAGAGAAACACCTCCTAAGCAATTCCCAATCCATAGAGATGAGGCAGGTACTGAAGGCATATAAGATAAGCAACCTACCAAGGCCATCTTGTACCATCAAGATGGTACAAGATCCAATTTATTCCCCTTATCTATGTAGGGACCTCAGGAAGACCATTGACCTAGGGACCCTCACTCTTTTTTTTTTTTTTTTAACGTTTATTTATTTTTGAGACAGAGAGAGACAGAGCATGAACGGGGGAGGGTCAGAGAGAGGGAGACACAAAATCTGAAACAGACTCCAGGCTCTGAGCTGTCAGCACAGAGCCCGACGCGGGGCTCGAACTCACGGACCGCGAGATCATGACCTGAGTCGAAGTCGGCCGCTTAACCGACTGAGCCACCCAGGCGCCCCCTTGGGACACTCATTCTTAAGGGAGGTGATTCCAACATGATCTATCTACTGTCCTGTGCTTTCTTTCCAAAGGTATTTTGGTCTTTTTTGGATTGCCATGTGGGAAAAAGAGTAACTGGCAGCAACTTCACTTCCCCTACCAATTCTAAGACAGCTCTGTTAAACCTCTGTCCCCTGGGTACTTGGTGACCTCAAAGTTATAGAGAAAAAAAAAAAAACCTGCTTCTAATACAATAAAAAAGCCTAGAATGTCCTGCCAAGAAACACTACAAACACTTGAAACTTACAAATGATTTCAGGTACTCATCACCTGATGGCGTTATTTGCTGTTTGTAACTTAGTAACAGTCAGCCAATTTTATAAATGCCTCTTACTCTTCCCATCAAAGTAGATTCTGTTAAAATGCCAGATTTTCTACAACAAAATAATACAGGACTTGAAATATTACTTTGAAGCAAGAACATAGAGAAAAACATTTCCTAGGCATTTTGAACATCCCTCTACTCGATGTACACACCTTCTTGAAGCCTTGATGATAGGCTTCTGAAGGCTGGATCTCAGCAATGGCAACAGTGGGCTCTACCTCTGGATCCAGCTGCCTTAGGCCTGGACATGAGAACAGCAATGGGAAGCCTCGAATAGTTGGCTGTCTTCCAACACCTTGTAACCCCTTGTTGGCCCCTGTCCCAAGGCTTTAGCACCAGTTTGGTGATGGGTTATTTGAAAGTCACCCTCCAGGATAACTTCTCAACAGAGTGGTCCCTGGGCCAGTAGAAACACTTGAGTTTATGGCAGTGATGGAATCACTGCCAGAGATTCTGCCTCTCCCTGACCTCACTTCCATCCATTCAGCTCCTTACTCCTTCTTGGCTTTCTTTCAGTTCTTCTCATACAACTTGCTCTTCCCTGACTTAATTCTTAGCACATTCAGTCTTTTCTAATTTGAATGCTTTTCCCCAGATCAGCTACACTCTTTGCAGGGCCCACAGCTAAGTGAAAAAAAAAAAACAGGCATTCTTATTCAAATTTCATTAAGAATTTCAAGATGGTGACAGCAGAGCTTTACATTAAGTATGGGACCCTTCTAAGCATGGGGACCTAAGCAAATGCATAGGACTTACGCTCACAAAAACTGATCCCGTGTTTCTTCTGCTCTTTACATAGTTGGCTCATCATCACTGATGTCATTATTTCTAGTTATTCTTTCTCAGTTTTTTTTTTTCTTTAGAGCACTTATCACAATTTTAGATGTTAACTAATTAGCTTACTTTTTTTGGGTTTAGCTCCTGCCCACCCAACCCATTTTAGACTGTAAGCTGCATAAGGGCAGAGGTGCTATTCAGTCTTAGTCATATGGATCTCCAGTGCCTGGAATATGTCTGGCATAGTAGACACTTAATGAATATATGCTGCATAGATGGATTAATTTATGTGTTGTTGGGTTTTTGTTGTTGTTTTGCTTTCAGCTTCAAATTCTTTTAATAATTGAAATCTTCAGTGCATGAAATAGCTTTCGACTTGTCAGAGAGAAAGCAAGAACCTGTAAGAGTAATCGTGCCTGAGTTGAGTTAGTGTCATAGAGTTCTCTTCTCATCTGAGAAATGGTCTCTATTTCCCCAGAGATAGCTTGCTTTCTAGAATGACGTCATTGCTTTTATGATTTCTGATCTACCCAAATTTCCATATTTTTCTTGTATAAAGAAAACATCCCAGTCATTCTATGAGGTATATTTAGAAAAGTAAGAGATGGATATTATGATGTCTCTGTGGGAGAAGTGAATGAGGAATTATTCTGACCCCAACTGGTGTGCTGTGGACTGGGGTACAATTCTGACACTAACCACCCAGAATTAGCACAGATCCCACAGATTAAAGAGCCCAGTACCCCAAAAGACACTTCAAATACCAGCTGTAAGTGGAGTCCCCAGGCCACCCACACTTTTGACCAAGTGAGATGGTCGTGAGTTCTCTGTGGGAGAGAAGGACAGGCCTCTCAAGCAATGGCTTGAGAGAGTAAAGAAAGAAAATTGGCATGGGTTTTTATTGCAGTTAGGGGATTGAATCTCCTGCAAGTGCCAAAGGAGGAAACACAGGACTTTCTTCTCAACTAGTGCAGATGTGGGGCACAATGGGAAGGGGGAAGGTGACACTGAAAAGTGGTTGGCAGTCAAACATCAAAATATGGAGTCAGATTTGTCATTACACACACTAAAGTAGACAGAATGTTCTCTGCATCCCCATTGACACATCACATAGTTTCAAAATTTGTCATGCAATTTCTTGTTTCTTCTAAACTTCTTCCCACTTCCCCACCCCCATCAGATTATTTTGAGGTAAATCCTAAGCATCAGACCATTTTATTTACAAATATTTCACTATGAAGTAAAAAATACAGACTTTCCTTTAAAATTATACCTAGAATTCCATCATTAAACCCAAACAAATTGACAATAATTCCTTAACATTATCAAATATTCATTCTGTGTTCATATTTCTACAACTAGCCTATATTTTTTTTAAGTTTCTTTTATCAGAATTTGAATCCAAAGAACATAATTACATTTAGTTAACATGACTCTTAAGTCTTTAATTTAGGTTCCTACTATATCTAATTATTTTTTTCCTTGCAATTTTGTTGCTAAAGAAACTAGGTTGTCTTATGGTCTTCTGTCTCTTTTAAACTGATAGTAATATCTAGAAGCTTGATCACATTCAAGTTTATTTTTTTTTTTTGCCTTTTTTGCAAGCCACTTTTCTGAGGTTGCTATAAACTTCTACAAGGAAGTACATGATATCCAAATGCCTTTTTTAAGTGATGCTAAGAACCACTGATGGTTGGTTCACAGATCCATTAATTCATTAAGGGCTGTAAAATGATGAATTCTTAATTCTATCATTTATTTTGCTTACTTAAAATACTTATGTAAGAAGGAACTTCTCTTTGCCAACCACTTGGTTACTTGTGGTATGGTTCTATAGGAAAATTAGAAGAACTGCTTGAGTTTTTCCCTATATTTATCATTATTTATAATGAGTTGGTGACCTTGTGTCTTCAAAAGGCAATCTCTGAGTCTGTTGGAAGATTTATTAATTAATGGTTTTGAATACATGGGTTTAAATATGTTTGCTTTTATTATTCTCATTATCAAATTTTACAACCTTAAACTAGTTGTAAAAATGAATGAATTAACTCATTCATTTGTCAAATGAGTTCATTTGACATGATCCCAGTGGTCTTTGATAACTCTCTTATTTGTTGTGACAAAGCAAATCTTCAATGTTTCCTTGGACTGGACATTTCTCTAAGACATTCTTGTGCCTTTAGTTGGAAATGGTACTTAGAGATCAGTATCTGAAAGCTAAAATTACTTGTAGCTCTTGGGTTGATATTATAGAATTGTTTACGTTTCTATTTTTGTATTTCCATTTTTATTTCAGATTGATTTTTTAAATTCTGCTCCCACTCACTAATTTGGTAGTTTTATAGTATTTTAATGTTCTTAAAGTGGTTATACCAGAGGTTGCAACAATCATCTTTAACTTACGTAAGTTTAACTTCAAAGAATATTTTATCTCCTTTCAGATAATGAAAGGTTTTGATCCCATTCACTTCTTCTGTAAAAATATATACTATTGTTGTCTTATATAACTTTAAAGTATATGTATTTTGTTTATATGTTTATATAGTATTATTGTTTCATACTATCAATATTCATTTAGCTTTACCTTTTTCAGTGCTTGTCATTTCTGCCTGCATCTTTAAGCTTTCATCTGGGATGTTTTTCTACCTGAAAACCTAATATTTCCTTTAGTGCAGATCTTCTGGTTATGAAATCTGCCAGTTTTAATTTGTCTGAAAAAGCATTTATTTTATCTTCATTTTCTTTAGGCTAGAAATTATTTTACTTCAGTAATTTGGAAAATACTGCCCAACTGTGTTCTAGAGTCAATTGTTTTTCTAAACTTTGTCTTTTTACTCTGCTTACTTTATTTTGTTTTGTTTGCAGTTTCAAGTTTTTATTTAAATTCCAATTACTTAGTATATAGTATAATATTAATTTCAGGAGTAGAATTTAGTGATTCATCACTTACATATAACACCCAGTGCTCATCACAACAAGTGCCCTCCTTAATCCCCGTCACCTATTTAACCCATCGCCCCAAGAACCACCACCCCCTTAGCAACCCTCAGTTTGTTCTCAACTAAGGGTCTGTTTTATGGTTTGCCTCTTTTTTTCCCCCATGTTCATCTGTTTTGTTTCTTAAATCCAAATATGGATGAATATGCCATCATCTGTTGTTTCCTGTGTTGTTAATTTTAACTATTCTGACAGATGTGAGGTGATATCTTATTGTAGTTTTGATTTGTATTTCCCTCCTGATGAGTGATGTTAAGCATATTCTCATGTACCTGTTAGCCATCTGTATGTCTTCTTTGAAAAAATGTCTATTCATGTCTTCTGCCATTTCTTGACTGGATTATTTGTTTTTTGGGTGTTGAGTTTGGCAAGATCTTTATAGATTTTGGATACTAACCCTTTCTCTGATATGTCATTTGCAAGTATCTTCTCCCATTCCATAAGTTGCCTTTTAGTTTTGCTGATTGTTTCCTTTGCTGTGCAGGAGGTTTTTATCTTGATGAGGTCACAGTAGTTGATTTTTGCTTTTGTTTCCCTTGCCTCTAGAGAGGTGTCTAGTAAGAAGTTGCTACAGCCAAAGTCAAAGAGGTTGCTGCCTGTGATCTCCTACAGAATTTTGATGGTTTCCTGTCTCACAGTTAGGTCTTTCATCCATTTTGAGTTTATTTTTGTGTATGGTGTAGGAAAGTGATCCAGTTTCATTCTTCTGCATGTCACCATCCAGTTTTCCCAATACCATTTGTTGAAAAGACCATGTTTTTTCAATTGGATTTTCTATACTGCTTTGTAAAACATTAGTTGGCCATATACTTGTGGGTCCATTTCTGGGTTTTGCATTCTGTTACATTGATCTATGTGTCTATTTTTGTGCTAGTACCGTACTGTCTTGACAACTACAGCTTTGCAACATAGCTTGAAGTCTGAAGTCTGGAATTGTAATGCCTTCAGCCTTGCTTTTCTTTTCCAAGATTGCTTTGGCTATTCAGGGACTTTTGTGGAACCGTACAAATTTTAGGATTTTTTGTTCTAGTTCTGTGAAAACTGCTGGTGGTATTTTGATAGGGATTGTATTAAATCTGCAGATTGCTTTGGGTAGCACAAACATTTTAACAATATTTGTTCTTCCAATCCATGAGCATGGAAGATTTTTCCATTTCTTAGCATCATCTTCAATTTCTTCCATAAGTGTTCTATAGTTTTTCAGAGTACAGATTTTTACCTCTTTGGTTAGGTTTATTCCTAGCTTCCTTTGGATTTTGATGCAATTATAAATGGGATCGATTCCCTGATTTCTCTTTCCGCTGCTTCATTATTAATGTATAGAAATGCAACAGACTTCTGCATGTTGATTTTTTATCCTGTGATTTTACTGAATTCATGTATCAGTTCCAGCAATTTTTTGGTGGAATTGTTCTGGTTCTCTAGAGTATCATGTCCTCTGTGAATAGTGAAAGTGACTTCTTTCTTGCCAATTTGGATGCCTTTTATTTCATTTTGTTATCCAATTACTGAGGCTAGGACTTCCAGTACTATGCTAAATAACAATGGTGAAATTGGACACCCCTTTCTTGTTCCTGACTGTAGAGGAAAATCTCTCAGTTTTCCCCCATTAAGAATATTAGCTATGGGTCTTTCATATATGGCCTTTATGTAGTTGAGGTATGTTCCTTCTATCCCTACTTTGTTGAGAGTTTTTATCAAGAATGGGTGCTGTGCTTTGTCAAATGCTTTTTTGTGCATCTATTGCAAGGATCATACAGTTCTAATCCTTTCTTTTTATTAATGTGGTGTATCATGTTGATTTGTAAATATTTAACCCCCCATGCAGCCCAAAAATAAATCCCACTTAATGGTAGCAAATGACTCTTTTAATGGACAGTTGGATTCAATTGACTAGTATTTTGTTGAGAATTTTTGCATCCATGTTCATCAGGGATATTAGTCTATAATTCTCTTTTTTAGTCAGGTCTTTGTCTGGTTTTGGAATCAAGGTAATGTTGGTCTTGTAGAATGAGTTTGGAAGTTTTCCTTTCATTTCTGTTTTCTGGAACAGTTTGAGAAGAATAGGTATTAATTCTTTAAATGGCTGGTAGAATTCCTTTGGGAAGCCGTCTGTTCCTGGAATTTTGTTTGTTGGGATATTTTTGATTAATGATTCAATTTCTTTGCTGGTTAAGGGTCTGTTCAAATTTTTGATTTCTTCCAATTTCCATTTTGGTAGTTTATGTTTCTAGAAATTAATCAATTTCTTCCATATACATGGAGGTTAAAGAATATCCTACTAAAGAATGAATGGTCAACTAACCATGAAATTAAAGAAGAAATTTTAAAAATACATAGAAACAAATGAAAATGAAAACATGATGGTCCAAAAACCTTTGGAATGCAGCAAAAGTGATCATAAGAGGGAAGTATATAGTAATACAGGTCTACCTCAAGAACAAAGACAAATTTAAAAAACATAACCTAACCTTACACTGAAAGGAACTAGAAAAGGAACAACAAATGAAACCTAAATGCGCAGCAGAAGAAGGGAAATAATAAGGATTAGAGCAGAAATAAATGATACAGAAACAAACAAAAACAGTAGATCATAGCAATAAAACCAGGAGCTGGTTTAATAAAATTTATAAACCCCTAGCCAGACCTATTAAAGAGAGAGAGAGAAAGAGAGAGAGAGAGAGAGAGAGAGAGAGAGAACACCCAAATAAATAAAATCATGAATGAGAGAGATTACAACCAACATCTGAGAAATACAAAAAATTATAAGAGAATATTATGAAAAATTATATGCCAACAAATTAGGCAATACTCTGCTTTGTATGAGATTTTTATCTTTGACATTTCTTTTCAGCAGTTTTAGTATCATGTGTCTAGCTGTGATTTTCTTTGAATTTACCTTGCCTGAGGCTCGTATTGCTTGTCAAATCTATGGCTTGATGTCTCTCATCAGTTTGGGAAATTTTTTCAGCCATTATCTCTTCAAATATTTCTTCTGCCCCTTTCAATTTTTCTCCTTCTCCTGAGATTTCAATGAAACATAATGCGACTTTTTTCTATAACTTTTTTTTACATCTTTCTCTTGTTTTAGAATTCCCAACCTCTTGTCCCTTCATTCTAGATGTTTTCTCTTACCTGCTGCTCTGTTTATTAATTCTCTCCTGGGTAGTACATGATCTTCTAAGTCAAACCCTTGTGTCATTAATTTTAGATACTATATTTCTCATTTCTTTTCATTGAACTTCCCATTCTTTGCAAAAGTTATTGATCTTGTCTTTTATCTCTTTAATCAAATTATACACATAGTTTTGAATTCTATTATCTAGATTCTCTATGAATCTGTTTCTGTTTGTAGTTTTTAATTATACTGTCTAGTTTCCTGATACACCTTTTATTTTTTATTGAGTGCCAGATATTGCACATTAAAAATAATAGATGCAACTTGAGCCCTATAAGAATACAATCTTTTTCCCCAAGAGAATTCACTTTTACTTCTGGTAGGGACCATGAAAACTGCAATTTTGGATTTGCTTAACACACAAAGGGATTAAAATTATTTGAATCACCTGGGCTTTAGTACCTGAGAGCACTGGTCTAACTTCTATACGCTCTTACTTGGGTAATGGATGCATCTACGGGGTGCCAACCCAGTGCCTAGGAGTTTGTCAGGGACCTTCTTGTTTTCATTCTCCCCACCACCCAGTCACATGATTTTGTTAAAATATTGCTCAGCTTTTCAGGTCCTCAACCCATGTTTCTGAACATGGCAGGCAAAGCTGTGGCAAAAACAGCTCAAAAATTCTGAACTCATCCCTCTGGATTTACTATCCTGGACCTTAGTCCCATAATTCTTTGCAACCTTGGTGGTTCTCTGATACTTTCAAAAAGGTTATTTTCATATTTTTGCACCCATTTTAGTTGTTCTTAATGGCAATATTAGTCCAAATTATCCTTTCAGTCTCTACTGGAAGCCAAAGGCTAATGTCTATGCTTTTAGATTGCTAGTACAGCTATGGTAAAAGTTAATTAAAGCTGTTCTGTAAACTAAAAGAGTACTCAAAAATCTTAAATCTGAAAAACTGATGGTACATTAAATGATTTGAGGTGATGGACTTTTGTATTTTCACAGTTACATATTAAGTGCTAAAAATTTCTTTGTAGTAAGTTAAAAAAATGAGTTGATTTGAAGAAAAACATTAGTGAGAGAGAAGTCAGTGCCTTAATGTGGCAAAAATCATTGATATCTTTCACATATAACTGCAGTTTGACAGCCTGAATTTTAAAAATTGATCATTGGCAAATAAAGAAATGGGAGAGAGACTCCTTTCCTGGCTTTATTCAAAATATAAATTAATTATTCATTTTAGTTCCTAGCTTCAAGCCAGCTACATTTTCAAACTACCTTAAATAAACGCTCCAAGACATACAGACAGCAAAAACTTTGCGTAGGAAATGAATACTTTAGGAATAGCTAAATCTATAAGTTTATAGAGATTTGCCTTAGAAGTATAGTATAACTGATACTTTCTTGCAAGGGTATGTATTACTGATTCCTCCAAGAAGTCCACTAAAATAATGCAAACCATTCCAGAAGATCCTCCCTCCCAGAGGAAGACAGGAGAAAAATATGGACAAAGACTAGACAGAACAAGCTCTGCAGGAGCTTTAGAAATGCTTTCTATTAATTTTATTTGAAAAGGTCCCAGTTCCTTTTTCTTCTACCAACTATACTTCTGGAATTCTTTCTCCAACTTCCAGATTGCTCAGCATCAAATTTCGCTTGATTAATGTGATATACATGTTGTTTTTGCCCTCCAGTATCCCTCTGGAAAAATCACCTCTCCCCCACCCTTCATGTGCTCCTAGTTGGGCTATCAATCATTGTGTTCCTGTAACCCTAGTGGGTTGGGCACACACTGGGTGTATTAGTTTCCTATTGCTGCTATAACAAATGATTACAAATTTACTGGCTCAAACAATACACATTTATTCTCTTACAGTTCTAGAGAGCAGAAGTTCTAAAGTCAAGGTGTCACCAGGCTGCATTCCTTCCAGAGGCTTCGGGGGAAAAATCCATTTCCCTGCTTTTTCTAACTTCTAGAGGCAGCCTGAACTCGTTGCCCCATGGCCACATCCTCCACCTTCAAAGCCAGAAGCATAGCCTCTTCCAATCAGGCTCTCTCTGACCTTGGATTCCACTCTGCCATTTCCTTCTCTATGATTCTGCCCCTCTTACCTCCCCTTTATAAGGAACCCTGTGACTACACTGAGCCTATCAAAATAACACAGGGTAATTTCCCCAGCTCAGAATCCTTAATCACATCTGCAAAGTCCCTTTTACTTAATATGGTAACACATTCATAAATTCCAGGAATTCGGCCTGCCACATTGGGTCAGTTTGGGTCAGTTTGAATACCAATAGCTCAGGCCACAGAGATTTTTGAAGAATGAGCTCACAGCCCAATCAGAGACAATGAGAGAATTTTCAAAGGTTGATATGTGGATGTTGAGAAATTCATCTCTTCCTACCACTGTTGTTTATCAAAACTGCTGTGAATGTCCATCTTGTCTGACACACAGAAAGAGATTAAAGCAGACTCCAGTCAGTCTGGAACAATCAGAAGCAAGGAATGGACAGGTGCAGGGGAGAGATTGGGGAAGGCCACACCCCTAGAAATTTCCTTAAACTTCCCTTACCAAGTAGATTCTGAAATAGTGTCTCCACCCACAAACATCTCAGTACCATGGTTCAATTCATTCTCTTATTGGTTAAGCAAGTTTGAATGTTTTTTTTTCCCTTACTCATTTAATTGCTTATCTATAAACTGATCTCTAAATTCTAGGTCAAAATCCCCTGGTCTACAGTATATTACTCTGGCTTAAAAGATCAAACTAATCATAGGGAAGACCTTATTTTGTACTCAAGCTTTTTGTGGTTAGAATTTCTGCTGCTTTTCTCCACATGAGAAAGAAAGGAAAAGAAAAGGATACAGGCAGCATCTTTCCAATGGAAATATAACAGCAACTCTCCTCCTATGCTAAAGTTCTCCTCAGTAGCAGACTTCTTTACCAATTACCTTTGTTTTTTTAGCTTTAATTTTCTTTGCAGAAGGACTCATTTGTTTAATTATCCACTAACACTCATTTCTGCATGAGTGGAGATACTGGCTATAAGGAGTCCTAAGTCATTTCCTAAAAGAGATGTATTCTTTGTAGAAAACAGAATTCTAAACAACATTTAAGTATGGTTTTTTGGTAGGTTTTTTTTTTTTTTGTAGAAACATTAAAATTGCTTTCATCATAAGATGCAATACTATTTTTTGCCATGTAGGGATCTTCTTCATAGACTAGCTTACTCCATGGAGAAATAAATGTATTACGTTTGGATCAATTATCAGCTATACAGATCTATGCGCCTCTCCCCACTCCAACACACACACACACACACACACACACACACACACACACACACAACTGTAAATTTTCAGCATTCCATATTCTTAGTAACATTTCTAAGTCAAGATTACTTTCTACTTGTGATTTATAAGGTTTATTACATAACCAGCTTCATATATCTACTTCAAAATTTAAACAACCTGCGACTGCCGAGAGGTCTAGTCTGCTTTCCATGGTGACCCTGGAAACCACTCAGACCAGACAACCAGTCACTGCCACCAATGAATCTGGCTCCATTGCCAGCATGTTTGCTGTTAGTTGACAACATTTTTATCTGACTTCTGCTAAAATTAACCTCACTTGGAATACAGTCTTTCTGTTTCATCAGTATAATTACTGGCCCTCAAGTGCCTTCCCAAAGCTGTTGTTTATAATGAATCATGTAGCAGAAAATATACAACTTTGTTCTTGAGAGCCAAGCAATGACAATTCAATCCTATGGCAGAGAAAATGCAAAAGCAATCAGTATAAAAACCCAATGGTAAAGGCAATTTCTTCCTCTTTAAGTGAATCATTCTTTTGGTGAAGGAAACACACGCACAACACACACACACGAGCCTGCACTTTAAAACATCTCTCATTCTAAAAATCAGTGACCGACATCTATTTGGTAGCTCATCTCATCCAGGTTAATTATAAACTGGGTATATGTCATGGCACCATGACCATGACCATGAAACCATATGTCAGGGCAAAATGAGGAACTAGAGCTAATACTGCATCAGGAGTCATGAGAAGGGCTGATGTTTCTCCAAATGCTTTCTTTGTACTGGTAAATGACTGACATGTCACCATTAGTGTTTTATTCTTTCAATATAACAGCTGGATGTGGCTAAAGTGCAACACCCTTGGGGCAGGTTAGCATTCAAACTTCTTCTTCTTCTGTGTGGAGGATGGACAGGTTCTTCCCAGCATCAAGTTTAGTTTGGAGCAGCAGCCCTCAACCCTGCCTGCACATTAAAATCACCTAGGAAGCTTTTACAAAACATGACTGAAAGGGTTCTACTTTAAACAAAGTGGATCAAAATCTCTGGGGGGTGGGGCTTGGGCACCAGTACTTTTTAAAGTTAAAGTGCTCCATGTAACTTCCAATGTAGGGCTACGATTGTGAAGCTAGAGGGTTTCGATGAGAAAGGAATGGAGAAGATAGGGGCTAAGCACACAGTGTGAAGGCACAATGTGTGCACACTGACAAACCTCACCCAGGAAGAAAGGAATAAAAGAGGGAAAGACCTGAGAAGGCTGTCCACCTGTGAAGGAGGGCTTGTCTGTACTCCAAACACGCCCTCCACCCCCAAATCTGCCCATTTGCACTTTAGGTCTATCTGTTGGTGGGGAAGGGAGATGTGACCCAGGCCTTACCAGCTGTAGCCGTGAAACCCTCTGAAAAAGTGATTGCTTTGAGGAACCCAAACTGGACCAATCTAAACCCAAAATCCTTTAGATACAGAACTTTTACTGGAACTGTTGGAAAAGAAGCTCTTTTTCCAGTGAGAATGCTAAACTGCCAAGATGTGAGTCTAGATCTGCTAAGGCTTGCTACTATACTGAGGGGAGAAGCTGCCTGAGAAGGAAGCCAATGTGGAAGGCTTTCCAGAAGGAAGAGAACCAATCCTAATGGCATTCTGTGAACACTGGATCTTACCTCACATATTATATAGACCACAGTGGTGGGAACCAATGAACTCTTAATGCTTGAGTCATTTTGAGTTGAATTATCTATAAATTACAACAAAAAGAATTCTGAATAACAGACAAGTGGCAAAGCCCAAATGAGTCAATGAAATTGTCTAGGTTGCACTGTCAGATCTGTTACTGTCCCTGCTCTTGGGGGAGACCTGGTTTAGTCAAAAGCGGTAAAGGTTACCCTAAGCTATAGAAAAGAAATTGAGATTTTCAGTGTTTCAAAGTAACTATGTTAGACTTTTCCTTTTATTTGAAAACAAATGTCAAAAAGAAGAATTGGTGTCTTTAACTAGGTCCCTAATTTTAAGAAAATCTAAACTTTTTTTGCTAATTGAGTTAAACTGAGCGAGATTAATTATAGCATCAGTTAATTTTTAGCAACACTTAACCTCCTATGGTGAATCAATCTCTGATAAAAACTTAGTTTACAACTTTAAGTGGAAAAAAACCCATAGTTTTCTGCAACAAACATTACAATAAATTGGGTTTCTATGTACATTAGTAGTCTAGTCTGGAATTTACGAGTTAACAATCCTTGAACTACTCAAATCAGCATTACAATATTTTAGTAAAGCTGAATGTCCTTCATAGCAAACAGAGACAAATATACAATTTTATGGTAAGATATGGAATAAATTTATATGTAACTTACATTTTACAGTCACTGTTTTGAAAATATTTGTCACCTTCACCTTATCCATTTACCATGTAATGAATGGATGATTCAAGTCTGGTCATCTCAAATCTCATGGGTCAACAGACTCCCTTCTTTCCCAGCTCTTTATAAACAATTTCTAGTTGGAACTAGAAATCCATAACATTCAGTTATACTTTTTAACCAAAACTGATTTAAGTAAGGAATTATAATCATCTAATTTTACAGGTCTGTACTTGAAATGCCCCAATCTTGTGTTTCCCCGTGAACCAAGTAGATGCTAGTAGACTTTGATAAAGTTTTAGGGACAAGACTCCACAAGGGTGAAGGAATACACTTAGGAACAAACCATATGAGTCAACAGGTCTCAGGAACAAGGCTAAGCCACCACAGGTAGATGTGGGTGTGACAGGCCAAACCAACCAATGGCCCCCCTCCTAATTGACACTCCTTACATTTGTTCAACATTTAATGATGTGTGATCTGGCAGCAGGCAGTTTTTGTTTATTTGTTGTTTGGTTCCATGTTGTGAATGCTGCTGTTTTAATTTCCACTTGAGGTCATTGCTTTCTGCAGCAGGAACGGGACTAATTAACGTGTCTGTCAGTAGGTAAGACGTTGCATATGGAAACCCAAAGTAACTGGTGGCATAATTCTGACTTATCCCAACTGTATCTTAACATGCCTTAAAAACTAGTGACCCGACTAACCTGCTCTCTGATCCTGCCTTCGGCCCATCATTCCTGGTTTGGAGCAGGCCACCGCTTAGAATAAATCCTAATACTGGGGTAACTGTTGTCCTTGAGCCTCAAAATGTTTTCTCTGGCATTTCACTTCCTGAGGTATGTGCATTCGGCCACTAATCCAAAGGGAGCTCGCAGAGCTGTACCTCCAGTTCATCTTCACTGCCTCTCATCCTGGCCTGTGCCTTTTATCCCATCCCATAGGCTCAGTAGGACCACAGCACATAGTCAGCCCATCTCTCACTCTGAACATTTCCCAGGTAGGAGTCACACACCTGTCCACTGTGTGCTTCTCACTTAAGGGGACACATATCAAATTCTCCAAGTGAAACCCCTTTCTCCCTCTTTTTTTAAGAGTGAAGCAGTCTAGTTTATTAAGTTTTTTTCATGTTTATTTTTTCAGAGAGACAGAGAGTGCAAGAGGGGGAGGGGCAGAGAGAGAAGGGGACAGAGGATCCAAAGCAGGCTCTGCAATGATAGCAGAGAGCCTGATGCGGGGCTCGAACCCACCAATGGTGAGATCATGACCTGAGCCGAAGGCAGAAGCTTAACTGACTGAGCCACCCAGGTGCCCCGAAGCCCCTTTCTTTTGAACCTAAGCACATATAACTTTTCTCCCCTTGGGGGGTAGGTCTCTAAGGATATTCTCACACATTCTCCTTGATCCCCAAAAAACTCTTTTTTATCCTAGAGGTGGATGAGGTATAGAATCCTATAACTGATGTATGTGTAACTACATTTCAGACACTTAACTTGGAAATCTGTCTCACAGATCATATTGTTATCTATCACCTGAGGGTTCCTCCAAAACTTCCCTTTTAATCTCCTGTTTTGGCAAGGACTGCTCTAGCTGGCCTACAGCACCTTTAGAAAACCTCGTAAAATCATCCAGATAAAAAATGAAAAGATTCTTTGCCGAGAATATTTAGAACACCTACCCTTCATCATGTCTCACGTGGAGAACAATTGGATGACGACCACCTTGTGCTCTATTTCTCATCTCTGAGGTTCCATGCCATTTTTAGGAAAACTTGGCAAACAGTGTTGCTTTAACTTATAGCAAAGGCAGAACCACCTCGACTGCCTGAAATAACTCCCTCCTTGATCTACCTGTAACAGTGTCCGATTCATTCCCTGAAGAGTGTTCGGTGTACTGCAGACTGAAAAGACACACAATTCAGCTCAGCAAGATTTCAAGAGTCAAAACTGCTATAAATAAATACAAATCACCTATCTACTCTGGGGTGTGATAACTTGAGTCAACGAACCTTTACAATTGTGTCTTCTAAGTAACAAGACAGATAAATCCATGGTTGACATTAGAAGAGGCATAGGATCTTCTCAATACTTAGAGAGGCAGAACTTTTTGGGATAGCAATTGTAAAACTAATACATCCTCATAGTTTTTTGTTTTTTTCTTTATTTTTTTTAACGTGCATTTATTATTGAGAGACACAGAGACACAGAGCATGAGCAGGGAAGGGGTAGAGAAAGAGAGGAAGACACAGAATCTGAAGCAGGTTCCAGGCCCTTAGCTGTTAGCACAGAGCCTGACATGGGGCTTGAACTCACGAACTGTGACATCATGACCTGAGCTGAAGTCTGTCACCCAACCAACTGAGCCACCCAGGTGCCCCAACACATCCTCATAGTTTTAAGAATCAGTACTGACCATCAGAGAAAAACAAATATCATGTGATTTCATTCACATGTGGAATTTAAGAAACAAAACACATGAACATAGGGGAAGGGAAAGAAAAATAAGATAAAAGCAGAGAGGGAGGTAAACCCTGAGAGACTCTTAAATACAGAAAACAAACTGAGGGTTGCTGGAGGGGTGGTGGGTGGGGGTATGGGCTAAATGGGTGATGGGCGTTAGGGAGGGCACTTACTGGGACGAGCACTGGGTGTTATATGCAAGTGATGAATCACTGGGTTCTACTCCTGAAACCAATACTACACTGTATGTAACTAAACTGAATTTAAGTAAATAATGTACCCCCTCCCCCCAAAAAAAAGATTTAGTAATGACTAGATCTTCTATCTAAACTATTGGTGATTAACAACACGTAAATACCATGTAAATACTTTTTAAAATAGTTTTCCATACATATATAGAAATATAAGGAAAGCTTGCTAGCTTTAATAGCTAGATAGGTAAATGGAGAGTAAGACCTTTTCTTTTAAAAGGAAGCATAAAATCTAACATAGCATCAAATGCCTCCACATTTTTTTCAAAGGACCGAGTATTTTATCTTCCATTTTATTTGTTTGTGAAAATACTGGGGCTCTGTTTTATCGCTAAGAAGGGAGAAAAAACAAACCAAAACAGAAACCCCCTTCAGAGATTGCCAGGGAGAAAGCAGGAGGTAAATGTGGAATCCAAGGTGGATTCCTGGAGCAGACAGAGGCTATGACAGGCTGGGAGCTGAGAATGCATGGAGTGCAAAGGAAGTGTGCTGGTTTGTTATGTTGAACATGAAGAAAATTCAAAGGTATTTGATCTTTCACACTTTGTTTGCCTTCTTTTGAGTTCAGTCTTATTTTATTGATCCTTTTACTTATATTAAAGATAAAAATTTATCTGGGAATATCCATGGATTTATTTTCAACAGAAAACATTTGGCAAATGATCTGATCGGTTCTGGAGATACAGAGACGAACCCAAGGCCAACTGTGTACCCAAGATGTTTCCAGTTCCATGGAGAAAGCAGCATTAATGCACGATGACAGTAAGATGTGGTAAATCCAAGAGTGGAGTCACTTACAGAGGGCTATTGGAACAAGAAAAAACCCCCTAAGAAGTAGCTTAGTCTAAAGCACTCTAGGCATAGAGAGTGGTGTGTGCTAAAGATACAAGAAGTGACAATACAGGATTTATTTCTGGAATGCAGACTAGTTCCACAGGCAGGGCAGCCTGCCCGGTCAGCGCCTCTGTCTGGTTTGCTGCAGTCTGATGTACACACCTACTGGCTCCCATGGATTTGATAAGCTAAGTAACAAGAAAGGGAAAATGTCTGTGAGGGCTTACCCACATACCAAGCCAGTAACAGACATCCTGAGATCACCTTGGTATTTAAGTTAAATGTACTCCACAGAGAAGCCATCTCACTACCTTGTCTAATTTAGGAATGAAAATGCATGTGTGCTCCGTGCAGTAGACTCTGGTCAACCGAAATAATACACTTTCTCTTCCCTGTCCCACCCTTAGACCCAAGCCTCCCGTTAATCTCCTCATTTGTTCCTACTTAGAGCATCTGGTGGAATAATGTTTTCATTGTTTTTAAATAAATGTATTTTAAAATTAAAAGTGACTTGAAGGTATCCTTCAGTGACCTTCAGGACACTTTTCTAAGAATTTTGGAAAGGGGGGAAAAAAGTAATTCAAAACACTTACAGGTATTGGAAATGCCTTCTCCTAACTGGGATATTTTCTTTAGGTAGGTTTCTTCCAGATGACCAGCAGCACCTGCAACTTGTTAGAAATGCAATTTCTCCAGCCCCAGCCCAGACGTACCCAATCGGAAACTCATGCTGGGGCCCAGCCGCCTATATTCTAACAAGACTCCAGGTGATTCTGATGCAGGCTCAAGTTTGAGAAACGTTGTTCTAAAGTGGTAAGTAAGGGCCTGGAAAAGCCCACAAATATTCCTATACAAGACTGCCAGTTATGTTATAAAAGTGTTTATCATTAAAATGTATTTCTTGTGATTAATGCACAAACCCCTTAAAGTGATCATATCTTACTTGGGGAAATCACAGCCACAGACTCACCAGAGGTACCTGAGGCATCTTTCTCCTCCAAACCCCTTCTTTTGTTGATGAAAACACTGAGGCTCAGAAAGGCCAAGGAACTTGTCCAAGATCACAGAGCTGATCAGCGGAGGGCAAGATCTAGTCTTTAGACTTCTTAACACAAATTCAAGATCTGGGCAACAAATACTAATCAACTACACAAATAAATTCAGTTCCTCTAGCGAAAAACAGGGATTCAAAAACATGGACTATAGTGAAAATAGTTGTGTTTCTAAGCAGTTTTTTTTTGTATTAGGAAACTAATACACATTCATGTAGGGAAACTGGAATTAATAAAACTCCTAAAAAAGACAAAAAATACCAAGAAAAGTGTTTTTAAGCTTTAGTGTGTGTACATATATGTGCCAATATGTGCACAAAAATATTTTGTAGAATAATATATACATATATTCCACTACATATATATACATATACATATATATGTACATATACATATATGTATATTCCACTACATATATATGTATATATAGCAGAATAATGTTTTCATATACACATATGTATGTACATATACATATACATATATACATATACTCAACTATATATATATATTATGTGTGTGTGTGTGTGTGTATATATATATATATATATATATATATATATATATATATATATAGCAGAATAATGTTTTCATTGTTTTCAATGAAAGGGAAGGGAAACAAAAAAAAAGGTAAGGGAGACAAGGGAAACAAAAGCAAAATGAACTATTGGGACTTCATCAAGATAAAAAGCTTCTGCACAGCAAAGGAAACAATCAACAGAACTAAAAAGCAACTTACAGAATGGGAGAAGATATTTGCAAATGACATATACAACAAAGGGTTAGTATCCAAAATCTATAAAGAACTTATCAAACTCAACACCCAAAAAACAAATAATCCTGTTAAGAAATGGGCAGAAGACATGAATAGACATTTTTTCAAAGAAAACATACAATACAAATGGGTAACAGACACATGAAAAGATGCTTAACATCACTCATCAGCAGGGAAATACGAACCAAAGCCATGATAAGATACCACCTCACACCTGTCAGAATGGGTAAAATTAACACAAGAAACAACAGATGTTGGTGAGAATGAGGAGAAAGGGAAACCTTCTTGCACTGTTGGTGGGAATGCAAACTGGTGCAGCCACTCTGGAGAACACTATGGAGGTTCCTCAAAAAGTTGAAAATAGATCTACCCTACAACCCCACAATTACACTAATAGGTATTTACCCAAAGGATACAAAAGTACAGATTCAAAGGGGTACATGTACCTGATGTTTACAGCAGTATTATCAACAATAGCCTAACTATGGAAAGACCCCAAATGTCCATTAACTGATGAATGGATAAAGAAGATGTGGTGTGTGATGTGGTGTGTGTGTGTGTGTGTGTGTGTGTGTGTGTGTGTGTGTGTGTAATATTACTCAGCCATCAAAAGGAATGAAATCTTGCCATTTGCAATGACATGGATGGAGATAGAGTGTATTATGCTAAGCAAAGTAGGTCAGGCAGAGAAAGACAAGTATCGTATGATGTCACCCATGTATGGAATTTAAGAAACAAAACAGATGAACATAAGGGATTGGGGGTGAAAAAGAGAGAGAGGGAAACAAACCATTTTAATGATTGATTTGTATTTCATTAGAATCTATTTTTTACATTTTCTTATTTTTTACATTTACATTGTTTCCAACATTTTGCTCTAGGAATAGGAAAGAGAGTAAGATATGAAATGTCAGTAACATGCAGGAAAGGTGCATTACATAAGCAGGCCACAATTCAGTACCAAAGAAGGGACCCTTGTGAGCTGGAGAATTGAAAGACCAGGCCCCTATGGAGATACTAAGATGGGGAGGAGGAATATTTCAGGAAATGTGGAAATCCCCAAGTAAAAATGACCAGTCACAATGTTCCCAGACATGGTACGTGTACAGATGTGGCAACCCCAGAAAGCACACAAAGGTTCACCCAAGGCTAACACATCCACTCGCTTCTCTGTGTCCCATAACTCTTAGAAGTTACTTTTCTAGAAAGACTTCAGTCAAGTGATAATAAACCTCTTCACTGTTTCATTTATCATAGAAAGGACAATTCATCAAAACAAATCTTCAGAAGAATTCTTGAAAGCTAATATAATACACGCTTTTTCTTTCTTAATCAATGCCTGTTGTTTCCTCCCATCAGAATAAAATTCCGTCTTTTTTTTTAAACTCAGTGCAAAAACAATGTTCTCTAATAATGATGGATGACCTATTTATATCATATGAAAGTGAGAGTATATTGCTTCTAACCTAAAAGGCTATGTTTAGGTTGCTCAGCTAAAATGTTCTCTAGTTATAAAATATTTATAAAGTAATTTTCCTATGTTTTGCCCTTTCAACAGGTTTGAGATTATAAGCATAGTGTTTGGGTAGGAACTACATTCATATCTTACCAGTTCAACAATTTTCCCAAACAAATAACAATCTTTTCCCAATTGGGTCCTTACTCAACATAGTCATAGTCTTTATTTGTAATTCTATCTAAATTTTAGAAAGAATTTCAACACCTGTGTTGAGTGACAAATTTTTTTAATTGAAATATTCTGATCTTCAAATGGCCACTTACATTTTCACACTTTCCTTTTTAACTCTTTGGCAGCATTTCTAAAGGGCTGGTCTTTTTTGGATTTTAAATGTCTGTTCAAAGAGAAAATTCACAGAGATTTAATCATGCAGAGCTCCAAATGAAATAAAACAAAACTTCTTTTCTGAAAGGCCAAGTATTCCCATGTTGACCTTGAGTTTCAGTGGAAGAACCCATCTCCTGAGCAGTTGGTAGTGACACTGACTCTGTACCATTGTTGGGGGAGGGGACTCCACTATGGAAGTCCACCAAGGAAGATACCATTCACCTCTAAAAGAGTTTCAAGGAAATTCCTTCCTGAGCTTTTTATGGGGACTATTCTCAAAAACAAACTTTCTGAGGCAATATATCTGAAAGTGTGTTCTGTGGTTCACAATTACCCTAGGATGATAATAACTGTTTCTCAGTTTAAAATAAAACAAGATTGCCTAATTATACAGCTTTTGGAAATGGTTAAGCAAAAGTGAGCCGTTCAACATGCTAAATTACCTGCTGAAGAAGGGAAGGGGTAGAGAGGCAAATGGTGGTTCCCAAAGCTTATCTGACCATGAACGCTTCCAAAAAAAAAAAAAAAAAAAAAAAAAAAAACTATTAAATGTCCCAGTGAAGAATTTGAAGCCACCAAGGCAGCATCAAAGGTCAATTGTCTCTTCTTTTATGTCCTGCCCTAACATTACCTCCACAGTTTTACTGACAATTCTGTAGATACTTTTACCCTTTCAGCTCTGTTCTTATGAATTTACATCAGCCTATATTTACCCCAAGTGTTGGAAAGGATTTTCTGTCATGAAAGCACGTAATTGCCTTATTTTCTAATTCCTGCAAAGGGACAGGTAGCTGTTCCTAACGTGTGCCATGGCACTACTTTATCTCTTTAGACTTTTCCCCTGGTGTCTTTCCCTCGTGTACACATATGTTGAATTGAAATCAGTGGAATTTTTTCAAACATAATTCAATTGCCTCTCCCATATTTCTTTTCAAAAAGTGATGGCTTCTTCCATCAGGAAAGAAGGAATGTGCTTTGCTTCCTGTCAGGAGAAAGTAAACAGCCAGCTTCCTACTGTGGCAGAGGTGGGGGGTAGAAGAAACCTACTCCATAGCCAGGCCTCTATTTCCAACCCCCTGCACCTCATATTTCCAATCCCTTTATCCCTGTCCCCTGAACAAGAATTCAGGTCTGTTGGTCTCCTGATATCTAAGAGTGATTGGGAACCTTAGTATTAACAGCTCTGTCCTTTCTCTGGATCCAGGAATCCTGGAATCCAAATTGAAATGAGAAAGAAGTAAATCTCTTATATGAAACATGCTTTCCAAACTGGCTTCCACTGCTCTGACTTTGTCCTGCCCTGGTACTCATATTGAGTCCAAGAGAGCACCACTTCCTGCAAGGTCCCTAACCTCTAGCCCCACCTCAAATTCCACAGGATTCTAGGGTGACCAACCACTGAGGGGTTTTCCAAAATTCGGGACTTTCAGGATAAAAGCTGGGAAAGTCCTGGACAAATTGGGATTGGTCACTCTGTTCTTAAAGCACCTTTGACAGCAGTCCTTCCTGATAGGAGCACAGAGTCAGGGTAGCAGAACCTCCTCTCTAGTGATTCCCACTCTTGTCTCTAGGAAGCTAGTAAGCAGCTGAAGCCAGGATAAAGACCCAATGAGGAGTCTGGCTCCTCTCTTCTCCCCCTCCTCCCTTTTAGCACCTCCCAGCAGTTCCCAGAGCCTCCTCTTTCTATCCTTTTGTCCTTCAAGTCTTGGTCACAGAATGTCCTACTTTATTATTTCCTTACTAATAATATGCCTTATTAGTAAGTCATTCTAATAAGGGGAATCACCTGGAGACTTTATCTCCCTTGAGTCTGGGCATAAAGTCAGCACAATCAAATGGCCCCTGAGATGGATGGCAAGTTCATTAAAGGAATACTTATGTTCTTTCTACCTAGTTGTTATTTGTGACCAGTGGGGTTGATAAACTCTTCTGGTATGATACGGTTCCTTTTAGAACTATTTGGCTGAGTCACAGCTTCCTGACCTAAGACCTAAAGAGTATGATCTACACATAAGGTAGTAATACTCTTTTTATTACTTATATTAGTTAGGATGTATCTACTTTAAGTAACAGAAAACCCTATTCCAGCTGATTTATAAAATAAAGGGATTGTATTGTTTCAAAAAACTTGAAAGTTTAAAATAGGGAAGTTTTCAAAAGAGGCTTGACAGCACTCTGTGAAGTCATCCAGGATCTAATGTTTTCATTGTCTGCCCTACTTTTCATGGTTTTGCTTCATCGTAAGACTGGATTCATTACCCCCAACAAAGGTTTGTTTTTTGTCACAAATTGGATCAAGTGAAATCTGCAGGACTTATTTCTCACTTCCAGCTCCAGTGTTAGTGCTTGGATTTCTGTTACACTAGTGTAAACCAGTCACAAATCCCTGACTGATCACTGGTTTCCAAAAACAAACAACCAAAAACACCATTCTCACCCAGCATTTAAAGAATCAGAAAGGGCTAAAGATTTGCAGACAAAGGAGAGGTCACCTCAAGCCCAAAACGGTCCACACCTGGATACTCTCTCGATCTCCCACACGTCCCAGCGATTCTCCTCCCTCAGGAGCAAACCAGCCCTCACTGGCTTTTCCTCTCCAAAGCCAGGGCACTGGTAGGCATGCTCCCCAGGAGATGATGGAGGCATTTCCCTTTAAAAACTGGTTTGCTCCACCTAGAGGCATACTCACCACACTCAGCTAATAGGGGAAGGGCCCGTGCAGGGACTGAAACATAGTCTGGGGCCATATTGTCCCCTATTCCTCCCACCAAGTGTGGGATCAGGCTCCAGGTCCTTCCACTTGCGTGTGCCACCTCAAGAGATGTTAAGGACAAACTCCTATTGGGTATGTGGATGACTTTCTGCAGTTTTCATCATTTATTCAGTTCCATTATTACATATTTATTTATTTATTTATTTTTATTTTGAAAGAGAGCGCGCGTGCGCACACAAGTGGGGGAGGGGCAGAGAGAGAGAGAGAGAAAGAGAGAGATTGAATCCCAAGGGGGCTTCATGCTGTCAGCACAGAGCCTGACACAGAGCTCTAACTCACCAACCATGAGATCCTGACCAGAGGATCCTGACCAAAACCAAGAGTTGGATGCTTAACCACCCGAGCCACCCAGGCACTCCATTATTACACGTGTTAATGTTATAATGTGAACATCTTTTGTTCTCCTTTCAATTCGAATACATTCAAACTACCTTATTGAATTTGTAGGTTTATTCGTAATTCAATACACTTGTATTTATGTATTATTTATTTATTACTTAAACAAACTAGGCTAACAAAGAATTATCCAGTAGAATTCCCAAGGACTTTTTGAAGAGATTTTAAAATAAATAAGCAAATAAATACATGTACATACATACATACATACCAGACATACTTACGTAAATCCATTCTTCTGACTTTCTTCAAAGTAGTGAGGTTTCCCTCATAAGTATCTTCAATTTCCCTCTTCAACTTTATTTATACCATTAGCATTTAGACTCTTGAGCTTTTTAAAAAGAGTTTACTAAAAAAAGTTATGAAAAACTTCAACCCTCATAAGCTATCCCAGATTCTATACAATAAATTTGAATTAGTCTAGTTTTACTCAGTTATTTGCATAAGTTCACTTATTCAATGTCAGAAACCTAATATTAGATTACATTTGCATTGTTTCTTAAAAGTTGCATTTTTAAACTGAATTTGCGAATACAAAAAGTAAGTACGAAACATGGTTTAAAGGTAGAGACACAGGTGACTGGAGACATTTTGGTAGATAGCGTGCTTTTGCATACAGGTCACAGGTTCACCCAGACACTTCCGTCCCACTGACTTACCCAGCTGGCTCCCCATCAGACCCTCTCCCTGCCACACTTCCACTACCTTCTGCCTTTTCCAGCCCCATATGATCTCCCCTGTGAACACTACTCTGCGCCCGCCTCAGCTGTGGGTGGAGCCAGAATGAATAGACCCTCTGTGGGATTTAGTAATACAAATGAAGAGTGCACATGAACACCAGCTCTGTAGCGTATAATACGAAGCAAGATGCAGATGGAAGGCTGGGTCTCCCCAACAACAGACAACTTCAAGAACAGTGTCCATTATAAGGCCAAATGTTCCTGGGGGGAGGGGTGGTGGTGGTATGGAAATAATCTGCTTTGCCCATTTCATAATCTAAATTTTACTTTTTCTAACCAAGGGTATTTTAGCCATTTCTTATAGTCGAGTTTAGTCATCACCATGATTAAAGTAAACAATAGAATAAAAAGCATAATTAAGTTCAGCCCAAAACTGCCTTAAGAGATACTCCAACAAGCAGTTGGAGAGATGCTTGGCTCAGAAATAATACTGTTTGTCTTATTAACTTGTACCTATCACTCTTCCTGAACTGTGTTTGATGCAGTGATGAAAGAGAAAGAAGTACTGGCACAGAGAGTTGGACTCTGTCTCCATGACACCAAATCAAGAACTGCCTCCTTCTCCATCTTTCGCCACCACCTGGGAGACTCTGTTGGCAGCAGACAGAGCAGAGCAGTTTCTGTGGCAGACTGAGGTTGTGATGCAAACAGCTCTGATGACATTTCCTTGAGTGGTGCCCTGTCACCTGAAAAGCCACTTCTGCTTCTCGATCACGCCCCAGTCTGAAAATGGTCACAGAGAATTAATCATCTGAAACCCACATGTCATCACAGATGGGGGAGGGAGGAGGCCTGTAGCGATAAATGACAATGTCTTCAAAGCAAGTTCTAAAACCACAGCTTCAGTGAATAGAAATGCTTTTGTCTAATAAACTTTATTTATGTGGAGTTTACCCATAACGGACATATTTTAAACATATAGTTCAATAGAGTTTGACAAATGCTACACACCTCTGTAATCACCACCACAGTCAAGATTATAGAACATTTCTATCACTCCAGAAAGTTCCCTTGTGCCCTTCCCCAGAAATGGCCACAGGAAATATTTTTTATTTTATAAGCCATAGAACATTTATTTGAACATTTTTAAAATTGGAGTAGCATAAAGAAGAATCTGTTCACTTGCCAGAAAAAAACATTTAGATCTTAAATCCTTAACATAAAATCAGATAACACTTCCCTCAGCATAGTTTTAGCATGAACTAACTACTAATGAGAAGACATTGCCATAGTACTTTCAAACATGGCTAACATTTGAAGTGTAACATTCACCCAAAAATCTGAGTGGGAAAGGAATGTTTTAGCTTACTTGATATATCCTGAAGTTATAAAGGTAGTACTAAGGCTACATGGTAGGTAGCTCACATTGGCAAGAAGACTGGAAGAGGGAGGAAGCAAAAATGGAAAGAAAAAAGACCACGTAAAATACATATCATTCATGTACTTATGTAAAATTATACATATGTATGTACATATGTGGAAGTTGAATTTAAAATACAAAAAAAAAATTACAGAGACCTCAATTCTTGCAAAATTTTAAAAGTCTCCTAGTGAACTCCCTTCAAAACATTTCCAGTTTTATGTCACATCAAATAACTTTCTCGTCCATCTTAAAAAATAAAAACAAACTACAATCTAGAAGAGATTATTGACTGATGGAAATAGAGTCTGAGATTTGGAGTGAAAAGTGCTTTCTCAGCCTGCAGCTGAACATTCTGCTCCGAAAGTGCTTCCCTGCCTGCTTCTCCACAAATCAATAATAGATCAGACAAGAACTTTTGTTGTTGCTACTTTCTAAGAGATGCAGAAAACTGGGCAAGTCGGGAACCCAACGAGAATTCTTGACTGTAAACCCCATATCCATCTCTGTCAAGTGCAGTCTGTGGAAGCATTTCGGAAGGAGAGCCACTTTCAGCCTGCTCTCTTCAAAGCAGTCTGCAGCTAAGAAGCTCCAGTCATTTCTAGTGTGACTTCTTAAGCAAACCTTAAGATTGGTTCATGCCATTAGAAAATGAAATTATAGCTGAAATTTTATCCAAAAGCTGACATTGGTAAGGAAATCTAGGAGGGAAAAAACCCACAACTGCACAACAAAAGATTTACCTTACTTTTTAAAATATAAAAACAATTCACTAATAAAAATATGGTAAGGAAACAAAACAGATGAATGTTGGGGGGAAGGGAAGGAAACAGAAGATAAAAACAGAGAGGGAGGCAATGCATAAGGGACTCTTAAATACAGAGAATAAGCTGAGGGTAGCTGGAGGGGAGGTGGGGGCACGGGGGGGGGGGGATGGCCTAATGGGTGATTGGTATTAAGGAGGACACTTGGGATGAGCCCTGGGTGTTATACGCAAGTGATGAATTACTAAGTTCTACTCCTGAAACCAATACTATACACTCTCTGTTAAGTAACTTGAATTTAAATAAATAAGTTTAAGCTATGCCTGGGTGACTCAGTCAGTTGAACATCCAACTCCTGATTTCAGCTCAGGTCATAATCTCACTGTGAGTTCAAGCCCTGCGTTGGGCTCCACGCTGACAGTGCAGAACCTGCTTGGGATTCTCACTCTCTCAAAATAAATAAATAAACTAAAAAAAAAAAAAGTTTAAATAAATCAATTTAAAAACAAAATAAAAATATGGTAAACTAGAAAAAAATTATCCATAATTCTTCCTCCCAAAAAGCTTTGATAAAATTTAGTCTCGAATATTTCTTAACATCGTGGAAATCAAACCATATATAACATTTTGTATCTCAGTTTTCCACTTAACTATTGTAATGTATATGTTTTACAATTCATAAATAATTGTTAATAAACTTTTTTATGGTTGTCATAATTAAATCTGGCAAAAGTAATACTCTTGCATCCCCAGAGCTGGACAATTCAGCTGGTTCCAATATTTTGTTATCACTGTGGCTAATGTATTTATATGTGAGTCTTCTTCTGTATTTTGGAATATTTCCCTAGAATATATTTTAAGATGGGCAGTCTCTGCATTTGGGTGTAAAAACTTTACATCTCTTGTGACATATTTCCAGTTTGCTTTACAAAGCATAAATAGTCTCTTTTTAGGGCAATTTGGCAGTGTGTATCAAGATCCTCACAAATATTCCATTATTTTCCTAGAGAACAATCAGAGATGCATAAAATGGTTTTGTTTACAGTATTATTGCAGTACTACTTCCATTAAAAAAAGTTGGCCACAATCTAAATGTCAAAACTAAAAAAGCAGTTAGAAGAAAATTATGGTAGCCATAGAATATACATATAAGCCCTTAAAATCCTTTTTTCAAAAAATATGTAAAAACATGCAACATGTCAAAATATACATATAATTAAGACAATGAAAAAACTAGAATATAAAATTATACATATATGCCAATTATATACATAATTATATACATATACACATATAATTATATGTATGTGTTCACAGAAAAATGTCCAGAAAGAAACACATCAAAATGTATACAAGATTGTTTTCAATGATTATTTCATAAGGGATGATTATAAGTGTTCCTTGTTGTATACCTTAATGTATGTTTTTACATATTCAGACTATTAATCTTTTATTGCATTTCCATGTTCTATCACATTTATGTAAAAGTATATATGTGTATATTAAAGAACAGATTGAATAGACTGTTTAAAACAAAAAAATAATTAGAGACACTCCAATTCTTACAAAATAAATTTTTAAGGTTTATTTTTGGTCTATTTTGTTTGAATAGAAAAACTGATTAATTTTTCAGGCTGAGTTCTTTTTTTTTTTTTTTTCCAACGTTTTTTATTATTTATTTTTGGGACAGAGAGAGACAGAGCATGAACAGGGGAGGGGCAGAGAGAGAGGGAGACACAGAATCAGAAACAGGCTCCAGGCTCTGAGCCATCAGCCCAGAGCCCGACGCGGGGCTCGAACTCACGGACCGCGAGATCATGACCTGGCTGAAGTCGGACGCTTAACCGACTGCGCCACCCAGGCGCCCCCAGGCTGAGTTCTTATATTTAAACACATCTAAAGTCCTCAAGTAAATACTATGTGGCCACTCAGCTTTCCATCTACAGGGTACATTCCAAACTCCTCGAATGCCCACACAGATCCAAGATCCCTCAGAATCTGGCTTCTACTCACCTACACAGCCTCCTCTCTGATTATCAACCCTCCCAGTTCACAACACTCT
The DNA here is from genome assembly GCF_018350155.1 of Leopardus geoffroyi. Lineage (NCBI taxonomy): Eukaryota > Metazoa > Chordata > Mammalia > Carnivora > Felidae > Leopardus > Leopardus geoffroyi. The sequence continues at coordinate 157,175,222 of NC_059326.1, forward strand.
GCCCTCCTGGCCATGGGAATGGGCATTCGCCAAGCAGAAACATACTTCATCCATTCAATAGAGGCAACTCCTACAGGGCCACAAGACTCTCCCGAGATGTCACTTCTGAGAAGTCTTCTGTTCCCTCCTTCCCCGCAGGCTGCTGCGTGTCCTTCCTTTGAACTGTCAGCATGCCTTCACTTTTGCAATTCTTGATAATTGTACTCATCACACTTCATCTTGAATGCCTGTGTACTTACTATACCCTCCCTTTTAAAAAGTCAGCAAGGGAAGATTTTTTTTTCTTGTTTTGCTCACTGCTGCATGCCCAGTGTCCAGAAAAGTACTTAGAGGTACCCAATCAATGTTTGAATGTTTCTATGACTGACTTACAGAATCAACGAGTCAATGAATGATTGAATGGATTCAGCAGAAAACTTCAGTGTCTAAAATACAAGGTATCCAGCAAGGGGCAGAAGTAATGCCAAAAAGGAGGCAGAAAAGGAAGAAGATATAGAGAGACTTCAAAGATAAGTAGATTGGCAATGTGGAAAAAGCATAGACTCTCACCAGAAACACTGCTATGTGACTTTGAGAAAGTTCCTCAATTTGCACTTGTAAAATGGGATATAATACTCGTTTGGTTGAGAATTAACTGAACTATATTTATAAATGCACACACAGTAGTAAGCATTCAGTGAATTTTTAAAAAATTTTCTTAATGTTTCATTTATTTTTGAGAGAGAAAAAGTATGAGCGGGGGAGAGGCAGAGAGAAAGGGAGATACCAAATCCATGAAGCAAGTTCCAGGCTGTGGGCTGTCGGCACAGAGCCCACAGCAGCACTCAAACTCATGAACCATGAGATCATGACCTGAGCTAAACTGGAAGCTTAACCTACTGAGCCACCCAGACGCCCCAGCATTCAGTGAATGTTTGACCTTTTCCCTATCCCCTTCCAGTTTGATCTAGTTGTTTAGATACCTATGAAAAACTGGTCAAAATTCAAAAGAAAAAATGCACTGGATAAAATTATGTTTACTATAATTTTTTCAAGATAAGCCATTCTAACAGTAAAGGGAAGATGCCCAAACTCTTACAAGGTTAGGCATCACAACCGCAAGGAGATGCTTTTAATGTGACCCATACTGAAGGAGGGGGCCCCAGAGGTCGCTCAGGGGTGAGTTTTGTACAGAACTCACCTCATATACTTTAATGACAGAGCAAAGAAGTATTCCCAGAACACAGGACAACTACTCTCTTATGGGTTTCGTTACCCTTTCTGTTGATGAGACAAACACATGCAATATTAAATTCTGTCCTAGAGCCATTTGGCTAAATGTGTGGATGTCTAGAACCAAAAATACATCCATCGATTTTGGGATTAGACTCTATTAATATGCTTTTCAAACAGACATTTCTGTTCACCTTGAAGCACTGGTGCTCATGTTAGCCTGGATGGTTGGGAACACTGATCTTACTAGACAACAAAAATCAGCTCTTTGAGGTCATTAGAGCCACACATGGGAGGGCGGCCCACCACAGCCTGTTCCTGGTGAGCTGGCACCATCAGGGACGTCAAGGTGAGTTTTCTAGAGCAGAATGCTGCATCCACAAGCCTTACTCGGGGCCTCCCTGGCAGAGCAAGAAAATTTGCCACAGCAAAAGAGTTTTTTGCTGAGAAAAAAGGAAAATAAGCCATGGGATTAGAGCAGCAAGAATAAACATTCCTGCTGCCAGTATCATAAAGAGTCTTTAATTTAACAATGAGCACAAGCCTTTATTGCTTCTACCAAAATTTATGGCTCCCATATCTGGCAGCAACACAAAAATCTTCACTCACATTGTCATAGCCTTTTTTATTTAGAACTTTTCATGCTTTTATTTTATTGTTTTAGTTTACAGGCAGAGAGTGCAAGAGAGAGAGCAGGGGTGGAGCAGAGGGAGAGAGAGAGAATCTTAAGCAGTCTCCATGCTCAGCACAGAGCCCAGCACAGGGCTTGATCCCACAAACTGTGAGATCATGATGTGAGCCGAAACCAAGAGTCAGAAGCTTAACCAACTGAGCCACCCAGGTGCCCTCACTTGTCATTGCCTTTGAAGTATTAGTTTACCTACCTTGGTTCTGCATTATGAGCCACGTGGGACTTTGTCAGTATTCTTAGGTGTTGTGCTTTGCTTCTTTGTTAGTTTGAAACTCTATTTATATGTATGAATATGTGTGCTAGACTGATACAAAGATGAGTCCCCTTCTCCTGAGTATATATTTTCCCTTGCCATTTTATGTCATTGTAATCCTCCAACTTCCTACATTTGAATGTCGAGCACTTCTTAATTTGACTGGTCAACTCATTTGGCTGATATCAGCCAAAGTCAGACAAAGGGCAGAGGGAATTGTAGGCAGGAAACATAGTTAAGCAAGGTGGGAATTCACCATAGAGCTTGGCTACAATTAGGTGTCTGGGGAGAAGCTGTTTGTTCAAAGGTAGGGGAGACAGAAGGGGTAATGAGAAACCGAAGAAGGAAGAACGGCGCCTTGCTGGCAAGTGGAAGGAGGAGGAGCAGACGGATAAAAATGGCAAGGTAGGAATGATAGCAAATTCATGGGTGGCACCTGAGGACAGACTTCCTAGTAGGATGTGGTGCGGCCTTGGGGGAGGTGCCGATGGTAATTAGGAGCTGAGGCAGTTGTCTCCAGAGGAGAAAGCTCCCCTAGCACTGTTACAGTGCAGGAAAATTCATGTAGACACAAGATCTAAAACACAGGTTTCATCCGTTATGAGATGGAAAACTATTGAAGGACTCTCAGCAGATGAATTCCATGATTGGTCTTAACTTTGAAAACATCACTGGCTATTTTGTTGAGAATAATTAACGGGTGGCAAGTTTGATTGACAGAAGGGAGATTGGTTTTAGAAAGCCATCAGCATAGTCCAAAGGAGAAACAATGATAACTTGGACCAGTGTGGCAGCAGAGGAGGCAGCAAGAAGTGACCCATTCTGGATATATTTTTAAGGTGAAACAAACATAGGGGATGAAAGAAAAAGAGAAGTAAAGGAGAATTCCAAGGTTTGAGGCCTGAGCAACTAGAAAAAGCCTGGTGCCATTTTACTGAAATAGGGACGGCTGTACGGGGAGGAACTTTGGGAGGGGGAAGAGATTTGAGGGATCACCAGCTTACAGCCATGAGACTGGCTGAGCTCATTAAGGTGGTGAGTGTGGGAGTGCAAGGACTGAACTCTGGGGCACAACACTCACAGGAAGGGTGACCAGCTATTCTGGTTTTCCCAAGGCTGAGGATTCCCAGAACATGTGGGACCTTCAGGAAGCCTCTGAGAAAACTGAAATCATTGATCACCTGTTCAGATTTCAGGGAGATGAATGTGAAACCCATGGGAAGAAATAGCAGGGTGATGAGAGACATGTTGCCCGGGGAGCCAAGTAAGGAACACACAGCCCTCAACTCTGTTAAATGCTGCTGATGGGGCAAATGACAGGAAGACTGACAGCTGACCACTGGACAGACAACAGAGAATCACAGGGGACCCTGACAAGGGCAGTTTTAGTGGAAGTCACCTGGGACAGAAAGCCTGATTCTGGTTATACGAGAGGATCTTAATCTGTTTAGGCTGCTATAGAAAAATATCATAATCTGTGTGGCATAAATGACAAATTAATTTCTCATAGTTCTGGAAGCTGGGAAGTCTGAGATCAAGGTGTTAACAGATTCAGTTCCTAGTGGGGACCCCCTCTACCTAGCTTGCAGACAGCTACCTTCTCATTGGGTTCTCACATTCCTGTGTGTGTATGTGTGTGTGTTTATGCCCGCAAAGACAGATAGAGACAGAGAGGTTGAGATTCCTTTCTATTCCTATAAGGCCATCAATCCTATTAGGTTAGGACCTCACCCTTATGACTTCATTTAACCTTAAAGTCCTTATCTCCACATAGGGTCACATTTGAGGTTAGGCCATCAACATATGAAGGGGATAGAAGAAGTAGGGGACACACAATTTAGACCACATCAAAGAGAGAAATTAGAATGAGAAAAATAAAAACACTTTCAGGGAGTTTTCCTGTCCACAAAAGGTAGGGGGAGTGGTAATTGATATATAGGATTGAAAGAAGGTGTTGGTTGGTTTTAAGGTAGATAGAAGGGGGGAAATGTGTTTGTATCCTGATGGAAATGATCTAGCAAAATGGGAAGACAGTCCTTGAATAGTTGAGAGGGAGTAGGACCTAAGGACAACTGGGGGATAGGCCTGAACAAGGAACACAGATGGCTCATTCGCTGGAAGAGGAGCGAGGGCAAAATTTTTGGACAGAGATGCACGTGGGTCTGTAGATGTAGCATGTGGGCTCATAAAAATTCTGTTCCGATAACTTCTGTTTTCTTGATTACATATAAAGGAAAGGTCATGAGCTGAGAGTGAGGATGGCAGCAGCCGATGGCAGTTTGAGCGCAGAGGGAAGGTAAGAGAGTCATCTAGGAGAGTAGGAGAGTCCTGTGGAGAGGAAATCCAATATAATTGTGAGGGAGCATTAAGGACTCCCTTTGCATTGAGCACCCTTTACAATGGAAGTCCAACACTTACAGCTTAGCAGAATCCAGTATGATCATCGCAGGGGGGCTGTACACAAGGCTAAGGGTTAGCCGTCCTGGGGTCTGGTCAGTTAGGGTTTCACCATCCACGTATGTGAGTCAATCTTTCTGAACCTCCTTGTATTTTAATCTGTAAAACTGGGATATTCGTGTCTGCACTGCCTTCCTCAGAGGATTCAAGAGATGGCACCTGAGGAACATCTTCTAAACTGTGAAATGTTCAACACAACAGAGATTACTAGAAAATTATCCTGATATACTGAGCTTTTTAGAATAAGATATTTTCTTTAAATTTTCTTAATGTTTATTTTTTGAGAAGGAGACAAAGCGTGAGTGGGGGAGGGACAGAGAGAGAAGGAGACACAGAATCCGAAGCAGGCTCCAGGCTCTGAGCTGTCAGCACAGAACCGAACGCAGGCCTTGAACTCACAAACCGCGAGACCATGACCTCAGCCAAAATTGGACACTTAACTGACTGAGCCACCCAGGTGCCCTGAGAAGAAGATATTTTCTTTTTTTTTTTAATTTTTTTTTTCAACGTTTATTTATTTTTGGGACAGAGAGAGACAGAGCATGAACGGGGGAGGGGCAGAGAGAGAGGGAGACACAGAATCGGAAACAGGCTCCAGGCTCTGAGCCATCAGCCCAGAGCCTGACGCGGGGCTCGAACTCACGGACCGCGAGATCGTGACCTGGCTGAAGTCGGACGCCTAACCGACTGCGCCACCCAGGCGCCCCAGAAGATATTTTCTTTACACATGTGTAAAAACTTGTGAAAAATAGGAAATCTAGTTTTATCGTGTGAAAGGTGCCCCTAGGGTTGTGTCGTGCACAGCACACAGTGGTTGTCTCCACTGACCCTCAACACTCACCAACCCCTTTAACTGCCCACCACATCACAATTACTTCTTTATGCCTATATTTAGAGTTATATCAGAATATAATGTCATTTTTAAGTTTTAAGATCTAAACTGAACGTTATTGGTTTTTGTGCTTTTGGGCTCTACTCTCAGTAGGCCTGGATTAGAATAGATCTTAGAAGATTACTGCCTTCTAGGAAGGATTTTACTTACACATTGGTCAGGTGGGAATCCAGTGGTACAAATATCCTATTGCACTGCTATGTTAATAACCAAGCAACCATTTAGAGAACAAACAAATTAGATTCTTACTTCATTGGAGTCCATTTTTCTAGCCAAGTGCTATCGACTAAAAGCTGAATTTAAGGAGGGAGAGAACCACAAAAAGTTTCTTAGCAAGGTCAAATCCAGTTTTCCTTTCTCACACAGAGCCTGTATCTATTTCTTGGATAATTGCCAGCTTGAGAGATAATCACTAATAATAGCTACCTTTTAGTGAATTCCCAGTCTGGCACTCAGCTGAGTACTTTAAGTGTATCATTGCATTTAATCCTCAACTACCTTATGAGATCAATATTATTAGCTCACTTCACAGATGAGAAAACTGAGTCTTGAAAAAGTGAAGTCATTTTGCCCAAGTAGCCAGTTGGTTGAGGAGTCAGGGTTCTAACCCACTCTCTTGGTATCCATAGCCATTGGCTCTCACTCATGGTGTGCCATTTCCCTTGGTGCTTGATAAAATGATGATTAGGATGGTGTAATGAGCTGTTTGGACAGCTTACAAACCATGAAATACTGTATTTCTAAGTGTTAAGGGCTAAGCACTAGAAGACATACCCCTGAAGCAAAAAATCATAGGCAGTATTTATCTGTGGGATCTAAGTTTGTCATTTGGCATCCTGAACATTATGTGTCCTCAGAGCAAGGCAAATCTGGCACCATAATTTGAAAAGTAACTCAACCAATAATATAATTTCTGTATATGAGGGCCAAGTAGTATTACCAAAATGTACAAATTCCAATTTTAGAACTCAGGAGAATATTTCAGAGCTGAAACAATCAACATCTTGTTGACCAAGTAACCAAGCAAGATTTTCTCTACAGAGTCAAAGTTCAAGATTTTATTTATTAAAAAAAACAAAAACAAAAAAACAAAAAGCAAAACACAAAAAAACTCAAGATTTTAATTTGTTTAAAGCCAGGACCTACCACTCCCGTCATTATTGCTGCATTTTTTTGTGAGACTCCCCCTAGTGGCCTACAAGAGTTAGCTTCCTGAATGAGCACACTTGTAGGAAGACTGGGGAGTATGGCAGCAGTTCATTCTCTTTGTCTATCTCATTTGATGGAAACTGGTCTTCCATCAAATGAGAAGGTGAAATCAGGGGAAGGTGTGAATGTCGGCCTAAAAATAACCACTTCCCATCCAATGAAACCAAGAGGTGAAGGACCTAGTGATTTTATGACAATGAGCACTAACAGAAAACCCCTGAAGCTCTGAATCCCTGGAGGCTTGACTTAAAGTGTGGGGGTCAACCTCATTGACATCACAGATCCTTCCTGCAGTCACAATGCTACTGAGCCACCCCGGGAAGATGCCCTGGAAACATAAAGACATTAGTCAGATTGCAATCCAGTTTCCTTAGTGCTCTGGCTTTCTGAAAGACCAAACAAAAAGTTCTGCTCCCTTTAAAAAAAATAATAATAAAATCAGCAAAAAATAAAGCCAGGAAATCAAGCATCATGAGTGCAGGTATTTAACCCACGGATTACCAGGTCTCTAAATTCTCATTCTTTACTACCTTATTTATATTTCTTATTACATATAAGCAAGGTAATAAATCCCAAAGAAGATCCTTGGGTGTCTTGGGCACAATAGTGTGAGAAATCTTTTCCCATTATTTCATAACAGTTTGATCTAAATGAGTGTGTCTCAACAAAATTTCCTAAATGTCTAATGGGAGTACCTGGGACAATAAATTTTTGTAGCTAACTATGGGTGTGATGGGGGCCTGGTGAAGAAATGATGTAAGGGAGGACAGAAGAGGAGGGTGTAAAACCAATTGGAAGCCTCCCTTGGGGCACCTGGGTGGCTCAGTTGGTTAAGCTGCCAACTTCAGATCAGGTCATGATCTCACCGTTAGTGGGTTTGAGCCCTGCATCAGGCTGTGTGCTGACAGCTCAGAGCCTAAGCCTATTTCAAATTCTGTGTCTCCCCCTCTCTCTCTGCCCATCCCTGGCTAGAGCTCTGTCTCTTTGTGTCTCAAAAATAAATAAACATTAAAAAAAAAAAAAGAAGCCTCCCTGAACTTTTGCCATAGGTACAGAAACTGCCCTTAATTTTAAAGAGAAGATTAACTTCTACTGCAAAAATTCACTTGCCTTAGTTCCTGATCTAATTCAGCATTCTGGTTGCCTAGATACAGATGTAAACAAAAATGCCTCTCCGACTGCAGAGGAACAGCGGAATGAACCTGATGGCCACCTTCCTGGCTCAGTCAGTGACCAAGAAAAGAAAGCAAGTACTTTTAGACATTCATAGTAAAAATAGAATATTTTGTTCAGCTTCTTTAAAGCTTAGCGTTATTCAGAGAGTTCTAAGGGGTCCTAGAAGAGTTGTTTTTCTTTTCACTGTACCTGTATTTCTTATTTGTTCTGCTTTTACAAAGTGATGACAGCACAAGCTGAAAAGAAAAGGGGCCTCAATTTGTGGATACATTCATTGGACTGACTTTTAATAGGCAGGGCTAGGTATTAACAAAATTTGACAATTATTTTTTATAAAGATTCAAAAGAAACTATGATAAATTCGAGATACAGACCTTATCTCTAACATGAAAAAGAGAAGAGCTAAATAGGATTCTTTTATTGGTACTTGTCATTAATGAAAAAGAACATTCAAAGAAGCAGTAGTTTTAGCCCTCATCAGTGGATGAAGCCTCTTGTGATAGAGCACTGGAAAGCTAGCACAATATCAATATCAAGCATTGATCTTTGATATCTGATGGCTGTACCATACCCAGGCTGTGTGACTTTTAGCAGTTATTTAACTTCTCTGTTTCCTCTTCTACAAAATGGGCTAATTAGGCCTAACATACAAAGATGTGAGATTTGAATGAGCCCTAAGAAAAAGGGCTTAGCAAGTAAAAGGGACTCCATCAATAGCTGTAATATAATTATTATCATCATCTATAGGATCTTGAGCAAGTCCACTACTTCTCTAATCCTCACATTCCTCACCTATAAAAATAATCATCTTAGGGGTGCCTGGGTAGCTCAGTTGTTCAAGGGTCCGACTCTTGGTTTGGGCTCAGGTCATGATCTTATGGGTTCGTGAGTTTGAGCCCTATGTCGGGCTCCGTGTGGAGCCTGCTTGAGATTATCAGTCTCTCCTTCCTTCTCTCCCTGCCCCTCCCCCACTCACACTCTCTCACACTCTCTCTCTCTCTCTCTCTCTCTCAAAATAAATAAACTTAAAAAAACAATAATCATCTTAAATTTTTCTGTGATGAAGTAGGATCTCAGTAACTACGATTCCCACCTTATAGAACATCATATATGTGAAAGGTTTTTTTTTTTAATTTTTTAATCTTTATTTATTTTTGAGAGAGAGACAGAGTGTGAACAGGGGAGTAGCAGAGAGAGAGGAAGACACAGAATCCGAAGCAGGCTCCAGGCCCTGAGCTATCGGCACAGAGCCTGACATGGGGCCTGAACCCACCAACCGTGAGATCGTGACCTGAGCCGAAGTTGGATGCTCAACCCACTGAACCACCCAGGCGCCCCTATGTGAAAGTATTTTATAGGCCATTAAGCCATAAAGGATCATAGCATTTTAAAGTATTCTTATAAAGCCAATGAAAACTGACACACATAAAAAAATCCCATGTTGTTCCTGAGAATTGTTAATATAATTACATTCTTGCTTGTAGGAATAGGGATGAAACAGAGCTGACTCTTATATTCAATTACCAAAGATATAGAAATTTACATATTATCTTAGATACATCAAAAATTGCAGAGAAGAAAGAGGAAACAGATATGTCACAATGTTAATGACTTTTGCTCTATGTAAGTAGTAAAATTACAATAAGATTTCTTTTTTCTGTAACTTTTACTTTTCTATATTTTCCCAAATTCTCCTCCATTATCAGGTTTAACATTTATTACTTTAAAAGTATGTGAGTTGTGTTTTTAAGAGGATGCTATTTACAATTTTCAAAATAAGACTTAAAAATTAATAATATAAAAGTAAAAGATATATATCCAATTGTTTCACTTGAGAAGGGGGAAGGAAACAATAGACCAGTAATTTAGTGTCCTTGGACACAATAGTCACAGACTCTTTCATGCCACAAAAGGGAATGAAAGAACTACTAGGTGCCAAACATGTAAGGCCCAGGACCAGCCAGTTGCTGAGGAAATACCACAGACTCCCTCACACAGGCCAGGACAGCCATGGCAAGGTGAGAAAGGAAGAGCTGGCACAGGTCGGGAGCCCAGGACCCAGCGCTGTTCCAGCTCAAAACCGGAGTCAAAACACAAACCAGGGCAGAAGGCCAGTCATGTTCTCTAGGGAGTTAGGATGGTTTCCATAACATGGATACCTGAGTGCCCTGTGGATCAGTGTATATACATCCTCTAGGGGAAGACTCAGCTTCAGGCCATCAGACCCATTGCAGACTCCATTCAGCAAAGGGGAGGCATGGCCTACATCACTATCATGGCGATCACTGGCTCCATTCTGAGCATCCTCGAGCCTGTGCTGGTTGACCAATATCAAGTCAGCAGGGTCAGGAGAGCCTATCATCAGGATTCTTTATTAGCTTCCTTGATAATACATTTCTTTCTTTTTTTTTTTCTTTCTTTTTTTTTTTTTTTTAAGTTTTATTGGAGGGGAGAGCTTTCCAATTAAGTCTCTTAGGCCCTACAGCAAGAAATAAGACGTGGTAATTCCTTAGGCATTTGCAAAACGAATGATTCCTATATGTAGGTCTTAAATTTTACTCTGCTCACCATTACAGTATACAATAATATAAACCAAGACAAAATATCCCAGGAAAATATTTTGTTTAAGTTTTAAGCAGAGGTGGAATACTACTCATACTCTCCCTATTGAATCCAGTTCAGTGACGGGCTATTAAAATGAACATAAATCTGTGTCCTGTTTTTAATCTTAAAAATAAAGAACATTAGAGTTTAAAACAGTTTTAGCATATGCCAAACAATGAGTGCATTTGGTGAACTCTTTCCTCCCAGAAATGCTGCAATATTATGAACTTTGATGCAGTGGAACTTTCTTTCTAGTAGCACCATGTTATTGAATTAGTTAAGTGTTCATACAGTCAGCTCTATTTAATACTAGTAAGTAATGTACATAACTGTGCTCTGCTTTTATTTCTCATTGACTATAATAATCTGACATCCAGGTTTCCTAGAAAACAAAGTTATCTGGATAGACCAGATTTCTAGTTTTAGAGTTTGTTTTTGAAAATTAGCTGATTCCCCGCAGAAATTAGTATGATGGAATAATTTACTCCGTGAGAACTTCTTTAGTAACTCAGCCAATAATCACTGGATATTTCACTTTAAAAATTTTCTAAGAATAATCCATGGTTTGACTTGTCTAAAAAGTTTTTTCTGACTGTGATACCAATCTATGAAATGCAGCTCTCTAGTATCTTTCCAGAACTTGACTTTGGTTTTAGTCTCCAGAAACACAGATGGGGCAAGTGCAAGTTTAACTGGGCTGATAGTCCATGGTATATATTTTGTTAAAAACTAAAATATTTACATAAAAATAATATGGATAAGACTTCATATAAAGTAGATGATGATACATTTTAAACCTGTGACCTTTATTTTAGGTAAGATTATCTCCAGCCACAATGTCAGCTAAGAATTCTACGGATCTAGTTGAATATGTTGACAGGTAAGTTGGTAAATTACAACGTGTTTTAACTACTTACTATATTTAATGATTCAGCTAGAGATTCAAGTGCCTGAATGAGATGCTTGAGTTCATCTAAACTAGTTCTCTGCTTTCAGAAGAGACGTATTAAATCATGTCAGAAGATGAACCTCTCTATGCTATTCCTTTCTGATTCAGAAAACAAGCCAGTTTTATTTTATTAATTTATTTAAAGCCTCCTCTTTAAATAACTTCCATAGGTTCCTATAGATTATGAATAATGCCACACAACGAGTAACATGAAAAGATCGATACAGGTACCTACGACTTTCAAAGTAAACCAATAAATCTGTTAACAATTCCATTATTAAAATTCAGAGAATTTGTAAGTATGTTAAATTAATCATCAGAAAATTTTGTTTCTGCTGTCCAGTGCCACACCTGGAGCTCATCCAGGGAAGGACTGCAGAAGAGGGTCTGCTCTGGGGACTTGGAAATAGGACATATTATTAATGAAAGTGCAATGTCCAAAAGATCCTAGAACTCTAGTTTGTAAAGGTGGGATCACAGAGGCGACGCATATTTGTTTGAATTGTTTTCTATTTTGTATGTCAGGAGATTTGGTCTGATGCAACAATTAATGCTTTTTGGACACTTGGGATTTAGTCTTGGGACTTGCACTAATTGTCTGTATGACCTCAGTCAGGCCCATCATGTCTTGGCTTTAGTTCTTTCATTTGCCAAATGAAGAGGTTTGACCAGATTTTAAAAAATTCTGGTCATAAAATATACATTATGACAAACAAGAAAAATTATCAAACAAAAGAAATGATCAAACAACATGAGAAAAGTCTAAATACTGAATTTTCATTTTTTTTAATTACCTTTAACAATGAAGATGATAAACAATTTTTGAAGATGACAAACATTTTAAATTCACTGATTTTTTATCACAGTCTGTTCACATGAAGGATTTCCCTGATCCTTTGCCAATCGAATTTACACACCACACAGAGTTCAACCACAATATTTCAGCCCCTCTTTTCATGCTGCCCATAACTTGTACTTGTTTATGTGACAATAAGGTCATAATCAAGGGAAAATGAAACCAAACAAGGGAAAAGGATTTTTTTAATGTTTAAAAATACAGTATTTGGACAGGTGACATTTTTTCTGAGCTAAGGACAATGATTGTGGTGTGCATAAAAATAATTATTTTACAGGGACATATTAGCTACACTTGCCATTCAAGGAGGAATGGGAGACTTATTCTTACTTGAATCTACACATGACAAATAGAAAATAGAAATCATTCTTCTGATCTGTCAAATTCCAGTATGAACCCAAGTCGATTTCTTTAGCCCAGGCTGCTGACCTACATACCAGGAGATGACAGAACAAATTCCTGGAAGACAATGACAAACCTACAAAGAAATTCAAGGAAATTTTTGCCCTTTCTTGGATTCCAGAGAAACTAAAATTAAGACAAAAGGGGAGAAATATTATGTAATTCAAAGCAAAAGTATAATGAAGATTTTCTGGTGCCAACATTCATTTCTCCCTTGATCTCCTCGAAAACCTCTCTCTTGCGGTCTAAGCCATATATCTGTAACTCCTAGGTACCACCTAAGATGGTTGGGTTTGTTTTGTTTTGTTTTGTTTTGTTTTGATCTTTCCCCTCTAATCTCCCAGAGCAGGCTGCAAGCTCCCGAAACACAAGGACTATAGGATATTATGCTTTCTGATCTCCCCCCCTACAGTCGTAGCCTATCACGGAGTATTGAATATTGATTCCTGCAGAACCATAGTGGACAGACTGAATGGAGAGTCTAGTGGAACAGCTGAATCTTTAAGACTCTGCCTCATGCAGTAGACTCCTGGGTAGCTGATTAACTGGAAAAGCAAGGTGGCACACAGGCATTTCAATAATCAGTGAAGGTACTTCGAACTGACATGCTAACTCCAAAAACATAAACATAAAAAACAATTTAAAAAATAGCTTCATCCTTCAAGTCATAGTATTCATTGAGTGACAACAGATTTATTGATATGCAGAGAGGGTAATAACAGAAGCAAAAGTTATTATGAACTTAAGCTACCAGAATCTATATTACATATTCTCAGAGGTTCTGCCTTATAAATCTATATGGGAATATTTATAGGAAATACTGAAAAAAAAAAAACCCAATAATAACAGCCCCAAAAAAGTGAGAATGAGCAATAAAATGGGTAATACACACCCTAAGAAAAAGGTTTGTCTAGAGACATGCACATTAAAAGACCTGGCAGACCAAGCACTGACAAGGCTCTTCCCAGCCTCAAGCAGTTGGAACAACACCCACACATTATAGTACTTGTTAAATATTAGGTCATATTAATAATCCATGGAACAGGGGGAGGCGGAATGCTTGCAATCATTTATAGGACAAGTACGGTGACATTATATTAAAGGCAGTAAATAATTCTGATTTCCACAATGTGTTCATGGATTCACAGTGGCAGTGTGGCCAATGCTCATTTAAGCTTCATTGAACAGGAAAGCACCAAAGCCTTTTTTTTCTTTTTCTTCTTTTTGTCCCTGATCGTGGAAGGATCACCGCATTGAGGCCAGACGCCTCAGGTCCGCTCTTGAATCTGCCTCTAATTAAGTAGCTATGGGACCTTGAGAAAAAGGAAATGCCTTTTCTTTGTGGGCAATCTCTGCCTCTTCTCTAAAATGGGGTGGAGTTTTAAGTGATGATGAGCAGCCTGAGTCCCAAGGGCTGTCTGTGTTCAAAATCAAATCCAGATTTCACTTCCAGGATGCAGCTCAGAAAGCTGCCTCTATGTGCTACTTTCTCAACTCTGGCCATAATTTCTCATAAGCATTCTTTTATGTAATAAGGCAAATGGCTAAGATTTAAGAACATGGACTATTACCCCTTGGGATTTAATTTTGAATAAAAAACAAATTCTGCCTATAAATCTCTTTTTATTTTTCTTCAACTGACTGCTGGAAAAAAATTCTTAACACTGAATCAATAATTTCTAAGGTCTCTTCCATCCCTCAAATTCTTTGGTCTTCTAAAACTGGTTATTACCTTTTAATCACTTAACAAATACTTACTGAGCATTTATTATGTGCTGGGCATTATGTTAGGCACTTAGATAGTCATTAGCAAACAAAACAGACAAAGATCCCTGCCCTCACGGGGATTCCATTCTAGCAGGAGGAAGGGACACACATTGTTAGATAGCCTGTCAGGGCAGGCCTCACTGAGACATCAGATGTGAGCAAAAACTAGGAGATGAGGGAGTTGGCCATGTGGACATGTGTGGGAAGAGTAATGTTTCCAAGGCAGGAACCTTCCCGAGGTGTGGCTGAAAAGGCAAGGGGGCAAAGATGGCTGGAATAAAAAAAAGAGGGAAGTATAAACTTGGACCACCATGCCCCCTGGGCCAGGGAAATGAAGTTGTTTGTTATGGAGGAGTTGTGCAGTACATATCTCAGAAATTCTCTCAGGAGTACAGTTTGGGAAGATGAGGGGTCTGGCTGACAACCAAAGAATGGTATTTAAAATTGGGATACATAAAACTCTAAGTGAAATAGGCAAAAGCATACATGATTGATGATTTCTCCTTGTGAGTAGGATATGGCATTCGGGGCCTGTGAAGTATTTATTTTCAAGGTTTTCTCTTACTACCATGGCAGACATTTTATTGTATTGTGATGCATTGCTTTTCTTGGTACAAGATGATGATAGATATTTCACATTACAGTACACAAGAAAGGAAGACAAAACACTGTTGGTTGAGCTTTCTATGGGATAGGTCATGTTAGGTTGGAGGACTTTCTGGTTTTGTTTTGCAACATCATATCCATCATTGAGGGCAACCAGCTCCCAGGTGAGAAAGCTCAAAACAGTCTGGGCAGCTTGGGAAGGAAGGGATACATGGGGCACTCTGGGTTCATTAGCAAGGTTTTTTATGATCTGGCAAACCCTCTTGCACCCTGCACAACTCCCTGGTCTCACTGACCATATTTGTTGTTAAAGAGTCCAGTTCTTAGTCCATGTTAATCTTCTCATTTAATCCTCTCAATAACCCTAACAGCGGCATAGTGTCACTGTTTTAAATATGAAGACCCTGGGGTTCAAAGGAGTCAAATATTTGTCCAAGTGCACATAATACTATGACAGAACCAAGATTCTAATCCAGAAATCTATGTCTAAGTTATTCCAAAGCCTGTTTTCTTAACCACCCCTCTATCCACATTCCCTGCCAGCTATCCTCTCAAGACACACACACACACACACACACACACACACACACACACACACAGACATTTAACCTCCAGCCCATCCCTGGACCATAGAAGATGTGATTCAACCATAGATTTCTGATCTTCCTCCACTAGGGCCCCTCTGGGAGGAGTGGCCAACCTGGACTCACAGCATCCTATCTGTGCCTGGGAGGTGCTGCCATCAGCCACAGTGCAGTCTCTTATTCCTCTCTAGCATCTTCTCACTGCCTGCCCCGCAACCTGTGATGGGCAAGACTCTGGCTGTGGGTGGACACAGCTACAGGAATTGGGCACAACCCACAACACCCACATATTGCTCAAGGCAGGGCCTGCCCAGATGAAGTTCAGTCCCTCCCACCCCAGGAGGCCCCCTGGATTCCCGCCACACCTATGAGCTTCTGCTCAAGTCTGAGAAATGCACTGAGGTCAGGTTGAGCCAGACTCAGTTCTCTAGAGCAGAGAGGGAGCCTCTCCAGTCTCTGGGCTTCAGTGAGGATCCTTAGGAGTCCACAGTGAGATGTGAGCCAAGCAGAGGAAAGGTAACTGGTAATTACATAATGTATTCTGAGGTAACACAATATAACAGGAAGAGCTACTAAGTAGTCTAAGCAAAGCTGCTGTGATGTAGGAAAGAGTCAAAGAAGCAAATTAAAATATTTCCCAGCTGAGTGACTGACAATCTCCAAGTCTCAGTTTCCATCTGAATTGAGAAAAATTTTACCTATGCCATGGGGGTAGTTGTGGGGATGAAATGAAATGATGTATATAAAAATGACATGTCAGGGGCACCTGAGTGGCACAGTCTGTTAAGCATCCAACTCTTGATCTCAGCTCAGGTCATGATCTCACAGTTCGTGAGAGCAAGCCCCCCATCGGGCTCTGTGCTGATGGTGCAGAAACTGCTTGGGATTGTGTCTCTCCTTCTCTCTGCCCCTCCCCAACTTGTCCTCTCTATCTCTCTCTCAAAAATAAATAAATAGGGGTGCCTGGGTGGCGCAGTCGGTTAAGCGTCCGACTTCAGCCAGGTCACGATCTCGCGGTCCGTGAGTTCGAGCCCCACGTCAGGCTCTGGGCTGATGGCTCAGAGCCTGGAGCCTGTTTCCGATTCTGTGTCTCCCTCTCTCTCTGCCCCTCCCCCGTTCATGCTCTGTCTCTCTCTGTCCCAAAAATAAATAAACGTTGAAAAAAATAAATAAATAAATAAATAAACTTAAAAAAATTGTTTAAATGACATGTAAACTATGAGCATTATATAAAAATAAGACTGTGTAATAATAAATTCCTTACATTTCTCCATGGCTAGGAACTCCCCTTAAATAACTTACCATCTGTATTAGTTTCCTAGGGCTTCCATAACACAGTATCATAAACTGGGAAGGTTAAAACAACAGATATTTATTGCCTCACATTGCTAGAGGTTAGAAGTCTAAAACCAAGGTGTTATCAGGGTTGGTTTTTTTCTGAGGACTCTGAGGAAGAATCTTTTTCATTCCTCTCTCTTAGCTTCTGGTGACAGCTGGTGATTGCTGGTGTTCCTTGACTTCTAGATACATCACTTCAATTTCTACCACCATTTTTACATGGTATTCTCCATATGTCTCCATTTTTACATAGCCATTTTCTTATAAGGGCGTCAGTCATATTGGATTATGGCCCCACCCTCCCCCCTATGACCTCATCTTAACTAATTACATCTGCAATGACCTTACTTCCAAATAAGATCACATTTTGAGGTACTAAGAATTAGGACTTCAACATATCTCCTTGTGGGGATACAATTCAGCCCATGATTCCATCTAATAATTACTAATAATTATAGTAAGAACATTTGTATATGACACTTATAGACATTGCAAAACACTTCAAGTACATTAAGTAAATTGATATCCTTCAGTCAATTGGTAGGGCAGGAGTCATGATCTCCACAGGACACAAAGATCTCTCCTCTGGACAACCTAAGAAATGTTAAAGATAATAAGTGGCAGAGACAGCCCTTGAACCCTGGTCTTCTGACTCCAAATACGGTATTCTTTACCCGGGAGACTGACATAAATAACACGTACATCCCCAAAATAGCAAGGCAATATGGAAAAGTGTCACAAAATAACTACAAAATGCTGTAAGAACTCCAAATATCATCAAAACTACTTGCTAGAGCAGTTTACATACACTTTGCCTATAAGTAAAACTCATCATGCCCTCATTCACATAGACACTCTGGAACACTTGCCAACTGAATGCCTCCCACAAGGAAGCCAATCACAACAGGTGCATCATTAATTCTGTAATTTTAATGAAAATTTTACTAACAAAGTGTTTGCCTCATATAGCATATAACTATTTTGCTAGAAATTATCTACAACCAGTCTCCTTCTCTAGTCTCTCTTGGCCATGTCCTTATTTAGAGTCCTCTCCTCCAGGCTCCTTTAGGCAGACCTCATGCCGGCACAACCCTATTGGCTTTGGTCTGCCTCTTCCCCACCTGTACCCATGAACGTGGAGTTGCCTCCATCTCAATCCTAAAGCATTCAGTCTTGTGTAAAACCCAGCAATGGAGGCTTGTCTAGCTGCCAAAATCCATTCACCAGGGTGGTTAGAAATAAGCAACAGAGAAACTACGGAAAATATTTTTTTCAATTTCATTGTTCCATAAACTTACAGGTTATTTTTGTGAGGCATCAAAATGTTCTCTAAAATTTCACTTCACGTGTGTGTGTGTGTGTTGTGTGTGTGTTGCAGGACTGTATGCACTGAGAACGGAACTAGGCATAGAAGATCTCCCAAAAATGAAAATTTTTTTCAGTTATACTCTTCATTGTTCTAGAAAAGAACTCAAATTTTCGAATTTCTGCATCTTGAGTATTACAGGCTGACAAAATAGTTATCAGAATCTCCTAAGTAAATTTAGTGCTCGATTCACAAGAACAGAACAGGCAGAGAAGTGAGAGGCTCTAGGTACGGATGCCTCTGCCAGCAACAGCACAGCTGGTACAAGTCACACCGAATCACAGAGAAACAGAACTCAGAGTTTGTGGAAAATCTGTTCAGATTCAGTTGTCAGCTACATAATCAATGATTTATGTAAAGCCCAAATATCTCTCTGAAAAGGCCCCCTGGGAATTCTTTCTCCTGTGCTTAGTAACTCCATCTGGACTAGTCTGGAATATTCAGTCATTTCTTTCCTTTCACAGTTAAATTTAGATGTAAGTCCCACTGATACAATACACTAATAAAACAGTGCTTTTTTTTTTTTTTTTAATTTACTGAAAATTAGAGTGACCACATCTTGTTACTCAGTTTTTAACCATTTGGATGATCTTTGAAAAATGGTATCAGGAAACTCTCTTAGAAGACTGAGACTGTTCATACGTGTGTCTTTCCAGTTGTTGATTTAGAAAGTCAATTGCAAAATAACATTCTCTTTTTTTAAGTTATTTTTGAGAGAGAGAGTGCACACACACACACGCGCGCATGGGAGAGGGGCAGAGAGAGAGAGAGAGAGAGAGACAAAGAGAGAATCCCAAGCAGGCTCCACACCGTGGAGCCCAATGCGGGGCTCAAATTCACAAACTGAGAGATCATGACCTGAGCCAAAATCAAGAGTTGGACACTTAACCGACTGATTCACCCAGGCACCCCTATGATATTCTCTTTTGTTATGGTAATGGAAATGGAAAAAAATATAAGCTCTGTGTTTATCTTGCAGGAATCATGTAAATAGAACGAAACAGCATTATTTTGTGCTTCATTAAGCATCATTAAGCTTCATCTTTAATGCTTCATTAAGCATTTTTTATTAATAAAAAATAATAAAACTCCCAATTTTTAGTAAACCTTAGGCACAAAAAGGAATGCTTTCCACTTAAATATAAAATAACTTCTAAAAATAAATTTTACAAACTAAAGGAAACTATATATCTATCACTTATATAAGTCACTTAATGTCCCTATTGTTGCAGGAAAATACATTTGCATAACACTAGGTGCTGCCCTCCTTACCGGGTTCCTTCCATGTGCCAAATAGCAACATTATTGAGGCCAATCATGGCAAATGGGACCACAGACTGGCATCTGAGCAGAGGTGGCAGCTTTGTTCCACTGGTCTCTCTGCCACCTTAGGTCTGATTCCTCAAGTTCTTTCTGGACACAATCTTGACACCAGCCAATAAATACCACACCCAAAGAGTGAGTGAATGGGGGCTCCCCATAACCCTGGGCTGCATTGGTTTTGCCGCCCCTACCACATGTTTCTCACATGTTATCTCTGTATTTACAACCACACAGTGAAGTAGGCCTGTTAGCCCCATTCAAGGATGAATTAATTGAAACACTTGGTTGGTCAGTGGTGGAACCTGTGTTCTGCCATCAGTCTATCTTGCCTACCACCTTGCTAAATTGCTTCTGACTCTCCATATAACTTGAGAGCTCATATTCTCTATTTCACACCTCAGCACTTTATATATTCTGCCTTATCACTCACTGATCACAAACTGAGAATCACTCACTGATTCACATGACCAGTTTTAAATAAATAAATGGGTTTCAATATCTAGAAGACATAGAATCATCTAAGTGCTTACTTAAAATGTTTATTCTTGCTCTGTCCCCCTCAACACCCAAGACTGTGATCTAACAAATCTATGACAGAGCTAAGGAATCTGCATTGTAACAACTTCCCTCCCTTCTCCACCCCCCATGATATTAATTCAATTTTCTTTATGAGAAACCCTGAATTAAACTAAGTTCCTGGAGGGACAGACCATTATCTATTATGCATGGACTAGAGTAGACATTTAGTAAATACTAATATAGTTTTATTTTAACTGACATTTTTATCAGTAGATTGTTAGATATAGATACAGTGCTTTCAGCTACACAGAACAAAGACTACAACCAAAATGATTAGTTCACATTTTTAAAAATCTAGAGTTTACTTAATTTAGAGGCTTAGCATCATCAAGCAAGTGTTTTCTATCCTTTTTTTCCACTATCTTCTTTTCCCTCATGGTCACAAGATGGCTTCAGAAGTTCCAGACATCACACACAGGCATGACAACATCCAGCAAACAAGAGAGAAGTTTCTTCTTAGGTGTTTTTTCTTGAAAGCAGAGAAACATTATCCAGAAACCCCACAATAGGTTTTTCCTTTCACCTGACTGGCCAGGTCAGTCCTACCTAAACCAGCTTCATCTCAACCCAGAAGAATTAAACCACCATGATTGATTTGCCCCCCTCCCAAATGACATGGGGGGTGGGAGGATGAACCAAATCAGGCAGTGGTGGTGTGGGTTGGGGGGTTAACTATTAGGAAGTTAACCAACAATGCCTGACACACTGGGAACACCTAAGAGAACACAAATACTAAATTTTGAGAAGAATGTAGCATAATTTATAAGTATCTGTATAGGACTGATGACCAAGGACCAACTTCTCTTTCCCTGGCACATCCAGACTGCAGACTGTGGAGAGGTCACAAAGCAGCACTAGCTCAAGGAAGATAACAAGTAAATCTGCCGTCTGCCACTAGGCTATGTGTCACCATCAGCAGGGCCTGACATCCTCTTCCCTTCTGCCTGTGACTCATACATCCAATCGACAGAGCACTGTCAGCATGCCGGGGTTTTAGAGAAATGGAATATATATATATATATATATATATATATATATATATATATATCCCCATATCCATTTGGTAATATTCCAGAAGAACATTTTTAAGCCAAATGAGTGGTAGAGGGAATCTAACGAAACCCTTAACAAAGCCTTCTTTGTTCCTAAAATGTGCGGGTGACAAGAAAGGGGAACTTCACCCAGGCTGAGGCTGTTTTGTACTGCTCAAGAGAAGAAACTGTAAACCTTAAAGCTCAAACAGTAGTCTTCATTGTACCTTCCTCCACCTCCAATTTCCAACAACAGAGCCTTAAGGGAACAAACAGTACAGCCAGAAAAATCAGTCAGTCAATAAACATTTACTGACGACCTACTATGTGTCAGCCATTCTTCTCAGTGTTGGAGGCATTGTGAAGAACAACTTAGATAAAGCACCTGTCCACGGGGAGCTTTCATTCTAGTGATGGAGGGCAGAAAACAAACACAATTAAGATCATTTTAGATAATGACAAATGCTGGGGAGAAGAAGAAATGGGGTATTATGATAGAAAGTGACCTAGGGGAAGACTTGTCTGAGGAGGGGATACTGGATTTGAGACAAAATCAATGAGAAGGAGGCAGCCATGAAGTGACTTCAGGGAAGAGCAGTCTAAGCAGAAAGAACAGCAAGTGCCAAGGCTCTGAACAACGTCCTAGTTTTGCATGGGTGAGGGATGGAAAGAAGATGCATGTGGTTGAATGAGAGTAAATGGATGGAAGAGCAGGAGGAGATGAGGTTGGAAAGGGGAACAAGGATTTTATTCTCAGAAAATGGAAAAGCCATTGGAGGGTCTCAGACTTTGAGAAAGACCACTCTAACTTCCATGTGGAGGATGCACTTTTTGTTCAGATGCAGAAGTAGAGGAGATAATGGCGGCCAGGACCAAGAAAGGAAGAGACAACTAAGGAAAGAGTGTATATGAAGCCTGGGGACACTTCTGTGTGTCCTTACTGCTGCCACTCTATTAGGTCACATGAGTAGCATCAAAGTGAGTCCCCTGCTGCTGCTTATTATCTCTTGGAATTCTAGGAATATAGGAGAGTTAAGCTTAACATTGGATTTTGGAGTCACACAGATGAGTTTCAAAGTTTGACCCTGACATAACTAAGTTGTGTGACCCTTCCTTCTGTCTGATTAATTTTTTTCATTCTGGTATTCTAAATCACTAGTTCATTCTTCAGCTATTTCCTCCTTCATATTTTCCCATCTTTTTCTTTATTTCAACCATTATATTTTCACTTGTTTATTTTTTAACATTTTCTAGTTTTTTGTTTTCATTTTGCTAACATCTTCCCTTCTTTTAATGTTTATTAGCCTTTTAAAAAATGTCTTACTGCATATATCTTAGTGTTTATCTTCTGTAGAAATCTATAATCCAGTAGGTTATTTGTTGGCTAGTTGGTTTTGGAAGAGACCGTGTTCCTCAAATGTCTTGCTATCTTGGCCTGTGAGTTAATTTTCCCCTGGGGGTTTTGGCCAGACCCAGTTCTCCACTGGAGTCCTGTCAGCTCCAATAAACTCAGGGGGTTGGCATGGATGAGCCCCAGGCCCAGTAAAACCTCCCCATCCTACAAAATAACTTGTCCTGTCAGGTTTTCACCTTTGCTCCTCAGAAAGAAGTAGCATTAGGAGACCAGTGACTTTCCCACCCCTGGAGCCTGTGGAGGTAGGAAGGTATAAAAGCAAATGCTCAAGGTCTGTTTTTACCCCAAGCTTTTTGTTACTGTTGTTTGAGGTTCTTACAGGTCTTCTGCCTTGCCTGATCTGACTCTTGAGGACACTTAAACAAGAATCTGAATTTCACACAACTAGAGCAGTTTATCCCAAGGCTATCTAGAAGAAGCAAGAGTAAACTACAACAGTCCTTCTTCCCCATTTTGCCCTCCCACAGCCTTGCTGAATTCTCTCTTGCCCCAGGCCAAAGAGGCCACCTGACTGTGGTTGGGTTGCCCAGGAAACAGGCTCTGAGACAGAGATTGGTGAACAGAAGGCTCATTAAGGAGTGCTCTGGGGTCACTGCCAGGAATGGAAGGAAAAAAAGTATTGTGATACAATTCCACAGGGAGCCCTGAAGCTGGGATGGTCCTTCCAACTTGTTCTGAGATAGAGCAAGGGTGCCAGGCCTTTATAGCCATACATTGACCCATCACTGATTTCAAGCTGCCCCAGGAAATGGGCATGGCCTTGAGCAAAGTGACTGTCTTCACCAAGGCGGTTCCCAGAGAAGCTATCAGCTGAGGGCTGTCAGCCAGCAGCGCACCCAACACTTAGGAAAATAAGTCCCACCTTCCTGAAAAGGGAGCTGGGGGGCACATCAGGGCACCCCCTGCACCACCCCACACCCTCACCAGTTTAAAATAGCCCCTGCTGCCCAAGGAGGGCAGTTTTCTAATTTTTCTTTCCAGTCACTCCAAGGTTTTAGGAGGGAGAGAGGATAGAAAACCAGCAGTCATGCTAGCTGAGCATTTTGGTCAAGACCATAGGACACCCAGGAAATTTTACTCCTGAGGAACTGTGTAACTCATTTCTTTCTTCAGAGTCTGGGTCACAGAACCAAGCAAAGTGAATTCAATGAAGAAAAAGACACAACAAAGTAGCTTGTCCTTCAAGAGGCTTATCAGTGAGGGGAAAGAGTAATATACTAATGCCAATAGGGGCTATCAGGATTTTACATGCTACTTTACCCTAATTCTTAAGAGCTCTAGCCTATTTCTTTTTCTCATTTATTGTGTTTACTTTTTCACTGAACTTCTGACTCTTTCATAAATCTCTGCCTTTGAACTATCATTTCTTCCAAGTTAGTAGGCAGCACTCTCCTCAATGTAGAATTCTCAAGTATTAAATGTGTGTGGATCCAAGTTGGCTTGTTAGAATAGTGGGTAAAATATAAAACGATTCCTGCTTAGAAACATGAAAAATGCATAATGTAAGACCAAGGCAGAAGTCAGATCTTGTGAGATGAGCGACAAACCAGGAATCCAACCAGGCCGATTCCTTTAAGGTCCTCCCAAACCTCTCACAGGGGAGATGATACAGAAGTTAAGTGAAGAGACAAGTTCTGGTTCGGGCTCCTCCAACTCATTCTTGTAATGTCCCTGGTGTTGTTTCCTGTTCCTGACTAGGGGTCATTCTTTTCTTCCTGTGATTCCAAACACCCAGAGAAGGCAGCTAGAAGACAGATTGAACACCCAGGAGCGTACCATCGCTTTCCTCCTTGAACAAGCCTTCCGCATCAAGGAGGAAATCTCTGCTTGTCTTCAAGGGGCCCATGGCTTTCAAAAAGAGGAGTTGCTTGCCAGGAAGCTACTGGAAAGCCACATCCAGACCATCACGAGCATTGTCAAAAAACTGAGCCAAAATATTGAGGTAATTCTTCATTTCCCATACGTTGGCATCATTGCTTGACAACGATGATCAACCACCAATATCATTTTCAACTACAGAAATGACTCACTAGAGCTTAAGTTTAAATGACTACAACATGTAGCCCCAGAGGAAAACAGTTCAACTTTTCAACTGCTCATGTATGCTAAAAAGCAGAAGGAAATTCTATTCAAAAAGCATTTAATATCTATTTTGTGACAGCAGAGAGAATTATTTAACAGTGTGTCAGACATTGTGCTAAGGTGATTATTTTAATCTCAATTTCTGAGATTCTTTTTGTGTAATTGTTTCAGATAGAGCTTTTCATGGTGCACTGGCAATGATGGTTCACAGGCCCATCACAGTCTGACCCAAGCCATCTCTCTCCCCATCTCCCACCCCCTCACTTCTTTCATTGTGACCACACTGGCTCCCAGCTCTTCCTAGAACACACCAAACATGTTCTGGCTTCAGGGCGTTGGCACTTAATATTCACTCTGGCTGAATCATCTTCCCCTAGACATTCCTATGAAATGTTCTCCGTTGCCTTGAAGTCTGTGCTCAGTTATCACCCTATCAGAGAGGATTTCCTCAGCATTCTGTAAAAAAGCACCCTTCCCTACCCAGCAGTCACAATCTTCGTTAAATCTTACATTATAAATATTCATAGCATGTATCCATGTGATAAGCAAACTCATAGTCTATATTTGTTAATTGCTTGTTTTCCCCTTCTAATATATGAATATATATATATATGTGTGTGTGTGTATATACCTATATATGTATGTATGTATGTGTATATATATATATATATTCTAATATATAATGGTAAAGATTCTGTTTTCTTCATTATTAAATAACACAACAGATGACAACAGCACATGGTAGGTAGTCAGCACTCTACATATTTCCCAAATGAATGATGTTTAAGATGTTAAAGGGAAAATAGAATTTCTGATCACAAAAGAAAATATCTGTCTTGGTTAAACCAAAATAAACAGATTTTCACTACAAGTCTTTCAGCATTTTTAAGGTGCCAATAGGCATGATGAATCTGGGGTAGAAACTTTCAAGCAAGAGTCCCAGAAAATATACTTTGGGAAACTGACTAAAAATTTGCAGAATTATCATTAAAATTCCCACAACAAATGTCCTCTTTTACTGTCAGAGAATATAATATAGTGGATTTGACAAACAGACAAACAAAACTCATGCAATTAACTCAGCAAAGACTTCCTTAGGACTTTGTTTATAAAGCTAAGGATATTTATTAATTTATTTTCCATCTGTAGGGTCTGGCAAACCCCAGGATGCATTAGAGGGAGTATGGAAGTTAAAAAAAAAATCTTAGTGAACTTTTAAAAGGTACTTCATTGGTATTTAGCACATACTGAATTGACCCCAGTGCCTAAAAGTCAGTACCACTTCTCAAAGTGGTCAAAGGTGTTTCCAGCATAACAGTGGTAAGAAAATGATGAGGTTAGAGGCTCAGCGCCTTTGACATGATGACCAAACCAAGTACAGCACTCGCACTAAACAAGACACCAATTTAAAAGTCAAAACTTGCTGGTAATTGAAAAGAGAGTAGCATTCTCAGAAATGAGAAATGGTTGTTACATGTTGATTATATTTGTCAAAATCCATTCAGATATATACTTTGATTGGTACCTTTTAATTATTATTATATTAATTATTATTATATTATTTATTATTACCTCAGTTATTATTATACCTCAGTAAAATATATTACTGTTATTATATTAATTATTACCTCAGTAAATTATTATACCTCAGTAATTATATTAATTATACCTCAGTAAAATAATCTTAATTTTAAGAGGGAAACTATTTCCAGAAGTCTAGAAATCTGTTTTTTTTTTTAATTTTTTTAACATTTATTCATTTTTCATTGAGGGAGAGAGAGAGAGAGAGAGAGAGAGAGAGAGAGCTGCCAGCACAAAGCCTGATGTGGGGCTCAAACTCACTGAGGGCAAGATCATGACCCGAGCTGAAGTTGGATGCTTAACTGACTGAGCCACCCAGGCACCCCATTAGAAATCTTGTTAAGGGCTTCTTTTCCTATAATAATTGGTTATCTTAGATTAGCTCTGAAAAAAAGACAAAATATTTTCCCAAAACTCTAAAATCTCAAAATATATGCCATCCTGTTAAGAGGATGAGGAGGACTGGTCTATGAGAAAAATGAATTAGAAAATATTTTAAAGTCTGTAGACAACATAGTTAAACATCATAAAGAAGAAACTATTAGGCTACCTTTAGTAAATAACTAATACTATAACGTGTTCTTTATAGTGAAAGAGGTGCTATTCAAGTATTTTTTAAAAGCCTAAACTCAACGAGGTCAGTCCATTGCAAACTGACTGGCAAGACAGGTTCAAGTGTGAGCTGAAGCTTGACTTGGGCCTATGAAAGGAATTTAAAAAAAAATGTTTTTAATCAACCATAATTGCAGCAGTTGCTTGTTCCTTTTTATATTCAAACTATTTGTTTTTCAAGCTGGCAGCTAATTACAACTTTTAAAATTAATTTATTTTAAACTCAAGGAAAGAGAATTTTATGTATCACATTTATTTTGTTTATTTATTTTTTCTTTTTCCCACCAACATGTAAGAGCAATACTTGTTCATTGTAATTATTTTGAAAGCTTAAGAAAAAAATGTTTAAACCTGGGGGAAAAAATTCTCAATTCCACTACCAAATGGCAATTTCTACAAACACCCAGATTCATTACCTTCAAGTCCTTCCACATATTCCATTAGGAGGCTGGGACTACATTTGTAAGCATAATCTTTAATATAAAATTATATCCTACACTCACGTCATTAAAGGTTCTTTGTACAGTGCACACACCATGATTTGCTAAGTCATTCTGTTAATATTAAAATACCCTTGCTCATAAGTATAGGTCTGTATTTGGATTATTTCCATAGTATAAATTCTTAGAAGTAGAACTCCAGGGTGTGGACACTGTAAAGGCTCTTGATACATTGGTTTCCGGAAAGTTTATACTTACACTTCCATTAGCATTACACAAGAGTGCTTTTTCATGGGCCTACACCAGCATTGAGATGTATTGTTTTAACTTCACTAATTTAATGGGATAGAGATGAGATCTTTCTCTCGTTTTCACTTTAAAAATTTTTTTTTTTAACATTTATTTATTTTTGAGACAGAGAGAGACAGAGCATGAACGGGGGAGGGTCAGAGAGAGAGGGAGACACAGAATCTGAAACAGGCTACAGGCTCTGAGCTGTCAGCACAGAGCCCGACGCGGGGCTCAAACTCACGGACCGTCAGATCATGACCTGAGCCGAAGTCGGCCGCTTAACCGACTGAGCCACACAGGCGCCCCTCGTTTTCACTTTTTAAAAGTGACTATAACGCTTTTCATTTTCTCTGTCCATCATCTATTAATGTCGTTTGCCAATTTATCTTTTGGAGTTTTAGTGCTTTTTAATTCTTATTGATTTGATGAGCTTTTTTATTAATTGAGGATAATAGCTGCTGGTAGCTTGGCAAATGGTTAGCAACCAGCAAGTAAATATTTTCTGGAGAATAAAAACTTGGTTGGAGTGTTTGCCTATTTCCATGGTGTTAATAGTCTCACTGTGATTGATTTCAAACATCAAAACACCAAACACAAAGATGGGAAAAGATACGCACAACTGGCTTTCACCAACAAATGCATGCTGATTGCAGCACTAGGCTGAAGTCTGTGGCAGTAACATTTGTTATAAATGTTTTTTCAGTTCATTGTTTATATCTCAGTTATATTTACAAGGTTTCTGTCAAGTTTTATATAAGGTTGTTAAACTTTCCATTATTTTGCTCTCGTTAAGCATTCCAATATTTTGCTCTGTGATTCCTCTTATTATTTTTAAGAAAAGAAATGTCTTCATTTAGAATTGAAATAATCACCTTTATTATGTTATTTTTATGGCTTAACTATTTATATTTTTAAACTACTTTTCTAAAATCTATACTGATGTGTGTCATGAGGTAAGGATCTAAACTGATTGTTTTCTGAATAAACAACCAGAGATCCCAACACCATTCGTGAAATTCCTCCCCCACTAATTTGTGAGCCTCAAGTATAGTACATTCCTTTTTTAAAAAATATTTTAATGTTTATTTATTTTTGAAAAAGAGAGACAGAGTGTGAGTGAGGGAGGGGCAGAGAGAGAGGGAGACACAGAATCCGAAGTAAGCTCCAGGCTCTGAGCTGTCAGCGCAAAGACCTATGCAGGGCTCAAACTCATAAACAGCAAGATCATGACCTGAGCCAAAGTCGGACACTCAACCAACTGAGCCACACAGGCGCCCCAGCACATTTCTTTCTTTTGTTTACCGAGGTCTTCATTACATTACATTGATTTATTTACATATGCATATCTATTTTGCTACACTTATTTATTTATTATCATCTCATATGTTTTAGTGTTTAGTAGGGCAAATTCCTTTTCATCACTATACTTTACCAAAACAAAGTAACATCTTTTGCTATGGTCTGAATATTGGGTCTCTCCCTGCTCCTCCAAAATTCATATGTTGAAATCTAATGTCCCATGTGATGGTGTTAGGAGGTGGGGTCTCGTGATCAGGACCAGTGCCCTCCCACAAGATACCCCTGACTCCTACCACCACCTGAGGACGCAGTAGGAAGTAGACAGTCTGCAGCCCAGCAGAGGGCTCTCACCAGAACTGGACCAAGCGGGCACCCTGACCTTGGACTTCCAGCCTCCAGAACTGTGAGAAACATATGTCTGTTGTTTATTAGCTACCCAGTCTGTGGTATTTTGTTAGAGCAACGTGAATGGACTGAGACACTTAGAGTCAGGCAAAAACAAATGAAAACAGGGGCGCCTGGGTGGCACAGTCGGTTAAGCGTCCGACTTCAGCCAGGTCACGATCTCGCGCTCCGTGAGTTCGAGCCCCGCGTCAGGCTCTGGGCTGATGGCTCAGGGCCTGGAGCCTGTTTCCGATTCTGTGTCTCCCTCTCTCTCTCTCTGCCCCTCCCCTGTTCATGCTCTGTCTCTCTCTGTCCCAAAAATAAATAAACGCTGAAAAAAAAAAAAAAAAAAAAGAAAACAAAAAAACTCCAGCTAGCATTCTTGACACTTCTAAGTTTTCAATTAAAGTTTTTTTTGTTTGTTTTTGCTCTTGGGTTGTTTCAATCTGCCAGTTTACAAATGAGAAAGATCCTGTATATGGTATTTAAAATTTCTATGATTCATTTGCTACAAAAATCCTTCTTTCCTCAAAAAATTGATAAACATAAATTTAGACATAGTGCAGGCCTTGATCAAATATAGTAACTAAACTTTAATGCTTCCCCAAATCCTGAACTTGTCATATACTCTCACTTATTTTACAAATAAATATGTTTTTTTTTTTTAATATATGTCTTCACTTTACTTTGGATTTTGCTTGAGTGTCAACTAAGATAGAAATTTTTGCTATGGACAAGCAGAATTTTTTTTTTTTTTTAGTTTTAAATTAATGCTTACATGTTAAGTGTGGAAAATTTTTAAGCCACTGTTCTTGAGAGCACCGACCTGGTAGTATAAGATAGTCAGCTCTATTTCAGAATACCAAGACCTACCTAAGACGTGACTAAGAATACCCAAGGACAAAATCTGAATATACTTCAAGCCATAAATCTCTCGTGTTCTCTAAAAATCTAGAATAAACCTTCTTCACTCCTTTTGAGTGGAACAGTTTGATTCACATTTACTCATGTTAGTTGTATTAGCTTCACTGTGGTTCTGATTCAATCTGCAAAGGGCCTTGCCTGATGCCATAGTAAAGATCCCTTTCTAAACTCTGCCACCAATTCTGAAATAGGTTTTCGTGAAAAGCTTTTGTATCAATGATGGCCAAATGGCAACTTGTGGCCATAACAGTGCAATAAGTATATTTTATTTGGCCCGTAGTGTGTTTATGTAAGATTTTGACTAAGATGTCAATATTTAAAAATTGAAAGATTTAACATAAAATCTAGATTTCTGGCTTGTGTTGAAACACTGTTGAGCCATCATTGCTACCTGGCAGTAATCAGCTGGAATCAGGCCATCACTACCTTCCTCAGATAAAGTAGGGACTGCATCTCTCTGACATAGGACTCTCTCACTCATTTACACTGTCAGCCTAATTAGGAAAGGCTTTTGATTTTGCAACCTCTGCTTTAAATGATACTTTCTTATCATGTGGGGTAGGAAATTAATGGGAATTTTCACTTAAAATTACAGATTTTAGAACACCAAATAAGAGCGCGAGACCAGGCGGCCACAGGAACTAATTTTGCAGTGCAGGAGCTAAACACCAGACACCTTCAAGGAGTTGGAGATCTTCGAGGAAGAGTAGCCAGGTGAGAAGAAGCATATCAATGAATGGCAGTCAGTTCTTGCCCATTGAATTCTCATTCCCAACTAAGTTCCATATAGTAAAAAAGTAGATATTGTCTTTACGCTAAACTGATGAGGTGGAGGTTGAGAAAGTCTATGATACACCTTGAAAGCTTCACGCTACCTTGAGAATCAAGGGTTCTCTAAAAGGCCCCTTTTACAGAATGTCCAGTTTGGTTCCGTCTGCTAGTGACGAGAATCATATTATATTTGCAGCCCTCTACTGTCTAAATGCCAACATCTATACAAAGACACACCCTCAAGAACACCTACAAATATTTAAAATACTTTAATTTAGTTTAATTTAATAATTTAATTTAATAATTAATTAAAATATTTAAAATATATAAGAATTACATATAAAAGTCTAACAAAAGGAATTTACTTCCAAATCGATAAAATTTTGAAAAATATGGTTCATATGATATTTCTAAATCAAAAGAATTAATGCTATACAGTTTAACAAAACCCTGTGGGTATTGACAATGGCAGGACCACTCTAGTAGACATATCAAAGATCACCTGTGAATGGCTGACTGTAGTCACCTTTGCAACTCAGCATCTTCTGCCAGCACATCTTTACTCTCTCCTGGAATACTCAATCTCCATCTTGTTAATCTGCTCTGCAATGTTAATGACCAAATAACAATTAGGTGATTAACACCTAAGATGAACTCCTTTTAGAGCATCTATCCATTCAATTCAACAACAACAAAAAGGTATTAAGCTTCATGCCACATAAGCACATGCCAGGCAGTGTACTGGGATTTGGGGATTCAGCAACATGGTCCACTTCCAATTCCTCATGACCCCAGATTTGTGGTCTACCTGGGAAAACAAGCTCCAAATGTAAGTGATTAGATAAACAATGTAATGAAAGCTTGAGGTGCTATGGGAATATCCAAATCAGACTGAGGCATAGGGAAGTCTTCCTGGAGGAGGTGACACTGAGATTAGTTTTGAAGGATCCATAGCAGATATCTAGACAAGGAAGGACAACAGGAAATGCACTTTACATAGGAGGGATAATAAGTGCAAACGAACTGAGGGATGAATTACTGAGACATGTTCAAAGCGCTACCTGTAAGAAGAGTGTTTTAGTTTTGGTATTTGGGGGTTTGCTTTTAGGGAGAGATGGGAGATTGGGAGATGAAGCTTACAAGTGGTCCAAATTGGATGCTGAGAGATCTTGTGGGTCAAGGTAAGAAGTTTGAACTTTATATAGAAAGTTATAAGTAAGCATGGGAAGATTGATTATAAGTAAGAGGGATGACATATTTAGGAACATTCTAGTATTAGCTAAGTTGGTGGGGTACAGAAAGGAAAAATGAAAATGAAAGGAAGCCTACTGCTGTAGT
Organism: Leopardus geoffroyi; assembly: GCF_018350155.1. Classification (NCBI taxonomy): domain Eukaryota; kingdom Metazoa; phylum Chordata; class Mammalia; order Carnivora; family Felidae; genus Leopardus; species Leopardus geoffroyi. The sequence goes on from NC_059326.1 coordinate 157,207,653, forward strand.
CAAGGTGGGAAATGTCAAGGGCCTAAACTAACACACTAGCCATGAAAGTCCAGACCAGGTAGCAAACATTAGGAAAACAGAATCTTCAGGAGTAGTGCCTATGTGTACACACACACACACACACACACACACACACAGATAGATATGTAACTATGCTATGCATAAATACATGTTTATTCATCTAAAATACACAAAATTATATATTTCCTTATATAATATCTGATACACACAAAAGAAGGTTTATAGTATTTGGGTAAGTTTGAAGCAAGGTAATAAAACAAACACGAACAGACCCACCATCCTATTTAGATGTGCCATGATTTCTCAAAGACAAATACCAAACATCTGTCTTGAATAAAACTTGGAATTTGGTTCCACTTGGTGGTGTGCTGATGACACGTGAACTATTTATTTTTTCTGCAAACCATTACAAACCCAGTATTCTATTTTTCTAAATCCTGCCTTACATATAAGACACAATAACAGATTTCAATGAAACCAAGATATGAAAGGAATAATATCTAGAACAAGATGGATCAGCTTCAATTTCTTTTTTTCTTTTTTGTTTCCTTTTTTAAAAATAAAAATTGTTTCTCTTTAAAGTCTACAACATGATTTGATATATACAAGCATAGTAAAATGATTACTACAGTCAAGCTAATTAACATATCTTCTCACATGGTTACCATTTTATGTGTGTGATAAGAGCAACTGAAATCTACTTTCTTAGCATATTTCCATTCTTCAGTACATTATTAACTATGGTCATCACACTGTATATTAGGTCTCTAGGCATATTCTTCCTATTTAACTGCGACTTTGTACTCTTTGACCAACATTTCCCCATCTCCCCTACCTCTGCACCCTGGGTAACCACCATTCCACTCTCTGCTTCTGCGTATTTGACTTTTTCAGGTTCCATATGAGATCATGCAGGTTTTTTTTTCTGTGTCTATCTTAATTAACTTAGCATAATGTCCTCCGATTTTATCTGTGTATTCACAAATGTCAATATCTCTTTTTTTGAGTCTGGATAATACTCGGAATGCGTGTGTGTGTGTGTGTGTGTGTGTGTGTGTGACAATTTATTTTTCCATTCATCTGTCAACAGACACTTAGGTTGTTTCCATATCTTGGCTATTGTGAATATTGCTACAGTGAACATGGGAGTGTGGGAGTGCAGATATTCCTTCCAAGTACTGATTTCATTTCCTTTGGATATACATCCAGAACAGGGGTTGCTGAATGATGTAATAGTTCTATTTTTAGTTTTTTGAAGAACCTTCATACTGTTTTCTATAATTGCTGCACCAATTTACATTCTTACCAATAATATACAAGGGTTTTCTTTTCTCTACCTACTAGTCGACATTTGTTATGTTTTTATTATTTTGATAATAGCCACTCTAACAGGTGAAGGGTAATATCTCATTGTGCTTTTGATTTGCAGTTTCCTGATGATCAGTGACACTGAGCACCTCTTCATGTACTTGCTGGTCACTTGTATGTCATCTGTGGATAAATATCTATTCAGATGCTTTGCCCGTTTTTTAAAAATATTTATTTATTTTTGAGAGAGAGAGAGAGAAAGAGAAAGAGAAAGAGAAAGAGAAAGAGAAAGAGAAAGAGAAAGAGAAAGAGAAAGAAAGAGAAAGAGAAAGAGAAAGAGAGATTGAGATGGGAGAAGGGCAGAGAGAGACGGGGACAGATTATCCGAAGCAGGCTCTGCACCAACAGCAGAGAGCCGATGTGGGGCTCCAAGTCACGAACTGTGAGATCATCACCTGAGCCAAAGTCAGGGGCTGCTTAACCGACTAAGCCACCCAGGCACCCCCACATTTGTCCATTTTTTAATCTGTGGTCATTTACAGCTACTTCTTCTTTCTGTGGTCCTAGGGGACTTGCAAATGAGTCCCATCAGCTCTCAGAGCTAGGTGATTTGGAAGCCAGTCTCTCAGGTGGCAGCTGTAAAAGTTGAAGTGCTCGATGTATGGTCCAAACCTTTCACTCCTCAGGAAGAAGCTAAGATTTGGGGGTCCCCCCCAACTGTAAGGAAGGCACTGTGCCAAGAATGGGGTTTACAGCATGAATGTGTCTCAGCTTTCCTGCCCATTTCAATGTGGGTATATTCTTAGATGCCTGATAAGCAAGAGTCTTTAAATTAGTTTCTGGGTTTTTCTCAGAGGAAACTGATCTGTGTGTAGCTATTTATTTGGTACATCCAGAGAAGGGGAAACCAAGAGCCTCCTATCCCTCCATTTTATTCTTCAATTGCTTACCTTCCCCTTGAATCTTAGGTAGTGATTTTAGGACGAGGTCTTATTTTTCCTTGAAATATCTCCTTATTACGAAAATTTCTTTATTGTATTTGTTAATCCGAGACAGAATCTGGCTAAAAGCCATGAGACTTAAATTCACCCTTCCTCTCCCGTTCTGTGTATTTTTGCCAGGCAAGGGACTAATAGACAAGCTGAGACAGATTAATTACTGTCTTTCCACATATTGACCTTAATTCTAATGAGTATTTTGGCATAACTGAGATTAAGTTGATTATTTTAACATAATTCCTAGGAAACATTTTACTGCTGCATAAATCAAACTCAATATTTAATAATGGCAATGTGCTTTGAATTTTACACCGTATTTCCTACTCCCAAACAGGGGCGGTATAAAAGCAAGTAACTCCAATGAGACGAAGTTCTCAAAGGTGTCTGGTCTGCTTTTGATACCCTCTCCTCTATTCAGTAGATGATAATCTCAGGTGCAAATGAGGAAAAGCAAGTATGTAAAGAACATCCATAGAGATGGCCATGATTTACAGTCTGCAGCAGCAGTCAGAGGATGCAGGACTTCCAGCTACATTTGGCTATTTGGGACCCAAAGGCAGATTTTTATTAAAAAAATTATAAATTGTGTTGATATGAAATTAAAAGCAAAAATCATATTCTTTGGAAGAATGATATCATGGATATTGTCAACTTTTGAAAAGTTAAGAGTCGAAACTTCTGGCTAAAGATAATTGAATAAAGATATTTTTACGCCACTCCTCTCACTTGCGACGTCTTAAAGCCAGTTAAAAATAGAAGGGAAGCAAAAATTCCATCTTGTTTAAAAAAATGTTTATTTATTTTTGACAAAGAGAGAGCATGAGTGGGGGAGGGGCAGAGGGAGAGGGAGACACAGAATCCAAAGCAGGCTCCAGGCTCTGTCAACACAGAGTCCCAAGCGGGGCTGAACTCAGACTGCAAGATCATGACCTGAGCAGAAGTCGGATGCTCAACTGACTCAGCCACCCAGGCGCCCCTAAAAATTCCATCTTTAATAGAACTTGGAAGTTGCCACAACTGCTAACCACAACCACAAACAGAGTACACTTACAAATACTGTCATGTCTGTCTTCCTCGGAACTTAGATATAATGACTTGCGCCAAAACAAGAGTCGTAATCCTAAATAATTTGAATGGAGTAATATTACTCGGGGCTCAGGCGGGTCACAGGACAGACAGGAAATGTCCCTTCAGGGAATCAGGTCAGTAACACAGAGCAGCTGAGGAGTGTAGCTGAGGATGCATTTGTGTTATTTATCATCTAGAAGCTCTGTGCTTGCAAATTCATACCCGAGAGAAATGCTGACATGCTACAGGCAGAGGAAGTAGAGCGGGCCTATAGCGTCACTACAGAAAATCTAGGATTCAGTGATTGGCTGTAAAATACACCAATCCTGTCTTTGAGGAGGAAAGGGGGAGATGTGCCCTCCTACAGCCTGTAGGGCTTAAGAAAAGAACAGATTTGGTACTGCAAGCCTGAGTGGAGGATGTGGTCTACTCCTCCTCCCACACACACTTGGTGATCTTCTGTAGGTAGTCAGAATCAGCCAAAGATGTAAGCATGATAGGTAGAATCTAGCCTGTGCATAAAAATCGGCACCACCAATATCGATAGTCAGACAGAGAAAACTATGAGGCTGATGTGCAAACCTCAATGAGAGGAATTACCCAGAAACACACACGAGGGGTTCAAATCAGAGGTTCTCTTGGTTTCAAAGAAGTTAAGAACAAAGGAAAAAGATTAAAGCAGATTGCTGATTGAACAGCAATCAGCTGTAATTTTGCTCCTTCCCAAAGTCCCACTAAATCTACTGCAAAAAAAAAAAAAAAAAAAAAAAAAAAGTTTCTCTTTAAAACAGACCCACCAAAACAGAGGATATCAGCATAGAAATGTTGGGACCAAGAAAACAGACATGTGGAAACTGACTTAGCAGATGTAATAAAACCAGTTTTAAACCTGTGGGATAAACTGAGAATGATCTGGTTTTACACCACACAATTCTCAAAAGGCTTAGGTGTTGGCAGCACTAGGAAACTCTGAAACTAGGTAAAGACAGGCTCTTGTCTCTAGGGAGAACTGGGAAAAGCAGGAAGAGGGAGAGCAAAGAACCACTGTAGTTTGTTGTCGTAGACTCTGGGTCTGGAGTTCACTTGTCCAGCAAGAGAGCAGACACAGGATTAATATGCAAGTCACAGGATTAATATTCCAAGTCCGAGAGGAGACAAGAGCTCCCAGTAAGTGTCCTTGCTCCATTTTTATTAGGATCAGAAGGTTTATCAGCATGATGGACATGCACAAAGAGACAATGAAATTGTGAACATTAACTCACAGGCGTTATGGAAAGGGGGTTTTGAAGATATGTGGTGTTAGGGGTTTGGGTCAATACAAAACAAAATCCAGGTACTGAGCAGATGGTTATTTACAGCAGACATGAGGCGCCCTGTCTGTTTATCTAAACTTGCCTAGGGGGACAAGAAAGACAGAACATGCTACCTCAGGGTCAACAAGGCACCTTTCTTTTGCTAATTAGCTCCACTCCTTGCCCGGGGTGGTCTCTAGCCCCTTTTACCTGTTTACCTATTTTGATCCTTCCTTCCTGTGAAAGCAGTTTTCTGCTATTGTACTAAATTGGGGGGCACTGCTGCCCTGAACACCTAATCTCTACCTATTCTTGGATACTTTCATGCTGTGGCTTTCTATTTCTTCATGCCTTGTTAACCCTTCAGCGCAAGCTCAGGGAATTCTTAAGCTTAATTCCCACAGTTTATTATTAGCCTTTTAGTTTTTATTGACTTCTAAACTATAGGCATGTTTTACTTTGAGAAAATAAAAATATTGAATAAATACGAAATAAAAGGCCTTCCCCAAAACAGAGATCATCACCTAACAGAACGAGATGGATATACTGGAATTGCTCAGGGATAAGGTGGGGAAAAAAAATTAAAATATCACAGAGATCAAATCTGTTTTGGAAGGCGCCCCCCCCCCATGGAATAAATACAACTAAAAATAATTATTTTTTAAATGCTAACATGAGAAAACCACAAAAAATGAAAAGAAAATGTTTTTTTAACATAAAAATTGTTGTAGAAAAATGATGTATGTAGCAGACAAGTAAAACTCATTCAACATAGACTCTGTAGGACCGCCTGAAGAAGAAAGAGAACAAATTCTTTAAGAAAAAAGAATGGGTATAAGAAAAGAGAACTTCCTTGAAACGGAGATTTGAATCCATAAATCAAAACTAGAATTCAAGAAAAATTGCTCTAAGAACAACTGAATCAAAATATACCAGTTGAGGGGCCCGTGGGCAGATCAGTTGGCTAATCATCCTGTCCAACTCTTGATTTTGGCTCAGGTAATGATCTCACTGTTCATGAGATCAAGCTGTTGTGCTGTCAGCATGGAACTTGCTTGGGATTCTCTCTCCCTCTCTCTCTGCCCTTCCTCCACTCATGCTCAAGGGTGTGCTCTCTCTCTCTCTCTCAAACAAACAAAAAATCCTGGTTGAAGTTACTGAACATCAGGAATAAAGAATCATTACACAACCAGGTGGACAAAACAGATCAGCATGTGGTGTTAGGCTGGCAGTCTGTGTTTTTGCATGGGGAGATAGGAATTAATAAATAATAGCTACTGATCTTGTAGGGGTGCTTCCTCAGTGCTAGGTTGCTGGCTAAATCATTTGATTCATTACCTCCTTTCATCTTAAAATAACCCTATCAAGTGACATTTTTTTCAGGATAGCCACTTACGGTTTTGAAGGTTGAGCATAAAGCATTCCAGGAGATACTATCTATGTCTCCTGTGTTCATGCTGCCCATGTTGCTGGCAAGTCTGGTGTTGTGTGGTAGACAAATTGTGCAGCTATGTTCAGTGGCCTTGGGGTCATTACTCCCTTTTCTCAGTTAAGGAGAACTAAAGCTCATAGACCGTTAAGAAATTTTTCCCAGATCACAAAGCTAGGAAACGGCAGAAGCCAGATTCAAAGCCTGGTCAATGTGACATCAGAGACAAATTCTTAAACGTTAGCCTACAATGTACAGGCCAGCTGTCTCTGAAGGTCGAACAAGGAGGGAGTTGGGTGACAAGTGGCTGGGAGCAGTGATAGCAGCAACTGTTTCTATGTAATCTTTGGGGATCTTGATGTGGATTCACATAGTAGCCTAACTAACTGACAACAGAGCTTGTTTTGACAACAGGTTTTATGTACAAATGTGTGAAATGGCTTTTGCCTGTGACTTTGCTGCATTACAAGCCAGCTCCCATTTTTGATCCGATTAATTCCTAATTTTTCCTCCTAGC